>NC_060125.1:405817818-406441411 GCF_021461395.2 Schistocerca americana
GAGGTAGGATTTCCTCTTCAGGGAGGAGACTGTATACAGGAGAAGTCTGGAAGGCCCCAGATGCCAAATGACTCCCTTGGAGCTGGCATTCAGCTGTGGATATTTAGTGGGAGCTGTACCAAATGCAAAAGTTGTCACCATACAGAGTGGTGACCAGTGGCTCAACAGAGATCACTCACCCACTGATGGCAACGAGGAGGAATGTCACACTTGGCATGGAGCCCTGTGGAATACTGTTCTTCTGGATCTGTGAAGGGCTGAGAGAAGTACGAACTCCAACCCAAAATAACTGATGGGATAAAAACTGATGAATAAAAATCGGTAGGGAGCCTCCAAAGCCTCAATTTTGGATGGTAAGTAAAACTGATGGCACCAAGTGGTGTCTTATGGCCTATGTAGTCAAAACAAATTTTGGTGAGGTGCTGGCATTTAGAAAAAGCCTGTTGGATTGTTGTTTCCAACTAGACCAAATGGTAGGCTGTGGAGCATTCTTTCTGGAAACCACACTAATAGGGAAACAAAAGGCCCCAAGACTCCAGAATCCACCATTATCTGTGGGCGATCACCATTTTAAGCAGTTTGCAGTGCATTTTGGTGAGGCTAATCATTTGGTAGATGTCAAGAAACATTGGGTTTTTGCCTTGCTTTGGGATTAGAATGACAATACTATTTCGCATACTGAATGTAAGACACTTTCAAGCCAAATATGGTTGAAGACCCTGAGAAGATGCAGCTTTTGAGTAACATTCAGTTGTTGGATCATCTGATTATGAATTATTGAATCAGGGTCAGGGGCTGCACTAAGAGAAGTCATAGGATCCTGCAGCAGTTCCCTGTCAGTGAGAGGTTCATTATATGAACTTTGCTAGGCAGGGATAGGAGGATCGTGGGGGAAGGTGGGGGGGGGGGGGGGGGGGGGGGGTGCTGAGAAACAAAGAGGATGGCTGCAGTTTGCCATTTCTGCAGTAAAAATGTAGTCAGATAAGATGAGGGCACAAATGCTGTCACAAAATGGATCACACAATGTTCAGCAAGAACCAACACACTGACAAATACCAACCTGAAAGATACGACCTGGAAAGTTGTTGATTGTTGGCAGCCCAGAAGACCTTGGGTGTTTAACCCACACCTGGCATGAAAAGGCATACATCCCAAGCGGTTGTAGCACTGCCAGCCTTCCTTCTTACTATATTTAGCAAGAAGTTACTTAGAACTGTTAACATTGGTCTTTGAAGGATGTCACTTTAAACATTGCAGGGCTCTTTGGCAATATTGAATAGCCTATTACTATGTCTTCAGTCCACCGTGGAAGTGGCTGGTGGTAGAGGAGGACCTATGGAAAGCTGAACAGCAATTCCAGCAGTGTAAGTGACGATGTTGCAGATGTCTTGCACAACCTCGTCAATGCAGTCTGACAGAGAGGGGGCATAAGTAATAGCACAGGCTTACAATTGCCAGCTGGCTTTTCTGAGGACCCAGTATGGTAATCAGTCCATTTGATGGTGGTAAGAAAGCTACAGAATCACTGGGAAGTGGCCACTGTCACAAAGCTAGTCAGGTAGTGAGCAATGGAGTAAAGCAATGAGGCTGAATGAGGAGATCTTTAGCTAAATAGCTGAAAAGGATTGAAGTGGGTAGGAGTGCTATCATTGAAGAGAGAGAGATCATAGTCAGTATGATGTAATCAAATAGAAGGCTCCTACCAGATGAAGCAGTGCAGTGATACTGTATCCCACAGGGTGTGGTGCCCACTGAAATAGCCAAGCAAGAGAAAAAGGGAGGGGGGGGGGGGGGGGGGGGGGGGAAGGTAACTGAATTAAGGTTGTCAACTCAAGATAATTGGTCTACCTGGAGGTATATAAACATTGCAAAGGGTGACTACTGTGGTGATCTGCACTCTCACCACTATAGCTTGCATCATAGTACGAAGGAGAATCCACTCACTGACCACATCTGTGTGAAACAATGTATTGACCCTTCCAGACGACCTCTCAGAGCCAGCATGGTTCCGACATAATGAATGGTAACTACGGAGCGTTGGGGAATGATCATCAGTGAAGTGCGCGTCTTGTAACACAATGCAAATTGAAGAAGAGGAGGAAATAAGGTGCTGTAATTCTGGCAGGTGACAGTAATATTCATGACAGTTACACTGAATTATCACATTACAGGTGTCCAGGTTAGATGTGAAGGGGCCAGGACAACTTGTCATGGCCCCGGCTCATTGCCTGTCAGAGATGAGGTTGGAACCACATCAATGAGCAGTGATTTGGAACCTGGTAGAAATGGGAGGGGAGGGGGGGGGGGGTGATCTGGTTCCTTCAGGGTCACTAGAGCAGCCTTGTAACAATCTTCCTCCTCCTCCTCTTCTTCTGCACCTCATGCTGGGATTCTTGCGAGGGCTTATACACAGAGAGTGTGGGGACAGACGAAGAGTGGCAGCCCTGGGATTTGCTAGTTGCAGTTCTTTCAGCCACTGTCTGGCATTGGGCCCCTGATCTGAGGGAGAGGGGTCCTGAGGGGAGCCTTGTCACCAAGAGATGCCGTAGGAGGAAGCTGCTCCTCCAGTCAGTTGCGGGAAGTGGTTCCCAAAGATGGTGCCATGGGAACCATAAGAAAGGTGGGTGGTGGAGAAATGATTTTGAAAAAATTGTAGTCGTGGGAGTGATAGAAGTGACTTTTAGTATGCGACACGTGGTCAGTAGATTTATGTTCTGTATTTTCTTTTCTTTCTTGAAAACTGGGCAAACCGGTGAACTTTGAGGTTGGTATTCCATGCAAATAACAGACAAAGATGGTTGTTCAAAATGACTACTTTATTCCAATGATTGTCTGCAGTTACCACATTTTGGGTCCATCATGTAGCACATGACATATGACTAAAGCACAGGCATTGGAAGCACCTCATGGGCAGTGGGATGTAAGGTTTCACGTCACACTAATACACTGTGATTAACTTTTTTCAGGAGGACATTCCCTTCAAAGGATAAAATAAAGGTACCTGTATCTATTCTATTATCCTTGGGACCTTCTTTTGGACGTGTTGCACACCATGTACACCTAGTCTTTCAAAATAAGTCTGTAGCTCCTCGTCTGTTTGGAGTGTAAGGTCTTGGTGGAAGATAATTCTTTTGACTATATTGAAATTCTTCTGTGGAGAAGAATGGTATGTCACTCCAGACGTTTACATGCCTGAAGAGCTATAGATTGCACAGCAGAGGATGTTTTAATCAATGGTGATCCATTGCGCATTTTTCCCAATGACTCAACTCCTCCAAATTTATCTTCTTTATGTTACATAAAAAATAATTGCTTTGTCACAGTAAAAGTATCGTCATCAGCTTGAATACATACCAAGTACTGGATAAAATGTTTTGCTTCTAGACGTATGGTTTGTCCCTCTTTCCAGTGGGTGGCAATAGAAGGGAAAGAAGTAGGATTATAACTATCCACATTGTAGTATCTATACCAGTCTGATGAGATGGCCAGATCAGAAAGGATAGTGTTTTAACAGGTCATTTTATGTAATCTCACAGGGGATGATAAGGTGACCATTTCAGAATTTAGTCATATTTGCTACAGGGATACCTACGCGTCTTTACAGTAAAACTGCCAAACAGCTCCGTCCTAACTCTAATTGGTTTTGAAAAATTCCAGTTTGAAGGCTCATCAAGGGACTGTACCCAGTCATTAGCCAGGCACCAATTTCCTATTTTCAGAGATCTACTACTTAGTAATCAGTTGGCCTACAAACCTCAATTCTTTAGGCATCTAGTATGTAGGCCAGTAAGTTGATATAATGTATAAGACGTAGGATACATCATTCACACTCTTTATAAAAATGTTGAAAAACATACATTTTCCATGGTGTGCTTTAAATTCATGATTTCTTAAAAAAAAGTATAACTCTGTACAGGAAAACAGTACAGACCTCAGCTTCCTAGAACTAAGCGTAAATAACAATGAAAAGCATTTGGCATTGCAATTAATAGTTCTTACCCTTGCCTAAAGACAACTCCATCAGAAAAAAAATCAAATTTGATAACTTTAAAGTCCAAGGGGTGTACATAGACACTGAATCTCAACTTGATATTTTGCTGAAATGTTTATGTATCTGGCAGGTGCATAGAAGAATATCTTATCTCACTTTATTCATGAAAATGCCACTTATATCATCCACATTCAACACTACAGGGAATTGGTAAATAAAAACCATGTGGGTCCTTGAAAAATTGTACCTAAAATAAATGTGGTTGACCTATAAGTCAGAACTGTAAGTAGGTGGGAGCTGAAAACAGTTACCAATCATTTCTCTTAAAGTAGTTCACAGTTAAATGTCTTTTCAGTGTAAGGAATTACTAGAGGTAGCTGGGGGGCAACAAACATGGTGATATATTCTAATTCTGTTACTGTAAACTAAAAAGACAACTTCATTGAAATAAAAGAAAAGATGTAAGCAATAATAACATATTATTAATTTTTTACACATGTACTGGAGTATACAGAAAAAAAATTCTACAATGAATAGTGTCACAAAAAAATTCAAATACAAAGAAGGAAAATGTATTTTTAAAACTCTTCTATCTTGCATGTAACATTTTTTTCATTGACATCTTGTTCCAGAAATTAAATAAGTTGACTTAAATGTAAGAAATACTATCTTTTCATAGAGCTTATTGTGAAGTTTATACAACTATGCATTGTAATGTGTAGTGATGGGACATCCACCTTGCATATAACACTGGAAAAGGGAACCCAGATACCATCTTTCCTATTGGGTCGTGAAAGGAATTGTGGTTTAGCAGAAGATATGCTGTTAATCTCAACATTTCAAAATTCATGTGATAGCAGGGAAATTTGTTCTATGTAGAGTTTTCATTGTATTTGAAAGCCACATACTGCCCCAGTTGCAGCTGTTCTAACAAAGCATTTTCACGCGCTGCTATAGCAACATTGGTCCCATTTGCATCTGTTGAAAGTCCCTTCATTCGAGGTGTTTTACAATGACTAGAAATGCATGGTGCAATCTTTTTCCTCTGCTCCAAGAAACCTTCATATAATTTGATCTTCTACAAAGAAACAGTGAATGTCTTATTTTGTGGCATATCTTCTGCACAACTTTTTCAGATTAACTAAAATAAGTCTTTCTCTGCATTTGATCCTTACTGTTATCTACCATGATGGAGACAGTCTTTCCTTCCTGCACAAAGCATTGAAAAATTGTCATTTTCATAAAACATCACTACATCTTGATTCACAGTTTCAGATTAACATCTTTTGGCCACTCCTGCATTCTGGAGAAGGAATTACACCACTAGTGTCTTTAACTTTTTTAGCTTCATGTATCATTTGCTCTGTGACACCAAAAGTAGCTGTTACCCTGACAATGCACCACAAAAGTGGAGAAAGTGTTAAAACTTGCATCTGTTCATTACTTCAGCCTACATCATTCTCACAGATAAAGGTGAGACTGAATATGTCTCAGGAACATCAGCTGTATATGATGACGTATCACCTATGCCTGGGGTACAGGCAGGTTGGTTGAATGATTTGAATGAAGGGACCAAACAGCGAGGTCATTGATCCCATCGGTCAGGGAAGGATGGCGAGGAAGTGAGCTGTGCCCTTTCAAAGGAATCATCCTGGCATTTGCCTGAAGCGATTTAGGGAAATCGCAGAAAACGTAAATCAGGATGGCTGGGTGCGGATCTGAAGCATCATCCTCCCAAATGCGAGTCCAGTGTGCTAACCACTATGCCACCTCGCTTGGTGGTACAGGCAGAATTAATCTCATTTCATTCATTGTTAAGGTGCTATTCCAGTATAATGGCAGTACTGATGCCAGTTTATAAGGGGAATAACATTGGGCTGAGGCATAAGTTGGAATTTGTTTCAGGGAGGGAAACGTACTAGGGTAGTCCATGCAGCTGTGCTACCCAGAGCGCCACTGTGGTGCAACGGACAGCACAACTGCCTAGTATGCAGGAGACCCGAGTTCAAATCTCAGGGCTGGTACAAATTTTAATTCATTGCTTCAGTCTACATTGTAGAAAAACTAGGTGTTCAGTCCAATATTTGAAGATAGGGAATATAAGAGACCTGTCAATTTAGAATACTACTTCCACACAGAAGATTCAGATTGTGTTAGGAAGAAGATATATCATATGCCTCCATCTCTCACAACAACATACATTTGTGCAAAATTTCTTCTTTTATTAGAGTGCACCCATCTTGCTACAGAGCAGCGATCAGTAGCGTCAAATTGACTTTTTAATCTTCTCTCAGGGATCATAAAAAGGCTAGTGATCCTTGCTAAAATCTGAATACTGAGGAATTGAAGAGAGCTGATCCTGATCAGTCAGTTAATAGTTTTCTTGCCAGTACTTGCACTATTTTGTAGCATAGTCTGTTTGTACACATCAAAAACATCTGTAGCTGTGCTTTCGTGCCTTCGAACATATAAGAAGAGAAGGTGGTTATTACAAAAGTTTTTATGCAAAAAGTACGTGTAAATCAGTCCATTCTCTGTCCTACTTCCAATGGGTAGTTTTGATGTCTTATTGCCATCAAATGAAACTAATTACAACTAATCTGCAAAGTCATAAAACTATAGAAATCATCAATCCCACCAGCCATAAACGCTAGTAGATGAATTCTGAGAGTGCAGCCGCTTCTTTATTCCAGTAGCTCCTTATTTGGCCTCAGAAGGCTGAGTGGACACATTCTGTGATCTCCCTACCACATAACAAATCTGAGAATGAACTGGGAACCTTCCACACCAAAGTAAGTGACCCTAATCATTCAGATACAGGAGGGGATCTGACATACTATTTGGGCAACAATTTTGAAAAGGGAAGATGGAAGGAATAAATCACCTACAGCACTACTAGGAGAGGGGATTGAGAGTGGTAAGGGGATGACACAGGAAACCAATAAAAAAAATGACAGATTCACATAAAATGCCTTCAGGGACCTTGGCTGATAGCAGACAGTTTCAATGACATTTCAGCCCTACTGCTGGAAATGGGAGTGACAAAAATAACTAACAAGGTAACACTGTCTGATTACATGCTGGTACAATAAACAGTATTCCGACCCATACACTTTATAGTGTGATAGATGCCATACAAATTTACTGGAGGGATCTCTAGGATGTGTAATTTGTCCACACATGATGTTACTTTCAAAGTCGCCATTTAACAATTTTCCAGATAATGGTTATAAGTTGGACAGCGTTACCAACTGGGATTAACAGAAGATCAGTGCAGTTGTCATAGGCTTCTTTAGCCTATCAAAGACAGCTGAAAGGCATTGCGTGTCACATAAGAATTTACTCCTAAAATTCCAAGAGTGTACAATCCAAAGAAAGTTAAGAAACACTTTATACTTCATCACATGTCTTGAATAAAGTACATGTTAGTAAAATAAGGAATGTATCGGTTTACACAGACATGTACCACCAGCAAATCTATTCATGCACCACTGTAGGGATAGCTGAGTGGGAAACGAGAAAAATGACATTGTTATACTACATAATCTACCACTTTACACCTCGCTTTTACTGGTAAATGTGTAGATATAGAAGTATTGATAAAAAAGAACCAAAAATTGTCCTGGTGAAATCTGATATTTATACCACAAACCAACAGAAAAAGATTGTGTATAAGGTATGAAACTTTGTTTACTAACCTGACTCATACATTAGATTTTTCACGTGTGCACTTCTCACTATAATTCTCTCAGCTGCTATGTATCTCAATTCCTGCACTTCTTCAGGTGTTAATGGAGAAAGTTTTTGTATTCTGATATGCGAGGGCAGTTCTTCTGTTGCAATAATTGCACCAGTTTTGTCAAGCAAAGGTTTCCCCGAATTATCTCCAGCACAGTACACTTTCATTGTATCATACAAAAATTGATTTTTTAAAAAAATGTGCTGATGTTTCTTCAGTGTTTTCAGTTGCTGAATGATAGTTTTTTCTTTTTCTTTTGATAGGCCTGAGACAGATATACGGCTCATCAAATTCTTCATTATGGCAGCAAAATCTGGTGATTTTTCGACATCTGGATTCGATGGCAAGAGGCCTGTTAAAGAAGAAGACAAGTTTTGAAAACAGCATGAATATTTTTTTCCATGAAGAATTACTGCAGTTGCTGTCAATTGTCTAATGCTGTGGCAGTTAACCTGGCCCCTATCAACCACTAGTGGACATTCCAGCTTTCAGGGTAGACAGTAGATTTTTCAAAACATTTTCAATATGTTTTCACAAATCATCATCATCATTTTTATTATTATTATTATTATTATTATCATCTTTAACTTCTTGTAACTTTGCTTTATAAATTTTATAAAGTAAAGTCGCTTCTCTCCTTCATAAATCACCATTGCTGTGGAACTGGTGGGCATTCAGAAAATTTTGTTACTAACAAAGAACAAACATGGGTGGGTAGGTAAAAAAGTTTGATTACCCCTGGTGTAAAGGCTAGGTTGGAATGGTTTGTAATACTACAAGAAATGGAGATGTTTTCATTTGCTCCAAACTAGTAATATAGGGAACATGCACCTATGCATTCTTACAGTGATTTCAAAAAGAGGACACAACAAGATTTTAAACATAATCTGTACAGTATGTCACTATATAAGGGGTGTTCAAAAAGAAATGAGCCGGTGTCTGGAATGCACAAACCGGTGACAGGAGGGAAATATCATGGTGTGTGTAACGAGGTGTGGTTCCAACCAGAGCGTGGAAGTTCACAGCCTGTCGCTAGAGAGCACGCATGCATGTCACGTGACTATACAGAGCTAGCAGCAGCATGGATCAATTGCCCAATGCTGCCAGTTGCATTGCAAACAGTGACATGGAGGCGTCAAAAGAAGAAAAAAAGAGGTGGTGTTCATTTTCTGACAATAGAAGCAGTAGGAAGAACAGACATTCATCGACGAATGTCACAAGTGTACGGTAAACACTGCATGTCCCTTGCAAGGGTCAAGGCGTGGCACAAGTGCTTCATGGAAGAACGGGTGTCGTTACCTGATGATGCACGGTCTGGACACCACACTGCTTTGCCGATGACTTCGTCCAGTTGTTGAATGGGCTCATTACCCAGGACCGTTGAGTGACAGTGAAAACCATAGCCACCGTGATTGGATTGAGCATCGGAAGTGTTCACACCATCACGAAGGAATGACTGCACTTGCACAAAGTTTGTGTCCAATGGGTGCCCCACAGTCTTCAACCACACCAGGAAGCATGTCGAATGGCCCACTGTCTTGCTCATCTGCAGCGCTATGCTTGGGAAGGGAATGTGTTCCTGGCACGAGTGGTGGCTGGAGAGGAGTCATGGTGTCATCACTGCGAACCAGATTCAAAACAACAAAGTCTCCAGTGGAAGCAACCAGGATCACCACCACCAAAAGAAGCCAAGGCAATCCACACGGGCACAGGAAAGGTTATGCTGACATTCTTCTTGGCCCAAGAGGACCCCCTTCCGATTCACTTCCTGCAGCACGGGACAATAATGAATGCCATTGTTACTCACAAACCTTGACCACTTTTCGCCAAGCGATCAAATTAAAACGACGAGGCAATCTCACCCCTGGGATCATTCTGCTCCGCGACAATGTAAAGCCTCATACAGCCAACATAGTCGTGGCACTCCTGCAGAAATTCAAATGGGAGGTTCTCGGCCACCCTCCATACGGTCTGGACCTCACCCCTTGCGATTATGCCATTTTTGGTCACCTTACAAAGGCTCTGAGGGGCAAACGATTCACCTCTGACGACGACGTCCAGCTGTACGTGCAGAACTGGTTAACATTGCAGCCCCGGGAATTTTACGAGACAGCCATTAACTGCATTGTGCCACAGTGGGACAAGTGTCTCAATAGTCAGGGTCAATACTTCTAACATACAAGTACTGGTTTCTGTAATTATGCCTCCGGTTCAATTCTTTTTGAATGCCCCTTACACACTTGATGAAAATGTGACAATGAGACATTGGTGATAAAAGTTATTGTGATACTTTCAGACTTGCTTTCCAATCTTCATTTGATTTCTATAGTAGTATCACAGCAAAAAGTTCCTGCAATAGAAAATATGTTTTTGGGGATGGCAAGTTGGGATGCACGACATTCTTATGCTAACATGTTTACTATTACTTTTGCTGGGCCCTGTACCCAACAAATGGTTACTCATTGTGGTGTTACATATTACCATAGCTGCCAACCTTGAGAAGTGGCTGTCAGTAATCACATGGCAATATGGAAGTGGGTTCACGGCCTCTCTCTCAGAAAATTTTAGGGTTCGGGGGGTGGGCGGACAGGGGTGCAATAGAGTTTAGGTCCCATTGACATTGATCTCATTTAAACGCGGAACCGAAGCTCGGATTGTGTCAAGAATGGGGAAGGAAATCGGCCGTGTTCTTTCAAAGCAACCATCCCCACACTTGCTTGGAGCAATTTAGTTGGAAAATTTTAAAAATTAGAATTGTCTCTTAGGCCTTTAAACACTGTATTTCAGACACTTTCTGGCCTTAAATAAAGATTTTTCCAGCAATTAAAACAACTGAAAATGTAAAAATCATGTTAAGTGGAAAATGCTAAAAATCAGTTTAGTAAATGTAAAAGTACTTTAAAAATATTTCTGTAATTTACAGATACTGAAAAATACACATATATCTCTCACATTATTAATTAAAAGGAAAGGAACGCCATCCACTTACATCACGAAATGAGAGACCTGTCTACAGTGTTATATACAAAAATATTTACAAGTCTTTCTCATCCACTGCCTCTTCTTCCTGGCTCTGCCTCTACTTGTATAAAATAGAATCTTCATTGGTGACTGACAATTTTCTCTTGAATGACAATCTTGTTGCACTTTTCACAGCCTGAAACTGATCCTTTGAAAAATTATTTTGGTAATGTGCTCTTCTTGAAGATAAATGGTTCATTTCACTCATGGTTACTCAAGATTCCTGTATTCATACTAGATCAAAATTCAGTACTGTTTTTCTTAACAATACTAAAAACTGTCTCACAGGCAGTGTTACTACAAGGAATGAGCAGTAAATACAAGCATAAACTTGCTCAGTGATGGATTACTTTTTAATGCGTGATGTTTCACACATAGAAGATATTTTATATCAAGCAGTATTGGCTGTCTGTTCTTCCACCATTCCAAAGTCATCAAACTGGAATCTTGAAAACAGCTTATTCACCTTTACAACTGACAATGATTTTCTTTTGCTGGATACAATATCAATAACTTCTAAGTTTTTTTAAGGAGTCATCATTTAGTGGAAATTTTTGTTTGACATAACTACATAAGTTGATGAAAAATCTAAGACATCTTCATAAAATCTTGTAACTACAGAGTTTTCAAGCTTGGTACGATGAATGTAGCTTCTAGTGTTTACACTCTTTGAGACAATTATTTTTTTGAAATTTCAATTCCGGCAGACTACCAGAAGTAGGTGCTGTTGAATGATTAATAAATCTCTCAATCAAATCTGTGAATAAGTTATTTATGATGCTATGAAGTCTGTGAATTACTGGCTCCTCTTTCCTGAGGAATACATTTGCTTTGGTAAACAACAAAAGAGTATTACGCAATAAAAGCAGATATGGCTTAGTTACTGGATTATTTAGAATAGGGCACACTCTGAATAGATGAGAGTTTTTTACATTTTCTGAACCTTTCTCACTGAAAAATTTTTCAAGAAGTTCCCACTGTTCATTTACTCTTTTTATTGATTGAAGCAGATACTTCAGCAATACTTCAGTATTCGATGGGGTTTAGTGCTATATGTATTTTGACAAAGTTTAAAAGTAGACTGCCTTTTTGAACTCTTTTGGAGCTAGTAGAAAATATCCATTACAAATTCTTCAGCATCAAAATATTGTATGCTTTTTGTGCAGCTAAACGAAGCAGGTGGCAGGAGCAAGATTGAATTCTTATGTGTGGTTGAACTTTCTTCAAAAAACAGCAACTCCCTCTATATGTCCCGCCACTGTATTTGCATTATCACATGCAAATGAAATGCAATTTCGCCAGGGGATTCCTTTTCTTAGTAGTTCGCCACTGAAGAGATAAAAAATTCCTTCACTACTATTCAAACCTGATCCCAGCATGGATAGTATCGCAGTACACATCTTTCACTATTTAACAACAAAGTAATGACACCTATTATAGTTTCACATTGTTAATGTCTGTGCTACCATCAGTTGCAAGAGAAAATAGGTTTTCTTTTAAGTATTCTACTACAATATCCTGTGTTCCAGATGACAAAGAATATATAGCTGCAATTGTTTTTGTTCTTCCACAACTGTATTTTTCAGCAATCTGAGAATCGTGAAATATTTTTTTGAACAGCTGTGAAGATCTGCACAAGAAATTGGCAGGCTGTGTTCAACAATAAATGAACTAAAAAGCATTTCAGCATTTGTGACAGAGTCTCCCTCATCAGGTTTTATTCCAAATGATGACAATGGTGCATTTGAAGACTTAAGGTTTGTTAGGTCTACATGTACTTTAGACAGAACATGACGGCTATTGTCACGACCAGCATGCTTTATAGAAATGTCTCATGGAAACACTGCGCAAAACATGTGTTGGTCTGATTTATTTGATTGTACAAAAAACGGCCAATCTTTACTGTCGGTTTCCAAAATTTCTGTCCAATTTTACATTTTTTCGTTACACTGCCATCCACTATACTAACACTTTGGTGTTCCACAATATTACTGTCTGAATTTGGTACAGTATTTTTCTCACTTTCACTCAGAGTATCTTTCACACTGTTTAATTTTGTATTACCAATTTTGTCAGGCTTTTCTTTACCAACACTATTAACAGTTGCTGAAGACACAAAAAAAATTCTTTAAATTTTGCATTTAAGAAATCCTTCACGCACGAGGATAGTACAAAAGTATTGTGATTTGACTATCATACAGACTCCCATATGAGGAACATAGTAATAGGGATCCCTGACAGAGAGCAGCAACTTAAAGAGTTGAAAACAAGTCATCAGGTCCAGATGGAATCCCAATTCGCATCTACAAAGAGTACTATGCAGCACTGGTCTCTTACTTAGCTTGTAGTTATCATGAATCCTTCACCAAGAGCAAAGTCTCAAGGGACCGGAAAAATGTGCAGGTGACTCCTGTATGTATGAAGAGTGACTGGAAAATTCTCGGGCCACCCACAAAATACTTGCTTTAGCCAAATCTCAGCTTAGCAACTAATAGTACATTTCTTTACAAGGTTACATACCGTAGTTTTCATTATTATCTTTTCCGCCTTGTTTCAGATATCAGAGTTTGAAGCGTCCCATGTGAACACATTTTGAAAAATGGATAAATAGATCAAGTGTGCAGTCATCCAATACCTGGTAAAAAAGGGCACAGGTGCAAAGGGGATCCATAATGACATGGTGGAAACATAAAGGGAGAATTCCCCTTTCTATTCTACTGTGAAAAGCTGGTGGGAGAATTCCAATATGCACCTCGCAGTGGAAGACCAGTAATGACCATTACAGAGGAAAATGTCACTATAATCCAGGATATCGTCATGGCAGACCAGCATGTGACACAATGCTACCTTGCTGAGAGAGTGTGGCACTTGATATGCACAATGTCTCATGTCAATGATTCCAAGAATGTTGACAGCAGAATGCAAACATCAAAGACACATGCCACATCTGCAGAAAACTTGACCCTTTTTGAAGCAGATTCTGACATTTCTCAGACATCTTGTGACAATGGATGAAGCATCAGCTCACCACTTTTAAGCCTAATCCAAGGTTCAATGAAAACGGTGGGAACACCACTCCTCACTTACCCACAAAAAGTTCAAATCAGTCACACCAGCTGGCGAGGTGATAGTCTCTGTTTTTTGGGATTTGAGTGGTGTTATCCTGGCTGAATACATAAAAAATGTGAAACTATGAATGGAACATATTATGTTGGTCAACTAATGTGTTTGAGGAAGGCCATCAAAGTGAAACACATCAGGATTTCACAAATGGAGTGTTCTTTTATTAGGACTTATGGCTGCCCACACATCTGTCATTGTGATGGCTGCCATTGAGACAAGTGGCTTTGAACACCGTCAACATGCACCTTATCCATCTTCTTTGGCCTGCTCTGACTTTCGTCTCTTCCCCAGCTCAAAGAATATATAGCTGAACCCATTTTCAATCAGACGACGACATCACGGCTGTGGTGGATGCATTTTTCTTTGCCATGCAGGAGGGTATAATGGGCCTGCAGCACTGGTGACAAAAGTGTGTGGCACTAAAAGGGAGTTATGTTAAAAAGTAGCCATAAATATGTGGATTACTGACAACTTTATTGGGTGGGCTGAGAACTTTTCAGTAAGAATGGTAAAAGAACAGACCCACAAAACTACAGACCAATATCCTTAACATCAGTTTACTGGAGAATTTTTGAACAATTTCTCATTTCGAATATAATAAATTTCCACTGCTGGAGATGGAAAAGTTTGTGTCCACAAATAAGTACAGTGTTAGAAAGTATCACTCATGCAAAACTCAGCTTGGCCTTCTCGCACATGATATCCTGTAAACCACGGATAACAGGCAACAGGCAGATTCCATATGCCTAGGTTTCTGAAAAATATTTGACACTGTGCCCCAGTGCAGACTGTTAATGAAGGTATGAGCATTCAGACTGCTTCCCAGATATCCAAGTGGCTTGAAGACTTCTTAAGTAATAAAACACAGTATGTTGTCATAAGCAGCAAGTGTTCAACAGTAACAAGGATATCGTCAGGAATGCGACAAACAAATGTGATAGAACCACTATTAGTCTTAATATACATATGAGGTATGATCAAAAAGTAATGGGAATTTTTGTTTTTCTTAAGGAATCTTCATAAACTCTGTGCCATTTCTGTTTTTATTTAATCAATGGTGGCAAAACAACCTCATTTCATTGCTCTCTTCAGCTTCGAGAATAGACGTAAGTCACAAGGGGACTATGACCGGCATATATAGTGGCTGAGGCAATATAACAGTACTGTTTTTTGCCAAAAAATTATGAATTAGCAATGAGGTGTGAGTGGGAACATTAATGTGATGCAACTTACACTAACGGTTTTGCCACAATTCTGGTCGCTTTCTTAAGCTTTGCACACATTGCATAAGTACCAGGTAGTATTTCTTATTGACCCTATGAATATAAGGCACGAACTTATGATGCACTATCCCACTGTAATCAAAGAAGACAGTGAGAAAAACCTTCACATATGATAAGTCTTGTCTAATTTTTTTCGGTCTTGGTTCTTTAGGCAGTTTCCATTAGGATCAACGGGCCTTGGTTTCGATGTCATACCCTTATACCTATGTTCCATCACCTGTTATAACCTTCTTTAGAAGTTCTGGATCGTTGTCAACTTCATTCAGTAATTCCCGAGTGATGTCGACTTGATGTAGTTTTTGGTTGAAATTCAGCAATTTCAGAACAAATCTCGCTGATGCATGTTTCGTGCCCAAAACATCCAAAAAAATTGTTTGGCATGAACCAGAGGATATGCTGACATCGTCAGAAACCTCTCTGATGAGGATTCGTTGATTTTCTAGACTCATTTTCTTTACTTTTTCCATATTGTTGTCACTAAATTATGTGTAGGGCTTTCACAGCTGTTGTCTTCAACATCTTCTTGACACTCTTTGAAAGATTTATACCACTCATAAACTCTTGTTTTACTCATAGTAGATTCGCCAAAACCCACATTCAGCATTTTTAATGTGGTGCTGCACGTTATTCCATCTTTCTAGCAAAATTTAATGCAAATTCTTTGCTTCATCTTTTTCAAATTCTCCAAGCACTCAAAAACACATATAACCTTTTTGACTGTTAACAGTAAACTCAATATTCAAGTTGAAAGTGCAAACACACATCAGGAACATGTATACCAACAAGATAAAGTCTTGAAATTGGATGCTTAAAGCCCACAAAATTAAAAATTTCCTGTTACTTTTTGATCAAATGTTGTAAATGATCTGCCTGACACGGTGAGCAGCAATCTGCGATGTTTGCTGACAATGCTATGGTGCACAGAAAAGTGCCTTGAGGATACAAGATGACTTGTACAAAATTTCTGGTTAGTGTGATGAATGGCAACTAGCTCTAAATGTAGAAAAATATAAGTTAATACAGGTGAGTAGGAAAAACAACCCCATGATGTTCGAATACAGTGTTAGTAGAGTGCTGCTCCACACAGTCACATTGATTAAATATCTAGACATAACTCTGAAAAGTCATATGAAATGCAACAAGCACACAAGGATTACAGTTGGGAAAGCGAATGGTCTACTTCAGTTTGTTGGGAGAATTTTAGGAAAGTGTGGTTCACCTGTAAAGAAGATTGTGCATGGAACATTAGTGGATCCATTCTTGAGTTCTGCTAGAGTGTTTGGGATCCCCGTCAGGTTGGATTGAAGGACGACATCAAAGCAATTCAGAGTTGGTCTGCTAGATTCATTACCAGTAGGTTCAATCAACGCCAAAGCATTACACAAATGCTTCAGGAACTCAAATGGAAGGTAAGGTGACATCATTTTTCACGAACGCATTGAGGAAATTTAGAGATCTGGCTTTTGAAACTGGCTGCAATACAATTCTGCTGGTGCCAACGTACATTTCGTGTAAGGACCACCAAGATAAGATAAGAGAAATTGGGCTTGTAACGAAGCATATCGATAGTCTTTTTTCCCCTCATTCTGTTTGCGAGGGGAACAGGAAAGGAAATGAGTAGAAGTGGTACAAGGTGCCCTCTGCCATGCAACATACAATGGCTTGCACAATATGTATGTAGATGTATTTCTTACTACGGAAAAACTCACCAACTTAACAATAAAACAAATTACTGTAGAGGAGAGTGCAACTGTTGTGCAGATTCATTGTCATCAAGATGGGATGGCAATCGCAGTAACTTTGCAAGAGGCAGTACAAAGGAAGTACCTGTGCAGGTGTGATATAGAAGGTACATGAATCACCAACATTCATTGGAGAAGCGTGTCATCCCCAGAATAAATGCAGGAGAATATTACAATGGCTGCACTAAAACAAAAAACAAAGGAATTATGAACTGATCTGTCATTCTGAACTGCCACTATTCATCCTTTATGTTATATATAAGGAACTATTACATAGTGTTTCCAATTTGGAGATTACGATTGAAGTCTTGTTATATAATGGACACTTTAAATGTTTTCGGACAATATTTGGAGTATATATACAAGAGGTGTCTGTAAATTACTGAACAGAAGTAGAAGTCATTATGTCACATTTCCTTCCAGCATAAGTTGTGCAGTCAAGAGAAGAAGCCTTAGATTGCTACACCTAAGGCAACAGTCAAATAAGAAAAAGAATAAAATCAATATAACATTAACTCTCCACTGACTCCGAATCCAAAAACTCTAGCTTGATATAACACTGTGTTCTGGCATCCTAGTGCAACACAGAGATACTTACTGCCTGAAGAAGAAGAAGAAGAAGAAGAAGAAGAAGAAGAAGATGATGATGATGATGATGATATGATAAGGACAGTACAAACACCCAGTCCCCGGGATTGCCTGAAGAGAGTCACAAATTAAATTCCACATATTCACCCAAGGCTTAACCACTTTCACTTTATTATCTATTACATTCATTTGGTCACAAAAAACTACGCTAACTCAAAATATTAATAATTCTAGACTTCATTATAGTTGTTGATACATAAACATTTACCCAATTACTAGCTTCCTGATAAAGTTGATGACAAAGATATATATATATAAGCAAAGTAATCTTACAACCAATGACAAATACATGTTGGCAACATTTGCATTCATTTAATTCTGGAATAATTCTTTAGCAACAGAATCCCACATTTAGGCAAACTAACCAGGGTAATTCAATAGAAATTATTGTTGTATCTATAAGTCCTTTTCAAAATTAATTTCCCTCTACTACTCAATTACTCAGAAACATAAATCTTCAATTACAATTTATGAAAATGCAGTGAACAGCAAGAGCTAAATTCAGTTCTAATTATTCTAAACTTATAAAAGAGATATGTTGCAAGCCATTTTAAGTCAGTCTGCAGCAAGTTTAAATAGAGCAACACCTGTGTCTGAAAAATACAGGATAATGTACCACAGAAGATGTAGCACCACCTTTTATCTACATTTCGTGTGCAGGAGTATGTTCAATAATTCAGAGACTGTTTCAAATTGTTAATTGGACAGTGCATGTAGAATTAGTACCATGGACTGTGTCAAACTTCAATGATGATCCTCACCTACTGTGACAATAGGGTCTGGTTGTGAACTGTGTTGTTTCCAATACTTAGTTACTGTGCACAATATTTCCATATTAGTACGACTTTAGACTTCACTGACAGTGATTTACAAACTTATCAGCTAATTTTTTTGTTCACCATACATGAACTTTTAAGAATACTTGCGTCAGGATTAGGTTACTGCACTCTAACAATCATATTGTTAGGATGTCAACCGAGTATAGTATGTGGTTTCTCATCGCAATTAAAGTGTCTGAATTGTGATCTTGATGCAGACTAAATCATTGACAATAGTGTACTTCCGACAAACACTTTTCAGTTAGATTCAAGCACAGTTACTGAAGGCATATTTGTACAGCTAACAGACAGGCTACAGGTTGCCAAAGTAGTGTGCATCACAGTACATACACTAAAAACCAATATTAAGACGAGCGTATTGCCAAAGAACTACAACTAAAAGTGACGGCATTATATATGGTGAAGAAGAGTATTAAGACAGAGTCTGAAGACAGGTGGCCAGCAGCTGGTATGGACAACTGTTTTCAATGAATGTTTGACACCTCGACAACAGCTAGCAGTACAGCTTCATGGCGTCACCGAGTCATGGCGGTGTAGAGTATTCTGCATTACAACACCACAGGCCATGCGACAGTTTGGTAAGCTGTATTTATGCCAAATCTTCTTTTTTTTGTTGACATTGTGAATCAAGTGACAACGGAGTTAGGCTTTTAGTAGATTTATTCTAAAAGGTGTCCGTGACTGTTGTTACTAGGGATGAGTTGTTGTAAACATATTATTGCCTTAACTATACACTAGTATTAACTTAA
The DNA here is from genome assembly GCF_021461395.2 of Schistocerca americana. Lineage (NCBI taxonomy): Eukaryota > Metazoa > Arthropoda > Insecta > Orthoptera > Acrididae > Schistocerca > Schistocerca americana. Next base: position 405,836,954 of record NC_060125.1, read on the forward strand.
AAAATAGTACAAATCTTAAAAGCTATTTGTGACTTTCAGGGAGAAATAGCACAATACAATGTCGATATAAAACAGTGAAGTGTTGATCTGATAGCTGAGATATCACAAAACAATAGAGAGTTAAAGCAGTTTAACACCGATCTGAATAGTAAGTTATATAAAACTAATGATAATACTGATCACAGCAATATTAAGTTAGATGCTCAAGAAGCTAAATTTCAGTAAGTTCTCACTGACACATATGTCAAGTTAGGCAAACACGCCACCAAATCAGGACATATTATTAACTCTCACCATGAAAAAATAGAAATTAATAAAAAACTAAATTGTAATCCATTGTATGATGTTTACAAGGTGAATCACATTCTGAATTTATTATGTAGTGCGGCTTAATAACAAATGAAGTAAATGAAACATCTAGAGATGTGAACAAAGGTACAGATTAAAGATTTCACTGAGCAAAGATTTAACAAAGTACATAAATTTCAGACACTACAGTGAGACTTAACATTTAGAGCAAAGTAAAGATTCAGATGAAGCCGTAATCTCAGGTACCAATTTCACAACATTGGAGAATTGTTTCAGAGATTTAACTGAACGAAAAGTTCAGTCACCTGTCAGTACACCTCATTCGTTAGCAGACGCAGAGAAAACAGAGGCAGAATTCCAAAGACTTTGGGAAAATTTGTGATAAGGACTTATGGGACCAAACTGCTGAGGTTATCTGTCCCTAAGCTTACACACGATTTAATCTAACTTAAACTAACTTCCACTAAGGACAACACACACACCCATGCCCAAGGGAGGACTCGAACCTCCGATGGTGGCAGCCGCACAGACTGGGACAAGACGCCTGAGACCACGCCGCGCAGCAAGACTTTGGGAACAGCTAGCAAAAGGTTGGTTGGTTTGGGGTATAAAGGGACCAAACTACAGGGTCATCAGTCCCTTTTTCCTGAGACAAGCAAGGCTCAAGGTACAAAAACACCCAACACCGCACCTAAAAAGAAAACGAATGGAATGAACAAAAAACAGGGAAAACATACACCACAAGGAAAAGTAGAAGAAGGTATTAAAACCATAGAGCGGATAGTCTGGGCTGGCTGATCACAATAATAAAAGAGGACGAGCCAGTCACTCTGCAACACATTAAAATGTCCATCTCAAAAAGACAAGGAGAGATGAACACATGTAGGGAAAAGATGACCACCAAGACAAACACATGCAAAGAAAGTGTGACAGAGTTAAAATGGAGGGAGGGTGGCGACCTCAGAGAGAAGGCTAAATGCCCACCCTTATATGGTATGACAACCCCCCCCCCCCCCCCAAAAATGAATAAAACATAAAACTAAATCTGCTGTTGAGGCACTGTTGCCCAATACTGAAGGTAGGGTGCTGAGAAGGTTAAAAGTCCGCTGCAGAGCAGTGGAAAGTGCGCAGTCCAGCAAGATGTGGACAACAGTTGTATGCGAGCCACAGTGACACCAAGGTGGGTCCTCGCAACAGAGGAGGTAGCCATGTGTTAGCCACGTACGGCCAATGCGGATTCGGCAGAGAACCACAGAGTCCCTGCGAGAGGCCCGCATGGAGGTCATCCACACATACATAGTCTCCTTAAGGGCACGCAGTTTGTTGTGCGTATTGAGATTATGCCATTCCATCTCGCAGAGCTGAAAAACCTTGCGGAGTAATAATGATTGCAGGTCAGTTACAGGGATGCCGATCTCCAGAAGCAGTTTCTGTGCAGCCTGTTTGGTCAGCCTGCCGGCAAGTTCATTTCCTGGGATTCCAACTTGGCCAGGAGTCCACACAAACACCACGGAGCAACTGGACCGTTCCAGGGCATAGATGGACTCCTGGATGGTCGCTACCAAAGGAAGGCAGGGTAGCACTGGTCGATAGCTTGTAGGCTGCTCAAGAAGTCAGTACAGCGAAGAAATGACTTGCCCAAGCATAAGCGGATGCGCTCAAGAACATGAGAAATGGCTGCCAGTTCTGCAGTGAAAACAGTGCAGCCATCTGGCAAGGAGTGCTGTTCAATACGTCCTGCATGAACATATGCAAAGCCAATGTGACCATCAGCCATCGAGCCATCAGTGTAAACCACTTCATGGTCCCAGTACATGTCAAGAATCGAGAGGAAGTGACAGCAGAGGGCCGCGGTGTTAACTGAGTCCTTAGGACCATGTGAAAGGTCCAGGTGAGCCTTTGGCCTAGGTGTACACCCATGAAGGTGTACGTGTGTGGATCTCCAGTACGGGTGGTGAAGGCTAGTACTCCACTTTAGGCAGAAGAGATCGGATGGGAACTGCAATCGTACGCCCTGACCAGAGCCCCCGTTGCGGGAGATGAACCGCTGTGGATGGAAAAAGGAGACAGTAATTCAGATGCCCAGGAGAATTACGAATGTGTGCAACATAACTAGTGAGCAGTTGTGCACGCCTAACCTACAATGGAGGGACTCCGGCCTCCACCAGGACACTGGTCACCAGACTCGTCCTAAAAGCTCCTGCTGCCAGTCAAATGCCACAGTGATGCACCGGGCCGCATAAACACATTGCTGGGGGTGCCGCCGAACCATAAATCAGACTCCCTTAGTCAAGGCGGGATTGAACAAGACTCTGTAGAGCTGCAGCAGCGTAGAGCGATCTTCACCCCAGTTGGTGTTGCGCAGGCAGCGGAGGGCATGAGGTGCTGCCAGCACTTCCACTTCAGCTGACGAAGGTGAGGAAGCCACGTCAATCGGGCGTCGAAAACCAATCCTAAGAATCCGTATGTCTCCACTACAGTGAGTACATTGCCATTAAGGTAAAGTACTGGTTCCGGATGAGCGGTACAATGCCAACAGAAGTGCATGACAGACGACTTTGTGGCTAAAAACTGGAAGTCGCCTTGTGGATGGCTCCCTGTAGGCACCACTCGGCAATACCAGTACTGGAGGAGCAGTATGAAATGCAGAAGTCGTCTGCATACAGAGGTGAGACGGACGGCTCTACAGCTGCTGCTAGACCATTAATGGCCACTAAAAATAGAGATACAATCAATACAGAGCCCTGCGGGACCCCATTGTCCTGGATATGGGGGGACTATGGGAGGCACCAACTTGGTCATGGAAAGTACGGAGCGATAGGAAATTTTGGATAGAAATCTGGAGTGGGCCCCGGAGACCCCACTCATATAATGTGGCAAGAATATGATGTCGCCAGGTCATGTTGTAAGCTTTTCGTAAATAAAACAAGATGGCAACCAGGTGTCAGCACGGTGAAAAGGCTGTTTGGATGGCAGAGGGAAACTAGATTATCAATGGTAGAGCGACCGTGGTGGAAACCGCCCAGGCATGGAGTCAGTAAGCCATGTGACTCCAGGAGCCAACAGAACTGTCAACTTTCCATACATTCTAACAGCTTACAAAGAACATTGGTGAGGCTGATAGCTATCCACATCAAGTGGGTTTTTACCGGGTTTGAGCACTGGAATCATGGTGCTCTCCCACCACTGCGATGGAAAGATGCCATCACTCCAAATCCGGCTGAAGATGATGAGGAGATGTCGCTTGTAGTCAGATGAGAAATGTTTAATCATCTGACTGTGAATCCAGTCTGGCCCAGGAGCTGTGTCTGGGCAACATGCAAGGACACTGAGGAGCTCCCACTCTGTAAATGGAGCATTATAGTGCTAACTGTGACGTTCAGTGAACGAGAGGGCTTTCCTTTCTATCCGCTGTTTGAGGGACAATTCTCTGACATGGAGGCTCAAGTATAGTGCTCAGCAAAGTGCTCGGCAACTGCATTTGCGTTGATAGATAACACGCCACTGATGTTAATGCCAGTAACACCTGATGGGGTTTGGTACGCACAAACACATCTGATCTTCGTCCAGACTTGGGAAGGCGATGTATGGCACCCAATGGTCGTGACGTACCTCTCCCAGCACTCCGTCTTCTTATAAGTTGGCAAATGCTGGCACGGAGCCGTTTAAAAGCTATTAGGAGCTCTAGGGAAGGGTGCCGCTTATGTCGCTGTAGAGCCCGTTGATGCTCTTAGCGATTTCCGGCGACCACCAAAGTACTGACTTTCACCGGGGGGACCCTAAAGAACAAGGGATTGTGTTTTCTGTCACAGAAATGATCGTTCTAGTGACTTGCTCAACTACCACATCAATGGTCATGTGGGGGAGATTCAACATTGACAGCAGAGGTAAAAGCATCCCAGTTTGCCTTGTTTAAAGCCCATCTTGGTAGATGTCTGGGGGAATGGTACTGGGGGAGTGACAGGAAGATGGGAAACTGGCCACTACCACACAAGTCATCATGAGCTCTCCAGCAGACAGATGGGAGAAGTCCTGGGCTGCAGAGGGATAAATCAATGGCTGATTAAGTGCCACGAACCACACTGAAATGTGTGGGGCCCCAGTATTTAAGAGGCAGAGGTCGAGTTGAGACAGTAAAGTTTCGACATCTCTACCTTGGCCAGTAAGCGCAGTGCCACCCCACAAGGGGTTATGGGCGTTAAAATCTCCCAAAAGTAGGAAAGGTTTATGGAGTTGATGAATCAGTGCAGCCAATGCATTCAGGGTACTGCACCACCTGGACGAAAATATATGTTGCAGAGAGTTATTTTCTGTGTCGACCTTATCCTGACAGCCACAGCTTCAAGAGGGGTTTGAAGGGGCACAGGTTCACTGCATACTGAGTTCAGGACATACACACAAACTCCACCTGACACTCTAATATAGTCGCGACGGTTCTTGTAATATCCCCTGTAGCCTGCGAAAGGCAGGGGTTCGCATTGCCGGGAACCAGGTTTCCTGGAGGGCAATGCAGAAAGCAGGTGTAAAGCTTAACAGCTGCCATAGCTCAGCCAGGTGGTGGAAAAAACCGCAGCAATTCCACTGGAGGATGATGTTACCGTGAGGCTGGGAAGGCATGAAGCATGCAAGGAGGCAGGTTATGCCTCAGGGTCACTTGCTGCCACCGATTGAGTATTTGTATCTATTCCTATTGTGGACGAGGCATCAGTGAGATCCATGTCCTCAGGGGACACAGAGATCTCCACTTCATCCACAGGTGCAGAACTAGTAGGGGAGAGGAGGTGTTGGTGCCACCGGACGGTCCTCTTTCTTAGCAGACTTCTTTGTTTGCTTGCCCTCTCGCTTCTCTTTAGGAGCTTGCTGTGAGGACTTCTCTGAAGTAGCTTCAGGCATGGAGGAAGACCATGAAGCTCTTTGTCCAGCAGCTTTTGACTTCTTTAGCCACTGGCGAGTGTCTGATGTGGCATTAGTGCAGACCTTGGGAGAGAGGGTCCCAAGGGACCCCTCCCGCACACGAGGAGCCAGAGGAGCCTGTTGCTTCTCTGGCTGGGGTAAGGGGACCGATGTCCCCTGCATTTGGGGGGGGGGAGGGGGGGGGGCCTTGCTACCAAAATAAATACTTCAGGAGCAACGGAAGATTTTCCCGGTACCACCAAGCGGGCGGATGTATTCTGGAGGCCCAGAGGGCCCACTGTTCATGGCATGGAATCTGGTATGTCTGTTAATGTAGCTGCAGCGTATGTGGAAGTCAACCGAACAGGGTGTAATAGTTCAAATTTACATTTAGCCTCTTGGTAAGTGAACCGGTTCAGGGTCTTGTACGCCATGATTTTCCCCTCCTTCTGGAGTACTGAGCAGTCTGGCGAGCAGGGGGAGTGCTGCTCTCCACTGTTGATATAAGAGGGAGGAGGCTCACAGGGAGTATCTGGATGCAGTGGACATCCACAGTCTCGACATGTGGTGTTGGAAGTGCAGTGGCAAGACATGTGCCTGAATTTCCAGTGCTTAAAGCACTGCATAGGGGAAGGAGCATATGGTTTAATGTTACAGCAGTGATCCATCACCTTGACCTTTTCAGGCAATGAATCACCCTCAAATGCCAAGATGAAGGCACCGGTAGTAACCCTGTTGTTTTTGGGTACCCTTTAAACGTGCCAGATGAAATGAACACCCCGCCATTCTAGATTGGCGCGGAGCTCGTCGTCAGACTGCAAGAGGAGGTCACAATGGAAAATAATCCCCTGGACCCTGTTGAGGCTTTTATGGGGAGTGGCGGAAACAGGAATATCACCCAGTCCAAGCGAGCAACCCCTGGGATTGGCTGTTGAGGCTTTTATGGGGAGTGACGAAAACAGGAATATCACCCAGTCCAAGTGAGCAAACCCTGAGATTGGGCTGGGGATGCTATCTGAATCAAGGCTGCACCGCTTCTCATCTTGGAAAGCGCTGTCACTTCCAAAAACTGATCCTCAAGATGTTCAACAAAAAATTGAGGCTTCATAGGTAGAAACAAGTTCCCCTCCATTCTGCAACAGACTAAATACCGAGGCAAATATGGCTCTCTTCCTTCTGTAGCCCTACATTCCTCCCATGGTGTAGGGAGGGAGGGAAACGGTTTAGGGTTTTATATGTCAGCATTATACTCGATCTTGCCCTTCTTAGAGACTGCTGGTGCCGTACTGTCACCAGCAAGAGATGACTTAGTCCACTTCATTGTGGGTCATCTGCCCTGATGCCACCCACTCCTATCAGGGGCTCACACCACCCAGCCTCAGCAAAGGCCACCTGGCATGATGGCTGTTGCCGGGAGTCCTGATGTCCAGGAAGACAGGCATCTACTCCTTGGCATACATGGGGAGTTTACAGTTCAAGCATCAGCAGTGCGATCCCTGTGTTGTCAGGGGGCTACGGCCAAATGGGTACATGACTGCCCCACCACAATGGACTGGCTACCATGCTGGATATTGGGCGCAGAGAAATCCAGTACTGTCATGGGGGCGAAAGAGGACAGGAGACAACAGAAGTAGACGACATATCCCGGAAAGTGTCCTTGCTCAAATAATTGAATTGTAGATGTAGATGCAAAGCCATGACAAGAGGTTCAGGAGATCGAATGTAAGGGCACTATGGATAACTCGTGCACCACATAAGGCGTCCTACCCCATATGGCCCTCACTTCTGTAGAATTTGGAAAGTGGCAGGTCAAACCATAAAATGGTACCTGAACTTATAGGGTTGAAAAGTGTGAGACTCCTCCTAGTCACCTCTTACAACAAGCACGGATACCTCAGGCCTATTCTAACCCCAGGACCCACAGGGGGAGGGTAGCAAAAGCTCAAGAAGAATTTAAGAGCAGGAAACTTAAGAAAATTGTGCATTTCCAACAGAATTATTATAATAATTTTGTTTGGAAAATGGAGCAAGTTTCAATAAGCAACTTCCAAAATTTAAACTTGTAGAGGGTGTACATCCAACATATTTCTTAATATGTATTTGCTAAGTCATTGTGAAAATGGTGGGTTGACACTAAGTAGACATTTAGAAAATGTTTGCTCACTTTCACATAGATACCATTACAGGCAGAAAGTCTGGCTGCACAACGTTGAAAGAATGGCAACAGGAAGGGCATCCAGCCAATCTGCAAGATTACCAACGGCAGATTCAATAATAAGCATGCCAACATTGTGAAGGGATGGGATAAAGGTGGGCACAGGGGGGGGGGGGGGGCAGAGAAGGAGGAGGAGGAAGAGGAAGAAAGAGGAGGAGGAGAAAAGCTATTGAGCTATGACTGGCTAACAGATAATGAGGCATTATTAATTAGATTTCAAAAGAAAAACAGTCATATGGGAAATAGATAATAAGGAATGTACTACACCTTTCCGAAACAATTTATCAATGCTCAAAGAAGAAAAGTTAGAGCCTGCCTTTACAAGTTTCTATTGATATCATTGTGGTAGATTAACTAGCTTTTGTTTAACAAGAATTATTGGGAAGTATTATAACAAAATCTTAAGACTCATGTTGCGGGGTGTCGATGGTCGAACCCAAGACTCCAGATGGCAGAGCCAAAGCCGGGACCCAACGCGTCATATTTCGTCAGGAGGACGAGCAAGTTCAATAGTGTCAAGGGGCAGTGCAGAATGATACAGCGGTATTCGGAAGTATTTCTTAATTCACATAGTACTACGATGGGTGCAACGTAGTGTCGGCGTGCCGCCCACAGCACCGTTCCGCAAGTCCAGCTGGCTCGGCAACTCCTGGTATGCCAACACCACTTCTCTGTCATCAAGGCTGCTTAGCTGGGAGTCGGCCGCGCTCCCACTGATCGCCGCCCGCCAACGCTTCGCGTCTTGCGTCGCGCGCATAGCTGCCCGCGATTCCGGAGACTGTTACAGTCCCTGGGTCCCACTGCCCTCAACCCCATTTGGCCTGCTCTGTCCCACAGTGGGACAAAGGTGGTTGTGTACTGGTCACCCATGGCCCTCGGCCACTGCTGCTCCCAGGACAGGACTGGACTCAAACCCATGCCCTCCTGGATGCGGTGCCACAACTTGCCGCTAGTGGTGCTTGCCAGATGGCAACACCCACCGCCATCTCTGGCGCCGCTGCAGCACTGCCGCACCTCCCACAGCATACGCCTTGCCCGGATCCCGGTAAGCCAGATGGGAAGCGATCGTAGCCTGTCCCGGACCCGCTGCAGTCTGCTGTCACTGCCCTCGTTCAGGCAGACCGCGCAATCTCCAAGTACCAGGCTGCCGTTCCCTCCTGCCCCGGTGTTGTGTCGCCAGAGGCGGAATACAGCCCGAAAAAGTACATAGAGACAAAGTACAGGTTTACACAGAATATTTACAACATCGCTGCCAGTCTGGCCCCTATAAGCGTAGACCAGCCCAGGTCAAAAATAATGGTCGATTAGGGCAAATCATCACTCATCACTGCGAAGAAAAGGAACGAACATGCTTGCACCACCTCTCTTCCACTACAAGTTACTACAACATCGTATGACAGCCTCAAAAATTCCCGATAGTTCACTACGCCCCTATCGAACTCTTTGAAAATAGTCTCCCCCATACAATGACAAAACTAAAACAACAAACAAGAAAACGCAACTATTATCTGACCCACCTTTTTTTAAAAAAAAAAACGCAAATCAGCCCTTGATACAAAAACACAAAATGTAAACATGCCATACAATATTACACATACAATAATTTACTGCCTCCGTGACCGTAACACATACAGAACGTTATGCGACCGCTGTTGTCCCTCCGCCGCGACCTCCTTCTTCCGTTTGCTTTGGCTAGCCTCTGCAATTGGGTCAGTTCCTGTAATTGAGGTGATCCCTCCACCATTTCTTTAAAAGGCTTTACTCTACTTACGTGGATAACGGAATTTTTTGTTGGCAGCTGAACTTTAACATTTACAGGCCAAATCATCTCCACAGCCTGGTATGGTCCGTGGTACTTCGTCAAGAATTTCTTCGTCTTTCCCTTAGGTGTACATGGATTCGTGATCAGTACCCATTGACCTACCCTGTACTGTGGTAAAGGTCCCAACGATGGCTAGAAACCGCGAAAAGTGATCAATTACAGTTAAAACGTAATGATTCCCTGCCGGTGTTTTGTTATATGGCCCGCAAATATCTAGCCCGATAAACTCGAAAAGTTTCGAAGCCTCTGGTAATCGTTGCTGCGGAATTCTTGCACGCGTCAAATCTGCTCGCTGCGCACACGGTACACAATTTGCCACATATTGTTCCACATCCCTTCTCCGAATGCGCCGTCAAAATCTTTCTGCTACTCGTCTTTCCGTTGCTCGACGACCCTCATGCCCTGAAAGCATATGATCATGGGCCTGCTTTAAGACTTCCTCTCGCAAACTCTATGGTACCACTACCCATGGTCCACACCTGGTAACTCTACATAACAAAGTTCCCTCCACATTGAAATGTGGTTGAGTTCTAAAACCCTGGCACTCCTCATCCTCTGCTTGTTCCCTTTGCCATTCTGCGACACTCTTCCCTATTACTTCTAAGCGTCTAACTTGCGACTTAATACATCTGCATTCCTGTGTTTCTTCCCTGGCTTATGAATCAAACTCACTTAATTTTAGAGCCCACCATGTTAACCGACTAGAAGGATCCTTGAGTCCCAGTAACTGTCTCAACACTGCATGATCTGTCATGGCCTTAAACTTCCTACCATAAATGTAACAACCAAAATATGTTACTCCATATATTACAGCCAACATCTTTTCTGTTGTGGAATAATTCTGCTCTGCCCTATTTAACTGTCTGGAAGCATATGCCACCAGATGCTCCTGTCCCTTTACCATTTGCCCCAGAACACATCCTACTGCGCCATTTGAAGCGTCACATGATAAGATGAATTCTTCTTCAAAATTCGGAATCACCAAAACCAGACCAGAAACTAATCTCATTTTTAATCCATCGAAAGCCTGCTGACATTCCTCCGTCCACTGAAATTTAACCCCTTTCTTTAAAAGCTCTGTTAACGGCTTGGCTATTTTAGCAAAATCCTTTACAAATTTACGATAATATGAACATAACCCAATATACGATTGTAATTGCTTCGTTGTACATGGTGTCAGAAAATTTTGAACTGCCTCTGTTAACGGAGGATCAGTTTGAACTGCTTGTTCACTGATTACATGACCTAAATATTTGACCTGCGTCTGCGCAAAATTACATTTTTCTAAACTGAATGTCAACAGTGCCGACCACAATCTTCTAAGGACTTCTCTTAAATGTGATACATGTTCTGGTATGTCCTTCGAAAATACTATAATGTCATCTAGGTAAAACAGACATGTCTTTGGTTTCAATCCCCTTAAAATCCCACCTAATAATTGCTGAAAAGTGGCCAGTGCATTCTTCAACCCAAACGGCATACGTATGTACTGATAGTGTCCCCCAGGAACAGGAAAAGCTGTCTTTGTCCTATCCTCTGGCGCTACTTCCAACTGGTGGTATCCACACCGTAAATCGATCATTGTAAAATACTTACATCGTCCCAGATTATCCAGTGTGTCCGTCATATTCGGAAACGGATGTGTGTCCGAAATGGTTTTCGCATTCGGAAACCTATACTCACAACAAAAACCTATATTTCCTTGTAGCATCCACCAACTTCTTAGGTACAAGAACTACATTGCTTGAATACGGACTATTGCTACGCTCTATGATTCCATCCCATAGTAGTTGTTCTATAAACTCCTCTAGTAGCAGTTGCATACAATGCTACCCTATACGGTTTCCTAAACACTGGTGTATTATCCTCCGTTGGTACATGATGCTTCGTAATCGGTGTTGCTGGTAACCTATCCTCCGTTCCGAATAAATCGCTAAATGTCAATAACAATTCCTCCAATGTGACCCTGTTGTCTCCCTGCAAATGCTGTAATTTTCCCCTCAATTGCGCTGCATCGATGTTTTGCTTATGGCCCGCCTCTAAATCCTCCCTGTCGAGATCATTTTCATCAAAAATCCCAATGTGGCCAATAACAACTCTTTCGACAAGCTAAAATCCGCTCTGCCGAAGTTATCTATACTTACAGGAACCCTATAATATCCTTCCACATAACTTGCGTGAGCTAAAGTCCTCTACACAAAACAGTGCGCATTATCCAACTCCTCATTACTTGAGCGTGGCTCCACCATGTACAACGTCTCCTTTGATAAGTCCGTATTTATTGAAACCCAGACTACCTTCCCTGTACCTGCCGGTATGGTATCCTGCTGATCAACCTTTAATGAATCCATTTGCAGTTTAGGAGGCGCCACCTTCGTGTTAAGTGCATCTTTCGACATTCATCCACTTGCAATCGTTTCCCCCGTGCAAAACATTGTTCCACTGAGTTCCATTGTTTGTTGTCAAAGATCTGTCTTCGCACGATGTTTATCAAGGAAGTCCAGTCCAAGAATCACCGAATACCCCTCACGCACACATGGTAACACCTCTACCTGCACACTAAATTTAGTTCCTGGGGTCACAAATTGAAGAACCGTCGTACCCAATGCACTCACTCTGTCTTCAGGCCACGAGTGGCCCACCGGGACCATCCGACCATCGTGTCATCCTCGGTGGAGGATGCGGATAGGAGGGGCGTGGGGTCAGCACACCGCACTCCTGGCCATAAGATGGTATTCTTGACCGAAGCCGCTACTATTCGGTCGAGGAGCTCCTCAACTGGCATCACAAGGTTGAGTGCACATCAAAAAATGGCAACAGCGCATGGCGGACTGGATGGTCACCCATCCGAGTGCCGACCACGCCCGACAGCGCTTAACTTCGGTGATCTCACGTGAACCGTTGTGTCCACTGTGGGAAGGCCGGTGCCTACGGTTGTGCCCAATGACTCCACTTTATTATCCTCCACCCCACATAGCCTATAACGTGGTGGCTAAAGCCTTCTCCTGCTAACCAGGTCTAGACTAATAACAGACATGTGTGTCCCTATGTCAACCAGAAACCTGTTCCCTTCCGTTCACCAAGCCTAATAAGCAGCATTCTGTCTGTGCACCTACAAGCGCATTACCTAATTTTACTGGGACCGCCCTCCGACGGTTGAAGCAGTCCCGTTCTCGTTTAACGGCTGATGTCGCTGAGGTTCCCCCAACTTTTACTCCTGCAGTTCACTGCCCGGTGACCCATTTTCCCCACATGAGCAACACCACAACTGTAACTGACAATGCCTCCTAATATGCCCTACCTTGCCACAATCAAAACGCTTAATTTCCGCTGCCTGAACTTTGTGCTCGACCCTTTGCTTCGTTGCATAATCTACCTCCTCTAAGTATGTGGCAATCCTTAGAGCCGCCGCAAGATCACTGGGATTCTCCATTCTCACCCAACGTGACATCTCTGGCAGTACTCCCCACAAAAACACATCTAATGCCCTGTTCTCGGCCTCCTGTTAACAGCACTCTATTCATCTCCCCATTCAGTGACAGTTCGAACATTTGTGCATTCAGCTTTCGAATCCTGTCTGAGAAAACCTCCACAGTCTCATTTCTTCTCATAACTAACGCACTTAATTTTTCCTGAAAAAACCTGGTACTACTCTGTTTTTGGTACTTCTGGCATAACCCAGCCTCCAGCTCTGTAAACGTCCCCACATTATTCAACGTTTCATGGAACAGTACGTACGACTTGGCATCCCCTATCAGGTGTAACTTCGCCGTCTCAACATTACATCGTGCCACCCATTGGCCTCAGCCATTGTGATAATGTCATTAAGGAATACCGACACATCCTCCATTGTTTTACCCGAAAAGGGGTTAATCAATGCCACGATAGCCAAGTCAAACAGTCTATGACACCCCCCGACCTGCAATTTACTTTTACCCAACGTCTCTTCCCCTACTTGCAATGCCTCAAATCTCCCCGCTAATTCTTCATATTTTTCTTTGTCCCTCATCCTTGCCTTCGACAATACCTCAATTTGCTCAGTTAGAGCAGTTACAGCTTCCGCTCTAGTCACTGCCGCAGCCTCCGCTGCTTGCCGCGTTTCCACCATTCTTGCTTACAGCTCTACTGTTCGTATTAATTCCACTCTGCTACTCCTAAAACTTAGTTCTTGCAGCGAATCATCGTCCATCTACATTCTGAACAATTGCGTGCCAAATGTCCAAATCTGTTACAAATAAAACAACTCTTTGGCACCCACTTTGTGCATGGTAATCCGTGGCCTGATAAATTACAAAAATTACATCGCTTAGGCGCTATGTCGTTATGTCCCCCATTTCCCCTGAATTCAGATAAATCTACAGGCGCCTCCGGCTGTACAAAAGACACCTTCAAAAAGTCCATCCTAATTGACACTTAACCCCTTAAAACACAAAAGAATGACACATAAAACAATAAATCAAACGTCACTCACCCATCCCCATCGTGCTCGTGTGCAGGTGACAGTCCTGGTTTCCTCGCTATACTGGTATGTACGAACACTTCCCGAATGACAAGACGTAACAAGAAGTGTACGACCATTCGTCACAAATGCAAACACCTCAACTACCCCTCTGCACAGGCACACCTCAACGCCACTTGCTCAAAATAAGATGTGGGAGTGGAAATCTGGCGCCAGCATTGTAACCGGCACCATTTCTGACAACACTGTTGCGGTGTGTCAATGGTCGAACCCGAGAATCCAGATGGCCGAGCTGAAGCTGGGACCCACTGCGCCATATTTTGCCAGGAGACCAAGCAAGTTCAATAGCGTCAAGCGGCAGTGCAGAGTGATACACCGGTATTCGGAAGTATTCCTTTATTCACATAATTTATAGTACTACAATGGGTGCAATGTAGCGTCGGGGTGCTGCCCGCAGTGTTGTTCTGCGAGTCCAGCCTGCTCAGCAACTCCTGGTATGCCGACCCCACTGCTCCGTTGTCGAGGCCGCTCAGCTGGGAATCCCCGCGATTCCGGAGACTGCCACAGTCCCAGCTCCCCTCCACCCCGTTTCGCCTGCTCTGTCCGACCATGGGACAAAGGTGGTTGTACTGGCCACCCTTGGCCCTCGCCCACTGCTGCTCCCAGGACAGGACCGGACTCAAACCCGTGCCCTCCTGGATGCAGTGCTGCAACTTGCTGCTAGTGGTGCTTTCCAGATGGCAACACCAACCACTGTCTCCGGCAGCACTGCCACGCCACCTGCAGCATATGCCTAGCCCCAACCCCGGTACGCCAGATGGGAAGTGAACGTGGCCCATCCTGGACCCGCTGCAGACCGCTGTCACTGCCCTCCTTCAGGCAGACCGTGCAATCTCCAAGCACCCGGCTGTGATTCTGTCCCGCCCAGGTGTTGCGTCCCCAGAGGCGGAATACAGCCCGAAGAAGTACATAGAGACAACGTACAGGTTTACACAGAATATTTACAACATCGCTGCCAGACTGGACCCTATAAGCGTAGACCAGCACAGGTCCGACCCGACTCTCGACGACCTGGCACACCCCTCAAGATAAAAGTGCCTGACTATTTATACTACTTTTCCCCTCGCTTCTGACGTAGTGTCAGAGAGAGACAGAAACTATGGCAGTGGTAAATTCCCATACGTCAGCCACTTACACACTGCCACTCCCAGCTCTGGCCTACTACCTCGCCTCTTACATTGCAATAACTTAAGGCAATGCTGCAGTTCCCTGCCTCGCTGTTGCTTCATTCCATACAAATCACATGTGCAATACGCTCCGTGCCATGTTTACCCTTTCTGGCCTACTGGCTGCCAACTATTACCACACACTGCCAGCGGCCCCAGACTTCATCACCCAACTGCGCTTTTACTGAATTTTTAACAAAATTGCCCTTTCCTACGACTAATACTAGCGCAGCACTCAGGTGTATTGATAAAAGCACATAGTCAAATAGCTAATATTTTATTAGGACGCACAATCATATTTTCTGGTAAAAAGGTATAATTAAACAGTACACCTGTAATTTAAAATAAAGGAATATATAACTTTCTTCTGTAAACTATATTCTATACCTATGAGCCTTCATATTGCTGATAGAGAAGAAATCCAAAAATATGGTTGATAATGATATTAAAGAACATAGGCTTAGTGTATATAATAATCCATTACTAGTAGTGAAGAAACCTGCAAATGTTGTTTTCCTGGTTTTGGATGCCCAAACACTGAACAGACATCTAGAAACTGAAAGAGATGGACCTATAGCTATAGAAGAATTGTCAATTTAAGGAAGCAGAATTCTTAAGCTCAATGGACCTAAAATTGGTTAATGGCAAGTAGCATTAGCCTAAGAATGAAGATCATATACAAGGTTCTTACCAGTTTAAGATATTATCATTTGGCTTGAACATCTCAGCAGCAGTTTTTATTTGAACTCTAGACAAACCCTGGGAAATGTATTGGTACAAGATTTAACAACGTACGTACATGACTGACTTCTAGTTTTTAAGTCTTGGGAAGATCATTTTAAGTTGTTAATATGAACACTGAAACAATTAGAAGACAAGTAACAACAATAAAACTTTCCAAATCGGATTTTGGGAGACAAAAGTAGAAATTTTTAGACCATATAACCCGGTCCAGAAAGATAAGAGCTATGTCTGTTGTGAACCAAACAATATGGAATGATTATGATTGTTTTTAGATTTGGCTGGTTTTTTACACAAGACTTTTAATTGGACAAGCCATGAATGATTCGCGATTATTAAACCTCTTGCAACAAAAGGCAAAGTGGGACACACACACACCAGCGCGCGCCTGCAGGACCGCTATCATCAGCCACTCCACCCAGTCAATAACTGTGTCATGTCAAACGAAGTAGAAATCCAGAGTGGAACGGGGAAGGAGAGCAGGATACAGCTGGTGACATGAAGTCAGTGCTGCCTGGCAGAGTGTCCAGGGATTAAATGGAGGCAAGACAAGCCTGCCAGGTGCAGCATTGGGAGGATCTGGGGGAGGAAGTGGGGAGGGAGTTGGGGACATGGAGCCAAAAAGGAGAGAAGCAGAGAAGGGTGAAGACCAACGGATGAATTGGCAAAGAACAGCAGCAATGAGAGTGAGGGGACGTGAATTGGGAGGATATGATACGACAGTGGAGGCAGAAAGTGTATGGTAGAGATGATGTGACTGTAGGTTACATAGGTTGAGGCCAGGATGATTTTGGGGCAAAGAATTTGCTGTAAGGATAGCTCCCATCCACACAGGCAAGAAAAGCTGGTGGTGGAGTGGAGGAGCCACAGGATGGTCCCATTTGCTCTTGTCCACAGTTTGGCGGTGACCATTCATCCAGATGGATAGCTCATTGGTAGTCACACCAATATGAAAAGCTGTGTGATGATTGCAGTAGAGCTGATGTATGACATGGCTGCTTTCAGAAGTGGCTTGGCCTCTGATGGCGTAGGATAAACCTGTGACAGGACTGGAATAGCAAGCGCTGGGTAGGGGGGATTTGACAAGTTTTGCACCTACATCTTCCACAGTGATACGATTCCTGTTGCAAGGGGATGGGATTAGGAGTGGCACAAGAATGGGACACTGCAGAGGTTAAGTGGGACATGGAACACCACTTTAGGAAGGGTGGGAGGGATCTTGGGTAGGATGTCCCTCATTTCAGGGCATAATGATTCATAAAACCTTGGCAGCCTTAACTTGCTGCTACGTAGTCCTTGCACACTCTCCCAGGCAGTACTCACTTCTCCTCTACCCCCATCTGCACCCTGCTAACCCTCCCCCTTCCTGCCCCACTCCAGATTGTTGCTTCCATTAAATGCGATACAGCTGCATTCTGGCCAGAGTGGCTACAGATACCAGACGCACAGGCCTGCCATATTTATCGTGTGTGTGTGTGTGTGTGTGTGTGTGTGTGTGTGTGTGTGTGTGTGTGTGTGTGTGTGTGTGTGTGTGTGTTTTTTTTTTTGTCCTTTCGGAAGAAGGCTTCTTCCAAAAGCTCAATGAGTAACCGTGGTTTTGTTGTGCCTGTCTGCAACTCAATGTGTCATCTTTACAGTGACTAGCAAACTATCTATTTCATAATATCGTAAAGGTCCATTTAATGTAGTTTCTGATGCACTTTTATGAATACAATTCGGTATGAATAATGAGGGTAGAACTGGAGGTCCTTTGCCACATTTATCATTAATTTTATGTCAAGAAGTTATTGTAATAACAGAGTGTGTGTGTTAGCTCTAAAAACAAAAGAATGTTTAAGATGTGAATGAATACTTTGATCCTATAATTACATCTTGGAACCAAGGGACATTTGTCTCAAAAGATAAAGTTAAGGGGTTGCTACTGGATGAGACTTTATTTTGGAGAGTAGATCACAGTTCAAAGCACTATTTGTATTTCTAATACAGCAGTTAATGATCTCATGTGGTATTTACATCAAGGCTTTGGACATTTCAAATTGTGGAAGTGCATTAGATACACAGTTAAGTTTAACTATTTTAAAAATTTAACTATAAAAGTGAAAGAAATTTTACAAAGATATGATTTGTGTCAGAGAGTCAAGGAAGGCAGCAACACTTTAAATTTCAAGTTGTACCCTATAATACAAAAATTAGATAGTGTCGGAAGTCCCATGCGGCTTTTCGCAGATGATGCTGTAGTATACAGAGAAGTTGCAGCATTAGAAAATTGTAGCGAAATGCAGGAAGATCTGCAGCGGATAGGCACTTTGTGCAGGGAGTGGCAACTGACCCTTAACATAGACAAATGTAATGTATTGCGAATACATAGAAAGAAGGATCCTTTATTGTATGATTATATGATAGCGGAACAAACACTGGTAGCAGTTACTTCTGTAAAATATCTGGGAGTATGCATGCGGAACGATTTGAAGTGGAATGATCATATAAAATTAATTGTTGGTAAGGCGGGTACCAGGTTGAGATTCATTGGGAGAGTCCTTAGAAAATGTAGTCCATCAACAAAGGAGGTGGCTTACAAAACACTCGTTCGACCTATACTTGAGTATTGCTCATCAGTGTGGGATCCGTACCAGATCGGATTGACGGAGGAGATAGAGAAGATCCAAAGAAGAGCGGCGCGTTTCGTCACAGGGTTATTTGGTAACCGTGATAGCGTTACGGAGATGTTTAACAAACTCAAGTGGCAGACTCTGCAAGAGAGGCACTCTGCATCGCGGTGTAGCTTGCTCGCCAGGTTTCGAGAGGGTGCGTTTCTGGATGAGGTATTGAATATATTGCTTCCCCCTACTTATACCTCCCGAGGAGATCACGAATGTAAAATTAGAGAGATTAGAGCGCGCATGGAGGCTTTCAGACAGTCATTCTTCCCGCGAACTATACGCGACTGGAACAGGAAAGGGAGGTAATGACAGTGGCACGTAAAGTGCCCTCCGCCACACACCGTTGGGTGGCTTGCGGAGTATAAATGTAGATGTAGATGTAAAAATCACTGGATGGTTTGACATTTGGCAGTTGTTCCTCCTCCCCCCCCCCCCAAAAAAAAATGTAAAGTGATAAAGACATTTTTTGTAGCAAACTGATTGCCAACAGCATTACTGAATTGGCAACACCTGTTCTAACCCAATCACCAAAGTTAAGAATGCCAGACTCAGAAAGTACTTGGATGGGTGCCGTTAGCTCAGGATCACGCATGTCACTGAAGCAGCGTCCAATTGAAAGACTTGCACAACAACCATCACCACCACTAATTGGTCAAAACACATCAAATTATATCCAACCACAGAACTGAATCATTTAAAAGCTTCTTTTATGGGTGTTGGCAAATCTAGAAGGTTACTTGTAAGTGGATAATGGTACACAGTTTATAAGCAATAACTAACAGATTTTTATTTTGGGAAGGATAATGTTACATTAGAATTTCTAAATACCATCTGCAATCAAATCTATCTAAAGAGTAATAACTGAAATTGGACAACTATATCGTACCTATTGTTGCTGTTGACATTCTAGCTGGGCACAACTGATATCTGAAACCCAAGTTACTTGAAAGTAATTACCTTATTTATCTACTGGACTTTCACAAGTGGATCTATTATACAACAGATGGCCAATTGCAGTATCCTCAGCTTTTATACGCTAAGCCAAAACACACAGTGTTATCTGGATGTTTCAGATTGTTCCAAAGACTTTGATAATTTCAAAGGTTCTATGTATAGACAATTCAGAACAAGAACAACATATAACTAGTTCACCTTTGTTTAATTTATCATTTTTTTCTATCAAATTGGTCCAAGAGTTTATAAATAATTTAAGGTGATTGCAAAACATCATCGTCTCCTTCTGACCAAACACTGGTTTGATGCATCTCTTTGCACTAATGAAACCTGTGCAGGTCTCTTCAACTCTGCATAATTACTGCAACGTCTATCCACTTTAATATCCTTATTGTAGTCAAGCCTTGGTTTACCTCTACATATTTTGTTCCCCGCACCACGGACACACGTGCGTGATATGCGGTGTTACCTTTCTTAAACCAATTCACAAAGATGCTGCCTATTATTTCTGCAGAAACCAAATTCATCTTCCTTCAGTTCAACTTCTACCTGTCATTCCATTTGTCTGTAGACAATCTGTGTTAGTATTTTATGGAACTGATGGTTTGGTAATACTCATAACTGTCAGCACCTGCTTTCTTTGGTATTCACATTACTGCACTCTTCTTCAAGTCGGAGGGTATTCTGTCCATCTCTTATATCCATAAACCAGGTGGAACAGTTAAGTTATGGTTGATTCTCCAGAATTTTAACTTGGGATTTGGATGGAGACCTTAAGATTTTCCTTCTACTAGACAAGTGACACATCAGAGAAGCCAAACAAATCTGACTAGTTTTTGTATGTTCACAGAGAAACTGTATTCATGAATAAAGTGGCAACTGCATTCCCCTGTTTAGTTTCAATCAAGACTAGAATTTGTAACGGTGGTGTTAATAAATAGTATATGTGCAAGTCTGAACTGCTTTTTTTCTACAAATTTTTGGAGTTCAACCAGGATCAACTGAACAAATGATGGTATAGTGTTAACTTTCTATCTACAATGCTCACAACAAGCTTTTCTAAGCATATTTTTCCTGAGATTATGTAGTGACACATGATTGTGTTGATGAACACAAAGAGATATTTTATATGTTGTGAGAAAAAGAAATAATAGCTGACTAAAAACCTATTAAACAACGCAAGTTATAAAATGGAGTAAAAAATTGGTTGAAATTTGTAAAAAAAGATTTACCTACACATTAGTTCTGTTCTGTTTTGGCTATTTTACAGTATTCTGAAATTAAAGTAAGTTATAACTTATCTAGAAATGACAATGTTGGCCAAAATCATAAAAGTAAAGAAAAAAAGATACCCCTTGTCTCAGTTAAAACCATTAAACCCTTACATGAGTAAAGGATTTTCTTGCTTAGATTTTCATTCAAAAGCTAGCAACAAGAAACTATGAAATCATTTATTTAACAGTTATTTTCAGAAGCGGAATGAGAACAATCTGCAATGTGGGATGGAAAATAAAATGGTCACTGAAATTTGTTATTATTTATTGTACATACAAACACTTGCATTAGAAAATTAACAATGACAGAATGCAAAGAGGATGGTGGTCATGATGAAGAAGAAGAAAACGTAACCGAAACTGTTAGCAGTAAGTTTATGGGATAAGAAGACAAAACAAGATTTTGGTTCATAAATGACTTATGACAGCGAAAAATAAATTTCACCAGATTCACAAGATCAATGTAAATTTTCTGTAATTTTGTAACATTGATGATGCCTCCCATTCACTGGCAGTGAGGGATATCCAGTTAAAAGGGTGATTGTGACTTCGAGGGAACAACATTTCTAACAGGTTGTTTTTTGTACAAGTTTGCTTGAAGGTCTGGCCAGGCTTTCTATTTAGGGGAGAAGGGTACTAAATTGTGGGTTGTTCTGGGAGGGGGGAGCTTTAAAAAGAATTGAGAAAGTGCAGCAGAGATCCACAAATTGCTGCCTCAATGAAAAATAAACTATAAAAATCTCTCCAAGAATATTTTCTTTTTAATGACAAGAAGAGCTGGCTGTGATAATACTGATAACAAGTAGCTATTCTAGTATGTGGCAGAAGACAATTCAGGCACAAAACAAGAACCTTACAGTGCTGCAAATGTGAAAGAATTTTAAGGAAAAAACAAAGGCATTACAAAAGAGCTGTGAAGTCATTGCTGTAAAGAAGTAACTAAAGTTACAGCAATTTCAGGTTTCAGGAACTCCAGTAACAAAGAACCAGGTAACTGAAACAACACAACTGTGGCTTGGGATCCAAGCAGAAAGTGTTTCAGTTGTGGTGTCAGCACCCTTATCTTTCACACGTCTCTCACTCTCATCCTCGAGTTATTTTTCTCTGTTCAGTCCATTTAGTTCATGATCTTTTGGAACTTTATTCTCTGGCTGTATTACACAATAGTTTCCTGTATAAAAGGAGAATGTGGACTGGCAGAAAATGAAAAGGAATTCAACAACATAAATTGTACTATATGTCCATGATACAAAAATCTGGAGAATAAATCAACTCTCTACTTAGAGTCACATACAATATATTGCCAGTATGTATACTTTAAAGAACACAAGCACAGCTTAATATCAAGTTGGGCTTCGGCCTGGGTGGTCATGTTCAGAGCAGATCTTAAACCTAATAACACTACTACTGAAATGTAAGGCAGTCAAACCGTACACATCTTGTCGTAACAGCCTCCAATAAAACACACACACACACACACACACACACACACACACGAGATCACCAACTAAAGCATCTCAGGCCAGAATGCACCATCATGTGGGATGCAAGCAGCAATCTGGGGAAGGGGAAGTAGTGTATGGGCTAGGAGAGAGAGACGAGTGCTGTCTGGTGGAGTGTGCAGGGACTAGACTCCAACATGTGCCGTGCCAGGAGGTTGTGGGGCAGGGAGGTGGGGAAAAAAAGGAACAAAAAATGAGAGGAGGGGGGGGGGGGGGGGGGGGAAGACAGTTGGATGCATTAGCAGAGAGCTGCACATAAATACGATGGGAGACCAGAATGGGAAGCAGATGATAGGACATAGGGGGTGGAAACTGTTGGGTGGAGGGTGTGGGGACAGTACGTTATGGTAGGTTGAAGCCAGGATAATTACGAGAGTGGAGATTGTGTTTTAAGGATAGCTCCTATCTGTGCAGTTCAGGAAAGCTGGTGGTGGAGGTAAGAATCCAGATGGCTCAGGTAGTGAAGCAGCCATTGAAATCAAGTATGTTATGTTCAGCTCCATGTTGTGCCACAGGTTGGTCCACTTCGCTCTTGGCCACATTTTGGCGGTGGCTGTTCATCCCAGTGGACACGTGGTTGGCAGACATACCAGCTGGTTTGTACAAGAGAAGGGCAGCATGAATGGTCACAGGTTTGTTTAATCCATGGGAATGTGTCGCAGAGATACTGAAGGAACTGAACTGGCAGACTCTTGAAGACAGATGCAAACTATCCCGAGAAAGTCTGTTAGCGAAGTTTCAAGAACTGGCTTTAAATGATGACTGTAGGCATATACTCAACAATCTATGTATCGGTCACATATGGATAGTGAGGAAAAGATTAGAATAATTACTGCATGCAGAGGCATTCAAAACAATCATACTTCCTGTGGTCCATGTATGAATGGAACAAGAATAAAGTCTAATAAGTGGTAGAGTGAGATGTATCCTCTGCCATGCACCTCATGTGGGTTTGCAGAGTATACATGTAGATGTAGATTTTGTTCATCCAAGTTGAGAAGGCATCCAGACAATTCGGTTTTTTCCATTTCCTATCAACCCTTCAATGATGTCACAAAAAAAAAAAAAAAGGTTGTCAGTCAACCGAGTAATAGGACTTCTTGAAGTCAGTGAAAATGCATATGACTGGGCTGGTTTGATTGCCTTATATTTCAGTACTGTTTTTAGGTTGAAGATCTGTTTTGAATGAGTGCCCTGGTCAAAAGCCCATCTGATATTCACCAATCTATTGTTCAAGCTGTGCTCGTCTTCTCTAAAGCAAACACACTGACAATATCTTGAATGTGACTTGAAAGAGGAAGTATTAATTATTCTCTAGATTTGTTATGTATTACAGACATATAGTACAATTTATGTATCTTTTGGAGTGAGAGCACAAGATACTGTTGTTGATGATCCATCTATCAGATGGGGACATTAAGCTTTTTAGCCCCCTAGGGGATATTTGGGAGGAGGAGGGTATGAGTCTCCACTGGGTTTCAACCTATGTCTTTCAACCAACAACAAACAACATAAACACAATATCACAGTAAGCACAGACACAAATTACAGCCGCTTTACACTCAACAGATACACTTAAAGGCCCCTGTAAATGATCAAACATTTTGTCAAACTTAACTACGCTTGCCAAATATTTGACTGTGTAAGATTCAGTCTGATGTGTTTGTCAAGCATACATCGTTTGCTTGTTTTGTTTTGTTTTAGGGCGCAAAAACAACTAGGGTCATACAAGCCCAATTCAGATCTGTAAAACGCGAAGACAAAGAGAGGAGTTAAAAACAACTACATGTTAATCCCAACTGATGGAAGAGAACACAGCTAAAATAAGGGATGTGTAGAAAATGTCTGCAAAATACATCATAAGGAAACGGAGGACTTGAACTAAAAATTAAATGTCCTTTGATATATTGTTATGATGGATAAAAAGTACACCATGATCAACAGCCCACATATCATTCGCTAAAACAGCCAATTACTCAGACGACAAACACAAACGAGAACATAAGTAATTTAATAATAATAATAATAAGAATAATAATAATAATAATAATAAAAAGCATTCCGTCAGGAAATAGTGGGCCTTCAAAGGTTGAATGCAGTGAGCACAAAGAGGTGGGAGAGCAACACCTGGCAAACAGCAATAGGTAAAAAGACAATACCCGATACACAACCTAGCTAACATGAACTCCTCATCACAAGAGGGCCGAGAGGAGGTCGTCCAAGCTGCTGGGGAGAGGCTTAATAACCCAGTGCTTGTTCCCATGAAGGGAGGACCAGTGGTGATGCCAAAGTGATACCAACTGCTGACAGACGGCAACACAGAGATCATCAAAGGGATTGTAAGAACTAGCGGGCCGAAGTACGAGGACTGCAGCCTTGGCAGCAGCCTCATTTCCTGTCAGACCAGGAACCTACATACACAGCACAGTGGCTCCAACAAGAGTGAGCAAGTGACAGCTCTGGACAATGTACAGCACACAGAGGCTTTGAAGGGCTCTGTGAGAGTCAGAGCAGATAACACAATTGAAAAGCCTATGATGCCGGATGTACTGTGTAGTCTGATACAGGGTGAAGAGCTCTGCCATAAATACTGTGCACTGTTTTGGAAGCTGATACCGAAAAACTTTGGTGCCAATGATAAAGGCACACCCAAAACCACGGTCAGTCAGAGAACCATTAGAGTACACAAAGGTACTATCGCGAAGTTCTGAGGGAAAGTCATGAAACTGAAGGTGATAGAGCGAGGCTGGAGTGGTGTTCTTAGAAAGAGAATGAAGGGTGTAACAGGACACCCTTTTCTAACATAACCTCCCCCCCCCCCCCCCCCCCCCCCAGAAGTAGCCGATACCAGGATTGATTCAGAATCTGGTATAGGTGACCATTCTCGGATGTTTCAGAGAAAGAATTTCATTTGATTATGTATATGATGTACTATATTTCAGGCTAAAATGTATAAAAAGAAATGAAGTTGTTACAATCGATACAACTAAAATTACTCTACTAGTAGAAATATTTGAAATTACAAAATATCTGCCATGCTTAAAATTCATATTACTAATTGCACATCTAATGCTAGTTACTAAATTTATTTCTGGATTCATTTATAAAATTATGTTACAATTTTGTGTTGATTCTTGTTTTGTCCAGAAAGCTTGTAAACTCTTTTCCTTTGTAAACTGATTGGAATATTGTGAGTACTGCAGAATGTGAGTAGTAATGGGCATGCAGCTGATGGAAACGTGTGTATTTTTCTAATCTTTTCAACAAAAACGTAATTTGTGTTTTGAAGTGAAAATTGTGAAGTTGGTGTGATACGGAAGAATGGCATAAAATAAAAGAAAATCATAGTAACAGATAGTACTTCATCAGTTATTTTGTCATCTACTCAGTAAGTAAAAACTTCAGCTGCTACAATGTACCTCTAGACTCAAGAACTGCAGCCGACAAGAGAAAATGAAGATAAGTAAGAAGTTTTTCTTTTGTATATCTTACACCTCTCAAAGCTTTCAAAACTTGTGCAGGGACAGATAATTTTAACAATGATGTGTGCGAGGGTAAGATTATAAATGTGGCATCAGGCTTGATCTGTTGACTTAGAATAAAGTTTTGTCTGTTACAGAAGATTAACTGATTTTGGATTTGTGATCATTTATAGTTTATATATGAATGAAATTACAATCACTCAATGAAAGAAGACCTGAGAGCTACCCAACAAAGTCGTATCAACAGTGACAAGATAATATCAACAATGACGGACCGGATGAATTGAAAGAGGACTTTAGGACGACTATGAGGGACATCAATAAGAAGAAAGATAAGTGCGAACTCTTTGTGAAATTAATTTTTCTTGGTGGATTTGTTGTGATTGCTAGGAGAATGAATAAAGATAAGGGTAGCGGTGATTAAGTGAAAGCTGTAGGACGTAGCCTAGACATGTTTGAACCAAGTGGAAGTGTAGTCAGCAAAGATACAGTTAAAATTGACATTATGCTGCTGATTTTGGCGAAATTGAGTGCAGTTAATGATCAGTTAACAGAAATAAAAGCAGATAACAATAGCAAATTTACTGCAGTCAATGACAGTTAACAGAAATATGAACTAAAAACAGTGATAAAATGGACTGGGTACAATACCAAGTAGGCCAACTTAGTAATCAGGTTTCGGAGCTAAAAAATGGTTTGTCAGATGGATTAAAAAGTGAGAATGAAAAAGTCGATGCATTAGAAAATAAATTTATTGTTTTGGAAAATAGGTTCTTGCACAATCCGCAAATTAGGATAAGAACGTTAATGACGTCTTAGTTCAACAGAAGGCTCTAGAGGAAAAAATGGAACAGAACTTTAGATCAAAAAATTTTAAATGATGAAAACAGTATGCTAACTAATGTATAAGTTTTAGATCAAAAAATTTCAGTAGTTCAGGAAAATTGCATTCACAACAATCTGTATTCAAATAACGGTATTGTGTGGTCCAACATTCCAATCAAAAGTTTTCCATCAGACAATTTACATCCAGTGGATTTTCTACACCACTGCCGAGATAGTTCTGTGCCAGGTATGAGTGACAGTCAGAAAATTAAATTTGTTAAAAGACGTCTTGAAGGCGAAGCTCTGTCTTGGGTAAATCCAAATTTAAGCCAGTGGGAGACATATCAAAGTTTCAAAAAAAGTTTTTTAAATAAATTTTGGTCAGAAGTTGAACAAGGGAGAATTAAAAGTGAATTTCTGAATGGTCCAAATTATAGTAATAGAAACGGTACCCTGAAAGAGTTTTGTAAGAATCACCTTAAGAAATTAGCACACCTTGATAAACCATTTGACAAAATGACGTTGATTGATGCACTCAAAAGAAGATTACCAGAGAGGTTGCAGGGGCATTTAGTACAAGGACCTGACGATTTCTTGAACAATTTTTACGATATGCTGATAGGCTGGATAGAGCAGTAGAAAGAAGCATGTAATATAACAATTGAAATGATGGAGATCATAATGATAATAACTACAGAAACAGAGATAATGGTAATTTCTATCAGGGTCCAAATGGTAATAGAGGGTCAAAATTGTAACAGAGGTAGAAATTTTGATCATCATCAAAATAGGAATAATGGGGATAACCATGGGCAGTTTAATAGGAGAAACAATCATAGAGGTAGCTGTTCGGGAAACAGCAGTCTGCATCGATGAAGGTCCACTGTTTTGGGACAAGGAAACAGAACAATACAGGATCCCCAATTTACACTCGCAATTAGACAATAATAACAGTGTTAATAATGTAGCACAGATATCTTAAATTGAACAGAAAGAACATCAGATTTCTTATTTATGTTTTTATCAAAAGTTTTGAAATAGTATGTTTAATTATAATGATGTAGATACTAAACACAAACCAGAATGTGAGAGTAATGAGAATTTTGATGTGGTGTGTACTAATGATTTCTTCTCTCAGAAAACTGTATTGGATCTGAAGTAGTTGTTATTTTTTATATAGATGTGAATGAGAGCTGTGAAATCACTGAGGTTGGTAAGTCTGAGACTGGTGCTTACTGAAAATGAATGTAGATGAGGTGTGCGATTTTGATAGTGGTGAGAGTTGTGTCGTTAATGATGTTACTGAAGAAGTAATTTTGGAAGAATAGGATGATGACGATGATGATGATTATTATTATTCTTTCTTTTCTCAGACTTTATGTCTGGTCAAAAATGGAAAGTGACGCGGACCTTGATCAAGCGTGACTTCCTTTTAACTGTACGGTATATGTTATATCGCATTTAGGAACTTTCGGGTGATTGAACATGTATCAATAATTACGGATTTCTGTAGTTGTATATATAAGTTTGGATGCAGCTGTATTGCATTGATGTACTGGTGGATATTGTGTGGTATGACTCCTGTAATTGATAGTACAATTGGTATAATGTCAACTTTATCCTGATGCCACATGTCCTTTACTTCCTCAGCCAGTTGGATGTATTTTTCAATTTTTTCTCCTGTTTTCTTTTGTATCTTTGTTGTATTGGGTATGTGTATTTCGATTAGTTGTGTTAATTTCTTCTTTTTATTGGTGAGTATGATGTCAGGTTTGTTATGTGGTGTTGTTTTATCTGTTATGATGGTTCTGTTCTAGTATAATTTGTATTCATCATTCCCCAGTACATTTTGTGGTGCATACTTGTACGTGGGAACGTGTTGTTTTATAAGTTTATGTTGTAAGGCAAGCTGTTGATGTATTATTTTTGCTACATTGTCATGTCTTCTGGGGTATTCTGTATTTGCTAGTATTGTACATCCGCTTGTGATGTGATCTACTGCTTCTATTTGTTGTTTCCAAAGTCTGCATTTATCTGTTGTGGTATTGGGATCTTTAATAATATGCTTGCTGTAATATCTGGTGTTTATTGTTTGATCCTGTATTGCAATCATGAATCCCTCCGTCTCACTGTATATATTGCCTTTTCTTAGCCATGTGTTGGATGCATCTTGATCGATGTGTGGCTGTGTTAGATGATACGGGTGCTTGCCATGTAGTGTTTTCTTTTTCCAATTTACTTTCTTCGTATCTGTTGATGTTATGTGATCTAGAGGGTTGTAGGAGTGGTTATGAAATTGCAGTGGTGTAGCCGATGTATTTATATGAGTGATTGCTTTGTGTATTTTGCTAGTTTCTGCTCGTTCTACAAAGAATTTTCTTAATTGTCTGCCTGTCCATAATATAGGTTTTTTATGTCGATAAATCCCCTTCCTCCTTCCTTTCTGCTTAATGTGAATCTTTCTGTTGCTGAATGTATGTGACGTATTCTATATTTGTGGCATTGTGATCGTGTAAGTGTATTGAGTGCTTCTAGGTTACTCCATTTCACTACTCCAAATGAGTAGGTCAATATTGGTATAGCATAAGCATTTATAGCTTTTGTCTTGTTTCTTGCTGTCAATTCCGTTTTCAGTATTTTTGTTAGTCTTTGTCTATATTTTTCTTTTAGTTCTTCTTTAATATTTGTATTATATATTCCTATTTTTTGTCTGTACCCTAGATATTTATAGGCATCTGTTTTTTCCATCGCTTTATGCAGTCGCTGTGGTTATCCAATATATAATCTTCTTGTTTAGTGTGTTTTCCCTTGACTATGCTATTTTTCTTACATTTGTCTATTCCAAAAGCCATATTTATATCATTAATTATTATTATTACTATTATTATCAAATTTTTGTGGAGTTTAAGAGTAAGAGTTATTTATGAATACAGATAAGTGATGTTTGTGATGAAGTAATTGAGAGTCATTGAATACCAGTCCAGTCAAAGCAGTTTTTCATTAACGTCATGCAGAGTAATGATCCAAGCAGTAAAGGTGAGTTACCTGTAAGCATAGAGAATGAAGGTGAAAACTTTTTGAAATTGATTTGGGACCAGATTGACGATGACATAGATAAATGTGCATTCTGGAATAAGTCAGCTGTGTTTAGTCAAATCCAAATTGGTGGAATGAAATGAAAGAAGATCTAAGTAGGAAATGTAATTTTGACAGTAATATATTTTGTGTGATGTTAGTTGTGCTATGAAATCCATTCAGTGTGTTCAATCTTTACCTGACAGCATGTGTAAACAAGGTAATGTTACAATACCAGTTGTTGTTGTTGTTGTGGTCTTCAGTCCTGAGACTGGTTTGATGCAGCTCTCCATGCTACTCTATCCTGTGCAAGCTTCTTCATCTCCCAGTACCTACTGCAACCTACATCCTTCTGAATCTGCTTAGTGTATTCATCTCTTGGTCTCCCTCTACGATTTTTACCCTCCACGCTGCCCTCCAATGCTAAATTTGTGATCCCTTGATGCCTCAAAACATGTCCTACCAACCGATCCCTTCTTCTAGTCAAGTTGTGCCACAAACTTCTCTTCTCCCCAATCCTATTCAATAGCTCCTCATTGGTTACGTGATCTACCCACCTTATCTTCAGCATTCTTCTGTAGCACCACATTTCGAAAGCTTCTATTCTCTTCTTGTCCAAACTAGTTATCGTCCATGTTTCACTTCCATACAATACCAGTAAAGTTGAAAAAACCCTTCAAAAACAGTATAGATGTAGCATTCGATGAAACTGAAAGTTATCTTTTGCATGAATTGTTTGACAACAGAGAGGATGATTCAGATTTTGGGTGTCCTTAAATAAAAATTAAGACTGATCAGTGGGAGCATGTTTGAATTTGATACATAAATGCCATGAGGCTAAATGAGTAGACTCTTTTACAATTTTGAAATGGGACAATTTTCATAATTAGTGCTGCAAAAATTAGGAACAGTATCTGAGCATATATGTGTGTATTCCCTTATTAGTCCATTATTTTTATTACATTTAACTCTATTATTGTTTCATATGTGAACACCTTTTAATCTCAACTGAGATAAATCCCATATAACTGACTTTAAATAGTTACTAAGGAGAACATATCTCATGTGATATGAAGAAGGTATTGAACAGCATATTTAGTACACAAAACAAAGTTTCAGGTTTTGGTGTGAATGCTAGACAGGAAGTTATCTATCCGTCGGAGAATGTGATGAGAACTTAAGGGATGTAGCTGAAAGATGTGGGTGGATCCACTCCCCACGCTGCTGTATGGCTGTACACTGCGAAACTAGTCAATGTACTCTAGCATCTGTCGAATGGATTTGTGTTGTGACTGATATTTGTGATTTGTTAGCCAAGACTGCTACATGCATGTTTTTTTTAAGTAGGGGGATTGGCTTTCCAATACATTGTGTGACTCCAAATCAGTATGTATTTTTTTTATCAATTGTAAATGAATCTTCTAGGTCTTTGTGTACATAGGTTAGTTTGTATGGACAATTACCAAATAGTGTGGAAGACATCTACAAGTATAAACAATAAACAAGATGTATACATGTCTGCATTCATACTCCAATTTTGGTTCTCAAGCTATTGGACTGTGTCATTATTCAAAGCTAATTATGACTCTGTGTACCTGTATTTATCACGAGTATTGCAATATTGTATCTGATCGGAACATGAGTTGTGGACAGACTCATACTTAGCTCTGTTTTGGGTACCCCTGGTCATCCCGACTGTGTGTGCGTACTTTAGGAGAGCATACAACCTTTGATTGAGGCTAAATGCTTCTTATAATTACTCTTTGCACATAATTTAACTTATTGATATGATTATGAGTTTTATTCACTGTGTTGTGTCGATTTTTTTTTTTTCGCTGGTCTGTACCTGGTGTGGTTTGGATTCATGGGTCAGTTCCCACATTGTAAGCTAGAACTGTAATATTTTTGCATTATTTTGTTCTCTCGTGAGTCAACATATCCTTGAATATTGTGGTTTATTTATTCCTACTCATGACTGAGTATATTCTTCTGGTCTGTATCCACCATTGTGAGTTTTTCGAGTCAGCTCACTTGTCGTACACTTAAGGCTCTGAAATTGTTCTCCTCTCTTTTGAAGATTTTGAAGGTAAGATTGTACGGATGTAAACTTACATTACCTGTGTATTTATTTCTACAGTTTAGTGGTGTAATGTTGTAGTTTTGGCCTTGTATTAGCTGTCTTGTGACAGTTATGTTCCACAGAACTGAAAAATCTGAATGCCATATCCTGATATATGTATAGATTATGACTTGTGTAGTAGATATTTTTCTTAAGTTTTCTATAATATTTTATTTATCAGATACTTCTATACATCTATATGCTATCCTGTGCATCATTATGTATACCATTTGGCAAACCCTGTAATCTGTCACAAAATGTTGTCAACACCCTGTTTCCAAGCTTCGTGAGTGGGATATAGTAATAGGACACCCTCTTCTAACATAACTTTTTTTTAATAGTAGTCGATACCAGCATTAATCCCAAATCTGGTATAGATGAACATTCTCGGATGTTTCACTGAAAGAATTTCATTTCATTGTGCATATGATGTAATTTATTTCAGGCTAAAATGTATAAAAAGAAATTAAGTTGTTACAATCGATATAACTAAAATTATTCTTCTAGCAGAAATATTTGAAATTATGAAATATCTGGCATACTTAAAATTCGTATTATTAATTGTACAACCTAATGCTAATTAATAAAGTTATTTTTGGATTCATTTATAAAATAATGTTATAACTTGGTGGTCAAAAAAGTTCGTAAGCTCTTTGGAATATTGTGAGTACCACAGAATGTAAGCAGTGGTGGTCATGCCTCTCATGGAAATGCATGTATTTTTCTAATCTTGTCAACAACAATGTAATTTGTTTTTTGAAGTGAAAATTGTAAAGTCGGTGTGATGTAGAAGTATGGGATTACATAAAAGAAAATCATAACAACAGATACACTATGTGATCAAAAGTATCCGGGCACCTGGCTGAAAATGACTTACAAGTTCGTGACACCCTCCATCACTAATTCTAGAATTCAATATGGTGTTGGCCCACCCTTAGCCTTGATGACAGCTTCCATTCTCATAGACATATCTTCAATCATGTGCTGGAAGGTTTCTTGGGGAATGGCAGCCCATTCTTCACAGAGTGCTGCGCTGAGGAGAGGTATCGAAGTCAGCATTCCAAAATATCCCAAAGGTGTAGTATAGGATTCAGGTTAGGACTCTGTGCAGGACAGTCCATTGCAGGGATGTTACTGTTGTGTAACCACTCCACCCTGTGCATTATGAACAGGTGCTCGATCGTGTTGAAAGATGCAATTGCCATTTCCGAATTGCTCTTCAACAGTGGGAAGCAAGAAGGTGCTTAAAACATCAATGTAGGCCTGTACTGTGATAGTGCCACACAAAACAACAAAGGATGCAAGTCCCCTTCAAGAAAAACATGACCACACCATAACACCACCACCTCCGAATTTTACTGCTGGCAATACACATGCTGGCAGATGACATTCACCGGGCCTTTGCCGTAACCACACCCTGCCATCTGATCGCCACATTGTGTACCGTGATTCGTCACTCCACATGTTCTTCCATTGTTCAATCGTCCCATGTTTAGGCTCCTTACACCAAGCAAGGCATTGTTTGGCATTTACCGGCGTGATGTGCAACTTATGAGCAGCTGCTAACTGTCATAGTACTTGCAGGGGATCCTGATGCAGTTTGCCTATAACACATTACACCCCTCTTCAACTGTCGGCGGTCTCTGTCAGTCAACAGATGAGGTCCGCCTGTACGCTTTTGTGCTGTACGTGTCCCTTCACGTTTCCACTTCACCATCACATTAGAAACAGTAGACCTAGGGATGTTTAGGAGTGTGGAAATCTCATGTACGGACATATTACACGAGTGACACCCAATCATCTGGCCCCGTCCGAAGTCCATGAGTTTCGGATGCGCCCCATTCTGCTTTCTCAGATGTCTAATTAATGACCTCTGAGGTCGCTGATGTGGAGTACCTGACAGTGGGTGGCAGCACGATGCACCTAATATAAAAAAACGTATGTTTTTGGGGATGCCTGGATACTTTTGATCACATGATATAGTACTTCATCAGGTATTTAGTCATCTCGAACCCTGCAAGTCAAAATTCAAGCATAAGAATGTACCCCTACACTCAAGAACTGCAGCCAACAATCTTACGCCTCTCAAAGCTTACAAAACTTGTGCAGAGATGGAGAATTTTAATAGTGATGTGTGCGAGGGTAAGACTACAAGGCCAAGGTGAACAAGGGCCGCTTCACAAAGCAAAGGTGGTGAAAGGTTCACATGCATCGGGAAAATAGCAGGTAGCATGAAGTTAAGTTGCCAGATCACGAGCCAAAATGAACTCCAGGAGGTAACAAAGAAGAGGGCCGTGTGCCATAATGGCGATCAGAGGATCATCAAAGAAGGATGGGTGGCTATGCATGGCAGACAAACGGCACACATATATGCTGAGGAGAAAATCACGGCGGTATAACAGCGGTAGTTCGGTAGCTTCTGCATACAGGCTCTCAACCAGGCTCGTGTAAAAGGCACCAGTGGCCAAATGGATGCCACAATGGTGGATTGTATTAAGACGGTGTAAGAGAGATGGATGTGCAGATGCACAAACAAAACAACCACAGTCTACTTTCGAACAGACAAGGGACTGGTACAAACAGAGGAGGGTGGTTCAGTCTACTCCCCAGGAAGTACCACTAAGGATACGTAGGACACTGAGTGACCACATACAGCAGGCTGCCAGGTAAGACACATGGGAGGACCAAAAAAGTTTCCTATCGAGCATAAGCCTCAGGAATTTCATAGTTTCAGTGAATGGAAGCGCAACAAGCCAAAGATGTCAAGACAGTGTAAGACACCAACTGTGCCATCATAAATTCATACAAATGGTTTTGTCAGTGGGAAAATGAAAGCCACTGTCAATGCTCCATGAGTAAAGACAATCAAGACATAGCTGAAGACCCCGCTCAGTGGACAAGTCCATGGAGAACTGCAATAGATGGCAAACTAGTCAATGAAAATGGAACCAGAGATACCCGGCGGGATACTGGGCATTATAGAGTTAATGGCAATAGCAAAGAGGACAACACTCAGGACCGAACCTTGAGGCACACCATTTTCCTGGATAAAGTTGTCCGACAAGGGAGAACCCACACGGACCCTGAAAACTCGGTATTTTAAAAATTCCTGAAGCTAATGGGGCATGCGGCCATGGAAGCCCCACATGTAGAGAGTATGGAGGATACCAGTCCTCCAACAGGTGTCTTAGGCTTTCTCCAAATTGAATAACTCGGCCACAGTCTGTGATTTCCGCAGAAAACCATTCATGATATGGATGGACGAAGTAACGAGATTCCATCACCCTGCAATCACAGCCGGTGAGAGAAATGGGGCTGTAGTTCAAAGGAAGCTGCTTGTTCTTACTGGGCTTGCATGTGGGTATGACAGCGGCTTCCTGCCAGTGTTTGTGAAACATGCCCTCTGCCCAGGTGCGGATGTACATATGAAGCAGAAAGTGAAGAGAAAGGTACTGCAACATCTGAATGTGAACATTGTCTGGCCTGGGGCAGAGGATCAGGATGAAGTGAGAGCATGATCCAGCTCCCTCACAGTAAAGGTAACATTGTTGCACTCACAATTCTGAGAAGAGAAGGGTATCACCCGAGCCTCCTCCATTCGTTTCCAATGGAGGAAGGCACAGCAACAGTGGGAGGATCTCGAAATCTCCACAAAATGGCAGCCCAATGTGTTGGAGATAGCAACAGAGTTTACTATGACATTGTCTGCTACTGTCAGGCCGGAAATTGGGGAATGGATATTGGTCCCACAGAGCCACCAGAGGTTGACCCACATGACAGAAGAGGGAATGCAACTGTTAAAAGAACTAGAGAATGAAATCCACCTAGTTTTTTGCTATTCTGAAGCATGCAATGACACTGAGCGCGCAACTGTTCATAATGAATGCATTTTGCATCGTAGGATGACAGTTAATAATGCAAAGAGCATGTCTCCGTGTGCAAATTGCGTTGTGGCACGCCTCAGTCCACCAAGGGACTGGGACATGGCATGGTAAAGAGGAACTGCGAGGAATGGAACATTCAGCAGCAGTAAGGATAATGTTTGTAAGATATTCTACCTGGTCATCACAACAGGGAAAATGTTGTTCGTCGAAGGTTGCCAGGGAGGAGTAAAGCCTCCAGTCGGCGTTAGAAAGCTGCCAATTGGGTGTGCACATAGGTGGGATATGAGCCAGCAATCAGATAGCACACAGGAAATGGTCGCTCATCTACGTGTCAGAGAGAATGGACCACTCAAGACAATGGGCAAGCTGAGCAGTGCAGGAGGATAGGTCCAAATGGGAATAGGTGTGCGTGGAGTCTGAAAGGAATGTGGGTGCTCTTGTGTTAAGGCAGAGGAGGTTAAGTTGATTAAGAAGGTCAGCCAAGAGGGCACCTCTCAGAGAGGTTCTAGTCGAGCACATTAAACTCACCGAGACGCAGAAAGGGGTGAGATAGCTGCCCGGTAAGCTGGAGGAAGTCTACCGTGGTGACATTGAATGCTGGAGGGATGTAAACGGTGCAAAAGGAAAGGTCAAGAGAGGAAGGAAAAGGTGAACTGCAATAGCTTGAAGCCTGGTAATCAGGGAGATGGGTTGACTATGAATGTCATTCTGTATGACCAGCATGACTCTCCCACAAGGTGGAATGGCGTCCTCCGGGAGAAGGGGGTGGAGGGAGGGTGTTGCAGGGTTGGGGGGGGGGGGGGGGGGGGGGGGGTTGCAGGGTTGGGTGAGGTCATAGGGCGGGTGGTCAAAACAGACCGGGAAGAAATTTTGTTTCCTGGAGGCAGAAAACAAGTGGATGCTGCGATTCTAAGAGCAGCTGTAAATCCTCTTTGTTTGATTGAGAGCCACAAACATACCATTGAAAGCGAGTCATAACAAGAAAGGGAAGAAGGCAAAACTGAGGGGTGTCACCTTGGTGGCTGCCAGGTATCAGCCTTCAAGACTCACTGCTACAGAATGCAGAGACTGGAGGATCATGCTCTATGAGATCTACAGAGGCGTTGGCATTCTTTTTCTGTCAATCTGCAGAGTCCAGGGCAGAAAAATTGTTGGTAGTGCACACCGGCGACACGGAGGTCAGCCGGGAGAGGGTATTACGTGGTGACAGCGTCAAGGAGGATCTCTGAGTCTGCAAAGGAGAAAACTGTTTGCCTTTGTTTGACTTCTTGGAGCCTTTCCAGCTGGCAGAGAAAGACTCAGATGTTTGTTGGCTGGAGGAATGTAGCAAGTCTTCACAGGAGTAGTCTCTCTGTCCTTTCCAGCCCATTGGTGACTTTGCCCCATGAGCAGAAAGTCTGGTGGCTTGTTGCATAGTTTGAGGAGGAAACAGTGATGATACCATGACACTGGGAGATTTAACAACGGCAGTGCTGAATTTGAGGTTGTATGTCTGTGTGGCCATGTCCTTCACAGAGTGAGATGTAGCAGGAACAGTACTGTTAGTGCCGAATGGTAAAATGCAGGGCTTGCAACTAGCCAATAACCTGAGAGTGACCAGGTAAGGCGCTTTTATTGTTTGCCTAGATCTCGTGGTCGGCCTGCTCATCGAGATACATGGGACAGTCTCAAAACGAGGCAGCATGATCGCCATTGCAGTTGATACAGTGGGGAGGAGGAGGTGGACACTCATCGTCACAAGCATCCGTACTACAGGTTACACAATTGGCTGGGTCTCAACAGGACATTCAAATGTGGTTGAAACGATGACACTGGTAGCAGCCCATCGGGTTCTAAATGTATGGTCGGACTGTGCTAACTTCATAACCAGCTTTGATCTTGGATGGAAGCATCACTCTATCAAAAGTGAGAAAAAGAGTTGTGAGGGCACCAAGGATGCATCTACCTTTTTGATCACCCGATGGACTGCAATGACACCCTGATCAGAGACAAATGTTTGGATTTCTGCCTCGGTCAGACCATCAAGCAGCCTTGTGCAATTAACACTACGGGAAGAATTCAGAGTTCTATGAGCCTCGACATGAACTGGACAGTCACAGAGAAGCAAAGCGGCAAGCAATAGTTGTGCTTTAGAATCAGAAGTAGTCTCCAAAAGCAAAGTGCCACTGCGTAATCAAGAACAGGCTTTCACAAGGCCAGCAACTGCATCAACACCTTTCTGAATAAGAAACAGATTTATTATTGAAAAGCACTGACCGTCTTCAGTACGTGAAACAAAGAACAGCAGTGGAGCTGGGAGGGTCTTTGAATCAGGAGCTTCATTCCATTTACGTTTGGTAGAAGTTGACAGCGAACATGATGACTGGCTTGTTGCAAGAAAATTCCCCGCGATTGCCACCTCCTATGGCGTGCTCCTTCCAACTGCCCCCTCTCATCCCTCAGAGGTGGGCTTACGCACGTTAGGTGACTTTCACACCTCAGGTTACACCTCCCAAATGTGACAGAAGGACCAATCAGCAATTTGGGAAGATAGCAGGTCAGGCAATCACCCCTCTCTGGGCCTGGGCCTGGCCTGTACCGGGAGTACGTGTGAATCCTACCTGTCGACC
Source organism: Schistocerca americana (assembly GCF_021461395.2). NCBI lineage: Eukaryota > Metazoa > Arthropoda > Insecta > Orthoptera > Acrididae > Schistocerca > Schistocerca americana. The sequence goes on from NC_060125.1 coordinate 405,875,003, forward strand.
CAGGGCAACAAAGAGAGGAACCTGAAACACCGAAATGGAGAAAGGATAGGAGAAGGTGAACGAAGAAAGAAAAAAGGAACAAAAAACAATGGTGAGACTCTCATGTCAGCTACAGAAAATGCCGAAGACATTCCCGAAAACACCCCACACGTGTTCCAAGGGAGGGGAAAAGGAATAGCATGATGATAGACATGCAGCACGGAAGGGAAAAGATACTGCAAAGGCTGGGGCCCCGTGTAGCCAAGCACAAACCCGCCAAAGAGCGGTGAGTCCCCGGGAGGAAGCGTAGATCATGTTTGACATGTTTGTGAGAAATTTTGATCGACAAAGTTTGACAAGATGGCAGACGTTGTTTGTGTTGATGTTTCACCGCATACATTTAGTGAAAAATTGTTTTATTACGGTTTATCTCACTGTACCGTTTCCACTACTATGAAAATACGATCAAATTTAAAAACAAAATGGTACTCACAATTACCACGATGGTAGAGGTACCACATGTTTTGCAGCCCTATATCACCATGAAGAAGTTATGAACAAAATATTTTATGCATACAGTGACATACAACTGGAGTGGAATGTTATTAAAAAAAATCAAAGTTCGTCAGTTCTTCCATGGCTGATGTGGGTATTGTTCCCAAGTTGCAGTATTTTAATTACCTGTCATTAGATGATGATGATGATGATTGGTTTGTGGGGCACTCAACTATGTGGTCATCAGCGCCCATACACATTCCCAATCTAGCCATTTCCATGAATGATGACTGAATGGTGAGGACAACACAAACACCCAGTTCCCGGGCAGAGAAAAACCCCAACCTGGCCGGGAATCGAACCCGGGACCCAGAGGTAGCCTGTCAGAGGATCAAGTAGAAGAGAATAAATTTTCTCATACTTGCGTCTTCTCTTTCAGTGTGAGGGTGAAGTAACACTAAACAAATTATTTCACTGTCCATCCACAGAATGTTGACGTAATCATCAGAGACCGAGTGAAACATTTCTGTTAACAGGTTTCCAATTGTATATTCCTCATTTTAAACCATTCCCAGGACCAGTGTCTCATTTTGTTTTTCTTTACGCAAAGTGCCAGAGGCAATGTTAGAGATGCTTTATGTGCATTTGTAGCCATTCCCAATAGTGCCAAAATACAGCATACACAGAAAGTGTCTGCTTCAAAAGTAAGGTTAAATTGACCTGCTATCTTGACAGGCAAGTTTGCTCATTTAGGAGGGACTTAACAAGCTTTAAATAGTTTCATTGCACATTTGAAGAAAATTAGCGTAATCAGGTTCTGAGAGCAATATTTCCTGTAGTATATTTTCTTTTTTCTTTCTTTCTTCTTCTTCTTCTTCTTCTTCTTTAAACAGTGTTCCAGTCAAGGGCAGGACTGCTTTGTTTGCATTTGTGGCCATACTCACTACTTTCAAAATACACAAACACAAAAAGCATCTGGGTCATTCCATGTTAAAGAGACTTTGTGACAAACAAATTAAAATGACAATATTACAAATACAACCTTAAAAATGCCAAGTTAAAAGTACATTTGTTCATTACAAAATAATCATGAATATGAAAAAATTAAATTTCTAGCTTCACTAAGTGTTTAAAGTGCACTACTCTATGGCACCACAGAGAGGTATGTTTTATGCTATTTCCAGATGAGTATTAGTTGTGTTATCTATGGCTGATTGTTGTATTGTTGCAAAGAATATTGAAGTCAACATTGTTGTAGCTCATAATAATTCGTTTTGTTGTGATGAGCTAATTGCATTTTTTTATTTTGTTAGTTTTATAATATATATGCAGCTTGTAACACCCGTAACAAAAAAGATACAAAAGTTTAATTTGTAATTTAGTAAATTTGTTCTGTACAATGCCTTTCTGTAAAAGTGAGGTTATGCACATGTTTTACAATATCATACCATTACGTGGCATTTTGGAATCTTATTTAACACTCTTAGAGCTGTTACGGGTGTTACTAATTTTTGTTTCGGGTGTTACTTAACACATGTAACACCCATAACTTGATTTGGAAGGTTTGCCATCTTCATCTCTAGTAGGCCTAGGCCCTGCATTTAAATTATAACCAAAGGGTACTTCCAATAAGCCCCAGTAAAAAATCTGCTGTTATTAAAAAGATAGTTTCCGATATAATTGGCTCTGAAACTTTCATATGTTATACAAAACATTCCAGAACTCCAGTCTTAAGTGAAGAGGAAAAACTAAAAATTCACAAGTTCTTCACTAGGGACGACATAAGCCGCCAAGCTCCTGGGCATAAAGATCTTGTAACTGTATGGAAAAAGGGAGAATGTAAACAGAAATTCCAAAAGTGTCGCTTACTTCTGACTGTAGGAGAGGTTTACGAGGAATTCAAAAAACTCCATCCAGATATTTCTGTAGGAAAGTGCACTGCGACCACCTTTTGTTCTCCTATCATCATATACACCACATAATGTATGTATGTGTATGTGTGTGTGTGTGTGTGTGTGTGTGTGTGTGTGTAAGTACCACTACAATTTCATAAGCATACTTGAGTCTTTGAGCAAAGCTGTTCCATCTGTTCCAAGCAATCACAAGGAATTATTGAACGAATTAAGTTGTAATTCACAGAACGAAGACTGTGTTTTAGGGTCATGCCAGGAATGTCAAATTAAATTGAGCAAATTTATCCCAGAAGGCTTTGACTTAACTAAAAAAATTGTCTGGGAGCAATGGGAAAACGATGCGAAACATCGTCCTTGTCTTAGTGAAAATTCAGGGAGCTGCGATTATGCCTTAGCATCACTGGTTGACAAATTGCCTCAGTTTAAAAAAACATTGCTACGTGAAGATAAAGCAGAGTGATTTCTTCCAAGGAAAGAAAAACAGCCTTGACGTTGAAGAATGTGTTCTTCAACTGGACTTTGCAGAGAATTATGCGCTAATTTCACAAGATGAGGTACAGAGTGCACAATGGGCGCATTTACAAGTAACTATTTGCACTTTCTGCATTTGGTTTGCAAACCATGAAGTCAGGTCCTATGCAGTCACCAGTAACGACCTTTCACACACAAAATATTGTGTATGGACTTTTCTTAAAACTGTTATAATGGAGATTAGAAAAGCTTTTCCTAAAGTTAAAAGAATTTTTATATTTTCTGCCAACTGTGCTGGGCAGTTCAAAAATAAATATACTTTGTCCAACCTATGTTATTTTGAGAGAGACTTCGGATTGCCAGTTAAGTGAAACTTTTTTGCCAGTTCACATGGTAAAGGAGCCATGGATGGCATTGGAGGTGCACTAAAGAGGAGTGTGTGGACAGCTGTTAGATCTAGGCAAGTTATTATTAATAACACAATTGACTTTTATGACTACACTCTGAAGAATTTTTCTAAAATTAAGGTACTATGGGTTGATAAGATAACAGTGGAGCATAACATTCCTATTTTGGATGAAAGGTGGAAAAATTTACAAGCGGTTCCTCAAATCCAGGGCTGCCATCAATTTCGGCCTTACAACACAACTGATTTGCTGGTTTCAAAAACAGCAGAGTCATTAATGACAAGGGTGTCAGTATTTATTACTGAGGAGGCCAAAACTAAAACATTAGGCCTACATGCAAAAAGATGCATAAACTTCTATGAAGTGTGCAGTTCTGATGATTCTGATCAGGAGACTGTTTCACTATCTGAATCACAAGACAATATTGGAAGTGCTTGAGAGTTAAGCCTAAATAATAAAATTGAAAAGTCTGATTTAAAATTTGGGTTATTTGTCTTGGTTGACATTCCAAGTGACTAAAAGTAGCCAACCCTATCCAAAATTCAATACCGTTACTTGGGAATCTGCCAGAGTGAGGTTGCTGAAGAGGAGGATGTGAAAATAATGCTTCTGAAGTCAATAGGAAAAAGTAAAACACTTTTTAAACTAGATGAAACTGATATTTGTTTTGTGAAATTCGGTCAAGTACTATCTAAGGTAACAACACCAGAAATCAAACAACAAGGTAATTGTTTGTACTATGAGTTCAATTTTGAGTTGGATGTTGCTGAAAAAGATTATTAAATGAAGTTTTTAAACCTATCAATAATAAGAAAACACTTTTGTCATAAATTTATTAGGCCTACAAAATGAGGTAAATGTTAAGTAAGTAACGATATCTTGGCCTAGTTGTACTCAAATAAACTACAATAGGCCTACTACTTTTCTTTTTATGCAATTGTAAGAGGTAGATTTATTTCTTCAAGAATCAAATCTGATGCATCTATGTAATACCCGTAACATTTAATGTAACACCCGTAACAGCAAAAAATATATATATACTGAGTTATGATGTCCAAAAAAATAAAAATTTATATTTCAGAATAAAATTTGGGGCAATACCTCTTAACAGTTGTTTTACGAGAATAAAAGCTTCATCAAGTTTGGAGAAATTAGAGAATTCGCTAACTTATCACAGGGGCCAGGTCTACTTTTGGTAACACCCGTAACACCACTTTTTTGATTAATAACCAGGAGAACAATAAAACAATTCCAGTATCAACATTTCTAACATGAATTATAATGTGAGCCTTAAAAGTTTTCAATATTAAATTCAATAAATATTTTTTCTTAAATTATTTTTCCTGATTTTAAGGTGTGTACATGTAGCACCCGTAACTATGGAATTGCCCATCTGCTTCAAAGTGAGGTTAAACTGAAAAACATTGTTTGCATGTGTACAGGCTTGCTTGCCAAAGCTGTGGCTAGATAAGAGCGATGTGAACAAAAGATAAAGTTCAGTTCACACTGGGCTTCATGGAACATCAACAGAATGGTATGACACCATCAAGAATTTTTGGGAAGAAAGTTTTGATAATGATGTCAGTTAAAATCAGAAGTCAGTCTATTTTCACCACACTCATTCATGTTATAGAAGTGGATTGTGTGTTCTCTTAATCTTTATTTTATTGTTTGCTTACTTCAGTTTTCATTACACATTGAGAACATTGCACAAGAACTTTGATATTTTTTTGTAAGAATGGACACTTAGGCCTATCAAAAAATGATTTAGGTTTTACAAGAACTGGACAAACAAAATGGCTACATTAATAGATGAAATAGTTTTCACTAAAAAGCTACTTAGCAGTGAAAGAGTCACCTCATATCACACTGGTCATGTCTGTATAAAATGAAAGAACAGAGACAGTAAAATACTAGGACACTAAACCATAAATAAAATTATTTTTTTCCCTTCATGTATGAGGAAAACAGAAAGTAAACAGACAATATATATTGCCTTCTGAATATGGTTTGACATGTTTGTATGTATATATAATAATGTTAATTTTTTAATATTTATAACAACACTTTTCTCTTTCTTTCAATTTCAGTAGTGAGGAAAAGCATAAAACCTACGTCACTAACATCTATTATACATTTTGCTTTGGTCATTAATAAACGATCACTTGATTGATGAAGTCGTCCATTTTTAATGTATGTGACCATCTAGATTTGGGATGTCGTAATTCCATGGAAAGGTCTTGCTCGCTAAATACTCTATTTATGACGTGTTTTGAGTAACCGTAAGATAAAATATTCTTAGGATAGCTCATACAAGAGAGTAATCAAGAAAAAGTACTATCTCATGTGCAACTGCCATAGACATATTTGCAAAAGCTAACTGGTGCTTAAACTGGTTGCACAATAAATAAATATATTTTAAGAACAGATAAAGAAAATGTCATTTCTCTATTACATAGGCCTAAAATGTGTCTTGTAAAACCAACAACAGAAAAAAATATCCCAATGATAGGTTGCAGCACTTCACCATACATCAATTCCATGGTAAAAGCGACATAGTGGGCCCCTCCTTGCAGTCATCGTACTTTATCTACAAAATATGTACACGATAGGACTAAAAATACTGGCCGGAGACTTCTATATTATTTAATGTAGGCTAAGTTTTTTGAATGTACCTAGCGGTTTTAGTTTTTATGACGAAAATCACGGAAAGAATTTTAATACTACTGGTCAGTCTTAATTTGAAATTCACATTCCATGGCTTCGCCAACTCTCAACCAAATATCACCTTCCAACCTAGGCTCTGTCTAAGTTACGGATCAGTCTATCACCACAATCGAGACTACAGTGAGGGAGGGCAACAGTCCAATATCACACTCCCGCCGAAATCACCAAGCAGAATGTGGTATAGTATCAATGAAGTTATCCCTGAAGAGACTGGTTCATTGGAAAACTGAACGAACGTAAAGGCGAAATCGTAGTTGTGAAGACGTACCGTTCTTTAGCGTAGCCTAAAGTTCTACATTGGAAGAACATGATGACAGTTTATGCTTACATAATGAATGAGTAGCACTAATTGCCACTAACAGTAGTTTACAGTAACTTAACATCAGTAGGCAAAAAAAAAAACTATAAACAATAGAGCACAGTAGTGTGGAAAGTGTGCATCGTTATTTGGGACGTCGTATATCTTGCATTGCTCTGGACTTCGAAAAATTCTTCTACACACTTAGCATTGTACACAGTGTAAACCACTAACCTCGCTCCATGTCAATAATATACACCAACAAAATTCAGTTTTCTCTATGTATAATCAAAACCATCAATAAACACCTTCGCGCGTTACTTTAAAATCTGAACAAAGAATCATGAAAAGTCGAAGATATGATGTTTTTTTTTTTTAATCACCAACGAACCGAAGACAAAACTATCAGAGAAAACTCAGCCGAATGTAGAAACGTAGAAAAAGAACTTTCTTCGAAATTGTTCATAAATTCAAATTGTACAGAAACCCCCACGACTACAAGATACGAAACAATTGTATTTCTTACGTACTGAAATCTTTCTGCAGTGCCTACTAAGCACAAAGCAAGCTTTTGTATACCTCTAGGAATGTAATTACTTTAGTTTTCGACGAGTCTTCATAGAATAATTTAGGACAAAATTTATACAAATCCATTTCGATAACACGAATTTGCTTATATATCTTTGGAAGAACTATTGATAAATAGTGTACACTGTACTGTACTCAGTAATGTGTTGTTGCTGGTGCAAAGCTGCAAACAGTCATGGCGGAGCTAGTGTTAGATTCTAATATAAGATTTTGGGTATTTCTGCCGATTGTTGTTATCACCTTTTTGTTTGGTGTATTGAGGCACTATGTTTCTATTCTTTTGGCGTCTCAAAAGAAACCGGAGCTCCAGCAAGTTCAGGACAGTCAAGTTATGATTCGAGCACGACTTTTGAGAGAAAACGGAAAATATTTGCCGAAGCAGTCGTTCCTCATGCGACGGCACTTTTTCAACAACGAAGAAACTGGTTACTTCAAAACTCAAAAGCGAGCTCCTGTGTCACAAAATCCGATGACTGATCCCAGCATGATGACAGACATGCTTAAGGGCAACATAACCAATGTAATTCCTATGATAATGATTGGCGGTTGGATAAATTTAATGTTCTCAGGATTTGTCACTACCAAGGTACCATTTCCACTGACACTGCGTTTCAAGCCAATGTTGCAGAGAGGTATAGAGCTTGTCAGTTTAGACGCATCATGGGTTTCATCAGCTTCGTGGTATTTTCTGAATGTTTTTGGACTGCGGAGCATTTACACTTTAGTACTCGGCGAAAACAACGCAGCCGATCAAGCACGCCACCTTCAAGATCAGATGTCGGGTGCTGCAATGGCAATGCCGCCAGATCCGAAAGGAGCCTTCAAAGCTGAATGGGAAGCACTGGAAATTTGTGAACATCACTGGGCTTTAAGCAACATAGAGAATGATCTTGTAGAGAGTGTTACGTACGGAGAAAGTGATTCGTGACCTATGCGCTGGCGACAACGGAGGTGCAGAATAATAATGATAGTTAAAGACAAGTTTTCATAGCACCGCGGACGTACATGAACACTGCAGTATTTAATTTTATTTTCCAAAAAGTTTTATGAAAATATACCAGTGTGTAGTAAATTATTGTTGTTAGTGTTGTACAGACATTCCTTTGAAATACACATTGATGTTAATGAATTTGTAAAACGTTGCTTTTGTTTCCTTGACAGCTTAAATTGTCCACAACCTCAAGTAAATTAGACTACAGCAAAGAAACAGCTCGTTTGTGGCAAAATAATGTAACAATTTGGTTGGAGCTTTTTTTCTCCTTCAAAATTAAAGAAAGCAAAAAGTGCTTCTCAGATACAAGTGTTCAAAGTCATTTGATTTGTAAAGTTTTCTAAATCATTAATATGTTTTATTCCTGCCACTCAGTTTACCTCATGAGGGTGAATTCATAACTGAAATAGCCGGCATTCCTATGCACTATACTCCATTTTCAGTGTTCTGTCACACTCGTGCACCATTAGCTCAAGAACTTCTACAACACTAATTGTTGTAAGTAAGAGAGAGAAACCTTCATACGAATCTTTTGTGCTCGTTTATTCAGTTTTTTGACGATGTTCAGAGTTAACTTAATTCTGTCAGAGAAAGCAGTAGTATTATCAGAGCAATTGACATGAATGTTACTGATGCACAAAATGTGATTGTAATTATTACTAAGGACATCACAAACAAAAAAGTGTAATTCCCAGTATCAAGTAAGTACACCATAAATTGATTAGTGAATTTGCTTTTATTTTTTTTTTATATGAAAATGGAGATCACAGCTTTTGTATACATATACAATGAGATGAGTCATTCTGGGGTGGGGTGAGGGCGGCGGGTTAAGAGCCCAACTCTCTTATTGTTCCTCAGTTCCGCTCTCTTAAAGGATTCTCTACACTGGAAGCCATATTCCTGGCAGAGCTAAGAAACAATCTTGTTGCCATAATCTGTGATCGTACTAATGGGCCACAAAATTCTATTTGGCAGACTAAAATGTGACGTCACTCTTGCATGGGTGGAATCTTATCTTTATCAAAGGGAGTAGTGGGCCACATTAACAACATGCATCAGTGGAATAAGGTTTAAACAGTATGGTAAAAGAAAGTATGAAGGGCTATAATGTTCAATAAGGGGTCTGCCCTTATTCCTAACCTACAGAAAGACTTTGAAACATGGTTTAAAAGTGTGGCCGGCTGCAGTGGCCGAGCGGTTCTAGGTGCTTCAGTCCGGAACCACGCGATTGCTACGGTCGCAGGTTCGAATCCTGCCTCGGGCATGGATGTGTGTGATGTCCTTAGGTTAGTTAGGTTTAAGTGGTTATAAGTTCTAGTGGACTGATGACCTCAGATGTTAAGTCCCATAGTGCTCAGAGCAATTTGAACAATTTATTTAAAAGTGTGATATTGGCTGTTTGCACTAACATGTTAATCAAGAGAACAAACTTAGCCATACCACACTCAGCACAAATAGCTGAACATCCAAAATCTGATGCTTTCTAATATTGTATGCTGTTTTCACCCCTCTACATTTTTCGGACACTTTAATCGTATTAATCTGGTGCAACATTGAGCTCAAGATCATGTACTGACAGTGACAGCAGAACATGAAGATTGGTCAGTGTTTCCTGCAGTGCACAAGTAAGGCTGTTGTATGATGGACTTGTGAACAAGATACCACTCGTGTTAGGTCTGTGCGACTGAAATTACATATTTGTAACAATCTGGAGAATGCTGTCTTCTCTCTCCACATCAGATACAGCAATTCAATAAAAAAAAAAAAGGCAGCATGGAGCTCATCTCCTTTAAGACACAATGCTTTAAATCGTGGCCAATCATCATCACTGATTAGTTGGATTAGAACTGAGTGCATCCAGTTGACATAAGTGAAAAGTTCTGCATGAATTGCTAGTGTATGCCTACCATGTACCGAGTCCACTCTTTGAGTCCAGCTCACTTTGGATCTGAAATTACATTTTGCCAATGTATTTTCCACTGGCTAAGCCTGGTTATTTAGAATGAGATATTTGTTGTTGTTGTGGTCTTAAGTCCTGAGACTGGTTTGATGCAGCTCTCCATGCTACTCTATCCTGTGCAAGCTTTTTCATCTCCCAGTACCTACTGCAACCTACATTCGTCTGAATCTGCTTAGTGTATTCATCTCTTGGTCTCCCTCTACGATTTTTACCCTCCACGCTGCCCTCCAATACTAAATTGGTGATCCCTTGATGCCTCAGAACATGTCCTACCAACCGATCCCTTCTTCTGGTCAAGTTGTGCCACAAACTTCTCTTTTCCCCAATCCTATTCAATACTTCCTCATTAGTTATGTGATCTACCCATCTAATCTTCAGCATTCTTCTGTAGCACCACATTTCGAAAGCTTCTATTCTCTTCTTGTCCAAACTATTTATCGTCCATGTTTCACTTCCATACATGGCTACACTCCATACAAATACTTTCAGAAAGGACTTCCTGACACTTAAATCTATACTCGATGTTAACAAATTTCTCTTCTTCAGAAATGCTTTCCTTGCCATTGCCAGTCTACATTTTATATCCTCTCTACTTCGACCATCATCAGTTATTTTGCTCCCCAAATAGCAGAACTCCTTTACTACTTTAAGTGTCTCATTTCCTAATCTAATTCCCTCAGCATCACCCGACTTAATTAGACTACATTCCATTATCCTTGTTTTGCTTTTGTTGATGTTCATCTTATATCCTCCTTTCAAGGCACTGTCCATGCCATTCAACTGCTCTACCAAGTCCTTTGCTGTCTCTGACAGAATTACAATGTCATCGGCGAACCTCAAAGTTTTTATTTCTTCTCCATGAATTTTAATACCTACTCCGAATTTTTCTTTTGTTTCCTTTATTGCTTCCTCAATATACAGATTGAACAACATCGGGGAGAGGCTACAACCCTGTCTTACTCCCTTCCCAACCACTGCTTCCCTTTCATGTCCCTCGACTCTAATAACTGCCATCTGGTTTCTGTACAAATTGTAAATAGCCTTTCGCTCCCTGTATTTTACCCCTGCCACCTTCAGAATTTGAAAGAGAGTATTCCAGTCAACATTGTCAAAAGCTTTCTCTAAGTCTACAAATGCTAGAAACGTAGGTTTGCCTTTCCTTAATCTTTCATCTAAGATAAGTCGTAAGGTCAGTATTGCCTCACGTGTTCCAGTGTTTCTATGGAATCCAAACTGATCTTCCCCGAGGTTGGCTTCTACTAGTTTTTCCATTCGTCTGTAAAGAATTCGTGTTAGTATTTTGCAGCTGTGACTTATTAAACTGATAGTTCGGTAATTTTCACATCTGTCAACACCTGCTTTCTTTGGGATTGGAATTATTATATTCTTCTTGTAGTCTGAGGGTATTTCGCCTGTTTCATACATCTTGCTCACCAGATGGTAGAGTTTTGTCAGGACTGGCTCTCCCAAGGCCGTCAGTAGTTCCAATGGAATGTTGTCTACTCCGGGGGCCTTGTTTCGACTCAGGTCTTCCAGTGCTCTGTCAAACTCTTCACGCAGTATCATATCTCCCATTTCATCTTCATCTACATCCTCTTCCATTTCCATAATATTGTCCTCAAGTACATCGCCCTTGTATAGACCCTCTATATACTCCTTACCTCCTTTCTGCTTTCCCTTCTTTGCTTAGAACTGGGTTTCCATCTGAGCTCTTGATATTCATACAAGTCGTTCTCTTATCTCCAAAGGTCTCTTTAATTTTCCTGTAGGCAGTATCTATCTTACCCCTAGTGAGATAGGCCTCTACATCCTTACATTTGTCCTCTAGCCATCCCTGCTTAGCCATTTTGCACTTCCTGTCGATCTCATTTTTGAGACGTTTGTATTCCTTTTTGCCTGCTTCATTTACTGCATTTTTATATTTTCTCCTTTCATCAATTAAATTCAGTATTTCTTCTGTTACCCAAGGATTTCTACTAGCCCTCGTCTTTTTACCTACTAGATCCTCTGCTGCCTTCGCTACTTCATCCCTCAAAGCTGCCCATTCTTCTTCTACTATATTTCTTTCCCCCATTCCTGTCAATTGTTCCTTTATGCTCTCCCTTATGCTTATGTTCTTTCAGTTTATCCAGGTCCCATCTCCTTAAATTCCCACCTTTTTGCAGTTTCTTCAGTTTTAATCTACAGGTCATAACCAATAGTTTGTGGTCAGAGTCCACATCTGCCCCTGTAAATGTCTTACAATTTAAAACCTGGTTCCTAAATCTCTGTCTTACCATTATATAATCTATCTGATACCTTTTAGTATCTCCAGGGTTCTTCCATGTATACAACCTTCTTTCACGATTCTTAAACCAAGTGTTAGCTATGATTATGTTGTGCTCTGTGCAAAATTCTACCAGGCGGCTTCCTCTTTCATTTCTTAGCCCCAATCCATATTCACCTACTATGTTTCCTTCTCTCCCTTTTCCTACACTCGAATTCCAGTCACCCATGACTATTAAATTTTCGTCTCCCTTCACAATCTGAATAATTTCTTTTATTTCATCATACATTTCCTCAATTTCTTCGTCATCTGCAGAGCTAGTTGGCATATAAACTTGTACTACTGTAGTAGGTGTGGGCTTCGTATCTATCTTGGCCACAATAATGCATTCACTATGTTGTTTGTAGTAGCTTACCCGCATTCCTATTTTCCTATTCATTATTAAACCTACTCCTGCATTACCCCTATTTGATTTTGTGTTTATAACCCTGTAGTCACCTGACCAGAAGTCTTGTTCCTCCTGCCACCGAACTTCACTAATTCCCACTATATCTAACTTCAACCTATCCATTTCCCTTTTTAAATTTTCTAACCTACCTGCCCGATTAAGGGATCTGACATTCCACGCTCCGATCCGTAGAACGCCAGTTTTCTTTCTCCTGATAATGACATCCTCTTGAGTAGTCCCCGCCCGGAGATCCGAATGGGGGACTATTTTACCTCCGGAATATTTTACCCAAGAGGACGCCATCATCATTTAACCATACAGTAAAGCTGCATGCCCTCGGGAAAAATTACGGCTGTAGTTTCCCCTTGCTTTCAGCCATTCGCAGTACCAGCGCAGCAAGGCCGTTTTGGTTATTGTTACAAGGCCAGATCAGTCAATCATCCAGACTGTTGCCCTTGCAACTACTGAAAAGGCTGCTGCCCCTCTTCAGGAACCACACGTTTGTCTGGCCTCTCAACAGATACCCCTCCGTTGTGGTTGCACCTACGGTACGGCTATCTGTATCGCTGAGACACGCAAGCCTCCCCACCAACGGCAAGGTCCATGGTTCATGGGGGGGATGAGATATTTATTAATTAAAATAGGCACAGTCTAGTGTTGGTCCCAGCACCACAATCATGAATGGATATTAACAAATATTTGCAGAGGACCCATGCCATGGTCACCCAATGCAGGAAAGTGATTTTCCTCAAGACACCTTGACAAATTGCTATGAAACTTTCCAACATATTCCAATTATCTGGAAGCTATAATTATTGTATCAGGCAAGGGCATGTGCATAATTTACATTAGGTTTACATCACATTGCAGAATGCAGGGTTGATATGTAACATTGGGAAATGTCAGTTTCCCTAGAAGCCTATTGAATACTTAGGTTTGCCACCAGTGAAAAGGGAACCTCACCAACACAGCAGCACATTTGCATTAAGGTGACTCAGTGAATGCCCACAAACAGTCTAGACGATTTTCAATTAAAAGAAAAATATTACAACATTTGTGGAGAAAATTTTGCACCACCTTAATATTCTCAGCAAAAAATATGCCAAGTTCATTAGGTCTTCAGTAAGTGCCCAAGCTTTTTATGTATTCCAGAAAGCTTTTCCATCTGCACCTTGTTTAGCCCCTATACACCCCCTGATAATGACGGGATGCTTTTCAGTGTGGTATAGAGAGAGTCCTTGCACATTGGAAGACTGACAGACCCTAATATCCCATTGTATGTATTGCTAAAACATTGAATTCTACCCGACAGAAACAATGCACCGTTTGAGAAGGTAGCATTGGCCATCATGTATGGAGTGTTTAAGTTTAACACTTGTCTGTATGGAGTTCAATTTTCTCATGTGAAGATCACAAGACTGTATTGGCTATTCGGTCCAGTGTTTAGTTTACCTGTCGAAACAGCCCAACGTCTCCAGCAGAGGGGCCTATTCCTGCTATCTTACGACTGCTGCACTCTTCACAAACCTACGAGCCATCACACTAATGCTGATGCCCCATCTCAGCATCCAGCAGTGCCAGAACAGGAAGTTGTCAATTTTATGATAGAGACGGTGGTATGTCATTCTTGAAGAATCTCCCCTCTACGCATCATAGTCTCCCAATCGCACTACATTACTTAAGATTATTCAATGTAAGCAAAAGGCTTTACTTCACATTTTGGTGTCATGTCTCATTTAACATGCTGACTGCCACAAGACTGCCGGCAGCGACAGCAGAAGGCTCTGCTGTGGCCAGTGGCAGCGTTCTGACAGTCAAGATGTTGAAGATGGGATTCTTACATTAGCCACAAATTCCCCAGAGTAGCCTTCATGTTCAGCCTCACTGCTAAAGACCATTCCCTGTTGCACATTAGGCACTGGAGAGTCACATAAATGGGACCTTGAACAGACATAATGTGTATTGCCCAGTGGCTGAATCTGTGATCAATCATATGGCATGTTTCTGTACAAACTGTGCCGTTCATCAAGCAGCACCTACAAAACAAACACAATGGGCAAAGCATTCGCTACAGTGTTTGCGTAGAAGACTTACCATGAATTGTTGTTCCAGATAATGGCTTTTCATTTACTTTGATTATTTTTGTAGTCAGGAAAACATTTGCCATCTACTTACAGCACCGCTCCATCTACAGGTAAACTATGAAGCAGAGCAAATTTTTGGGATGTTTAAAGACAAAATGGCGATGGCACTTCAGCCAGCATCCATGAGAAGGATGCACGCAGTCTGCAGGACGACCACTGCCGATAATGCTCCATTGTCATTCTGACTGATCGGAACAGCACTGCCACCACAGTCATCTAATGTTAAGAGGATGTGGGCATACACAATGGTACGTTCACAGTTGCCCCTCCCCCCCCCCCCCCCCCCAACCCCTCCCCCCATGACAGCAGTTCAAGAGTATCCATCAGATGTCAAACTGAAGATTCTGCATCATTGGCCTGTCATCAGATCCCAGCCCTACACAGTGGTACAAGATGGACCGCTCTTGCCCCTAAATGTCATTTCAGAGGAAAGAAAGATGCTGAATCCGACACGGAAAGTGAAGAAAGCATTTCCCATGTTGCAACACAAGTGGCGCTTTGTTTACATAACCCTACCACAAGCAACATGTAGTGCAGCAGACATCCAACCTCTTCATGAGAACTTATGACTTAGCTATGGTTTAATGGCCAACTGACACAAGCAGTGCCTGGGTCACTCCTAGCCTTTGCAAGTGGTGCAGCTACATGCTCCCAGCTGATACTTGGATCACAACATTTGTTCTCAGTTTTATTCTGTGTTCATATTGATGATGTATGTCTGCAATTTTTTGGCATTACATGGATTCTGAATTTTTTTGCTTGTATCACCGTGTTATCTATTTTTGTTGTTAGTAAACGGCATGTGTTCTATGCTATAACAGTGATGTCACTACAGTATTCTTCCCAGTAAGAAAATAGTGCACTGACGGTAACAATGGCTTGCTCCACATGACTGCTATGTAAATACTGCCTTTGGGGTAACCACTTTCTTTATTACTACTTCATTTAGTGTGTTCATAAACAAATATTAAATCACCAAATGGCTTTGTATTATATTTCATTTCCTGTACCGTTAGACTCTTAAGACCACAGGACCAGTTAATAGGTCGTATATCACACCTCACCAAACATCAATCGAGAAGCATAGCTGAAACCATCTCTCTATAACAGAATATGATTTTTGCTTGCATCTGCCAATCTGAGTTTTCAGTGTTGTTAATGCCCTTAATGGAATCAGTCACCAATTAGTAATTAACCATCAACAAAATTCCAACTACTGGGCTTCATCAGTCACTTGGTGTTTCATCCACTGCAGGTGAAAAAGGGACAAATATTGACACAACATTCACCAAGTTTGTCATTTGCATATTCAGAAGGAAAGTGTGTACTAAGAACTTGGTGTTTCATCCACTGCAGGTGAAAAAGGGACAAATATTGACACAACATTCACCAAGTTTGTCATTTGCATATTCAGAAGGAAAGTGTGTACTAAGAACTGTTCAGGTATCTCAAAGTTTGTTAAAACACAAGTAAACATTATTGAATGCGGCACTTTATAATTAGCAAATACCTAAAGGATGAACCTGAACTGTGACAAAATTTCGGAGGTTGTTCAGACATAATTTCTGAATATTTTGGTACAAGGGACACCAGTCTCCCATGGATCATTGCACTGTAATAGCATTTTATTTGATTTCTTACCATTTATCTATTTATGTGCATGGTACACAAAATATTTACACAACTGTCAATGGCATGCACTATGTGTCGTGTTTGGAAACAAACTCATTCCATTCAATCACAGTACTTGTCGCTGCCTACAATAACACCCAGTTTACTCTTCAGTACTGCTGTTTCTGTCTCAGGTTTGTTTTTCTGGCAGTGTTAGTTGTACGTTAACAATTATACACAGTAGTATGAATATATTTACTGATGAAGAGTTGGCCAATATACACTTCGTGTATGAGTTTACGTAATGTGATGGAAAAGTGGATGATGATGCTGTTGCTGTGCTGTTCCTGCAGCTGTGGCAACCACATCACGGTACTTTTGCATCTGTAAGTAGTGTGAGAGTTGTTGCATTATTCTGCATTTTGTGTTGTACATTTTGATGATTGCATAGAATAGGTTTTTCACGTTTTTGGGGGTGATTTCACTGAAATGAAGGTAATTGGGACAACAAACAGAGTAAAACATTCTTGCTCTATAATGAGCCACTAGAGACAGCGGGGACCTATACCAAAATACTCAGAAAATATCTCTAAACAATCTCTGAAATTCTATTAATAGAGTTTCAAACTCATCCTGTAAACTATTATTCAAGAGAAAGAGCACTTCCATTGGAGAATTTGTAAAGCCTCTGCTACCTTGCAGAACTTGCTAGGTTGGAAATGTACTTCCCTGTAATGTCATAGAAGGTCTTCAACAGTGGGAAGCTGCTTCCCATTATTCACACAATGGTTAAATACTTGAAATACTACATTTAATCAGCAGGAAAAGATGGTCCTGTTCAAATATCACAGTCACATATGTTAGCCATCTTTCAGAATTATGCGCGCGCGTGCGCCCACACCCACCCACCACACACACACACACACACACACACACACACACACACACACACACACTGGAATGGTATTGTCACCTGCAAAGAACTGCACCTCAGCAATCACAGTTAATTGGACATATGTTTGTATGAACATTAAGTTGTAACTGTCCATACAGCCACTATCTTACATATTACCATTTCTCTTGAAATGATCTGTATATCCCATAGACATGACAGTACATAAATAGCAGCTCTATAGTAGACCAAGAGAAACAGTGGCTGCTATTCTTAAATAGAACTGTGCATTTTAGAAATTTATGGAAACAACTATGCATATAATCAACTTAATACCAATATCTAGATTTTCATTTAGTCTATCTCCTTCATGTATCCAACATCCATTCTAAAAAACACTTATAGGAACTCCGTGTTTCTGCCCTATCCAGTGCTGACCTATTGCCGTGTAATCCTCTGTCAGTTGCATTACTTGAATGTGATATAGTTAGGCTCAAAATCTACAGCAAGATGTTTGCCAGTACATATCAAATTGAAAATAATGAGAGAAACCAATAAGTAGTCATGGAAATGATAAACATGTGGGACAATAAAAAAGGCAAAGCCAAACCATTATTTGGAAACAAATTTAGAAGTTGGAGTGCATATATTAGGCATTGCACTAAAAATCACCTAAACATTCATGCTCTAAACAGCAGCTCCCAAAGACATTAACTAGAAATCTTTGTCAGAATGTGCAAATATTAGAGAGTTTCTTTTCATCTAAATGGGCACTTGTTTAACAACGACACAAAATCTTAAACAAAACCAAAAATTTCAAACAGCAAACAGCTTCTGAATCAGACGTAAACAGTAATGAAATCCTAAACTCAGATTGGAATGTATACCGCAGAGACAGGCTGGACAGTGAAGGGGGAGGCGTGTTTATAGCGATAAGAAGTGCAATAGTATCAAAGGAAATTGATGGTGATCCGAAATGTGAAACAATTTTGGTGAAGGTCACAGTTAAAGCAGGCTCAGACATGGTAATTGGATGTCTCTATAGGCCCCCTGGCTCAGCAGCTGTTGTGGCTGAGCACCTGAAGGATAATTTGGAAAACATTTCGAGTAGATTTCCCCACCATGTTATAGTTCTGGGTGGAGATTTTAATTTGCCGGATATAGACTGGGAGACTCAAACGTTCATAACGGGTGGCAGGGGACAAAGAATCCAGTGAAATTTTTTTAAGTGCTTTATGTGAAAACTACCTTGAGCAGTTAAACAGAGAACCGACTCGTGGCAATAGCATATTAGACCTTCTGGTGACAAACAGACCCAAACTGTTTGAAACAGTTAACGCAGAACAGGGAATCAGCGATCATAAAGCGGTTACTGCAGCGATAATTTCAGCCATAAATAGAAATATTAAAAAAGGTAGGAAGATTTTTCTGTTTAGCAGAAGTGACAAAAAGCAGATTTCAGAGTACTTGACGGCCCAACACAAACGTTTTATCTCAAGTACAGTTAGTGTTGAGGATCAGTGGACAAAGTTCAAAACCATCGTATAATATACATTAGATGAGTATGTGCCAAGCAAGATCATAAGAGATGGAAAAGAGCCACTGTGGTACAACAACCGAGTCTGAAAACTGCTGCGGAAGCAAAGGGAACTTCACAGCAAACATAAACATAGCCAAAGCCTTGCAGACAAACAAAAATTACGCGAAGTGAAATGTAGTGTGAGGAGGGCTATGTGAGAGGCATTCAATGAATTCGAAAGTAAAGTTCTATCTACTGACTTGGCAGAAAATCCTAAGAAATTTTGGTCTTATGTCAAAGCGGTAGGTGGATCAAAACAAAATGTCCAGACACTCTTTGACCAAAATGGTACTGAAGCAGAGGATGACAGACTAAAGGCCGAAATACTAAATGTCTTTTTCCAAAGCTGTTTCACAGAGGAAGACTGCACTGTAGTTCCTTCTCTAGATTGTCGCACAGATGACAAAATGGTAGATATCGAAATAGACGACAGAGGGATAGAGAAACAATTAAAATCGCTCAAAAGAGGAAAGGCCACTGGACCTGATGGGATACCAGTTCGATTTTACACAGAGTACGCGAAGGAACTGGCCCCCCTTCTTGCAGTGGTGTACCGTAGGTCTCTAGAAGAGCGTAGCGCTCCAAAGGATTGGAAAAGGGCACAGGTCATCTCCGTTTTCAAGAAGGGACGTCGAACAGATGTGCAGAACTATAGACCTATATCTCTAACGTCGATCAGTTGTAGAATTTTGGAACATGTATTATGTTTGAGTATAATGACTTTTCTGGAGACTAGAAATCTACTCTGTAGGAATCAGCATGGGTTTCGAAAAAGACAGTCATCTGAAACCCAGCTCGCGCTATTCGTCCACGAGACTCAAGAGGGCCATAGACACAGGTTCACAGGTAGATGCCGTGTTTCTTGACTTCCGCAAGGCGTTCGATACAGTTCCCCACAGTTGTTTAATGAACAAGTTAAGAGTGTATGGACTATCAGACCAATTGTGTGATTGGATTGAAGAGTTCCTAGATAACAGAACGCAGCATGTCATTCTCAATGGAGAGAAGTCTTCCGAAGTAAGAGTGATTTCAGTTGTGCCGCAGAGGAGTGTCATACGACCGTTGCTATTCACAATATACATAAATGACCTTGTGGATGACATCGGAAGTTCACTGAGGCTTTTTGCGGATGATGCTGTGGTACATCGAGAGGTTGTAACAACGGAAAATTGTACTGAAATTCAGGAGGATCTGCAGTGAATTGACACATAGTGCAGGAAATGGCAATTGAATCTCAATGTAGACAAGTGTAATGTGCTGCGAATACATAGAAAGAAAGATCCCTTATCATTTAGCTACAAAATAGCAGGTCAGCAACTGGAAGCAGTTAATTTCATAAATTATCTAGGAGTACGCATTAGGAGTGACTTAAAATGGAATGATCATATAAAGTTGATCGTTGGTAAAGCAGATGCCAGACAGATTCATTGGAAGAATCCTAAGGAAATGCAATCCGAAAACAAAGGAAGTAGGTTACAGTACGTTTGTTCGCCCACTGCTTGAATACTGCTCAGCAGTGTGGGAGCCATACCAGATAGGGTTGATAGAAGAGATAGAGAAGATCCAATGGAGAGCAGGACACTTCGTTACAGGATCATTTAGTAATCGCGAAAGCATTACGGAGATGATAGATAAACTCCAGTGGAAGAGTCTGCAGGAGAGACGCTCAGTAGCTCGGTACGGGCTTTTGTTTAAGTTTCGAGAACATACCTTCACCAAAGAGTCAAGCAGTATATTGTTCCCTCCTACGAATATCTTGCGAAGAGACCATGAAGATAAAATCAGAGAGATTAGAGCCCACACAGAAGCATACCGACAATCCTTCTTTCCACGAACAATACAAGACTGGAATAGAAGGGAGAACCAATAGAGGTACTCAAGGTACCCTCCGCCACACATCGTCAGATGGCTTGCGGAGTATGGATGTAGATGTAGAACAAGAAACAGGTCATTTGGAAATTCATGTACACTTCTCTTTAGTGATACAAATTAGGAAGAGGATAAAAAAATTAACAAAGCATGTGTATTTGAGAGCTACTGTGGAAGAAATGGCAGTACAAGTAAATGTTACAGTAATTTCAGTACACAGGCCCCTACATTAGTATGACAGAAGAAGTGGACAGTGTTAAATTCTTGGGATAACAGCTTGATAATAAATTCAAGTGGGAGGAGCACACCACAGAACTGCTGAAGCGTCTTAACAAATCTCTATTTGCAATACGAATTGTGTCAAACATAGGGGATATAAAAATGAAAAAGCTGGGATACTATGCTTACTTTCATTCCATAATGTCATATGGGATTATTTTTTGGGGTAATTCATCAAGCTAAGCTAAAGTTTTCCAGGCACAAAAACGTGCAATAAGAGTTATATGTGGTGTGAACTCAAGAACATCCGGCAGAAGCCTGTTTAAGGAACTAGGGATACTAACTACTGCTTCCCAATATATTTATTCCTTAATGAAATTTTTCATTAAAATTATGTCACTTTTTCAAATCAACAACTCAATTCATGGAATCAATACTAGACATAAGAATAATCTTCACAAAGATTTAAAGTCACTTACCCTTGTACACAAAAAGGTGTGCATTATTCAGGAACACACATTTTCAATAACTTGCCAGCAGCCATAAAAAGCTTAACAACCAATGAAATTCAGTTTAAGAGAACCCTGTGTATGTGTGTAAATATAAGTACAATCTAACTTCTGCACCATTTCAGTGCAGTAATGTGTTCATTGTAAATAAGTATTGTAGTAGTTATATTATATGTTTAGTATCTTAAAAAAATTGTTTTTAAATTCAGTGCATTAATGCAATCTTAGTAAATGAGTGTTTGTAAAATGATTCTTTCATACAGTGTTCAAAAAGAGACGATCATTCCACTTGGGACCTGTGGAAGGTATATTAGCTTATTTGTTTCAGTTGTAAATATTTGTCATGTATTATTGTTTTTCTGACATGTTCTACATCCTGGAGGACCTCCTCACTACAGATCGATTGGAATGAAAGTAAATCTAACCTAATCTCTTGGAGAAGTCTACTGAGAGTGTCGTTGGAATTGACTTCCAATGTT
Source organism: Schistocerca americana (assembly GCF_021461395.2). Lineage (NCBI taxonomy): Eukaryota > Metazoa > Arthropoda > Insecta > Orthoptera > Acrididae > Schistocerca > Schistocerca americana. The sequence goes on from NC_060125.1 coordinate 405,896,848, forward strand.
TTGGAGGTTGTCTTTGCTTCTTTAAACTAGAATAATGAGGTTTTGTGTTGGAAAAGCCACATAATGTTTTAGTCCGCTATTTGATGTGACCATAAAATAATTCTTGTAATTGCACCCATTCTTCTCCACCTCTCCAAGGAGTTATTTACTGCCACTTAGGAACAGGGTTTGGGCTGCATGCAAAAATACTGGTTTCAGAGCAGTTATAAAATGATTTATCCTGATGTTCTGGAAGACACATAGGCTAGCTGAAGTTTGCAATTTCTTTCTGTTATGTTTCTTCATTTAAAACTTTTCCATAAGAATCTCCCCTAAGTACTTAACTTTTTCTGCTTTGCTGATGTGTCTGCAATTTGTCTCGAACTTTAACAGGGCAACTTTGGTGACAGTTATTATTTCACTTCTCAAAGGACACCTGTAAGCGAATTTGTCTGGCAGTTTCCATTAGCAGGTTGTTTAGTTTATAGCAGTTTCTATGTTGTTTGACACAAGTCAATGATGGAAAACGCCAGGCAATCTAACACGATCCTTTTAAATTTCGTTCCTATTCTCAGAGGGTTATAGCTGTTCTTTTGTTAGTTCGGTTTGCAAGATTCAGGTAATATTTTAGAGAATGCGGTTGAAAAACAACAGAGTCAGAATCATCACCTTGTTGCGCTATTCTTATGACCTCAAAGGATTAAAAGATATGTCCTAGGAACATCACCTTGTATTTTGTGTAAGTCATCGTGGCTCTAATTATGGGCAGCAGTAACTAGTCAACCATGAATTCAGTAAGGTTGTTCAACAACACCTCACAGCCTATCGAGATGGGCTTTCTCATCAAAGTCTACAAATTCGAATGTACCTACCTGACACTCAGACTAGACTCCTGATCGTTCCAGTATGGGCAAGTAACAGAATTTTGCATGTCCTCTGATAGCAAGGAAATTCCTCAGTAAATGTTGACTTTTGTGTGCTGCTTTTGTGTGTGTGTGTGTGTGTGTGTGTGTGTGTGTGTGTGTGTGTGTGTGTGTGTGCGCGCGCGCGCGCGCGCGCGTGCGCGCACAAGATTCAGGTAATTCATGGACTGGGGACAACACCCAATCTCAGGATAATGTTCCTGTACTACATGTTTCTTCTGCCTGCTATGACATCAAGTGATTCTTTGTAAACATGTTCCACACATACAAGCATACTCTGCAAACAGCTGTACAGTGAAAGGCAGAGATTATTTTGTACCATTCACAGTCATTCCCTTTCCTATCACACTCACAAATGGAGAAACAAAAAAGGATTACCAGTACACATTTTTATAAGCTGTAATCTTCCTCATTTTGTACTTTTTCAAGATGAACATTGGGGTAGTAGAATCATCTGCAAACAGTTACAAATGCTAGTTCCCTTAACACCAACAATATTCTTTTCTGTTTCTTTCTGATAAAACTCTTCTCAGAGAGTGATAGCGCTATGATGTGATAAAACTGCCAGCTCTTGTGGTTTGTGGCTACTGTCTTCATATGTTATCTGAAAAATAGCTGGGTTCACTGGAATACCATGCTTATCTGCAATTGTGGACTGGTCTTTATTAGTGAAATGGGATGCCCTGTTAAGAGACAAATTGCAGACAATGAGAAATATATATGCTGAATTCACAACATTATGGCTCTGGTAGAAGATGAAGATAAGGCTGGCAGATACATACAATTCAATTAGTCTTAGGCAGACACATACCACTATGTGAAGAATCAGAGACATTCTTGAGGTAACAAAGCAGCTGTCCAACATGAACTATGAGGAAGACTACAGGCTCTCACAGTCTCAGTTGTCAGTTATTGCAGGCTGGCCATGTGATTATGCCTGTGCAGCTGCTCCATCATGTGCCATGAATACTGCACTGGAAGCACTGATATGTCTCAAGCACCATCAGCAAATACATAAGTGGCACTACGTCACGATGACAGCCTTCACCAGATTTGCAAAGGGGAACCAATAACAATTAACATTAAAATATTCCAAGCAATAAGCATATCATACCCTCCCCCCTCAGTCCTATTACCCACTTGAAGCATAGGACACCCAGATGCTCATCCATTTTCAAATTATATATTTATAAAACAGTAACCACAAAAAACAAATAGCTGCCTTGATGAAGGCTGCCTGCAATAGCAACCGAAACATCAATATCTTTGTCACATCATGACGCAGTCTCACACCTAGGAGAATTTTATTAAAGTGGACTCTTGCAGAAAAATTCATGCTCTTATGTTCCTCAATAACACTTCACAAAAATACCATCTTATTCCCACTAAGGAATCCCATCTGGTAACAAATCTAGCAGCATACCCCTATATCATCTTCCTTTAATCCAATTGGTGGAGATTCCAAACACAAGAGCAATACTTAAAAAAAGGTTCACACGTGTTTGTATGTAGTTTCCTTTGTGGATGTGCTACACTTGGCCATAACTCTCGCAATAAACCCTATTCAGGTACTCATCTTTCCTAAAACTGACTTTACATGCTCATTTGATTTCAAGTTGTTTTGCTATGTTGCCCTTAGATATTTAATTAACCAGACAGATTAAATGAGTTTGCTGTTAACACTGTATTTTAACATCATAGGAATGTGTCTCCTAGTCATGTGCATTATTTTATATTTATTCACATTTGAAGCAAACTGCCATTCACCACATTAAATAGAAAATCTGGCCAAGTCATCCTGAAACCACCTACAGTCACTTAATCACAACACTTTTCCTTACACAATAGTACCATCACCAAACAGTTTCAGATTTCTGCCCATTCTATTTAATGGATCATTTATGTACATAAAGCACAGGAGTGGCCCTATTACTTTATTACCCGTTTTTTCTTTCCCCCATAGACACCTGCCATCCAGGACAACGTAATGGGTTCCACTACTAACTAGTAAAAATATAGTTGCTCTGATCATGTGTCTGGTAACCTGTTCTGTGTTCTTGCATCTACCTCAAGTCTGCTGTGTGGTAGTGTCAAATAATTTCCATTAATATAAGATTATACACACATCAAAAAAAGTTTTGCACACCTCGGTTCTGAGAGTTCCAGAACCTGTACAGAAAGTTTAATTGCAATCAACATAAAAATCATTTCTGCCCTTTTTATTGCTCGTGAAAACCACACATTGCATGTTGTACAACCACACTGCGAGACCTCCAGAGGTGATGGTCCAGATTCCTGTACACAACGGTACCTCTAATACCCAGTAGCACGTCCTCTTGCACTGATGCATGCCTGTATTCGTCATGGCATACTATCCACAAGTTCATCAAGGCATTGGCGGTCCAGATTGTCCCACTCCTCAACAGTAATTTGGTGTAGATCCCTCAGAGTGGTTGGTGGATCACCGTCCACAAACAGCCCCTTTCAATCTATCCCAGGCATGTTTGGTAGGGTTCATGTCTGGAGAACATGCTGGCCACTCTAGCTGAGCGATGTCATTATTCTGAAGGAAGTCATTCACAAGATGTGCACGATGGAGGCGCAAACTGTGGTCCTTGAAGACAAGTGCCTCGCCAATATGCTGCCGATATGGTTGCGCTATCAGCTGGATGAGTTATGAGACGAGTTGCGTTAGCGTAATTGTTAAGGTGTTCTACTGCTGAGTGAAAGGTTACAAGTTCAAACCTTGTTCAGTGCTTAATATTACCCCCCATGAACCACAGACTTTGCCGTTGGTGGGGAGGCTTGCGTGCCTCAACGGTACAGATAGCCGTGCCGAGGCGCAACCACAACGGAGGGGTATCTGTTGAGAGGGCAGACAAACGTGTGGTTCCTGAATAGAGGCAGCAGCCTTTTCAGTAGTTGCAGGGGCAACAGTCTGGATGATTGACTGATCTGGCCTTGTAATACTAACCAAAATGGCCTTGCTGTGCTGGTATTGCGAACGGCTGAAAGCAAGGGGAAACTACAGCCGTAATTTTTCCCAAAAGCATGAAGCTTTACTGTATGATTAAATGATGATGGCGTCCTCTTGGGTAAAATATTCTGGAGGTAAAATAGTCCCCCATTCGGATCTCTGGGCTGGGACTACTCAAGAGGACGTCGTTATCAGGAGAAATAATACTAGCGTTCTATGGATCCGAGCGTGGAATGTCAGATCCCTTAATCGGACAGGTAGGTTAGAAAATTTAAAAATGGAAATGGATAGGTTAAAGTTAGATATAGTGGGAATTAGTGAAGTTCGGTGGTAGGAGGAACAAGACTTTTGGTAAGGTGAATACAGGGATATAAATACAAAATCAAATACGGGTAATGCAGGAGTAGGTTTAATAATGAATAAAAAAATAGGAGTGTGGGTATGCTACTACATACAGCATAGTGAACGCATTATTGTGGCCAAGATAGACACGAAGCCCACATCTACTACAGGAGTATAAGTTTATATGCCAACCAGCTCCGCAGACAATGAAGAGATTGATGAAATGTATGAGGAGATAAAATAAATTATTCAGGTAGTGACGGGAGACGAAAATTTAATAGTCATGGGTGACTGGAATTCGAGAGTAGGAAAAGGGAGAGAAGGAAACATAGTAGGTGAATATGGATTGGGGCTAAGAAATGAAAGAGGAAGCCGCCTGGTAGAATTTTGCGCAGAGCATAACTTAATCATAGCTAACACTTGGTTCAAGAATCATGAAAGAAGGTTGTATACATGGAAGAACCCTGGAGATACTAAACGGTATCAGATAGATTATATAATGGTAAGACAGAGATTTAGGAACCAGGTTTTAAATTGTAAGACATTTCCAGGGGCAGATGTGGACACTGACCACAATCTATTGGTTATGAACTGTAGATTAAAACTGATCGAACTGCAAAAAGGTAGGAATTTAAGGAGATGGGACCTGGATAAACTGAAAGAACCAGACGTTGTACAGAGTTTCAGGGAGAGCATAAGGGAGCAATTGACAGGAATGGGGGAAAGAAATTCAGTAGAAGAAGAATGGGTAGCTTTGAGGGATGAAGTAGCGAAGGCAGCAGAGGATCAAGTAGGTAAAGAGACGAGGGCTAGTAGAAACCCTTGGGTAACAGAAGAAATATTGAATTTAATTGATGAAAGGAGAAAATATAAAAATGCAGTAAATGAAGCAGGTAAAAAGGAATACAAACGTCTCAAAAATGATATTGACAGGAAGTGCAAAATGGCTAAGCAGGGATGGCTGGAGGACAAATGTAAGGATGTAGAGGCTTATCTCCCTAGGGATAAGATAGATTCTGCCTACAGGAAAATTAAAGAGACCTTTGGAGAAAGGAGAACCACTTGCATGAATATCAAGAGCTCAGATGGAAACCCAGTTCTAAGCAAAGAAGGGAAAGCTGAAAGGTGGAAGGAGTATATAGAGGGTCTATACAAGGGCGATGTACTTGAGGACAATATTATGGAAACGGAAGAGGATGTAGATGAAGATGAAATGGGAGATACGATACTGCATGTTTGACAGAGCACTGAAAGACCTGAGTTGAAACAAGGCCCCCGGAGTAGACAACATCCCATTAGAACTACTGACGGCCTTGGGAGAGCCAGTCCTGAGAAAACTCTACCATCTGGTGAGCAAGATGTATGAGACAGGCGAAATACCCTCAGACTTCAAGAAGAATATAATAATTCCAATCCCAAAGAAAGCAGGTGTTGACAGATGTGAAAATTACCGAACTATCAGTTTAATAAGTCACAGCTGCAAAATACTAACACGAATTCTTTACAGACTAATGGAAAAACTAGTAGAAGCCAACCTCGGGAAAGATCAGTTTGGATTCCGTAGAAACACTGGAACACGTGAGGCAATACTGACCTTACGACTTATCTTAGATGAAAGATTAAGGAAAGGCAAACCTACGTTTCTAGCATTTGTAGACTTAGAGAAGGCTTTTGACAATGTTGACTGGAATACTCTCTTTCAAATTCTGAAGGTGGCAGGGGTAAAATACAGGGAGCGAAAGGCTATTTACAATTTGTACAGAAACCAGATGGCAGTTATAAGAGTCGAGGGACATGAAAGGGAAGCAGTGGTTGGGAAGGGAGTGAGACAGGGTTGTAGCCTCTCCTCGATGTAATTCAATCTGTATATTGAGCAAGCAATAAAGGAAACAAAAGAAAAGTTCGGAGTAGGTATTAAAATCCACGGAGGAGAAATAAAAACATCAACAAAAGCAAAACGAAGATAATGGAATGTAGTCGAATTAAGTCGGTTGAAGCTGAGGGAATTAGATTAGGAAGTGAGACACTTAAAATAGTAAAGGAGTTCTGCTATTTGGGGAGCAAAATAACTGATGATGGTCGAAGTAGAGAAGATATAAAATGTAGACTGGCAATGGCAAGGAAAGTGTTTCTGAAGAAGAAGAATTTGTTAACATCGAGTATAGATATAAGTGTCAGGAAGGCGTATCTGAAAGTATTTGTATGGAGTGTAGCCATGTATGGAAGTGAAACGTTGATAATAAATAGTTTGGACAAGAAGAGAATAGAAGCTTTCGAAATGTGGTGCTACAGAAGAATGCTGAAGATTAGATGGGTAGATCACATAACTAATGAGGAAGTATTGAATAGGATTGGGGAAAAGAGAAGTTTGTGGCACAACTTGACCAGAAGAAGGGATCGGTTGGTAGGACATGTTCTGAGGCATCAAGGGATCACCAATTTAGTATTGGAGGGCAGCGTGGAGGGTAAAAATCGTAGAGGGAGACCAAGAGATGAATACACTAAGCAGATTTATAAGGATGTAGGCTGCAGTAGGCACTGGGAGATGAAGAAGCTTGCACAGGATAGAGTAGCATGGAGAGCTGCATCAAACCAGTCTCAGGACTGAAGACCACAACAACAACAACAGCAACAACAACAACAGCAACAACAACAACAACACAATGAGATTTTCACTCTGCAGCGGAGTGTGCGCTGATATGAAACTTCCTGGCAGATTAAAACTGTGTGCCCGACCGAGATTCGAACTCGGGACCTTTGCCTTTCGCGGGCAAGTGCTCTACCGAATGAGCTACCGAAGCACGACTCATGCCCGGTACTCACAGCTTTACTTCTGCCAGTATCTCGTCTCCTACCTTCCAAACTTTACAGAAGCTCTCCTGCAAACCTTGCAGAACTAGCACTCCTGAAAGAAAGGATATAGCGGAGACATGGCTTAGCCACAGCCTGGAGTGCTAGTTCTGCAAGGTTCGCAGGAGAGCTTCTGTAAAGTTTGGAAGGTAGGAGACGAGATACTGGCAGAAGTAAAGCTGTGAGTACCGGGCGTGAGTCGTGCTTCGGTAGCTCAGATGGTAGAGCACTTGCCCGCAAAAGGCAAAGATCCCGGGTTCGAGTCTCGGTCGGGCACACAGTTTTAATCTGCCAGGAAGTTTCATATCAGCGCACACTCCACTGCAGAGTGAAAATCTCATTCTGGAAACATCCCCCAGGCTGTGGCTAAGCCATGTCTCCGCTATATCCCTTCTTTCAGGAGTGCTAGTTCTGCAAGGTTCGCAGGAGAGCTTCTGTAAAGTTTGGAAGGTAGGAGACGAGATACTGGCAGAAGTAAAGCTGTGAGTACCGGGCGTGAGTCGTGCTTCGGTAGCTCAGATGGTAGAGCACTTGCCCGCGGAAGGCAAAGATCCCGGGTTCGAGTCTCGGTCGGGCACACAGTTTTAATCTGCCAGGAAGTTTCAACAACAACAACAGTTGGAGGTTGGCATCCATGTATCGTACAGCTACGAGGGCAGTTCAATAAGTAATGCAACACATTTTTTTTCTGAAACAGGGGTTGTTTTATTCAGCATTAAAATACACCAGGTTATTCCTCAATCTTTTAGCTACACAACACTATTTTTCAACGTAATCTCCATTCAATGCTACGGCCTTACGCTACCTTGAAATGAGGGCCTGTATGCCTGCACGGTACCATTCCACTGGTCGATGTCGGAGCCAACGTCGTACTGCATCAATAACTTCTTCATCATCCGCGTAGTGCCTCCCACGGATTGCGTCCTTCATTGGGCCAAACATATGGAAATCCGACGGTGCGAGATCGGGGCTGTAGGGTGCATGAGGAAGAACAGTCCACTGAAGTTTTGTGAGCTCCTCTTGGGTGCGAAGACTTGTGTGAGGTCTTGCGTTGTCATGAAGAAGGAGAAGTTTGTTCATATTTTTGTGCCTACGAACACGCTGAAGTCGTTTCTTCAATTTCTGAAGAGTAGCACAATACACTTCAGAGTTGATCGTTTGACCATGGGGAAGGACGCCAAACAGAATAACCCCTTCAGCGTCCCAGAAGACTGTAACCATGACTTTACCGGCTGAGGGTATGGCTTTAAACTTTTTCTTGGTAGGGGAGTGGGTGTGGCGCCACTCCATTGATTGCCGTTTTGTTTCAGGTTCGAAGTGATGAACTCATGTTTCATCGCCTGTAACAATCTTTGACAAGAAATTGTCACCCTCAGCCACATGACGAGCAATCAATTCTGCGCAGATGGTTCTCTTTTGCTGGTTAGACAACGAGGGACCCAGCGGGAACAAACCTTTGAATATCCCAACTGGTGAACAATTGTGACAGCACTACCAACAGAGATGTCAAGTTGAGCACTGAGTTGTTTGATGGTGATCCGCCGATCATCTCGAACGAGTGTGTTCGCACGCTCCGCCGTTGCAAGAGTCACAGCTGTGCACGGCCGGCCCGCACGCGGGACATCAGACAGTCTTGCTTGACCTTACGGCGATGATGACACACGCTTTGACCAACGACTCACCGTGCTTTTGTCCACTGCCAGATCACCGTAGACATTCTACAAGCGCCTATGAATATCTGAGATGCCCTGGTTTTCCGCCAAAAGAAACTCGATCACTGCCCGTTGTTTGCAACGCACATCCGTTACAGACGCCATTTTAACAGCTCCGTACAGCACTGCCACCTGTCGGAAGGCAATGAAACTATACGAGACGAAGCGGGAATGTTTGAAAATATTCCACATGAAATTTCCGGTTTTTTCAACCAAAATTGGCCGAGAAAAAAAAAGTGTTGCATTACTTATTGAACTGCCCTCGTATTATGGTGCCATCCATGACCACCAGTGGCGTACGTCGGCCCCACATAATGCCACCCCTAAACAGCAGGGAACCTCCACCTCACTGCTCTCACTGGACAGTGTGTCTAAGGCGTTCAGCCTGACCGGGATCCCTCCAGACATGTCTCTGATGATTGTCTGGTTGAATGCATATGCGATACACACCAGTGAAGAGAACATGATGCCAATCCTGAGCGGTCCATCCGGCATGTTGTTGGGCTCATTTGTACCGTGCGGCATGGTGTTGTGGTTGCAAAGATGGACATCATCATGGACATCAGGAGTGAAGTTGCGCGTCATGCAGCCTATTGCACACAGTTTGAGTCATAACACAACATCCTGTGGCTGCACGAAAAGCATTATTCAACATGGTGGCATTGCTGTCAGAGTTCCTCCGAGCCACAATCCGTAGGTAACGGTTATTTACACGTTTGGGCGGGTTTAGTGACATCTCTGAACAGTCAAAGGGACTGTGTCTGTGATACAATATCCACAGTTATGTCTGTCTTCAGGAGTTCTGGGAACTGGGGTGATGCAAAACTTTTTTTGATGTGTGTAGAATCTGACTGTTGGCCTGTATCCATGATCCATTGGATATCATGTGTGAAAAAGGGGAGGGCGAGAGTAAACATTTCACTTAAGTGATGCTTTCTAAATCTGAATAAAGAGACAGAAGTTTTTCTTTCTTTAGGGAGCTTACTGAATTCAAGCTCACAATAACCTCAACAATTTGCAAAACACTGATGTTGATGATATTGGGCTAAAATTTTGTGCATCAATTCTTTTTCCCTTTTCCTTGCACTTTTTTTCAATTGGTTGGGGCTATCCATTGTGCAAGAGATCACATCAAATGTGTGCTAAGAAAGAAGCCAATTGTGAAGTACTCTCTGCGAAACCAAACTGGAATTCCATCAGGGCCTGACAACGTATTTTCAAGTGGTTCAGTTGCTTTACAACACCAGGGGTGCTTATTTCTGTGTCACTCATTTGAGTGTTTGTGCATGGTCAAATGACAACAGTTTTGTAGGAGCTTCCTGCATGAATCAATTTTTAAATGTCAGATTTAAAACTATGGCTTTCCTTTCTGCACTAGACTGTTACACAAGTGACTGTATACCCACTTAGTGATTTCACATAGGATCAGAATTTTTGGAAAGATCTGTCATTGATGTATAGCCATGGAAATAGTTGCATGCACCAAGAATAGCTCTCCTTGTACACACACAAATTTCTACTAACTTTTGCCTCTCAGGATTTCTGTGTCCCTTTCTCTTTTTATTGAGAGTGCCAATTGTTACATACTTATGTAGAGGTAAAGCATGTTAGTCTTAAACTTTGCCCACAATTCCTCTACATCCATCACATTTGATTTAAATGATGTCCTCTTTTTTTTTTGTAAGTAAGATGCTAACAGCTGCTTATATGCTGGGGGGGGGGGGGGGGGGGGGGGGGGGGGGGAAGGAAAGAAGAAACCACCACCACCACCTCATACTTTTCTTGACATATTTATTGACTCTGTTATCCATTGTGGCTGTAATGACATCTAGTTGCAAATCCCTGACACCGTTAAGGTCAGATCGGTTTCAGCCACAAGTTACACAAAATTTCTTTTTTGTGCAACTAATTGCTCAAGACTTTTTTTGGAGAAAGCTGCCAGTCCACCTCAATAGCAGTGAATGTACAGGCATCCTAATCACTCAACAGGTTAAAGTCGCTCTGTTCCACTATTGCATGATTAGAATACTCCCCATGAAAGACTTTGGACTTTCTTTGAATGATTCCCCAACAAATGTTGCAGAATCAGACAAGCATCTGATGACATATCTGAGTGCATCTAAGTCACTATTTACAGAGTTCTGTGGCAGTCTTCTCATGGAATGTTGTTTTATCTTCGAGACTGTGATATGATCCCTGCTTTGTCATATGACCTGGATTCTGTGTGCTCAGTCTGAAAGGGACTCTGGGTTTTTCACAGCTTAAAAGGTACTTGAATTAGTCTGCAAGAATCTTATAGTTTTCCTTCATTTGAGGTTGCCAGATTACCACCGTTTCAATGCAAGCACAATGATATACTTCCTGGCAGATTAAAAATGTGCAAGACCGGGACCTTTGACTCTCAGAGGCAGGTGCTCTAACATTGAGTTCCCCAGGCATAACTCACAACCCACACTCACAACTTTACTTCTGCCAATACTTCTCTCTCCTACCTTCCAAACTTCGCAGAAGTAGTCCTGCATATCTTTGGGTCAGTTTTCTTCAATTCAGGAGTTAACAACACAGCAAACACTGTGAATTATATTTTATTACACAATTATTTGTTTGGTTATGACAACCTCAATTTTATTTTCAAAAAACACTGCTACTCTGCACCATATGGTTTCAAAGTAACAGATGCAAACTAGACTCTGGACTGAAGGAATATAGTGTCCCAAAATTGTGTGGAGCAGACCTGTATTTTTCATGGGTTTATTTGGGTCTACATGAAACCACAGTGTGTCAAAACTCTGGCAGTTACAGCAACACATCAGATTCAGTAATCTGACACAGATACACTATGTGATCAAAAGTATCTGAACACCCCCAAAAACATATGTTTTTCATATTAGGTGCATTGTACTGACACCTACTGCCAGGTACTCCATATCAGTGACTTTAGTAATCATTAGACATCGTGAGAGAGTAGAATGGGGCACTCTGCAGAACTCACATACTTCGAACATGGTCAGGTGATTGGGTGTCACCTGTGTCATAAGTCTGTAGTCGAGATTTCCACACTCCTAAACATACCTAGGTCCATTGTTTCCGATGTGATAGTGAAGTGGAAACGTGAAGGGACGCATACAGCACAAAAGCATACAAGTCAACCTCATCTGTTGACTGACAGAGACTGCCAACAGTTGAAGAGGGTTGTAATGTTTAATAGGCAGACATCTATCCAGACCATCACACAGGAATTCCAAACTGCATCAGGATCCCCTGCAAGTATTATGACAGATAGGCGGGAGGTGAGAAAACTTGGATTTCATGGTCCAGCGGCTGCTCATAAATCGCACATCACGCCGGGAACTCTCTCACTTGGTGTAAGGAGCGTAAACATTGGACGATGAATGGTGGAGAAATGTTGTGTGGAGTGACGAATCACTTACACAATGTGGCGATCAGATGGCAGGGTGTGGGTATGGTAAATGCCCAGTGAACGTCATCTGCCAGAATGTGTAGTGCCAACTAAAATTCGGAGGCGGTGGTATTATGGTGTGGTCATGTTTTTCATGGAGGGGGCTTCCATCCCTTGTTGTTTTGCATGGCACTATCACAGCATAGGCCTATATTGATATTTTAAGCACTTTCTTGCTTCCCACTGTTGAAGAGCCACTCGGGGATGGCAATTGCAGCTTTCAACACGATCGAGCATCTGTTCATAATGCATGGCCTGTGGCGGTGTGGTTACACAACAATAACATCCCTGTAATGGACTGGCCTGCACAGTCCTGACCTGAATCCCATAGTACGCCTCTGGGATGTTTTGGAACACCGACTTCATGCCAGGCCTCACTGACCGACATCGATACCTCTCCTCAGTGCACTCTGTGAAGAATGGGCTGCCATTCCCCCAAGAAACCTTCCAGCACCTGACTGCAAGAGTGGAAGCTATGAATGGTACAAAGGCTAAGGGTGGATCAACACCATACTGTATTCCAGCATTACTGACAGAGGGCGCCACGAACCTGTAAGTCATTTTAAGCCAGTTTTCTGAATACTTTTGATCACATAGTGTAGATCCTACTTTAATGTATTCTGTTAATGTCATAGCACAAAGGTATATAAGAATGAAAGTTGCTGTTTCTACCCTAGCTATCTGTTTACTATCTTCATGATGATGTCTGTGACTGCTCCTTTCCACACCCATTTTGTCCTGATATTGACATGATCATTGGATGCTTCAACACACCTCCCAAAATTAAAAGTGTTCTGCAGTGCTGCTACATAGGATAGTCCATGATTCGTTTTAATAAATAGCATTATTAAATATATTTAATAAATAGGGGTGAGAATGATATAGTCCAAAGCCACACTTTCCTCAAAATGTTGTTTTTTTGTGTTAGTTCAACTTCTATTCAACAAGGGAAGCAACTGCAAAAATATTTTAACTTTTGCTTGCTAGATGACAGAGCAGTCCACACTGGTTGTTCTCATACAGTGAGGAACTAGTCTTTTTTCCCAAAGCCATAGTAAAATGGCCCTTGCAAAGAAGAGGTTATTTCCATGTGTAGCCAGAAGAGAAGATTCTGACAAAGAAATGGCTAGTTCTGATGAAGCTTATTCATCCAGTGGAAGCAGTTATTGTCCCTCTAATGAATATTTATCCAAAAATGACATGGTCAAAAATACAAATACTTTTAAACAACAAAAACGAGGCTTAGATTTATATCATACTACAATGTTATTGTGTAATTCTATTATTCACACGCTAATTAAAATACATATTTGCAAATAACAGACAAATTATACTTCAACTAATTACTGTATTACTGGCAATGATTTTAATATTGTAAGGCTCTAGGTATAATATATTAATGTGTGTTATATATATTAAGGTGGCTTTGGTCTCTCTCATTCTGAAAATTTTGTCTGATGTGAGATGCAGAAGAATGCAAAAGGTTTTCAGCATTATCACCTGCTAAAGCACCTAAAGGCAGAAAAAAAAGGAAGACATATGAACAATAGGAAAAGGGTAAAATGTAAACATCAGTCAGTCAGGCAGAAATACAGCATCTACGCTGGCTAACTTGGACACAGCTGAAGGTTGCAGAATTCTGACTCCACATTTGCAGAGCATGTACTGAGTGAGGGTCACAACTACCAGCCAGTGTCCCCTGTACTTCACTTAGCAAACAAAGGCCATAAACTCAACCTGCTGGAAATTAACAAACATATAGCTCACAGTCCAGCTCTAATCTTAAATGACCAGACACAGCTCAACACTTCCCCTCTCCTAAACTTCATATAATCATCTCTGTTGTTCATTACTTCCCACACTGACTGTTCCTACATATTCCCATTTTCCTGTATTCATTAAGTTCTTTTGTTTTATTGAAGTTGTCTGTGTATTCCATATGGAATGTAGTTTCAATTGTTAAGGCTTTCTTTTTACATGTACTTGTATTACTGTCTATGTTTAACACCTCTTGTAGTTGTCTCATCAAATATCGTTTGTCTTTTACTTGGTTCATTTATTTAATGCAAACTGTTACATAGCCACAGTTTTGAATATAATGTTAATGTTAATAGGCAGTACCACCACACTCTCAAAGATTGCATTATGTTCCCTCAAACTCCTCCATTTTCCTGGATTTATTTATTTACTTCTGTTTATCTCATTGATACTGCTTAAGTTCATTATGTATTCTGTAGTTACATTGATAGGTGTTTCTTCTTTTTATTGGGTTTGCGTATCACTCTCCATGTTTTACACTTCCTGATGTAGCCTTGTCAAGTACTAATTTTATTTTATTTTATTAGTTTAGTTTATTAATAGAAACTTATGTAGGCATGTTGTTCCTATTTTGTGTTAAAGTTTTTCCTGTCTACTCCATTTTTATGTATTTACTGTTCAATTTTTTTACTTTTTCATTGCATTACCATCACACTGTCAACGATGTTACTGTACATTTCTGCTTCAGTCTAGACATGTTACTTCTCTTCCAATGTTGTTTGCAAACATTGCAACTTCTTTGGTGACAATACTCAGTAAATGTCTGAAGATGGCCTTGTAAGCCGAAAACCGGTTAACACAATAAAAATTAATACTATAGAACAAAAGCAAACTGGTGCTTTTCAGTTATTATGATGATGTTCTACCAAGAACTAACGGAAGATTCTGTTAACATGATAAAATGCAAATGTTGCAGAAATTCTGGCAGAGAGTACATATCTGATAAAACAGGACAAAATTATTGGTGCTAAAATTCTTGGCACTGGAATTACATGTGAAAACATGTGTCGGAGCAAAATTAATGAATGCATGGAGCAGATATTCCATTCTTCCTGGGATATGGGAGACTTCATTGTCAAAATATTTACTTTCTGAGTAATGCTAAGATGGAATAATTGGAAAAAATGTAATTATGAGTAATGAAAATCAGGAATTAGATTTTCATATGATGTACTGTTTATACTTCAAATTATTATTTTGAATGCTCCACATAATTTATTCTGGTACACAAAGAAAAGGAAATGCACAGTTTTGTGGCAAAAGGTTACTTTTCTGTAACAGGTTAAGGTTAATGGCTGTAATATTTTGATATGCAGCGAGGCATTTTTAAATGTGCATGGGCTCCAGAACAATTGAGGACATCTTAGGAACTTACAAAAATGCTTGTGTGATGGTCACTGCACTTCTCCCAAAGACAGAAGAGGTACCTAAAGATAAAACTGACATTGCTTCCCAGAAAATCCATAATTATGTTGTATTAAGTATCATATTAAATCAAATATTCACTAAACTTCTCTGATCTGGGTATTTACCTTTAAAATGAACTTTTCTTCTTTTTCTAGGAGAAATGGGGAACCTGAAGCAGTTCAGACATTTCAAAACTTCATAAATAATATAACTAAATTTGCCAGTCATTACAGCTGCTCACAGAATTCTAATAAAGTGTACTTAGATCATGACATGTCAATCTCTTCATTATATCAAGAACATTATTTGAAATATTGTGAAGGAAATAATGCACCATATGCAAAAATCAAAATTCTGAGATTTTTCAATCACAATTTTAATAGTGGTTTTAAACTGCCTCATTCGGACACATCATGTATGTGATGTATTTCAGATTCGAACCGAAAATTCACAGTTGACCAACTCTGAAAATATGATTACAATGTTGAAAACTGAAAGGGACCCACATCGCATCAATGCATCTGCAGTATTTTTACTATTATACAGGTTACCAAGTTAGCTAGAGAAAATCCTGATAAACACATTACAATGGCCTCTGATCTACAACAAACCTTCCCAACACTGTGACTAATGTCCATGCCTGCATTCTATAAGAGGAAATTATGGATGTATAATTTAGGTATTCATGATTGTGGGTCTGGAAAGGAACATATTTTTGTGTGGAGGAAGATGATGCAAAGAGTGGATCTGATGAGACAGGAAACTGTCTGATAAAATATCCAGAAATAGATCTGTCTTAAGCTACCATTCTTCACATCCTTAGTGATAACTGCAGCGGCCAAGGCACAAACTGGGCAATTGTGGCTCTAGAGAGATCACTAGTGTAACCAGGAAAATTTAAGACCATTGAACATTGGTTTCCACAAGTTGGGCACAGATGACTGCCCTATGACCAAGTTTTCGATCAAATTGAGAGGTGTGTTAAGAACAGAAACCCACAGAGTACACCCGTGATGGTTGGATTACAGTCATTAAAGATTACTGCAAAAAGAAGCCATTTTCAGTAGTTAAAATGAAGCAAGCAGGCTTTATAGATCTTACACATTTGCAGATAAATATTGAAAAGAAGGAATGACATCATGGTGTATCTCAGTTCCAATTTTCAGAAACAACAGCTTTTCATTTTGGTGAAGGAATGCCATGATGTTTAAAAGTGAAGTATCAATGCAATAAATTTGAAGAATTCAGAACTGTAAATATGACTAAAAAATGATGAGCACATCAGGAGCTTAACCTATTCCAGCTATCAAGGAAATACTTAAAATCCTTTCCAATTTGCAAGAAAGAACAAAGATGTTTCAAAGGGATACTTCAACAAACAAAGGAATCAAATGACACAGAAGTGACAGATACTGGTTATATTGTTTGAAAAATGTTGTTGTCACTTTTATTCTACGTAATGTTATATGTGGATGGCCACAATTTTGTAAACCTTCTCTTCTTGTAGTGCGAGACAGATCAAAGCCCAATGTTGTCACCCAGCAATAAAATATTTTTTATTAATAATATGTAATTTTTTCACAAAATAACAGTGCACACAGGTATATTAAGACACCGCAGAAATAAACTACTTGTGTTGGGTACCCAGAAAAACTGGTATGTGATTTATTGATTACAACTTTCAAAATGCTCTCCTGACAAATTTATATTCTGTGGCTTTGGATTATATCATTTTCACCCCTTCAATTGTTTTAATTAAAGGGTTCTATGTTGCAGTGTATGCTGGATTTTTGATCCACAGAAAGGCCCTCTAAACCTTTTGGAATGCAGAGTAAGGACACTTTTTGAAAGGACCTAGCACATTTCTCGGTGATCCTGACACCTTGAAGCACTAATGCTAATATTAGCTTAAACATTTGAACAAAACTGTTCTGGAGGGCAGCTATCTCCTAACAAGTTGTATGTTAGTCCTCACAAGTGGCCCACAATCTACATAAGTAATTTTCTTCCTGTTTATATATGTACTTATATTGATTAGTAAGTTCAAGGTGTTTGCCAAGCACCAGTGGAAATTACATTAAATGAGATGTGCGTACCCGAGCAAGCTTAATACAACGAGGATGCAGCACATATACCACTATCAACCATTTTGCCTTGCCAAGTACTCACCTTACTGACACACAACTCAGCTTTAATAATATTTCTACCATGCTTGTGATCTAGATAGTCAAGATAACGACTCTATACAACTAACAGTAGCCACACTGCTGGACACAGAGTGAAGAATTTAGGACCATCGGGCAGCTTCAATTCGCGTGCCCCAACCTAGAGCCGCATCACCCCACACCTGGGTGCCATGTCTGAAGATCATTACAGCTTTCCAGTCACAGGTTTCATTTGATAAAGTAAAAAATGTACATGGCAAAGAATATGTAAATTCAATATGTTCTTCATGTGGACAGTCACAGCTGAATGATATCAAATATTGGAGAAACAGGTTCACAAACAACACCTCCGCCGCCCCCCCCCCCTTCCACAACTCCTTCCTTCATGTTTCAAAAAGCAATGTGCCTCCTCCTCCTCCTCCACTGGAAAAAAAAATCATTTACTGTCTTCTGTCCCCATACTATTCAAAGTAGTATAATAAATGCTTTCACAACTTAACAACTGGATCCCCATGTCTTGGAAGCACTACCATTATATTCCAGGCAAGTATCTTTCCAAGGACATAGGTAATTGTCAACACCACAATGTTCACACTTAAGGGTCTGCAGATTTTGCTTTCAGTGTAACTTACAATTGATGGGCGTGTGTTTCTAAGCATGAAAAATGGCACACAGAGTCACGCTATCATGGCCACAAATAAAAGTAGTGGTTGTTGAACTCAAACAATGGAAAATCTGGAATGGACTAACAATATTATGAAAAGGGCAATTTGCTACCCACCATACAGAGGAGATGTTGGGTTGTGGACAGGAACAAGAAAAAGACTGTTAAACATTTGAGCTTTCAGCCTAAAGGCTTTCTTCTAAAGTGAAAACACACACACACACACACACACACACACACACACACACACACACACAGACTGCTGACTGGTCAATGAGGCCAGACTGCAAACAACTGTGCCTGATGGGAGATACAATCTGTGAGGGGTGGGGGTAAGGAGGGGGCTGGGTGGGGGGGGGGGGGGGAGGGGACGGTTAGGTTAGGTTGCAATCTGTGAGGGGTGGGGGTAAGGAGGGGGCTGGGTGGGGGGGGGGGGAGAGGAGGGGATGGTTAGCTGGGTAAGAGTGGGTGAAGGTGTAGTGCTGCTTGTGGGAGCATAGAAGTACATCTACATCTACATTCTGCAGGCCACTATGAAGTTCAAGGCAGTAGGGTATGTTCCATTGCACCAGTTATAAGGGTTTCTTCCAGTCCATTCATGTATGGAGCGAGGGAAGAATGACTGTTTGAATGCCTCTGTGTGTCCTGTAATTACTCTAATATTATCCTCACGATCCCTATGTGAGCGATATATAGGGGGTTGTAGATTCCTAACGTCATCTTTAAATCCAGTTCTTGAAACTTTGTTAGTAGACTTTCTCGGGATAGTTCATATCTATCTTCAACGGTCTGCCAATTCAGTTTCTTTGGTAACTCTGTGACACTTTCTAATGGAGCACACAAACCTGTGACCATTCCTGCTGCCCTTCTCTGTATATGTTCCTTGCACTTCTCCAGTATTCTACCAATAAACCACAGTTTAACACCTGCTTTCCCACAACTGAACCTATGTGATCATTCCATTTTATATCAATGCAAAGTGTTACGACGAGGTATTTATATGAACTGGCTGAGTCCAACTAACTCACTGATATTACAGTCATATGACATTACATTTTTTCATTTTGTGAAGTGCACAATTTTACATTTCTGAACATTTAAAGCAAGTTCCCAATCTCTACATCACTTTGAAATCTTATCAAGAACTGACAGAATATTTATGCAGCTTTGTTCAGACACCATTTGTTGTAGATAACAGCATCATCTGCAAAATGTATGATGTTACTTTTAATTTGTCTGCAAGGCATTAAATACAACATGAAAAGCAAAGGTCCGAACATGGTGGAGACAGGGTAGGGCTGTAAGGTGCAGTCGGGAGATTTTAGGGGGTTTGGCAGCATGGAAGTTGGAAAGCCACAGAATAGAGGGGGAGAAAAAATGACTAGTGGGTGTGTTGGTGGAAAAGAAGGTTGTGAAGTGCTGGAGTGGAAGCACAGAACGGGATAGGTGAGTGAAGGTCAGGGACTAGCCAGTACCCATGGGGCTAGTGAAGGCTGAGACCAGGGGGCTTATGGGAAGGAAGGATCCCGATGGTGCAGGCTGTGAAGCAATTGTTGAAGTGAAGCACACTGTGTGCGACATTCAGCAACTGGGTGAAGCGTGTTTTTTGGCCACAGTTTGTTGGTGGCCATTCATACAGACGGACATCTTGGCTGTCATGCCTATGTAAAGCGCAGCACTCTATTCCACCAATGCATCCACTAGACTTTTTCCCCTTCTCTATATCTCCTCTCTGCACCCGCCCACTCCCTTCTTTCCCTTCAAATCTCCCAACTACACAAAGCAGTCCTACCATATCCCCACCAAGTCCCTGCATGCTCCCACAAACAGCACTACACCCTCCCTCTTTCTGCCCCAGCAGTGAATGTGATTTCTACTTTAGAAAAAGGCCTTTTTGCAGAAAGCTCAAATGTATAGCACTCTTTTCATTGATGCTGTCTGTGACTCAACTTCTCCTCCTTGAAGATAATGATGAAGAATGAAGAAAATACTCAAATCCACAGCACACCATAAGCTGCCATGTATCCCCTGGGTGGTGCTAGAGTATCAGAGCTGCCAGTCAGACTTATCTACTACAGATCTCCAGGCTTAAACATGAACGCGAAAGTTGCCGTATGCTAAATAAAATAATCCTCCATATGGTGAGGAGCAATCTCGCCTTTTCATAATGGTGATTGTTGCTTATTCTATAATGTTAGAAGCCATGGCTCCCATGAAAACTTTAATCACTGTACAAACTCACTGGTTCTATCATCCATCAGTCTTAGGATTTTTATTTATCACTTTTAACTTTTTCCACCTCTGACAATGTTTGATGTGAAAAATAATGACTTACACCATAGTTCAAAATCCACATTGAATTGTAGGTCTCCCAGTAACTGGCTGGACAAGTCAGTTCAAAGGTCAGAAGAAGGCAGCAATAAACTACTCCAACAATAGGACCATCCCTAGTAAAACACAGTGGTATTCAAACCAACTGTCATACTGGTGCCAGCTTTTCCCTTATATATGGATCAGTTTTTAAAGGGTAAAAAAAATTACAGGGACTGGTACAATTCATGTCGCAATGTTCATATCATGCAAATCATAACATAGTGTTTTTTATGGGAAAAATCTTTAAGTGAAGACCCTTCCCTGTTTACAAAGAAGTTAAAGCATGAAATAGTCTTGAACTTGGCCATTTTCACTGACAATGTTGCACAATAATATGAAGCTGTGACAATCATGCTACAAACAAATAAGCCCTTAGCTGCTGTGCCCCCAAAGCATATATGGCTACCTCTTGAAAAATGTGCTCAATAAATGTAACAGAATTGCTTCTCTTTAGTTCATTTTTGTTAATGAGACTGTCATTGCAATATGACCCATACCCCACCAGATATCTCAATAAGTCAAGAAAAAATTTGGTCTTACTGTTTGGCAAAAAAATGTACTGGGGGAATTCAACGGTAGTCTAAATTACAGATGCAAGACATGTCACTTTTGTGTGGGATATCATCACTGCAGTACACAAGTATGTATGTTCACCTGAAAATCAAAATCTTGCCATGTTAATTTTTGTTTTATGTTAAAAGAAAATAATGTATGGAATTACTTGGTATTTTGTTGGGACCATAGTATTATTTAATGTTAAAAAATTTTTCTTGATTAGCCTTTACGTGTTAAATGCTTTCCGCTGTTATGGTCAGTTAATTATGCTTTTACATTTCTTGCCTTATGAAAAGGTGCACCACTGTTACTGTTCTACCATTTTGAGTTTACATGGTAGAGTGATAAAAGCTTTCACACAGACATTAATAGAAGTCATACCCTCTGTAGGGGAGTGGAAAGTCAGTGAGCGAATCTGTGGTAATATAATGCGCCTAACCTGCATACAGAACTCTGATCATCCTGGATGTTGTCTTGATGAAAACTATAATCTGCTTCCAGGGATTTTACAACTTTATCAACTGGTCCGTACCATGAAACAACTGTGACTCATCCATCTAAATCTAGTTATCTGTAGACCAACTAGTAACCTGGCAACTAATAAGTAGTTATTTGTCCTGATGGATGCATCTTCAGCAGCTCATACATTCAACTGTCAGTTGCTTCAGGCAGTTTTTAACATTTATTACTGTCAATTATGACAGTGCAAACATTTATCCAGAAGCATCATGCATGCTTTACACTTACAAAACTTATTTTTACAGAATCACGAGTTGCTACTGTTTGAGAAGCATAAGACAATGCATAGTCCAACTACATGTTACTTAATCACCACTTGAAGGTCCTTGAGAAATGGAAAAACTGACAAAAAAGTGAAAACTTTATTATAGGGATTTGAAGCTTTCGTATGAGACAATTAATTGCATCAGAAGGAAAATTCACTCAAGAAAACTTCCTCGTCATAAGTGAGTAGCTCTCATTCTGGACTCTGCGTGACCTACCCTTGTTTTTTAACCTTCCCCAATCTGCTCCTCTCTCCTCCCAGAGAAAGGACTATTAATTCTGAAACTTGGGATAGTGTATGTACTTTCGTGTGTGTCTATTGGCAAAACTGAAATTTCACCTCCTGCAGCAAGTATTGGCCATTATTTTATAGCATTCAGATAAGATGCAGATCAATCCAGAAATCATAAAAGACTGAAAAATACCCCAGAAATAAATGTGAGAACACCTACATACGAATTTTTCAAATAGTGATAACTGATGCACTAGGATTTAACAATAAAACTCATATACAGTACCTTTTAGGTGTCTGATAACCTCCTAAACTTGCACTTTAAAACATCATGTACCGATAAAATTGTAAATACTCATTACATAATGCCATATACACTTAACTCCTTTACAATCAGCTTAATCAAAAATCAATGTCTTGTTGTGCAGTAGGCATATACACTTACTGTAAACCTGCATAGTAAGAGTACAATTTCCCAGATAAGGCATTGATAACCTAAGCTGCTGACTGTACATGGCAGAATGTGTGAACACAACTTTTTTTGTTTTATATTACTGTCTCGCTTGTGGGTCTAACTATCACCATCTTTTGTTTTCAAATACCCAACAGTTAGATAAAATCAACATGTTAATGTAACTGAAACACTTGGTCTTTCTCTTTTCTATTGTCAAAAGTAAAAACTCATATTTTGAAAGAATAATTCACACACCAGCAAGAAAAGTGATAAGTCAAAAAATCGTATTATTAGCTTAGGTCACTGAAAAATATGTGTGAAGTGCATAACGCGCATGAAAAATATAACACAATGTACTGCCAACAGTACTTACTTGAAATTTAAAGGAGGCTTATACTATTTCAATATAGGTTTTACATAATTATTTCTTTGAGTTTCCGGAAGAGTTGCATTGTTGAGATAAGTCACTGTTCTTGCCACAATTCGATATGTCATGAACCAAACTATCATTTGCTAGTTAAGTATTCCAATTAAAGAAGTTACACATTTATTATATATTCACACTGCCACAACATGTACATGTACAAGTACTAATTCAAAATGTATCTTCTTAATACATTTATGACCAATTCTTCAGGTTGTAACGTCGAACTGCATCTCCATATGAGGAATGAGCATAATATTCTTGGTACATTGGGTCCACTAAAGTGTCTTTTGGAAGAGTTTTATATACCGGCTCTCCATAGTATGTACCAACTTCCCAGCCTTCTACTTTAGACATGAGACTAGCTTCTTCATCTCTGTTACGTCGGAGTTGTTTCAAGTATCTGAAATGTAAAAGCTTAATTGTTGAGGAGTCTTAGAAAACAGCAAAACACCATTTACTACTAACTAAATAAGCAAAATTTCTTAATGCATAAATGTTAGTTCTGTCTTCCTCACATGTTTTTCACTGTTGCACAGAGTTTATTTCAAGTGCACAAATTTTAAAAGCTGTTGGGATCAAATAAATAGCAGCTATGAGAGAAAAGCAGTAGGCTGCAGAGGATGGAATTTTCTTACACGGATCTGCAGCCAGGAAAGCTCACTCCTGTACTCACCCAACCAGAAATTCTGTTGTTGTGCCACAGTCCTGACTAATACCCTCTATATTTAACTTCAAGCCACTCTTTTATCTTTCCTAATTCCTAACCCTACCAACATTACTGATGTACATAGTATTCATACTCAAACCTATAGACAATCAGATTTTTTTTCCTGATCACAACTTGCTTCTAAATAGTCAGACATTAGTCTGGCCTCTTCACAGTTACCCTTCTGATACAACTGCACCTATGGCTCAGAAATCTACAACTGATACAGAGAAACCCCCCCCCCCCCCTCACAGCAAGTTTGTTTGTGTGTGTGTGTGTGTGTGTGTGTGTGTGTGTTAATTATTTACAAATCTTACATAATGAGACTACAAAATCACTCTTTCTAGTACAATGTAAGTGTCAACAGAACTCTCTGTAAGAAACTATATATATATATCATTTTATTTCAGTTGAGAATTGGCCTATTAGAAGTGAACTAAAGCTTGCTTTTCTTGCAAGGTGTTACATTATTCAATTTATGGCTTGAAAATGGAGCAGTTAAGATTCTATCTGTGGGCATACCCAGTGCGGGAGGGAAGAGAAGCTCCCTCTCCCCTGAAAAAAAGTCAAACTGAAGTCGCATCCTGCTACACCCCGAATACAAACTTATCAATTCAACACCTGTTTGAAGAGAGGTAGGACATGTAGTGAATGCTGATTAGTAGCATGTGTACCCAGAACCAGTTGTCATGAAATTTCTGAACTATTTCACCCCCCTCCAAGTTCAGATCCTGGGCGCACTCTTGATTTTATCAATATAAAAGGTATCTGGTACAGTTAACAAGTCCATCTGTATCAAGATACATGGCATCAATCTTGGTCTTACTATCAGTAACATTAGCGTCTCACAAATAAAGGATATTCACCACAGTCTGTGTTTATGGGATGTGCGTTCTCTCTTAAACTCATGTTGTTCCCTTCCCTAATAAAAGCCATCATACATACACTCAATACATATTCCATAATTCTGCAACTTCCATTGTCTTTAAGATTTTGTTATGTATGGCTAACTGATATGTTTGACATTCACAGTGATATCAGTCTGCACTGCACACTCTGACACAGCACTATTACCTTCCTTCTTCCTCTCTCATGTGATATCAGAAGTAAGGTGGCTTGCAGAGTATAGATGTAGATTACACCCATAAGAAAGGATGAAATGTGGCAGGCAAGTACAAATATTTGATAGTCTGAACATCACTCAGTTTCACTTTAGCACTGACAGTCCTGCTAAATAGATACGTAATAGGACAAAATTCAGTAAGTTAATATTCTACATCACACAGAGTGGCAAAACGAAACTGCAACATCCTGGCGAGAGATGATGTTCATTTAAATAAAGCAAGGAGTTAGAGAAGAAGAATAGAGTACATTTTCTTCAGTACAAGTGAACACACCTCATCAATCACATTTGCAAATTGTACAGTAGTAACTTCAGATTGGAAAATTGGTGCATATCCACCTCAACATCACGTCAGAAGCAAACCTGCTGGTTGGAAACAGTAACAAGCATGTGATACTGCTGCAATAGCCACTCCCAAAACACTATAAATCTTGCTGCCACATTGCAACAAACCAGTTGCTGTCAACCTTTTATAAATAAATAGACTTCCACATTATTAGTATACTAACCCTACTTTACAATTGATTTTGTTTTTTAAACAGTGATTCAGATTTTTGTGTTCATGGCTCACAACGACTTTTGTTATCCAAACCATTTTTGCAACATAGTTCAGTCACAAACAAAGTCCTACATGCCACTGAAGCTGGTTGGTTAGCAGATGGTTAGGGCACTAA
This sequence comes from Schistocerca americana, assembly GCF_021461395.2. Classification (NCBI taxonomy): domain Eukaryota; kingdom Metazoa; phylum Arthropoda; class Insecta; order Orthoptera; family Acrididae; genus Schistocerca; species Schistocerca americana. The sequence continues at coordinate 405,922,472 of NC_060125.1, forward strand.
AAAGCAAAGTCAACAGTCCCTCAGTCCAGGGGTATGTCATCTGGAGTTAGTGGTGTCCACCAGGAACATGAAGGAGCAATAAAATCAAGGCAGTCAAGATACTACTGATGCCTGGACTGAGAAATAATTAATGGAGAAATATATGGGTTGGGCCAGTACTTACATGACAGCAGACGAGGAGTGTCCCAGAGCTCATCTGTGTCAAGAGAAACCCCACCCGCATCTCAGCCCCAAGGGTGAAGACAACAATAGAGTAAAGAATACTTCCTAGTAGGGGGATTCACAACAGCAAAAGTGAGAAGGCTGAAATGTAATGGACATCAGTTGGACCATCAATTTAAAAAGTGACAGAAATAAGTAACACAGCAGGAAGGTATCCCAACAACTCCGCGTGTGACGGGAGCCATCCCACCCACACCCCTCTGATCCCTGAGTCTTTCACCATGCAGCACTAATCTCCTTGATAGTCCAGAGTTTATTAGAGGGGCAGTAGCCCACCATATGCTGTTCCATATCCGAGTGAGTGTCCCAGGACTAATCTGTGGCAAGAGAAACCCCAAATTTGCACCAGGGATTCTCAAAGTGAATTTGGGATGAGAAATTGCTTCTCTAGACAAATGGTCTGCTTGTTGATTCCCTGAGGTACCCAAGTGCCATAGGACACACAGAAAAACAACGAAACACGCAGTCCACCTAAGGTCCGTGAGAAAATTTATGAAAAGGATAGTTGCTACTAACGATACAGTGGACATGCCAAGTCACAGATATGCAAAACAAAAAGACTGTCACACATGAGTGTGGCTTCAGCTGCCTGTGTGTGTGTGTGTGTGTGTGTGTGTGTGTGTGTGTGTGTGTGTGTGTATTTTTTCAACAAAGGATCTGCAACTTGAAATCTCCACGTTATGGTGAAACGCAACTATCCTTCGCATAATATGGTTACATTCAATCCTGGATTTTCTACTGTTTGATAACATCAGAGAGACAGTGATGAATGGCAGATATCACAGGGCAACAAGTGTAACTGTGAGTAAGCCCTGGAAATTGCTCACTGAGTCCCTGCAAATTAAAATGAAAATCAAGGGAAGTTTGTTTAATTAAATGTAGATCTATGTTAACGGCTACAAGCTCCGCTGTGAAAACACTACATGCTCCCGGCAATGAATGTTGTTCCCGACTGGCAGGAGATGTAAGAGCATGCTCCTCCCATTCGAGTTTTAGAGCCTTTAGTGTAAATGATGGCAGCACTCTTATACTCTCTGAGAACTGAAAGGAAAAAATACTGACAGGTCTTGGGAGCAACTGAAACTTTAGGACCTTGGAATAGACCAGTCTTAATGCACAGCCTGGGTACCAATTAAAGTGATGTGTGCAGGAAAGCATTCTCAGAAGGTTATGCAGACATCCTGACAGAGGGTTGAGAGATGCATATGCATTCCAAGTGGTAAGGAGACGAACACGTAGGTGAGTTTAATCAGTCATTGGGTTTCTGCATGGCTTTAGGACTGGAAAGTAATGCAAGTTAAATCAGGGCCTGGAGCCTTACAGTGAGATGAGGCAAGAGCCTGAAGCAGTTCCCAGTCAGTGAAAGGTACATTATATAATTCAGCTTGGCAATGGTGAAATATAGGGGGGATACTTTCAACTTATAATTTCTGTGTTAGAAAGGTAACTAGGTAAGAACAGGCTATCAATGCTGCCACAAAGTGGGCTGCAAGGTGTTCAGCAAGAACTGACATACCGGTATGGAGACCACACTGAAGTATGAAACCTGGAACAGTTGTTTATCTTTGGCAGCCAGGAAGAGTACAGAACTTCTCTCACACCTGGGAGGAAGATGCATACGTTCTCAAGGACGGCTCCCAGCCTTGCTTCTTGTCACATTTAATTAGATAGCACGTCTTAGCAAGGAATTGCTTAAAAGTGAGGAGGCTGGGCTGTGAAGAATGCTGCTTGAGACGTTACAGGACCCTACAATGACCCATATATCCATTGCAATGTCTTTGTTCCATCGTGGGACTGACCGACAGCGAAGTGTGCCTGTACAAAATGGAACAATTCCAGCAGTGTGGCTGATTACATTGGTCACATCTCCCACAACCTCGTCATTGCACTCTAACAGAAGGGGATGAAGGTAACAGCAAAGGTACACATCTGCCAGTTGCCTGCTCAAGGAGCCTACTGTGGTTACTTGTCCATTAGGTGGTGGCAAGAAAGTGAGAAGATCACCACAAAGTGGTCACTGTCACTAAGATCATTGCAGATCGACAAAAGTAGCGAAGCCATGAGACTGGGAGAAGAGATCATATGGTCAATAGCTGAAAAGGTGCCATGAGAAGCATGGAAGTGGGTAGATGTACCTTCATTAAGAAGGTACAGATTGAAACTGGAAAGAATCTGGTCAATAAGAAGGTTCCTAGCATATGAAGTATAACTTCCTGACTGAGGGCGGAGTGCACTGAAATCACCAAGTAGAAGAAAAGGGGTTGGGGTGGGGATTCGGAAGAGCCATTGGATTAAAGTGGTCATATCAAGGGAAGTAAGCGCCCTGCCTGGACGTAAAGAAAATGTCAAAGGGTGGTGTACTTTGCACTTTTATCTCTATTGCTTCCAACATGGTACAGAGAGGAATCCACTCGCAGACTTCTGTGCAAACCAACATGAAGACACCCCCCCCCCCCCCCTTTTGCTCTCCCAGGGCCAGTACAAGAAAACATAGGGAGTGCACTCTAATGAGGATAGGCGGAGGTCCTGGCAGAGAGTTATGAGATGCATTCCAAATGGTAATCCTACGTGAAGGCAGGTCTTAGGGAGTTGATGCCCCTCATGTACAAAAAGAGTAGGGTATGTTTGATGATCACAAAACTGTCAAATAGCAAAGCATAGTTGAGCGAGAGTTCATACCATGAGAACTGAAGATGTAACATTCTCGCTTCAGCAAGGAGACTGTCAATGGGACTAGTCTGGTAGACAACAGCTGCCAGTCGAACTCCACAATGATAGACTGGGTCTACCAATTTCAGAGCTGAAGGCACCACCAAACCATAGACTTGGCAAGTGGGACTGGACCAGAACCCGGTAGATATGAAGGAGAATAGCGCGATCTGCAACCTGAGCTGTGGACACAGAAGCACAGAGTGTTAAGCTTTCACATGCAATTAGTCTTTAGTTGGTTAATATGGAGCAGCCAAGTCACATTCTTGTCAAACAGGATTCGAAAAACGTCGGGACTGTGCAACAATATTGAAGAACTGTGTACCCAAGTACGAGTTCTAGGTCAGGATGGATTGTAGTACAGCAACAGAAATGCACGACTCGTGTCTTTGAGGGAGATATTTGGAAGTCATGGGAAATGGTGAAAGAGAAGGCCTTTCGGATGGCACCTTGGAGCTGATGTTCACCCAAGGATACACATTAGGAGCTACACCACCTAAATCTATACACATACTTTGCAAGCCACAATACAGTGCACCTCCGAGTGTACCTTGTAACACTACTAGTTGTTTCCTTCATTGTTCTACCTGCAAATACAGCGCGTGAAAAGCAACTGTGTGTTTGCCTCTGTAGAACTCCTAATTTATTTTGTCTTTGTGATCCTTATTCAAAATGTACGTTGGCAGTAGCAGAATAGTTCTGCAGTCAGCTTCAAATGCTGGTTCTCTACACTTTCTCAACATACAGCACGGAGAGGGGGGGAGGGGGGGGGGGGCGACAGAGGTCATTGATGACGATGAGAAAGAGTGTAAAATCCAACACAAAGCTCTGAAGAAGCTATTCTCTTAAGACCCATGGGGGTCTCAATGATGTACCAACTCTAACTCATAACAATCAGTGGTACAAAAGTGACGAACAAAAGACAGTAGGGAACCTTAAAAGCCCCAGTCATAGAGAGTATGTAAAATGCGATGGTGCCTAGCTGTGTCACATGCTTTATGTGTGCACAAAAAAACCACTGCAATGACATGTTGGTGCTGAAGGACTGGGACAATGATACATCTTGCCACTGTGGAGGATAAGCACCTTCTAGCCAAAAATAATTGAAGACCCTGTATAGATGCAGTCTGTGAGTAAATGGTGAATTATTGATTATGAACTGAAATTGAACCTAGGGGCATACTGTGTGATGAGTCAAGAGCCTGAAGCAGTTTGCATCAGGGAAAAGTTCATTACATAATCCGGCATAAAGGATAAAGAGAGGTTTTTTACTTGTCTTTTGTGTGTTCAAAAGGTAGCTTGCTGAGAATAGGATGCTGTCACTATCACAAAGTGCGTCGCAAGGAGGAGATTGAACATCCCAGCATTCCTTCTTCCTGTGTTTAATTAGATAGTGAGCCTTAGCACAAAGTGCTTAAAAGTGATAAGGGCGGCCCGTGAAGATATTGCGGGGTCCTTTGACGATTCTAAATAGCTGTTGAATATATTTGGCCCGCCAAGGCTACAGCCAATAGTGTCGTGTAGAAAGGGAAACAATAGTTTCAGTTGCACAGTTGATCACATTAGAGATGTCTCCCACAACCTCACCGATGCAGTTTGACAGACAGAAGATGAAGGTTACAGCAGAGATATACAACTGCAAGTCAGCTCACTGAAGTGCTCATTGTCGTTACTGGTCTGTTGCGCAATGATGAAGAAGTGACAAAGTCGACCGGAAAATGGTCACTATCACAAAGATTATCATGTAGCGGCCAATGTAGCTAAGTCACATGACTGGAGAAAGAAACTATATGGCAAATGGCTGAAAAGGTGACACGGAGGACACTGAAGTGGGTAGAAATACCATCATTGAGGAGACAAAGATCACAATCTGAAAGAAGCTGGTCAATCAGAAGGTCCTTAACATATAAAATTGCACTTCCCCATAGTGGGTGGTGCACACCGTCATCCTCATGTAGGAGACAGGAGATGGAGGGGGGTGGGGGGGGTTGGGGGGGGGGGGGAGATGCTCGATCATCCCAATATATGTAAGAGTCCCGCTTGAGGGTAAATAAATGTTACAAATGGTGATTGCTGCACACTTGCACTGTTGTTGTTGTTTCAAATGTGGTAGAGACAAGAATTCACTCACTGTCGACATGTGTGTGAACTGGCTTAAAGACCCCTCCAGGTTCTCTCTCTGAATGAATAAGTTTCTGACAGAATGCACAGTAACCTTCAAGAGTTGGAGGAAGTTCGTCAATGAAATGTGTTCCTTGGAGATCAACAGATTGCAGACCAGAAGAAAATTAGTTGTGGTTTTGCAGGTGACACTGCAGTTCTGGAGGGTGACAGTAATAGCCATTGTAGTTCCGTTGTACTATCACAGTAATGGTGTTCTGATTATGTGTGAGGGGGCCAGGAGGACAGGTCATGTACCAACACCACTCGTCAATGGTGTGGTGGAACAACATTAACAAACATCGATTCAGAGCATTCTGATGTGGGGCGATATGGCACCTCTAGGGTCACCAGAGTGTTATTTCTTCTTCTTCTTCTCTTTCGCTTCATTTGGCAGTCGAGCATATGGTGAAGCCTTGTCCACAAGTGCATAGGAACTGCACAGGAGCAGGCAGCCTTGGATCCAAAGTCTGTGGCTCCCTCTGCCACAGGCTATTTCTGGGTCACTGACCTGGAGACTTCTGGGGAGATGGTTCCTGAAAGGGAGCCTTGTCACTGTCCAGGTGCGGGGAGTCAAGGTTCCCACAGATCCACAGGTCATGCTGCAGGAACTGAGTGAGGGGAGCCACCAGTTCCTGGATTTTTCATTCTTTAATTAGGGTACCACACTTCAAGGATCAGGGAAGGAGGTCATTTCTACAAGGTAGTACACATGGTGAGTTTCTGCAAAGTGGCCAACCACAGCCTTCAGAAAATGGGTCATATATATACCCCTTGAACACATATGTCCAAAGCATTTCTTTTTAAAGCACCAAATCGAGAGTAGAAAATGGCTCTGAGCACTATGGGACTTAACATCTGAGGTCATCAGTCCCCTAGAACTTAGAACTACTTAAACTTTACTAACCTAAGGACATCGCACACATCCATGCCCGAGGCAGGATTCGAACCTGCTACCGTAGCAGTCGCGCGATTCCGGATTGAAGCACCTAGAACCGCTTGGCCACAGTGGCCAGCTCAAGGGTAGAAATACAGCTTCACATCACAGCAGCAAACCTTGATTTTGACCTCTTCTGGAAGTAAATTCCCCTCAAAAATGAGGGTGAATACCTCAAGTGTCAATCTAGCTGTCTGGCAGGCTTCGGCGTATGAACTGGATCCCACATTTCTTCAAGTATTTGCATAGTTCCTTATCTGCCTGCAGTGTTAGGTCCTGCTGAAAAATGATATCTTGTACTATGTTTAGACTCTTGCCGAGTGTTACAGGAGAGTAATGCTGAGTACTGGATAGGATACACTGTTTCAACTGAGATGGAACCACTTTCTAATTTTCTAAGGAAAGAGATTTCTCCAAATATGTTGTCAATATTCTCCACCAAGAAAACTGACTTAATAGAGAAAGGACCCTCCACCGGTCTGACTGCAAACCAGGAACTGGGGGGAGTGTTTCCGTAAACCACTTGGTTTTGCTTTTCTCCCATGACATGGCCAAGGGAAAGAAGTTCCTACACTCAAAAAGATCTGCACTGAAGAACTCTGTTCTGTCTGATGAGGGGCATTGTGACCACTGGCTGATAACTTTTCACAGTGCCACATATCCGCAGTGATGCCGCCTACTCCAGATGTGGGCTCTCCCAATGGGACCACCCAGCCACAGCAATGGCGAGTCCTGGTGCCCCCAAATGGACATGCATATACTTCTTGGCATGTGTACAGAGGTAACAGCTTGGTCATCAGTTGTGTGCCCCCTGTGTAGTCTGTGGGCTATCATTGTACAGGTACCAGATGACACCTACATGGACTGGCTACCACACTGGGTACCAAGTGACCTACCCCACACTTCCGTAAAAAAATTTTGAAAAGGTGGAAGTCAAACCCATATGTGGGGACTGACCATAAGATAAGGAAAATATGTGGTGTAAAATAATGAAAGAGGGAAGAACCATAACTGACATCCTACAAGAACTCTAAGACAGACAGTAAGGAATCTGTCCTAGAAAAAGTCTGAGAAAAGATATGGTCAGAGAGTAGCACAGGAAGTGCCAAGTACTGCAATGTCTTGGTGACCCATGCTCGCCAAGCACATATTCACAAAAGATGTAGGAGGCTCCTGATGGCACAGGCATATGGGGGCTTCATTATGCTATGGGGGATATTCACCTGGGCTTCTACAAGGCCTGCAGCAGTCAAGTAGTCACTGAAGGTACCATGACAGCTATGGACAATGTGAACATTTCTATGAACCACCTGCATCCCTTCATGTTTGATGTCTTCCTCAAGAAAATACCACCTTCCAGAATGTCAAAGTCACCATCAAGCTACAGCATTTAGAGGAACATGACAACTCACAATGTCTTGGCCAGCAAATTCAACTAACCCGGGACGCTATCGGGGACGTGAACTGTGTCCTTTAACAACCAGCCCATAACGTATGGGATTTACACGACCTACATATGGACATATCACATACAATCTCTGTTGTATTGCATTGCAAAGGTGAACAAATTTGCTACTAACCACATGGGCATGATATTCTGGCTCATCTGTGCATGTTACTGCATCTACCGCAAAAGTTTGAGTTTACCATTAATACTGACCACAAAGTCATTAATATATAACATAAACAGAAAGGATCTCAACACACTTCAAGGAGGCATGCCCAAAGACTCTCCATCCAAATCAAAACTTTTAGTTTTCGTCACCAACTATATCTATTAGGATGCATAATAATTTAATTGCTTTATCCGTAACAAACTCCAATATTTCTCTCTGCCAGATGTTTTCTTCTAAATGTGTGTACATAAAAGGTAACAAATGTACTAGTTCTACTACGAAAATGTTCAAATGTGGAAAAATAATTGAGCTTGGCTCCAGTTATACTATAACAACACAACGAGTGAGACACTGTACATAACAGTGCAAACTAAGGTAATAGGGCAGGGCTTTTGGTGAGGTGCTATCTGTGTGAAGTCCAGGTTGAAGCGTGTCACTGTAAAGATGTTTGGTCTGTGGGGTGCTCAACTGCGGGGTCATCACTGCCCTACAAAGTCCCAAGTATTACGTATGGTGTCACTGCCAGACACCACACTTGCTAGGTGGTAGTTTAAATCGGCCGCGGTCCATTTAGTACAGGTCGGACCCGCGTGTCGCCACGGTGTGATCGCAGACCGAGTGCCACCACAAGGCAGGTCTCGAGATATGGACTAGCACTCGCCCCAGTTGTACGACGACTTTGCTAGCGACTACACTGACGAAGCCTTTCTCTCATTTGCCGAGAGACAGTTAGAATAGCCTTCAGCTAAGTCAATGGCTACGACCTAGCAAGGCGCCAGTAGCCTTACATAGTTTGATAGTTATCGTATGAAATGTCTCATCAAGAACGATGTATACAACAAGGATTAAAAGTTAAGTAATAGCAGCTACGTACTTTTCTTGCTACCATTCATTACGTATCCTGTTTCAGACCTCTATCTAGCCTAAGTGAGATTACGCGTGCCTTTCGGCTACTTCAGTGTGGCGTAGCTGTCTTGTTACGCCACAACATTACGCAACCCAATTTTTGTACACAGTCCAGTCTAGCCAATGTCACAAAGGATAATGACTAAATGATGAGGACAACACAAATACTCAGTCCCTGGGCAGAATGGCACTGTAATGAGTATCTTACTGTTGAATCCACTAATGTGGTTTTCACTCAGTGTCAGCATATAGTCGATTAACTGCTAGTTATCACCAAATTAGTAGTGTTGAAATGAAGATGACAGAGTTAACTACTGAAAAGCATATGTTCTTGCAAACACCTTACATATTTTCTGGTCGTCATATACTGGTATCATTGTGCTAATAGGGAACTATGATAACTTTACCAATGGGTCTCAAAAACGCATCTCCGAGACTTCTAAAAAATTCCATTAAACAATAGACATTCACATACAAAAAAATTACACTCTGACACTCACGTTCTCTCCTGACATATGAGTAAACAAAACCATAGTATGCCAAGTGTGCTTACCACAATAATACAACATAAAACTAAATACTTATCGTTTACGATACAATACTAACTCTCTGTCCCTCTCGGCAAGCAACATTGGAAAAACTGCAAGTCGTCCACTTCTCATCTCGATCTCCTCACGACGAATAAGACGATAGTTCAAGTAGTATGCATACAATCCAGCAGCGGTTATTCCAAAGTATCCTAGTATCATAGTCGAACCTGGAAGTGTTTACGACATAAGTAACTGACTAATTATGCGAGGCACTGGCACACGATGAGCAGAGTTATGTACAATGTCTCCAAATGTATATTACATAAACAGGAATGTAATAGCCAAGGAAACAACATGTCACATGCCTACAAGCTGATTTTATGGTACACTTAAGTAACTTCACAATACAAAATACATGACTTGATCTCTTTATTACTACAATGTTTTTTTTCCCTTTTTTACAAATAAATGCACTATAATAGTTACCGCTAAAATATGTCTTGGCAGGTATCCTTGCAAACTTTATTGACTGATAGCCTCCTGGGGGCGGCATATCTTGTACTTTTGCTGTTGACATTTTGATTCACAATAAATATTGTTTTTTTTTTTTTTTTTTTGCTATGCAATAGCGGTTACCTACACCACAAAACTTATCACCTCCACCTCCCCCAGCAGACGGGTCAACAAACTTAAAGATAGAACATTTCCAACGATAACATTTTTCTTGTATCTCCGGTGCCCCTTTACACAAATGCGGTTCATAGAGATGCAGTGTATTGCTAGAAGAAAATGTTTTACGTTGGGAACAAGTCAGGGAATACATCAAACATCTGAAACAACTATACAGTAAATATTTGCACAAATTGTGTCTGTTAAAGGCGAGCAACGATACGAAGGATCTGATACATACATTCCACGTCTAAAGGCCCGTCCACACGCAACGATCTGTCTGCGCAAATGTCTGCGCACATCACATCTGCGCAGACAGATCGTTGCGTGTGAACAGAAGATTTGCACCAACCTGAGGTGTGTGCAAACCTGGAAGTTGGAGTTGGAGGTTTGAGCGAAACCTCTCAAATCTGTCGGTTCAAACCACATCTGCGCAGACAAGTTGGAGCGTGTGGACAGGAGATCGTCGCAAAACTGGCGCGAAACAGCTGTTTGCTCAGTCTAGTGTTTGTATTTGTGTGCACAGGGCATTAAAATGGCTGATACTCGTCAGTGTTCTCGAGAGTTTGTAAGTGAATTCATTGAAATATACAGAAACCACCCATGTTTGTGGAAGATTAAAAGTAAAGAATATAGTGATCGAGACAAAAAGACAGCAGCATACAATGCTCTAATTGAAAAATTGCGGGCAGTTGGCGCCTCGGCAAACAGAGAAACGGCAATAAAAAAATAATTTCGTTGCGAACTGGTGAAATTATTTGCGGATGTATGTCGAAACTTATAATTATCTCTTAAAGCATGTAACCCCTCATATTATGAGAAAAATACTTGTATGAGAAGGGAAATTTCTCCTCATGAACGCCTGGCAGTAACATTAAGATTCCTAGCAACAGGAAGGAGCTACAATGATTTGGAATTTTCATCTGCAATATCGAAACAAGCATTGAGTGAAATAATACCCAACACATGTGAAGCTATTTACGCTTTCCTGAAAGATGAGTTCATGAAGGCAAGTCAAGTAAATTAGTCTGTCAGCGAACTGTTTACCGAAAAGAGTTATCCAAAGTTCAGAAATCTAGATCATCTGGTGTAGGAGTAGATCAAGTATACCAGCCAACGTTATGGTATTTTGATCTACTTGGCTTTCTTAGTGATCAAGAAACGCCAAGACCAAGCAGGAGTACAATTGAAGATGAAATTGGAGTGCCAATGTGCGAGGAAATGGAACACGAGGTTATGTAAAACAAAACAGGTTCGCCCTGCAACTCTCGCAGTAAATTTACGTGACAAAACTGCTTTCGCTTTAGCAGCCACTGCCTGCACCATTTTGACCGCTTTCTCTGTTTCCTGCGGTTGGTCTGAATGTTTTTTGCAACACAAGTTGCGAACACAGACCACAACAGAACTTCCTCCATTTCTATTTTTCAAAATAACTGAATTAAATTTTGACGTTTTCGGAGAGCGTAGTCGCTTGCCACTGATATTTCTTTTCTACACCGACAGATGGCGGGCGAGTAGTAGATTGGGGTTTGTGTCGTGTGAACACACCACATTTGCAGCGATCTTTTGCATGTACAGACATCTGCGCCGATGTCTGCGCAGACAGATCGTTGCGTGTGGACCGGGCTTAAAAGATACTGAACTTGTTACATGTCTGATTAATGTTTTCCGTGCACTAATTTTATTCATCCGAATTGAAACGTTGTTACATTGGGTGTTTTCCCTTATTTATCCATCGGTTTAGACTCTAGAACTGTGTTACACCAAGTACAACCGTCCATCTTATTACATGTAATATTTTATGTATTGACATGATTTTCGTAGGGAGCCTAATGGAGAGATTCTGTAATATAACTCACTTCATTATTAATCAATTATTTGTGTAATTCATCACTTATGTTCGTGGTGTCTCCCTGTTGTGTCAGATATGTACTACTCTACAACTGCAACACATTATATCCATATATATGTGAAAACAATTTGTAAAACAAACACAAAACAACTGAATTAATGATAGGGAACAGTATGATCGATATTATGGGAAATGTAGTATTAAATGCTGTTGTTATTTTAAAATTCTAGGTGTAACTATACCTGCGAATTGAAAGAGGGCAGAATACATTAAAAATTAGACTGGACAAGAGGAAAGTATTTAAGTTGAATTACACTTGATGGGACGGAACAGAACATGAAGTTTAAGATTTCTTGAGAAGAAATTTTAATTTTGAAGATGTGTGTGTGTGTGCGTGTGTGTGTGTGTGAGGGGGGGGGGGGGGGGAGGGACAGGGGGGGGCGGCGGACGGGGACATTGTCTGCTAACATCTGAAATTAGTTTATCTTTACCACCTCCACTCACGCCATGTAAGTGAATTTCGTGCTTTTTCCTCCTCTTAGTCTCTATTGCACTATTTTTCACTGTTTTCATGTCACGTTGCGAATGTTCCATGAGAATTGAGATTTTTCTTCTATTGCGTGTGCTCCTACAAGGGGAAACAGTTTTCTGGAACCGAAAAATAAATTAGGTTTTAAAATATCTGAGTAGAGAAAAAGTCTGTGGTGTATATAAATAAGAACATAAATTGATGAAGAATATCAATTATTGGCTAATGGTGTGCTTGCAGGTCTTCAGCAAACCAGCAATCAATCACATCCAGAAAACCTGAGAAATCACACCCATTAACAAGTTTGCTTTGCCCATCATTAAACTTTATCATTGCTAGTTCCTAAATTTTGGTATCAAATTCCCACTTCCTGTACCACTTTCACCATTTGGTATTGCACTAAGCGAAATGATGTCATGCTGAAATTCTACACCTCTATCTACATCTACATGGTTATTCTACAATTCACACTTAAGTGCCTGGCAGAGGGTTCATCGAACCATTTTCATACTACTTCTCTACCATTCCCCTCTCGAATGGCGTGTGGGAAAAAGGAACACCTCAATCTTTCCCTTCGAGCTATGATTTCTCTTATTTTATTATGACTGTCGTATCTCCCTGCGTAGGTTGGACTCAATAAAATATTTACGCATTCGGAGGAGAAAGTTGGTGATTGAAATTTCCTGAATAGATCTCGCCACAAAGAAAACCGCCTTTGTTTCAGTGACTGCCACCGCAACTCGCGTATCACATTAGCGACACTCTCACCCTATTGGGCGATAACACGAACCGAGCTGCCCTTCTTTGCACTCTTTCGATGTCCTCCGTCAATTCTACCTGGTAAGGATCCCATACCACGCAGCAGTATTGCAGCAGAGGACGGACAAGTGTAATGTAGGCTGTCTCTTTAGTGGGTTTGTAGCATCTTCTAAGTGTTCGCCTTCCCCACAATATTATCTATGTGGTCTTTACAATTTAAGTTGCTCGTAATTGTAATTCCTACTCATTTAGTCTAATTGACAGCCCTTAGATTTGTGCGATTTCTTTTAGTATCCATGTGGATGACCTCGCACTTTTCTCTGTTTAGTACTAATTGTCACTTTTCGCACCATACAGAAATTCTCTCTAGATCATTTTGTAATTGGAATTGATCGTATGATGATTTTACTAGACGGTAAATTACGGAATCATCTGCAAACATCCAAGGGGGCTGCTCAGATTATCACCTAGATCATTTATATAAATCAGGAACAGCAGAGGGTCTATTACACTACCTTGCGGAACGTCAGATATCACTTCTGATCTACTCGATGATTTTCCGTCTATCACTACAAACTGTGACCACTGAGAGGAATTCACGAATCCAGTCACACAACTGAGACAATATTCCATATGCACGCAATGATTAATAGTCGCTTGTGAGGAACGGTATCAAAATCCTTCTGCAAATCCAGGAATATGGAATCAATCTTAGATCCCTTCTCGACAGCACTCATTACTTCATGGGAGTAAAGAGCTAGCTGTGTTGAACAAGAACGATATTTTCAGAATCCATGTTGGTTATGTAACAATAAGTCATTTTCTTCAAGGTGATTCATAATGTTAGAGTACAGTATATGCTCCAAAATCCTACTGCAAATTGAGGTCAGTGATATGGGTCTGTTATTGAAAGGGTTACTCTTATTTCCTTTCTTGAATATTGATGTGACCTGTGGTACTTTCCAGTCTTTAGGAACAGACCTTTTGTCAAGTGAGTGGCTGTATATGATTGCTAAGAAAGGCGGTATTTTGTCTGCATACTCTGAGAGTAACTTGATTGGTATACCATCTGGACCAAAAGGCTTGCCTTTCTTAAGTAGTTTGAGTTGTTTCGCAACACCTAAGATATCTATTTTTATGTCACTCATGCTAACAGCTGTTCTGGTTTCGAATTCTGGAATATTTACTTCGTCTTCTTTTGTGAAGGAATTACGGAAAACTGTATTCAGTAACTCCACTATAGTGGCACCATCATTGGTAACATTTCCATCGCTATCGTGCAGTGACGGTATTAACTGTTTTTTGCCACTGGTGTACATATGACCAGAATCTCTTTCGGTTTTCTACCATATTTTGAGACAATATTTCATTGTGAAAACTATTAAAAGCATCTCGCATTGACGTCCACACTAAATTTCGAGCTTTCGTGAAACTTAGCCGGTCTTGGGGATTTTGCGTTTTTCTGAATTTGGCATGCTTTTTTCGTTGCTTCTGCAACAGTGTTCTCATGTGTTTTGTGTACCATGGAGGATCAGTCCTTTCTCTTATTAATTTATGCTGTATGAATCTATCTATTGCTGTCGATACCATATCTTTGAATATGAGCCATATCTGGAGTACACTTATACAATTAGCTTGGAAGGAATGGAGACTCTCTCTTAGGAAGGTATCTAGCGAATTTTTATCTGCTGTTTTAAATAGATATATTTTGCGTTTATTTTTAGTGGTTTTGGTTGATATGGTTCTGAGCCTCGCTACAATGACCTGTATCCGTCATGAGACTCTCTACTAGATCAGGATTATTTGAGTCTAAGAGGTCAACTGTGTTTTCGCAACCACTTACAATTCGTGTGGGCTCGATAGAAGGAGTCAATGATTATTTTGGTATGGCTGTTGAGTACAACCTCTACCCACAATAATTCGCAGGAACTATCTGTTTCAACTTCAACAAGGTAAACTACTACTAACAGACACAAACACACCACCACCTACTTTATTTAATATATCCTTTCTGAACATGGTTTGCGCCTCTGTAAAATTTTCGGCAGAATTTATCTCCATATTTAGCCAGCTTTCTGCTCCTATGCCTAGTGTGGACACACCACCAGCTGATGATGCTACATTACTGATATGTAGAAATCACAATGATGGAAATCAGAACAGAATATTTAAGGTTTATGAAGTTGGCAAGACCAAAAACCAACAAAAGACAATTAAAACAAAAGCGCATAACAGTGTATGGTTAGTGATATTTATTGGAAACTGTCAATAAAAAATATTAAGCAATATTTTTTCGAGCTGCAGTAAATATGTTACACAACTATAAATGGTGAGCCTGACGTAATAATCAGAAAACATGGTGAGAAGTGGAAGCTTGCCTGAGGATTGGCTGGAAGCAAATAAAGTTACAATCAGATTCCACCTTTTTAATGTGAGAAACCCAAAATTTTGTCGTATCAAGCAAAGGCACAGTTCAGCATTATTAAAATTGTTACAGAATAGACTAAATTTAACCATTTAGTGTCACAATTAAAACCAAAATACATCAAGAATATTTGGACATTAGTCATGGCATGGAAGGGGTATAAATATTCGTTTGCTAAGGAACATCCACTGAATATATTCAAAAAAAGCAAAGATAAGCTTATTAAGAGATTAGTTACTGGAATTGATTTTGGAGGTCAAAAGCATAGCCAATTATTACACAGGATGCAAGCTTTGGCAGGAACAGATGAGTCAGAAAAGGTCCTAAAGACGCTATGGCTAGAAAAACTTCCACATCCAAAGAGGAACATTTTAATTGTCAGTGGAAGGAGAGACTCAAAAGAGTGGCAATAATGGCAGATTAATAACACAAATGAATACCTGTAATGAACTGTTCATCGTGAAAAATGGTGAGTATAACAAACAGAATGTTCCAGTAAAATTGAGTGGAATAATGACAAGAATTTTTGCGCTAGAGCAACAAAAAACTGCATTGTCAACTGGTTATCGAGGGACATCCCACCTTAGAAGTTTCGACCACCATCATAATAACAGATACAATGAGTCACGAAATAAATACAATCCCAAGGGAAAGTAATGTTATTACCATTGTTGTTTTGGACCGCACTGCAGACCTGAACATTGTACACCTCTATGTAACTGCTTTAAACAGAGAAACACGACCTAGCAGTTGAATTAGTGGAAAGTTCTGCTGTCCAAGGCAATTGCAAAACTCGCCTATTTGCAACTTATAAAAAGCTGGATAGCAATTTTTAGCTAATACTGGGGCTGATTATTTGTAAGTCCAAATAATTCAAAAGTTAATGTTGAAACACAATCGAAATTGTATGCTGCTAATGGTACCAAAATTCCTATATTTGGGATCGAAACTTTGTATGATCAGTTTGGGACTGCGATGTCAATTTCAATAGTTGTTTATCATTGGAAAAATCACTAAAGCTGTACTGAAACGAGATTTTTTAAAATAAATCCCATTATTAGTACATGTCCATAATAAGAGATTAATAGACAGTCATAAATCTTATTTATGTGGTAGCAATATGTCTTAAGTACCATGGGTCAAAACACAAAATTTGCAGACCTGTTGTTGCCATATCCAGATAGCTAAACCTGACTTGGTACCTGCCAAAATTAAACATAATCTCATACACTACATCAGAACTGAATGCCCAACTGTGTTTTCTAGGATAAGATAGTTGCACCAAAGTGTATGGGAGGGGTGAAACAAGAATTTAAATTCGTGCTGGGCAATGGCACCGTTAGGCCATCTAGCCCTTGGGCTAGTGTTCTTCATGTGGTACCCAAGAAGGATGGCTTGATACATCCCTGTCGAAATTACAAATGGTTAAATGAAAGAATAATTCACAGCTCTTATCCTGTACCTCAAATGGAAGATTTCTTCTGTCTTCTGCAAGGCAAAAACATATTTTCTAAAAGTGATCTGTTTAAGGCTTATCATTAAACCCCACTGCTGAAGAAGATAAGCACAAGACACCTATAATCACATAATTTGGATTGTATGAATTCCATGTAATGACTTCAATATTCAAGCGATTCAGTAATGAGATTATGTTTGGACTGGATTTTGTGTTTCCTTACCTGAACGACATTTTAATCGCCTCATCCAGTATTGCCGAAAACTGGGCACACCTCAAACTGGGCCTCATGCGATTGTCTAGTTACAGACTTCCAACCAATCTCTCAAAATCAATCTTGGGAGTAAATGAAAAAGAATTCGAGGGTACTGGGTAACACCAGGGAGATCCTGTCCTCTACCTTAGAAAGTGCAAGCAATTCTGGAGCACACGTTACCTGAACAGTTCCATACCTCCATAAATTTCTCGGTATTATCAACTACTTTCGTTGCTACCTTAACGATGTGATGCAAACTCAAGCTGTCTTCCATGACTGTTTTAAGGGAGCAAAAAGGGAAGATAACAGACGAATACAGTGGACTGAAGAAGGGAGAAGAATATTTGAGAAATGTAAACCTGCTACTGCAAATGCTGCACTACTGGCTTTTCCAAACCTGGAGTTACCTCTAGCACTATGCACAGATGCGTCAGATATTGCTGTTGGTCCTATGCTCTAACTACTGGAGACTGGAAATTGGAAACCGATCACATTCTTTTCATAGATATGGGGCCAACTGCAGAACGTTTACAGCACCTGTGACCGAGAATTTCTGTGAATTTACCTTTCTGTAACAAAGTTTAAGCATTTACTGGAAGGAAGAGACTTCATATTGTAACGTTACGCTTATTTAGGCGAGTTAATCGGCAGCACAGTATTGGTATGATTTACAATCAATTTGATGTACGGCTGAACGCGAGTGGGCCCAAGTCTCAGGGTGCACCACAGCAGTTCCGCCTTCCAGTTAGGTGACCAGTATGAGCGAGTCCAGGTACAAGGACTAGCAGTGTTGTCAGAAATGGGGAAATTCCAAAAGCTGAGAATTTGGATGGTTGTTACTCGCATGGCCACTGTGCAGGGGATGCTTCAAGATATGGTGTAATGTCAGAGAATCTAAAAGATGGCTTCTTACAGTATTTTGAGAGTCTATAATAACTCACAGTGAAATATTAACGCAAATCTGAATACATCTGTGATCTCAGATAAGTGAGGCACATCCACTGACACAACAATATTTCAATACCTTTGAAACTACAGAAGTTAATATTTCCTAGTGAACAAATATGAATCTCTGAATTAACGACTTTTAAACGCTTTATGCAATTTCAACATTCGATATCTCTAATATTAGCGTCCCTGATAGCTACTCATCTGTACCAATTTTACATATTGACTTCTGACGACTTTTGTAACTTTTCTGTTTCACAAATGTATGTCAGAACATTGTATTCTCCACATTTACACAGTTAATGGGTACAGCTCGAATACCTCACCTTTTGTCATACTTGTGTAGTTATTTCATGAACAGTTTAACATTTTGCCAATAACCTTATTTAAATGTTGATTACAAGGGCTATTAAAAAAACTGTGCTAATTTAAAAGCGATCATTCGCATGTGTTAAGAGACACCACGATTGAAAAGAAAACCAAAACATGCTTTTGTCAAGAAAGCGTCAATAATTGTTTAAACAATATTTAGTGACAATTCGTTGTCTTTTAATGTGAGCGCAGTTTCACAAGAATACTGGCTTATTTATTTGTGGAATAATTGTATTTACATTTATTTTGAATGTTATCAATGTGACGAAACGTTTATTACATTTCTTTGTTTAAGTATTTTCGTAATATATTTGTTTAATCCAGGAAGTGATCAAGGTGAGTCAAATCATGCTAGTAGTACATAAGAATGATACATTTTTGCCAGGGATGACCTTCAGTCAATGGAAAAGCAAACAGTAGCGGAACACTTTGGGAGTCAAGTGGAGACGGACTTTTAGATTGAAGCAATCAAGGGAGGGATTAAGGGCACTTTTATGTGAGTTCTGAAAGAAGGCAGCCTATCTAAAGTAGTAGGTGTGATTCCATCACCTGAGTGATTGATTCAGAGCAGTCAACGGCCGCTACCATACTTTAACTTTCGAAGCAACTTTATATTTCGAGAGGTCTGATTGTGTTCCAGGACAGGACCTTAACTCTTTCACCCTGTGTTATAGAGTGTAGAATAGACCGAGTATGAGTTACTATTCTGTGTATTGTGTGTCTTAACTGGTGAATCTGTTTGGATCTGGGAATATTGCCTGTATTGTGATTACAAAATGGACCTAATTTTCGCATATCTTTGGAGACTATTTAGTTTGGAGATTTTGCTACCATTCTCTTAAAGCTCTCTACGTAATTTTGCTGCAGTTGATAAGGATATTTTCTGTATGTATTTTAACTGAATATTGTCGGACCATTTATTTGAGATCTCCTTTCTTGAGTAAACATTATTCGCTATAATTCTCTATCACCTACGTCAATTACAGACATTATAATACAACCCTTGTTATTAATCCTTTGGCTGCTGCAGATGCGTGTCCAGCTAGCCATGTCGAGCGCGCCCTTGAGGTCGGCTGCTCCGTTTACCTGTACTAATAGCCATCTACACCGACTGTTGTCTGTGCCTGAGCTCCTCGCTCAGGCGCCCTCGCCCTGATCTGAGTGTTTCTTGAGCCAGGGAGGTCACTACTGCCTGGCAGTCTGAGTGGTGATCACCAATATTATAGTTAAACACAGTGTACCTGGATAATTATTCCACAGCTTTGAATCTGGAGATGAATTGCTGTAAGACATAATGTATATTGAAACTGCTTATGCTGCTGACATGTAGCTCCTCATCAAAGGCTTTCTCTCATATGCAATTAGTTCTTGAAAAGCATCTTAAGGCCTCTGTAGTACATCTGAGTTTTATTTGACATACTGATACATAATTAACAGCTTTTTGTACGTAACTTACTATGTAAACGCTGGAGAATCCGTAACGATCAAGCATTTACGTTTGTCTGTGCTAGCGCAATAATTCGCCCACAAATAACTTTCGAGGAAAGCGTCTAGATGCCGAGACACACTTTTGAAGCTAATCACTATATTTTGAGCTTTTAACCCAATAAATTATCCCCATGTAAACATCAAAACCAAAAAGACAACATTTCTGAATTCTTTTTTACATAGGACGCAATTGTTATCATACAGAAGAAATAAACGATGATGTATAACTTTTGTTTAACAATTCTATGAGGAAATAGTAGACTGTTTTAGTAGGTTCTAGATAAGTTCTATCTCACTCCTGGTTTCCACGTACCTCGTGAGCTAGCTCACTAGATCTTACATGAAATCTACTAAAACACTCTACGAGGGTGAGTCAAATAAAAACCTTAAATTTGTAATAACAAATAGAAATTTCGCGCAGTTATCCTGTAAGTTGGTAAGCGTGCTAAAAACAGCGTGCAGAATGGCCTGTAGGTGGCAGCATAGTGCATATGCACACATATCACGCAGTATCAGTATAAAGATAGCCGCCCCACTTGTGACTTGCACCAGGGAAGAGCAGCGTTCTGTTATTCGGTTTTTGCATAGTGAAGGTGTGAAATATATTGAAAATTATCGACGAATGAAGGTTCAGTACTGTGATGCAAGTTTGTCACAGCAGCAAGCCTACGAACGGCGTAGGAAGTTCGCAAATGGTGTGACTTCAGTGGAAGACGCTCATCGTCCAGGTCACGCACAACGAGTTGTGACTCCACAGAACATTGCAGCAGTTGAAGCCATAGTGAAGGAAAACCGCTGTGTGACACCAAATGACATTGCAGCACGTTTACAGATTTGTCATGGGTCAGCACACCACATTGTGCATGATGTACTCCACTTTCACAAAGTGTCCCCAAGATTGGTGCCATGGCAGCTGACTCCTGAAATGAGAGAACGACGTGTTGATGCTTGTGAAGAACTTCTTCAGCTCTTTTAACGAGAAGGTGATGGCTTCCTTGCAAGAATCGTTACTGGGGACGAAACCTGTATTCACTTCCACCAACCGGAAACGAAGAGAGCGAGCAAGGAATGGCGCCATTCCTCATCAAGAAAACCAAAGAAGTTTCGAACAGAACCACCAGCAGGGAAGGTTATGCTGAATCTCTTTTGGGACGAAAAGGCGTAATTTTGGAGCATTACATGCCTAGAGGGACCACTGTCACTAGTGCATCATACACAGATCTCCTAAAAAATCATCTGTAGCATGCAATCGAATAAAAGCGACGTGGATTGCTGTCAGCAGGTGTCCTTTTGCAATATCACAATGCAAGGCCCCACACTGCACGTACAATAGTTGCAACAATCACAGACCTGCATTTTGAGTGTCTTTCTCATCCGCCATACTCACCAGACCTTGCCCCAAGTGATTTCCATATGTTTGGACCACTCAAAGACGCAATGGGAGGAAATTAGTTCCATTCTGATGAAGAGGTACGCCACGTGGTGCACGAGCGGTTGCACGGAATACCAAAAGAATTTTTTTCTAAAGGAATGTATGCACTTTGTAAGCGCTGGAGGGCTTGCGTTGAGTGTGGGGAACATTATGTTGAAAAGTGATACAGCTTTGTACCACTTTCGCACAATAAATAATATTTAAAAAAATATTTAAGGTTTTCATTTGACTCACCCACATACTATAATCGTTTTTTCAGGTCAAACTCAGTTTCATTTAAAAAAAAGTATTTTATATTAAATTAATTAGAAAATTAATAAAAATGAATTTTTTTGTATCACATTCACCAGTTTTCAAAAATAATTTTTTGCATACAAAATGTGAATGCAAGAAAGTAAATTTAATATTTTTTATAAAAGGTGTAGATAAGAAAACGAATAAAATGAATTATGGTGAACATAAAATAGTATCTATTATTCTTTGAATTTCCAAGCTGGATCCTCATACACCCTGGAATTATATGATAAAAAGACCTGAATAACATTAATAACAATCACAGTTTTTAGTAAATAACAAAATTTTTGGTACAACTTCAAACTGTTTTTAAATAGGTGCGTTATGAAGGAAAATTCTGTATATTTTTCTTTAAATTTCTAGGGTTCTGATTCGACAAAAACCTGGAATAATAAATTCATTATCAAAAATTCCCAAATTTTCATATTGTGAATTCAATATCATGAAATTCATTATTTCTATTCTGAAGTTTCTTCATTGCTTAATATTGCATTTTCAACCACCTGAAAACCCCTATCAGGAATTAATTTAGAACATATATCTGGTAAAATAATCTTAGGCCCATTATTAAGCCCCATAAAATTTTGTCTCCATTTCTAGTATGTAAATATTCACATCCTAATATTAATATACAACATTTATCTCTAACTCAGTTAATTCTTTAATCTCTTTCGAGACATTTCTGTTGTTGATCTTGATTAGAGTCTTTATCTATACAGAAAAATTTTATCAGATTTTTTTATAATTTTTAAAGCAACCGCTAAAGCAGTCTCAGATTGCGTAATGTCCATATGGTAATTTATCTGTTACAATTTCCAAAATATATCTTTTGTCATTGTAAGAACTCAACACTTTCTGGTTTATATCAACTGTGTATATTTGGTGTTTTTCATTTCAAATATTATTAATTCTTCTGTACTGTGCTGTGCTCTGTTGTTAAACAAACAATCTTTATAATCTTCCAAGATTATTCTATTTTTAACAATACATTTCTTAACACCTACAGAGTTTTTCGCTATTTTATCAAACACCTTATTAGCATACATTTTTGGTTTTAAATCACAAAAATTTTCCATTTTTTTCTGTTGTATCCATCTTTCATTTTTCCTACAACAGTCTTGTTAAATTGTGGAATACCATACATATTATTTTCGGAATAATCACTAGTATCAAATTCAACAGTCATCGATTTCATACCTACATAAAAATTTTCAGTTTGTACATAAAACATATAACTGTCCATAAGTTAGTAACACAGCTCAGTATTTTCTTCATATTTTGGTTCATTTTTCTATAGTTAAAGTCATACATTAGTTCTTTAGATAAATCAAGTATACTCATACCAACATAGATGGGTGTATTAAACGTAATTTTTGTCTTATTCGTATCAATAGCAGCAAGATTGTCATTAAATTTAATTCTTTCTTTAAAGTTGGCTTTGGTATTAATTTATCACATATTTCACTACCTCATCCTAATTTTATATCCACTTTATTTGTAATAATTTCAATTGTCATGCCAAGCACCAAATTATTCATCCATTTATAGAAATCTTTTTCAAAATAAATTTTTGCTTTAGTCCTCATTTCTGTATTTGAATCTATCTACTTCCTAAATCAGTCTGACTGTTTAAGTTTTAAATCTCTGTATACTTTTGTTAATTTCATTCCTAATGATAAATACTGCTTAAGATTTCTACATTGAATTAAATATTTGTTTTTAACATTCTGAGTAGCCAACAACTTACTTTCATTAATTACTGTAACAATTTTATTTTCAGGCGAGAGCAATAAATCTTTATGTAAATCATGCAATTCTTTTGGACACTTTAAATCTACTTTAAAAATATATCCAGTTGTAACAAGATCTGATATTTCCCTTATTTTTGTACTATCAAAGAAACTGGATTATCCCATTTAAATTCGCCATATGGTAAATACTGACTCATAGCATAACCATATAAATTATTTTAATCTGAATACATTAGATAATTTGATATCTTTTCACTACCGAAATATTTCATATATGTATTGCTTAGTGTAACATACCATTACAACACTGGATATTGCTCCTCTTATTTCCTTTTCAACCATTAACATCATGTCATAATCATGTAACAAATCAACTGGTTCCTTAGACACTTTCAGCACTGCATTCCAAGATAATCCTGGTGCTGTAAAATACCAAGATCATTCAAGATCACAAATTGTTACACAAATTTTTCTAAAATTTTGAAATACGTAAGACAATATCAATACATCAGTTTTAAGAGTTAGATCATGATGCTCACCTAGATTTGTAATATTACATTTTGTCAAAACTATTTTTACATGTTTATAATCTTCATCACTAATGTCACAGTCATTCAGTTTACTGAAAAATTCTTCGTTATCTGGTAATTCTGTCTCTTCAAATTGTTTCCAAACACCCATGTAATCATATGGACATAAATGCTTTCTGATCAGCACATTGAATATCTTTTCTGGGAAATATTTTCTAATGTTTTTCATTTGATCTCTCTTCAAATATGATTAAAGTTTATCAAGTGATGAAGCCACAATTTTAAATGTGTCAATAGATCTCATTTTTAAACTTTCTGTTCTCTTACAAAAACAAATATATCTATCTTAGTTGTTTGGTTTTAAATCTATTTCTTTTTCATCATAACCACGTTCTTTCACAAACAGACGAGAATTATACCCTCATAAAACATGTAAATTAATTGGTACATAACTCAGAAGTTTTAACTGTAAATCACATTTATTATTTTTCAGTAAAATGGTCATTATGATGAACCTTTATACTTTTCAGCGAATGATGACAGTTACACAACGTACATTTTTTCGATCTTGCATATCTTGATTGTTTTTCAGGAGTTAATGGTTTCATTTCATCAACTTCATAATAAATTCTTCTATTTTCTTCAATATATTTTTTATTCGTTCAATAAATTTATGACAGCTTGGTGCTCTATATACAACAGAATCTTCATAGTGTCTATTTACATATTTAATGTAATAACTGGATCAACTTAGTGCATGTTTTTGATTTTTCATTCTATGTGAATTTTATGGATTAGGTTGACAGTTGTCCATCTTAAATAGTAAACTTTCAGAACCATCGTAAATAATGAATGGAACTTTCCATGTAAGTTGATAAATTCTAAAACTTACATAGGAACCTTTCTCTGGCATTTCTACTTTTAATGGTTCGTTACCTAAACTGCTTGATGATTGATTATCTAATTTTTCTTTACTAGTGAAATGGGGTAAACGCTTATGACAAATTAATTTTACTTCATGTTTATTAATTTATTTGGAACAAGCTTAAATAAATTTCTTATACAACAATAGTGTGAATTATTTCCTTCCTTTATGTAAAGGAGATTTACATGTTTCTCGTTCTTACATTTCGTAATTTTTAATAGATACACTTCATATTTTTCATCAAATGAAAACAAAACTAATACATATTTTAATTTCAGTTTTTGGAATACTATCAGCCACTACAGGAAACTAAAAATTTTGGAAGTTTCTGATCAAGATCAAGACCAACATTTTTAAATTTTTAACTCTTTTTGAATTTTTATTTACAGGAAATATTACAAGTATTGCAGCCCACAAAAATATTTTTGATTTTCACTTTTTACATTAATACATGCATTTTTAGTTTTGAATTTATCTGGTAATTCGATTTAGATGATCCTCTCAATGGAGTAATCTCTTAATCCCTAGGTGTAAACCAATGATTCTTAATTTTTTTATTATCTCTCCTTCATTTGTGATCCTACAGTTTTCTGTCTGGACCTGAAATTCGATAATATTTCTGTTTGTCTACATTTGGTACTCACAAAAAAGTTTTAAAGTTATTGTCAATCCACGATGTATTCTTAGATTGTCTTTTACAATTTTTATAATTCTCATTTTTACCACAGTTAAGAAATGATTAGATTTAATTGAGTCTATATTATTTTCAAAATTTATAGCTTATAATCTATTTTCAAATGCAGTGTCAAATGTATAACTCCAACTGTTCGTCTGTCTCTTGGTTTCTCTAAAAAATTTGTATAAAAAGGAAATATTATTTCCTTAGTAGTTATAGTTTTTTGTTTCTCAAAGATCTCATTAGAAAATGGAAATTTTTTTGCGTTGTCTTCTGTAGTTATGTAAACATCATCATCGTTTTTAATTTTACTATAAGGTAATTCTATCCAAATACCCTCTCTTTACAGATTTAAATTTTAACTTGATGCCTTTTAATAAATCTATTTAGATTTGCTTTACTTAATTTATTATAGGCTCTTAAATTATTTCTATTACAATAACAATGAATTTGAATAACAATGAATAGCTCCATTTGGCCTTCCTAGTTATAAAAAAATAAAATTCAATAAGTTTATAAAAAAATTAATTATTAAAAATTTGTCCAGTGAGAATTGATATTTAATGGACATTTAAGTACTACAGATAAAGAGTTTTAACTATCTTATTTTTTATTTATTTTAAAGTAGATTTTTAACATTTATTATTATGTTTATCTTTATGTAATGGATCAACATAGATATAATCTAAATTTTTCATCACTTGACTAGCTTTACATTTCTTTACCCCTGTATCGGTTTGTTGTTTTTCTTCACTAAGAATTCGTTGCAAATGATTTTTATAATAATATTTAGAAATATATTTTCCACTTATACAAGGCTTTCGGTTATTATTGTTATCTTTAACATTATATTCATTTACACATTTTTACACATCATTCAGTATCCATTTTTGGTGTATTTCTGTGAAATCAAATTATGAATTGGGTGGTTCAAAATGGTTCAATTGGCTCTGAGCACTATGGGACTTAACATCTGAGATCATCAGTCCCCTAGACTTAGAACTACCGAAACCTAACTAACCTAAGGACATCACACACATCCATGCCCGAGGTAGGATTCAAACCTGCTACCAAAGCAGCAGTGCAGTTCCGAACTGAAGTGCCTAGACTCACTCTGCCTCAATAGGTGGCAAATTATGAATTGACTTCTCAGCATTACAATAGTAACAAACTTTGAATTAGACCTACTACATTTATATAGAAAAAGTTATTAGATTCGTGAAAAGATAAAAATTCTATAATTTTTGTTTTGTATATTTTAATACATTTATTACAGTATGCAATAATGTTGTACATTTAATACTAAATGAAGATAAATCAAGTTTACCAGCTATAACTACTTTTATTGTAAGTTCATCATATTCATAAAAAACATCGTCTTTGAAAAAAACAACTATCCAGTAATGTATCTGAATGCAGAATTCATTCTGGTAGGTAACCCTGGAAACTCTCTAGCCATAACTCCTCGTGATTTAAATGTAAAATTACATTCATCTAATTACACATAGAAAAGTTCAATAAAGAATTAATATGTTCTACCTAAATAAATGTTGACTACTCCATTTAATAAAAAGTTTTTACGTAATCCAGTAGCAGATATTAACTTTGGATGTCCCTGAATTAACTGTAATGTTTGTAAATTTGTTATATATATACCATATTGTCAACAAATAACACTTCTTCACCGTTAGGTCTTTGATATATTCCATCAATTTTTTGGAAATCTTGAAGAAAAAATTTTAACCAATTAGTTATTAATTGTGAATGCACACCATCACCCATCCACACCCACTTCTGATAAAAAATATATAGAACTCTGTTCATAATTAACAAAATCATTAATTTCATGTAGTTCTTTACTGATTCATTTAAATTAACTGTTTTTACAAGTGGGTTGGATTTTAGTATAGTCATTTGTGTTGATATTTTTTACAATATAAACGTTGAATACCATCAATATCATCCTTAAATAATTCGAAATCTGAACCATTATATAATGAATACATTATGAATCCATAAACATCTGAATGATATAAAACTAGTGAATACGAATTAAGTGAACTAAAACTCCAAATACATTTGTTTGCCCTTTCGGTGCATTTTTATCAATTTCCATTTACTAAATCTCATTTTCATCCATATGTATCTCTACAGGATCAGTATTCACATTTGGAGAAAATGCATGCACAACACAGTGCCTATAGTCTTTGAACAGTGATGACCAGGAATTTCATGGTACTCGTCTTTCACTTGTAATTAAAATATCTGGATTATTAGTATGATGAGTAATTGAATATCAATATTTTTTTGCCATAAACGAAGTGCCACCTCTGTACCTTCTAGCAAATTTTTTACTGGCTTGTTTATAAATGTTATTTAAGTATTTCTTATTCCACTTATACATACTAGTTTTATACTGTTGAATGAATCTTTTTCACCATATCTAGGCCTGTTTGTAAAACTAACACACCAGTTATCTCAAGATCGTGCATTAATGTTTCTATTAATAAAACATAATTTACTTGAGTAAGTATTGTATCATTCTGGCAACATTCTCTGTCTAAGGAACCAAAATCATTCAAATATTTAATTGCTTTATTCTTTCTATCTGTGTACAGATCCACTGCTGATGCTCACACTGGCACTGAAACTACTGTTTCCACAAACAACAATAGCAAAACTATCTTTAGTCATATAGAGTTAAAATATTATAAGATCATCATTATCAATGCCATAAGCATCATCATGATAAATTAATAAACCATTATCAGTTTAATTTGTAATAAACATTCCATTATATCTTCTAATAAGACTTCTACACATTGGACATTTAATTAGTTCTTTTAGCCATTTATCGATACACTATTTGTGAAGAATATGATTACAGCTTTTTTTTACAAAATCATGATAACCATTAGTTTATCATCTAATGCACTCATAATCTTTAGATTGTCCGATCAGTATTTTATAAGGTGTAATTTTTTTAATTAAAGATTTGGATAGTCCTTGACATTTCCTAATTAACCTTATCTTTAAAATCTATTATAAAATCTTCAGACAATTTTTGTTCACCTGTTATACCTTTCCAATATTATTTATCCTGCAATTCTCTGATAAAATCTTCAGACAATTCTTGTCACATGATATACCTTCCCAGTTTAATTTATTCCAAAACTCTAACATAAAATCTTCAGGTAATTGTTGTTCACCTGATATTCGATCCCAATCTAATTTATCTTTAAATTCTATCGGACAATCTTCCATCAACGTATGATTACATGATATTTCTTCCCAATTTAATTTAACTTGAATTTCTTTCATAAAATCTTCAGTCAGTTTTGGATTATAGGATATTTCTTTTCAATTTAACATATATTGAATTTCTGTAATAAAATTTTCAGTCAGTTTTTGATTACATGGCATTTCTTTCCAGTTTAATTTATCCTGAAATTCTCTAAAGAAGTACAGATAACTTCGATGTCAGTGATATATGATTTCAATCCAATTTATCTTGAAATTCACTCATAACTTTTTCGGGTGTGTTATAAAAATCGGTATTAAATCTTTCCACCAAACTTAAAAAACGGATTTTTCATTTTAATATAATTGAGAAGTATAACAGGATATGTTTATTTTGGTAAATACGATTTGTGTACTAGTTGAAAATTTAGTTTTTAACACTGAAGAAGTTGTTCTTCTCTCGCTTTTAGTTCACTCAACTCAGTGCAGCAGGAACAGATCATGCTTGGCTTGTTAATATTATAAGTCCCATATGTTATTGTTTTCTTAGTTCAGAATAACCTCTAAGTCTTAACTATTTTGCTCTATTCTTTAATTCGTTTGCTTACAGAGTATTTAGGATCACCATTTAATAGAAATAATTTTCGTTAGATTTGCAAAAAATGAAAATTCAAAAATGTCATTTTCCTTTTAAAAGATTATTCCATTCTTTGAACAAAGAAATGCATTATTTACAAATGATATTTCAATTTCTCTATATAGTTTCCAGACACGGAAAAATTTCCTACAAATGAATCTGAAAGAAAAGTAGATTAATTTGTTCACTATCAGGGAAGATTTAGACTATAAATAGATTACTATAACTATTTTTTTTATTTTTCATTGAGTACAAGTTGGAAAGAACATGCTACTGAAAATCATAATAATGATGAATAAGAATGAGAAAAACCTTAATTTTTACACAAAAAATTTAAAAATCAAATAAAAACTATTTTTCATAAATGATGTCTATTGCAGTGACATCTAGTTGCAGACTTAAATCTGCTTTAGCTGGCGGTAATTCAGGATCTTCTATGCTGAATATATTTGAATTTATTCAAAAGGAAGGCTGTCAATTAAATTTAGAAAGTTGGTTTAAAGGTATTTGGTTTTCTTTATTTGAGGGGAAAATGTATTAATTACATTGTAAACATTAGTGATAATGGAATTTCAGCCAATGTCATACCATTAACTAAAAATTATTCCACTATCAAAAGCAATTTAGTATAATCTTTAAGCAATTATAAACTCAAATATACTTAAATATAATGATCCTCTTGCATTAGAATATGAGTATATTCAAAACGAACTAAACAATGGAACACAAAATAATTACTATATAAAATCCTGGATTTTATTAAATGTTGATAATTTTAAAAACTAATAATGTGTTTAAGAATTAAAGTAGCTGGTGAAATGTGAGATTATTATATTACTTCAGAGAAAGTATAACTTGATATATAAAATATACAACATCAACTGAGAATGGTAAATCTAAAAAACATGCTATAGATATTCAAAATCAGTTAAAATGGAAGGAGAAGAAAGACAACAACATTCTTTACAATTATAAGAAGAAAAACAACAGCAGAAATATCATTTCTATGAACCTGGTGGAACAACAATCAGTTAAATCGAGCCTAGATTACCTACATACAATACTAGTGAGCATCCAGACAACAATTTTCAATGCTACTATTTAAGAGAATGTGTAAATTATTGTATTATTAAAAGATGCTTAAACAGCTTTTAAAGCACATAGAAAGGAATGTAGCAAAGAATTATACAACATGTACCTTGATGACACAAAATATTAATTAGATATTTATATTTACAGAGAGTGTGACTTTTTGTTGAATGGACCAAAATTAGACGATTATGAAGTTAGAGAAAAACTATTTATCAACATATTACTACCTCCTCGAGAAGCACTATCATTAAAATTTTCTCAATAACTAGAAAACTAAAATAAACAACAAGATAATTGATAAAATTGTGTTAGATGATCTGATTGGAGAGGAACTAACGCCAATTATTTCGGAAATCTATGAAGACTATCCTGAAAAAAATAATATAGTCAGACAAACACTAGACAATCTTCTTGAATCAAAAGGATACAAAATTAATACAAAAAGAAATATATGGAAAGAGTCAAAGAAAATAAAGTAATCTAATCCAAATTCAGAATTATATTTCAAGTACCACAGTAAGTAACTTGCAATTGCTTTTTAAAGTATTCATAAGCAATACACATTTCGTCTCCACTGACATTTTTCGATTGGTTCACGTTTTCATCAATTAATTGACTTATGAATGTTGAGGTTTCTTCATTTGGGTAACATACAGCTAGAAAGAATGAAAGAGCAAATTTTTTCATTGACCGTGTTTGGTACACACACACACACACACACACACACACACACACACACACACACACATATATATATATATATATACAGGGTGTTTCAAAAATGACCGGTATATTTGAAACGGCAATAAAAACTAAACGAGCGGCGATAGAAATACACCGTTTGTTGCAATGTGCTTGGGACAACAGTACATTTTCAGGCGGACAAACTTTCGAAATTACAGTAGTTACAATTTTCAACAACAGATGGCGCTGCAAGTGATGTGAAAGTCATAGAAGACAACGCAGTCTGTGGGTGCGCCATTCTGTACGTCGTCTTTCTGCTGTAAGCATGTGCTGTTCACAACGTGCAAGTGTGCTGTGGACAACATGGTTTATTCCTTAGAACAGAGGATTTTTCTAGTATTGGAATTCCACCGCCTAGAACACAGTGTTGTTGCAACAAGACGAAGTTTTCAATGGAGGTTTAATGTAACCAAAGGACCGAAAAGCGATACAATAAAGGATCTGTTTGAAAAATTTCAACGGACTGGGAACGTGACGGATGAACATGCTGGAAAGGTAGGGCGACAGCGTACGGCAACCACAGAGGGCAACGCGCAGCTAGTGCAGCAGGTGATCCAACAGCGGCCTCGGGTTTCCGTTCGCCGTGTTGCAGCTGCGGTCCAAATGACGCCAACGTCCACGTATCGTCTCATGCGCCAGAGTTTACACCTCTATCCATACAAAATTCAAACGCAGCAACCCCTCAGCGCCGCTACCATTGCTGCACGAGAGACATTCGCTAACGATATAGTGCACAGGATTGATGACAGCGATATGCATGTGGGCAGCATTTGGTTTACTGACGAAGCTTATTTTTACCTGGACGGCTTCGTCAATAAACAGAACTGGCGCATATGGGGAACCGGAAAGCCCCATGTTGCAGTCCCATCGTCCCTGCATCCTCAAAAAGTACTGGTCTGGGCCGCCATTTCTTCCAAAGGAATCATTGGCCCATTTTTCATATCCGAAACGGTTACTGCATCACGCTATCTGGACATTCTTCGTGAATTTGTGGCGGTACAAACTGCCTTAGACGACACTGCGAACACCTCGTGGTTTACGCAAGATGAAGCCCGGCCACATCGCACGGCCGACGTCTTTAATTTCCTGAATGAATATTTCGATGATCGTGTGATTGCTTTGGGCTATTCGAAACATACAGGAGGCGGCGTGGATTGGCCTCCCTATTCGCCAGACATGTGGGGACACTTGAAAGACCAGGTGTACCGCCAGAATCCAGAAACAATTGAACAGCTGAAGCAGTACATCTCATCTGCATGTGAAGCCATTCCACCAGACACGTTGTCAAAGGTTTTGGGTAATTTCATTCAGAGACTACGCCATATTATTGCTACGCATGGTGGATATGTGGAAAATATCGTACTATAGAGTTTCCCAGACCGCAGCGCCATCTGTTGTTGAAAATTGTAACTACTGTAATTTCGAAAGTTTGTCTGCCTGAAAATGTACTGTTGTCCCAAGCATATTGCAACAAACGGTGTATTTCTATCGCTGCTCGTTTAGTTTTTATTGCTGTTTCAAATATACCGGTCATTTTTGAAACACCCTGTGTATATATATATATATGTTGTTGTGGTTTTCAGTCCACAGACTGATTTGATTCAGCTCTCTATTCTACTCTTTCCTGTGCGAGCTTCCCAGTGCCTACTGCAGCCTACATCCTTCAGAATCTGCTTAGTGTATTCATCTCCTGGTCTCCCTCTATGATTTTTACCCTCCACGCTGCCCTCCAATACTAAATTGGTGATCCCTTGATGCCTCAGAACATGTCCAACCAACCGATCCCTTCTTCTAGTCAAGATGTGCCACAAATTTCTCTTCTCCCCAATTCTAGTCAATACCTCCTCATTAGTTATGTGATCTATCCATCTAATCTTCAGCATTCTTCTGTAGCACCACATTTCGGAAGCTTCTATTCTATTCTTGTCCAAACTATTTATCATCCATGTTTCACTTCCATACATGGCTACACTCTGTACAAATACTTTCAGAAACGACTATGTAACACTTAAATCTGTACTCAATGTTAACAAATCTCTCTTCTTCAGAAACGCTTTTCTTCCCATTACCAGTCTACATTTTATATCCTCTCTACTTCGACCATCATCAGTTATTTTGCTCCCCAAATAGCAAATCTCCTTTACTACTTTAAGTGTCTCATTTCCTAATCTAATTCCCTCAGCTTCAACTGACTTAATTCGACTACATTCCATTATCTTCGTTTTGCTTTTGTTGATGTTTTTATTTCTCCTCCATGGATTTTAATACCTACTCCGAATTTTTCTTTTATTTCCTTTACTCCTTGCTCAATATACAGATTGAATAACATCGGGGAGAGGCTACAACCATGTCTCACTCCCCAACTACTGCTTCCCTTTCATGTCCCTCGACTCTTATAACTGCCTTCTGGTTTCTGTACAAATTTTAAATAGCCTTTCGCTCTCCTGTATTTTACCCCGCCACCTTAAGAATTAAAAACAGAGCATTCCAGTCAACATTGTCAAAAGCTTTCTCTAAGTCTACCAATGCTAGAAACAAAGGTTTGCTTTTCCTTAATCTGTCTTCTGACATAAGTCGTAGGGTCAGTATTGCCTCATGTGTTCCAATATTTTTACGGAATTTAAAAAACAGATCTTCCCTGAGGTCGGCTTCTACTGGTTTCCCCATTTGTCTGTAATGAATTCGCGTTAGTATTTTGCAGCTGTCACTTACTAAACTGATAGTTTGGTAATTTTCACATCTGTCGACACCTGCTTTCTTTGGGACTGGAATTATTATATTCATCTTGAAGTCTTAGGGTATTTCACCTGTCTCATACATCTTGCTCACCAGATGGTAGAGTTTTGTCAGGACTGGCTCTCTCAAGGCTGCCAGTAGTTCTAATGAAATGTTGTCTACTCCCGGGGCCTTGTTTCGACTTAGCTCTTTCAGTGGTCTGTCAAACTATTCATGCAGTATCATATCTCCCATTCTATCTTCATCTACATCCTTTTCCATTTCCATAATATTGTCCTCAAGTACTTCGCCCTTGTATAGAACCTCTGTATACTCCTTCCACCATTCTGCTTTCCCTTCTTTGCTTGGAACTGGTTTTTCATCTGAGCTTTTGATATGCATACATGTGCTTCTCTTTTTTCCAAAAGACTCTTTAAGTTACTTGTAGGCAGTATCTGTCTTACCCCAAGTGAGATATGCCTCTACATCCTTACATTTGTCTTCTAGCCATCCCTGCTTAGCCATTTTGCACTTCCTGTCGATCTCATTTTTGGGACGTTTGCATTCCTTTTTGCCTGCATCATTTACTGCATTTCTGTATTTTCTCCTTTCATAAATTAAATTCAGTATTTCTTCTGTTAGCCAAGGATTTCTATTAGCCCTCGTACTTTTACCTACTTGATCCTCTGCTGCCTTCACTACTTCATCCCTCAAGGCTACCCATTCTTCTTCTACTGTACTTCTTTCCCCCATTCCTGTCAATCGTCCCTTTATGCTGTCCCTGAAACACTGTACAACCTTTGGTTAATCAGTTTATCTAGGTCCCATCTCCTTAAATTCCCACCTTTTTGCAGTTTCTTCAGTTTTAATGTACAGTTCATAACCAATAGATTGTGGATAGACTCCACATCTGCCCCTGGGAATGTCTTACAATTTAGAACCTGGTTGCTAAGTCTCTGTCTTACCACTATATAATCTGACACTTTCCAGTATCTCCAGGCTTCTTCCATGTATACAACCTTCTTTTATGATTCTTGAACCAGGTGTTAGCTATGATTAAGTTAAGCTCTGTGCAGAATTCTACCAGGCGGCTTCCTCTTTCATTTCTTTCTCCCAATCCATATTCACCTATTACATTTCCTCCTCTTCCTTTTCCTACTATCGAATTCCAGTCATCCATTACTATTAAATTTTCGTCTCCCTTCACTATCTGAATAATTTCTTTTATCTCAACAAACATTTCATCAATCTCTTCGTCATCTGCAGAGCTAGTTGGCATATAATATTGTACTACTGCAGTAGGCATGGGCTTCGTGTCTATCTTGGCCACAATAATGTGTTCACTATTCTGTTTGTAGTAGCTTACCTCCACTCTTATTTTGTATTCATTATTAAACATACTCCAGCATTTCCTCTATTTGATTTTGTATTTATAAGCCTGTATTCACCTGATCAAAAGTCTTGTTCCTCCTGCGAACGACCTTCACTAATCCCTACTATATCTAACTTTAACCCATCTATTTCCCTTTTTTAATTTTGTAACCTACCTGCCCGATTAAGGGATCTAACTTTCCATGTTCCGATCTGTACAACGCCAGTTTTCTTTCTACTGAGGGGGGATTATTTTACCTCTGGAATATTTTACCCAAGAGGACGCCATCATCATTTAACCATACAGTAAAGCTGCATGCCCTCAAGAAAAGTTACAGCTGTAGTTTCCCCTTACTTTCAGCCATTCACAGTACCAGAACAGCAATGCCGTTTTGGTTAGTGTTACAAGGCCAGATCAGTCAGTCATCCAGACTGTTGCCCCTGCAACTACTGAAAAGGCTGATACCCCTCTTCAGGAACCACATGGTTGTTTGGGCTCTCAATAGAAACCCTTCCGTTGTGGTTGTACCTACGGAACGGCTATCTGTATTGATGAGGCACGCAAGCCTCCCCACCTATGGCAGGGTCCATGGTTCATGGGGGAGATATATATATAAATCTTTGTTAATAGAAATATTTTTTCTTGCTACATCTGGGTATATCTTATATAAAGGGCATTAGCTAAAGGACACTTTTGCCTGAGCAAATAATTGACTTTAGTCTGCAACGTAGCCTGTGATTACATTATCTTTATTTACCCAACTATTATGTGTATTATCAAAACCTAACCATTTAACATAAACTTTGTCTCCTTACTATCTCAAAACTTTTTCAGCAAGGCATATATTAGGAGACCTTGTTTTCTGTAATTCATGTGTGATTGGATTAGAGCGAATAACATATTCAATTTTAAACGTTTCTATTGGTCGATTCTCTGTATATCTTTTTCGAAAAAATCGTTTAAGTTTACTGATTCTAACTTTATCTTCTTTTTAAAATTTATTTTTATCTTTAGCAGCAACAACAGTTGTTTATAAGTCTTTACATTAACTTTTGTTGGTTTCATTTTTATAGTTGAATGTTTTGTGATATTATATTTGTCAACTAATTTCAATACTAGTTCATCCCATTTATAATTTCCTTGAAGAGAAACTTTTTCCAATTCTGTTCTTTAAGTGATCTATTAAATCGTTTGACAACAGATGCTTTTTATGCTGTAAAAGTTGAATAATCATTAATATTAAATTTTCTCATCAGTTCTTGAAAACCTTTATTGTAAAATTCTTTGCCATTATCTGTTTGCAAATTTTTTGAGTTGCAGCCTCCTCTAAATACTATTTCAAGAGCATCAACTACATTCTTATCTGTTTTATCTTTAAGTGGACCAAGCAAATGTTGAAATAACATCTAAAACAGTTAATAAGTATTTATTGCCTGTATTTATTTTTCGAATCCCTTTTCAATTTTCCACAGGCCATTTCATGAATCAGCTTGCCATAAATCGTCTATAGTTACAGAAACTACATTTCTTCTCTCACAACTTTTTCTCACTGGTTTATGTAATTCATAAATAATTTCTACAAGTGTATTTATTCCTTCACATAAAATTTTTCAAAAATGTGTTTACTCTTTTTGATTTTACATGCTGTATAAGGACCTTTAATTCTTTGTCTTCTGTTTCTAGTTGTTAGTCTGTGAGGATTAAATATTTCAACAATTTTTTGCACTTCAAACAGTAGATAAGGTTTACCATTTATGTAGATTAAAAATTTAATACTATTTAAATTATATCATCAAATATAATGAACTTTAGATAAACTGGAACAGTTTTAACAGAATCTTTTAATCTTATGGATAGAAAATTTGATTTGTGCACTATTTTGATTGACTAGGTGTCAGGAGTTATTTTGCAAAGTTAGTCTAGAACACTTATCCAAAGATCAAAATCATTCATTGTTAAATCTTGTTTATGTTTTCATTAACGAGAACAAATTTTTAAGAATATAATCACATTCATTGTACACCTCTAGATGTTGTATTTTCACACCACCACATATTGTTACATAAAACAGTGATTTGAGTAATGAAAGTGGCCAAGAGCCATTTATTCGCCAACGTATAATATTTAACTACACATTGTAATGTAATTTGACGATTTACAAGGAGAAATGAATCCAGCACTACTGATGCGCCAAAGAATCTATAGAGTAATTCAGCACACATGTAAAAAACATCGATATTAAAGACAGACTCTAAAGACATTTCAATATTACAAAAAAAAAGCGCACAACCTATCATCCACTGCCAGACGATATCAGTCTCTTTATATCTTCTGTATAACACGGACACACCGTTACAAAGCTTTCATTATAGGATTTGTAATTTGTTATATCTATTGAGAAATACTGTTATTTTGTTGCATGTGAGATTAGTATGTGCGAAAATCACAGAGATGTTAGTGAATGGACGTTTCTACGTGATTTGTAAACGTTTATGGATATAACAAGCCACTCAGTCTCTGTCATTCTTATTGTCATACTTCTTACGTGTTATATGTGTTTTAAATCTAAGCTCGTAAATATAATGTCAATTACTCCAAATTTGTGTTTTCTTTGGTTTTTGGTCAACCTTAATCATTTACTTTCTATGTGCAAAGTTTTTTTACAGAGCCATTCATGTCCAACAAGTCATTGTGTGGACAGAACAGTCGAGGCCGATGTAAACATAGTACTTTTATTACCCCCTTTATTTTAATAACAAATATTTAATAATAGCTTTCTACATCAGAGCCTCCAGCCATAAAAGTATATTCGATAATTTGTTTATCATATACTTTATATTTAAGATTGCTTAAATCATTTATGTATGGAGATAAATCTGCTTTTGAAAAATAATCCGCAGAAGCTTTTCCTAGTTCCTTTTTTGTAAAGTAATTAGTTACATCATTTTTAATTAGTTTATTAATTTTTTCAGTACGTTGCTTAGCAGTGGCATTACTACTGTGTTGTGTTAGAGTACTTGAGTATTCAGGTTATGTGACAAGATTGGTTGATCATTTTGTAAGTACTGTTTTGTAACAGCATCATAACCATTGACCTGATCTTTTATATTTACTATTCTTCTACCTTTGAAATCAATATCTCCTTTAGTTGCTTTAAAAATGACATATAATTTTTATGGAATTGTTTAGTTAAAATTTCTATTTTGGATCACTTTTCGCTTCTAATTCATTTTTATGTTTTCTAAATTTATTTGGTCACTAATCATGAGATCTTTAGGTTTGACCTTATTTCCAAAAATGTCCATTTATTTAAGTCAAAACATCATTGTACATATACTTCATGCATAATAGTTTTAAAATAAATAGACACAAATTTCCATACATTACTTCATCAAAATTCTGCGTTTGTTGTCCATTATAGTACAACTCACTTGAACCAAGATATTTAACCAATTTTTTCGGAATATTTCCGGCAAATGAATCAAATACAAATATTTATTATTATGCATATAATAACAAATCCAATGATTACCAGGATGATCAGGTGTATCTAAATTTAATATTCCATGTTCTAAATTTTATGGTTCATTAGATAATTCGTCAATCTTAAAAACGCCATATACATATTTGGTTTTTAATTGTTTAGCTAAGTCTTCTATGTCAACATTAGATTAAGAATTATTATATTTTTTATTATTTTTCGAACTTTTTTTCTAGATCCAGCTACTGCTGGAGAAGTCTTAGGATTGTGTACAGCACCAAATTTCTTTTCCATCACTTGATTATGTCTTTCCTGTGCTTCCAATTCTGCATCGGCTTTTTTCTTATTTATTACTGAATTTATTATTGCTGCAGAACCACCAGCAAGTGAACCAATAGTTGCTTGATATGGTAATGCACTTAAGAGTAACAGAAGAAATCAACTGTCATGTTGTGTTAGTCCAAGCCACATTCCTAAGACTGCTCCAGCTGGCACAGTATCTTCTTATTTTTTTCTTAAATAATCGATAATCTTTCTCGCAACAGGAATACCTAAACTGACAATGAATTTCCATTTTTTCTTTCTCTTTCTTTTTTGTTTATCAGTCAAAAATCGTTCAATACTATGTAATTATTCATTACATAATTTCATTTTAATTGCGTTTGGTTTAATTTTGCCACTTGGTAGTAAAGTATAATGAATAGAAAAGTTATTCATTTACAAGGACATAAAATTTATAAGCATTAATAATTTTACAATACCCAACCATTCTCATCAACATTTAAACCAGCACCAGCTGAAGCAGACTGTGGATTCGTCCCATTCCTAATTTTCGGTTTCCGTATATTATTCTTCTAACTGAAGCTGCAGTTTTTTTTTCCTAACAAAGCATCACTTGCATGAATTCTTTGTTTCACAGCTAATGGAAGTTCTTTACCTGTTTTGTGTCTTGGTTTCTAAATGTTTATTATCTCTATAGGCAATATTATGTTTTGTACAAGCTTCATGTAATGGATTAATTCCTTGATCTACTGTACCTAAGTTCTCTTCTAGTTTGG
Source organism: Schistocerca americana (assembly GCF_021461395.2). Lineage (NCBI taxonomy): Eukaryota > Metazoa > Arthropoda > Insecta > Orthoptera > Acrididae > Schistocerca > Schistocerca americana. The sequence continues at coordinate 405,962,253 of NC_060125.1, forward strand.
TGCCAGGTTTGCAGTATGAATAGCCTGGAAGAACATCTCAAATGGTAACTTATTAATCAAAGCGTTTATTAAACCCCTTTCACGTTTTACATTGTTCCAAAATGTATGTGGTAGTAATCAAAAATGGAATTCCTTTTGAGTTATCGATTATGAAATCATTAAATTTGTTTGTTAACATATGTGTGATGCCAACTATTTCATTATGATAATTTTTATATCCAGCTGATTCTTTGCCATGAATTACTGCTACTCTATCGATTAAATCTCTAACATCATTAATACAAACATGTTTAACTCGTTTTCTGTATATTTCTTTAATAAAACATTTACATGTTTTTGGATCTAAATAAGCTTTAGAGTCTGAATCTGAAGATACTTTATATACTTTTGGAAAATAGACATTAACAAATTCTTTTATCAGTTTATTGTATCTTTTGCCTCTACTAGATTTTATTTTATTTGATTTACTCTCAGAATACACTGTTCCTGTATAATATGATAAATCAACACAATCAAATTTTTCATCCATATCGTCTATAGCAATTTTTTTGATTAAAAGTTTCATTAGACCATCTGTGCTCACATATTCTTTTCCACTAACTTTTAAATTATTGCAATAGAAATCAACTGCAAAATGTACAACAAATTTAAATCTATCAACAAGTTTTAATACGAAAGTTGGATCTTCACTGTAATTAATATACATTAACATTCTTTCACTAACATTTATTTTTAATATCACCTTCTTTTATTTATTATTGGAATGTATTTTCTTTTTTCTCTTCACTTTTATCCAGTGAAGCCTAAATGTCTGATTCACTTAATGCCAAGTCATACTTACCAGGAATATCATCAGAACAATCGTGTAGATTGGCGATAAATATCCAGATTCTTCCAGATGATAATGATGATAAGAAACCATTTGTTTTTCAACTTATTTGTTTTCTTCAGTAGCTTTCAAACCATTATCATCTAAACCTTCGATTCCTTGTTTAACTCATTCAGTAGCATCAATAAGTGTTTGATCTTCTTTTTTATATTTTTTATATTGCGTTCATGGTTGTTTATTACAAAGCTTGAATTGCTGTTTCCTTTCTTCAGTTTTTTTCCTATTTTATTCAGCTATTCTAACAACTTCTGGGAGGTATTTTGCAAACATTTATTACAGATGAAAAACATTAATTAATCATTTTTAACACTTAACATTTATGTTTTATGTGCTAGCGCCAGCATGAGCTGGCTTTAGCCAGTAGCTTGTTTAACGATTATGCTTAAAACATTTAATTGGATGATGTATTTTAAATATACATTTTCTAAAATAATCTTGAAGACATGTATCTGGTTCAGATTTAGTTTCATTACTACACCATCAGCAATTATTATAATGTTCGCCATAGCTTGATTAATTTTTTTCTAGTTTTTCATAGTGTTTTACATACTGAAAGAATGTTACTACTTAGTGAAATTCTGTATTTTTTATCTGAACTCAAGTTCATTCGGTTTTCAGGTCATGTCTGTTGCAAAAATGCAAATTAAACGTTCCAATATTTACTACACATTTTTTTAAAACCATTAAACTTTAAATTGCCACTAACAAACTCATGATAAATATGGTTTAAATTTGAATCATCCTGTCTGAAAATATTTAAAAAATTACGATTATTTCTGACTAATTATTTTGGTATTTTTGAATAAGTTTGGGGTAAATAAAAACAATCTTTTGCTTTATGTCTTCCTCTAGTAAAATATTTTCAATTTCCTGATTTTCAAGAATGAAGTCACCAAATACTACTACAGGATTATCTAGACATTAATCTAATGGAATAATTGTATTTTTATTTTCAATAAAAGTAGTAATTTCTTTAATTGTGCTTATCATCAATTTTTGCACATCTTTTTATAAATTCTTGAGATTTTGATTGATCTAAACTTTTTGAATAAACATACAAATGATAAATTTTCTTCCAATTCAACCTATCTGGAGATACAATTTAATTGTTGATCAAGAATGTAGATTTTCCACAACTGCTTGGTTCTATGACTGGTACATTGAATAGAATGTGCTAACAGTTTACCATGTTTATGTTTTTTTCTTTTCTGGAATTCTTATTTTTGGTTCCTAATCTGTCATTTATTTAAATATATTTCTTTCGATATAAATGAGTAAATTATTTCCATTAAGTGATGAGTCATCTATTCGTTAAGAAAGATTAACTGCTCCAATAAGAGGAACTTATCAAAAGGTCACATTCGGTGGCCTTTTTCAACTTTTTTAACTCCAATCAATGCAACGAAAAATAATAAACTGTACTGTGACAGAGAAAAGATAGAAATTTCTATAGGTCAGTACAGTTTAAAAAAATTAGAAAAAATTATTCATTTGAAAAATCCAAATATTCACATTAAAGCTGATGAAATTTTAAACAGAGTTACTATTGAGAGTGATGTTGAGTTGTGTATGGATATAAGAGAAGATAATATTGCAAGTGGGCTACGATTTAATAATCAACTTATTGAAGCTAATAAAAAGGCTGTTGCTAAAGATGTTCCTAAAATTACTCTATTTCAATTAATAAATATAAATTTTACTCTAGCAGTTGAAATGTTTGTTAAACAGACTGATCATTTTCATAAGAGAAATTAATATTATTGCTTCATTTAAACCAAATGCTGAATTTTGAAGACCAATAATTTATGACCCACATTATCCTGTACATATTCCTATTTTTGATCCTGTCAGGTTCAGCTAAACTGGTGGCTGTCCGACCTTTGCTTAACGTGATTCAGAAGAATGAAGACCTTCAGTTGAGCAACAATACCTTTATTGCGAGCGCGTATCTGACGACGCCCGGCATGCATGGACAGATCGGAGCTATAAAATTTGCTTCCGGCCTATACAGAGGATCCTTAATCCTCGGAAACTTCCGTAGTTAGGAGAGGAAACAGTACTCGTCCACACAAGTCAGGAGGCACGGAACTACTCACTAACTCAAAAAACAAGGAATAATAACAATAAACAGAACGTATATAAAAGCTAGAAAACGCAGCGCCTCTAGAGGCTGAGCGCGGAACTACACTGACGTCGTGTACAGTAATTACGACCGCACAACACTGCACTGACACACGCGCACAGCACACAAACACACACACACCGGCGAGCTTGAATTAGCGCGCGGGAGCGTCGCTACATCAGCCCCCCGGGCGGAAGCGGAGCGTCGGCGTCGAGATACCGCGCCGGAAAGTGCAGCCGACGTCCAGAACGGGTCGTCCTCGTCGGAGGAGGAGGAACAACGTCAGGAGGCGGGTGTTGTGCTGCGTTGGGCGGCGGATGTTGAAGAGCCGGCGCCGGAGATGTGGCGTCAGTGTCTGGAACAGCGGTAGATGGATGCCTACGACGAGGTGCCGCTAGTGGGGTGTCAGGAAAAACATACGCAGGTTTAACCCAATTCAACGCAACAGTCGTGGTTTTGCCGTTCACTAGGATATCCATGGTGTGGGCACTGCGCCGTAGCACTTCATATGGACCAGAATAAGGAGCTTGTAGAGGCGGTTTAACGCCCTCAGTGCGGAGCATGACGCGACGGCATTGTTCCAGGTCCTGGTGCACGAAAGTGGGCGGCTTGCCATGACGTGTGGCTTTCGGAGGGCGAATCTTTGATACATGGTCCCTCAATCGTCGCAAGAAATCCGGCTGGCCAGTAGCAACTGTCTCTGTGGCATCAGCGTCTACAAAGTCACCAGGAAGGCGCAGTGTTTCTCCATAAACCAGTTCTGCCGCTGACGACCCCAGGTCTCGTTTGAAAGTCGTCCGTAAGCCTAACAAGACCACTGGTAGTGCGGTTGTCCAGGTGTCTTCGTGGCACAACAGCGCGGCCTTCAAACAACGGTGCCAGCGTTCGATCATTCCGTTGCTTGCTGGGTGATAACTTGTGGTCTTATGGTGGGTGTAACCACAAAACTTGGCCAGCTGTGAGAACAGGTCTGATTCAAATTGCCGTCCGCGGTCAGTGTTAATATGTAGTGGGCATCCAAATCTTGCCAACCAAGTCATTGCAAAAGCGGAAGCTAATGTGTCTGCTGTGATATTATCCACCGGCACTGCCTCCGGCCAACGTGTAAAACGGTCGATCATTGTAAACAGATATCTTTGCCCGTTCGAAGGTGGAAGTGGTCCGACTACATCTAAATGAACGTGGGCAAAGCGGGCGGTGGTATCCGGAAAATCGCCGATCGGTGCGTGTACATGGCGGTTAATCTTGCAGCGTTGGCACTGAAGACAAGATTGGACCCACTCGCGGAAGTTTTTTTGCATGCCTGGCCACACGAAACGTTGCGATACTAGGCGGAATGTCGGGCGTACCCCGGGATGGCACAATCCATGTACTATATCAAAGGCTTGTCTTCTAAAAGCCGGCGGCAGAAAGGGACGAGGTCGGCCGCGAGAAACGTCGCAGTATAGCTGTGTATCTTCCCCCGGAACATCAACGAGTTTCAGTTGCAATGCGGAAGCCGTGTCTTTAACATAGGCAAGGAGTTCTTCGTCGTCTCTCTGTGCCCGTGCCAGTGCAGGAAAGTCTATGGTACTGGAAACACTGCTGATCCGTGAAAGGCAATCCGCAACAATGTTGTCGATCCCAGAAATATGTCTAATGTCGGTAGTAAACTGGGCCACGAACTCAAGGTGATGAAATTGACGGGGAGAGCAGTTGACACTATTCCGACGGAAGGCGAACGTGAGTGGCTTGTGGTCTGTATATATCGTGAAAGTTCGCGCTTCCACTTGGGGGCGAAAATATTTCACTGCCTGGTATACTGCCAGGAGCTCACGGTCATATGTGCTCCATTTTCTCTGTGCAGGCGAAAGCTTGTGGGAATAATACGCCAGTGGCTGCCATGCGTTGTCGGACCATTGTTGTAACGCGGCACCGATCGCCGTCTGGCTCGCATCTACGACAATTGCTAATGGCGCGTCGAGCCGTGGGTGTGCGAGAAGCGCCGCGTCGGGCATGCTCCTCTTTGTTGCCTCGAACGCAGAACACATGTCCTCTGTCCGCTGTATCAGAGACTTGCTATTTACTTTAGGGCCTGATAATGCCGCCGTCAAAGGTTCCTGCAGCTCCGCAGCGTGAGGAAGGTGTCGTCGATAAAAATTGAGCATCCCCAAAAAACGACGTAATTCTTTGATCGTAGTTGGTCGGGGTAGTTGCAAGATAGCGTCCACCTTCTCGGACAGAGGAAGAGAGCCTTCAGCAGAAATCTTATGGCCAAGAAATGTCACCTCTGACTGCCCAAAAACACACTTGTCCACGTTCAAGACGACACCGAAACGCTCCAATCGCTCGAAAATCTCTCGCAGATGTTGTCGGTGTTGATCGCGGTCAGCAGAGAACACTAACACATCGTCCAGGTAGGCGAAACAGAACGGCAGCCCCTGGAGAACCGAGTCTATAAGCCTTTGCCAGGTCTGAGCGGCATTGCGTAAACCGAAAGTCATAAATTTGCTTTCAAATAAACCGAAAGGCATTATTATTGCAGTCTTTGGAATGTCGTCAGTGGCCACCGGAATCTGTGTACACGCTTTAGCGCAGTCCAGAACTGTGAACACCGTGGCACCATGTAAAGCGTGATTATAATCCCTCAGTAACGGAACGGGATATCTGTCCGGCACTGCTCGCGCGTTAAGCGCACGGTAGTCACCGCATGGGCGCCAAGCTCCACCCTTCTTCGGAACAAGATGTAATGCGGAGGACCACGGGCTCTTAGATGGCCGCATTATGCCCTCGCGAATCATGGCGTCAAATTCTGCCTTCGCTATCTTCAATCGGTCCGGAGCGAGACGCCTAGGTCGGCATGCTACTGGGGGACCATCCGTCGTTTGAATGTGATGCACCGTGTCATGTGGTATGAACCTGGGAGCGCCGGGCGGCCTGGTCAAGTTCGGATAGTTAAGCAGTAATTCAGTGTACTCACCCTCCGTAGCATGGACCAACTTGGCACTGTGCGTTGCGGTGTTGCGACGGAAACCCGTGACTGCTAAGCCAGTGACGCTGTCTACCAAGCGTGCGTTCGCGACGTCCGGCAGCAGGTGGTAGTGCGCGAGGAGATCAGCCCCGACGATCGCCTCCGTGACGTCAGCCACTGTAAAATTCCACTCGTACGGGCGACGTAGGCCGAGATTAAGCTCCGTCCTCTGTGTGCCATATGTTGCGATGGAAGAATTGTTGGCAGCCGTCAGACGGAAGGCAGTTGGAGGCCGGCAACGATGTATGGCTGTTCGTGGTATGATACTCAGGTCCGACCCAGTGTCTATTAAAAACTTAACGCCGGAACTCCTATCGGTAACGAACAGGCGCTTGGAGGATTACTGGCAGTCGGTTGCGCCTATTGTCGACCGCCGGTGGCGTTTGGGTGCGAGCATGGCGATGTGCACTTCCTTGCCTGATCGCCGAATCGTCGGTGGTATTAGCACAACGGTACCTCGCCTTGAGGAGTGGTAGTACCGCCGGAAGATCTGCTTCTCGAACGCCGCCGTCTGTATCGGCTTCTTGTATTATTGTCGTCGTCACGTGCCAGCAGAGCACTGACCTGGGCGCACAAAAGCTCAACCTTGGCAGCGAGAGAATCATGGTCGGCTCGTGCTACAGACGCGGTACTGTTTGCACTGTTACCCAACGCCGCGACTGCGCTGACCGGAGCCGGTGTGATCGCGTCCTGAATCCGGTCTGCTAGCTGCACCACGTCATCCAGCGGCATGTCCGTTTGTGAGGCGATTATGGCTTTTATTTGCGGCGGCAATCTACTGCTCCACAGCGTTCTGAGCAGACTGTCTGGCACAGTAACGGTGTCAACTTTGCTGCGTAGATGTCGCAGGTATTGAGAAGGCTTCCTGTCGCCAATTTCTTCCTGCGTCAGAACCGGACGTATCCGGTCCTCTTGCAACGCGGCCACCCGTCGAATCAACTCTGATTTTAGCCTGACATAAGCTCCAGCCTCGGGCGGTGCTGTGATTATGTCCTGCACCTCGGCTGCATAACGTTGGTCGAGTTGGCTCACAATCAGCGCAAATTTAGTTGCTTCGACCGTTATTCCAGCGCAGCTAAAACTTGCCTCTGCCTGCGCGAACCAGAGTACCGGGTTGTCGGGCCAGAACGGCAGCAAACGGACTGCAATCCTGGAGACGGCCTGCTGTTCGGTCATTATGTGCTCGTTACTTACGTAGCTCACGGCTGCTTCTTCTTAATCACGTCGGTCTCTGCTTGAATCACGTCGGCGTCACCACTTGTCGGGTTCAGCTAAAGTGGTGGCTGTCCGACCTTTGCTTAACGTGATTCAGAAGAATGAAGACCTTCAGTTGAGCAACAATATCTTTATTGCGAGCGCGTATCTGACGACGCCCGGCATGCATGGACAGATCGGAGCTATAAAATTTGCTTCCGGCCTATACAGAGGATCCTTAATCCTCGGAAACTTCCGTAGTTAGGAGAGGAAACAGTACTCGTCCACACAAGTCAGGAGGCACGGAACTACTCACTAACTCAAAAAACAAGGAATAATAACAATAAACAGAACGTATATAAAAGCTAGAAAACACAGCGCCTCTAGAGGCTGAGCGCGGAACTGCACTGACGTCGTGTACAGTAATTACGACCGCACAGCACTGCACTGACTCACGCGCGCAGTGCACAAACACACACACACCGGTGAGCTTGAATTAGCGCGCGGGAGCGTCGCTACAATCCTATTCAAAGTTTGGAAATTACTATAACTGATGAATATAACAATCTGATTAACTTTAATACTGCATGTGTAACAGTTGTTTTAAAAAGTCTTAGTAAATTTAGTCCTTAATAAATCCTGAAGAAAACCGAGAGTTATCAGTTTTACTCATTCCCTGAGAATGAGAAAACAAAAAATAATTTAAATGCACCCAACAACGATACTGAGATTGAAATAAATATTGGTGACGAACTTAGGAACTGTTATAGTTAATCTGGATGGATCAAACTCAGATTGTCCAGCATATGACAGAAAATCCAATAAAAAATTAATCGACAGTTATATGATGAAACTGTTTGATTTTGTGGCCATTGAGATAGGAAATAACATTTTATCTACAACCGAACATATTTTCATTTCATCGACAACTATGTTATATTTGACTTCATTAGCTACTGATAAAATAAACTTAGAAGTTCGTAATCTTAATAATGAAAAAAGAAGTATGAAAAATCGAGTACTTTATCTATTATCAATGCTTGGCTGATTTTTTAAAGATTAAAAGAAATTATGTGGGAAGGAGATTTAACTGTAATTTTTACTAGGTCTTCTAGTCCTGGAGACACTATTCTTAGATGGCCTAATTATAATGATACAGGAGTTGAAATTAAAGATATATTTCCTAAGGAAGGAAAAATTGCAAAGGAATCGATGGAAATCCGTGTATCAAATGTTAAATATGAAGCAACTTACGATTTAGAACAACGAGAAAATTGTCTGAAAAATCCAAAAGTTCCGATTCTTCTTATGAACTACAAACTGAAGAAGTTGTAGGATTGAGTGGTAAGAAAAATTTCGAACTAGATATCACAAATTTCTAAAACTCAGTGGAATTTGACATCCCATATTCATCTTTGTTACATTTCAGGTGAACCATAGAAATAATCTATTACTTGACTCTTCATTATTCGACCACATTAATCTACAAAATATATGCTTGAGAAATGGAAGAAATGAAATATTCCCACAGGAGATGTGTAATATTAATCCAACAAATAATTTTCTCAAAGCATATGATCCATTTCTCGATTTTAAACGAGTTATACTACTCAGATCAGACACTGACATAACTCCATATAATATCATAATGAACTATACTATCTATGTGACGAATATGAATCATATCTTCAAGGAAAACGACTATGAAACTCTGTGCAACTTTTAATGAAAAAAGTCCTACATATACTTTAGCATATATAGCAATGTATGATAAGAAAAATTTAACTCACGATGTACAGCACAGAATACTTACTGGAAATTTTAAACTATATAAATGAACAAAAAATTAGAAAAATTTAAAGAAATCTTTACTCCATGTTTGCAATTCATTATGAAATATTTTCAGAAAGCTAGAGGAAATAAACACTGAAAAAATTTTTGTATTTAGCATGTTGAATTTTCAAAAATTCAGTTAATATTTGCATGAGATCTATGGACAGCTCTAGCCTGGCGACTGCCAAAGCAGTCTTCAGACTGCATTTGCTTGAGTTTACAACTCGTATATATCTACTACAGATACCTAATGGTAGCAAATACTACACTGGCGATATTAAATAGTCCAGACACAGTAATTTGATAGAAATGTGAGTGTGAGGTCCATTGCATTGTTCAATACTATTACTCAACTAAGTATGAATATAACGTCACATGTCACTCTGACTTCTGCAATATTAAATCAAACTGTTAAACACTCCGAAATAACCCATCACTACACTGTTCTAATACACTGTTTTAGACAATGTCATTCATGAGTTGCTCTACTGTAAATCCAATCCTGAATCATGCACTAAGAACTTATCTCAACTGTACACACAGATCTGTCCTCTGGTGTGTCCAACACTCATCTGCCCTATCAATACTCAAGGCCAAGTATTTATACTCTTTTTACAATGTGCTACTGGATATAATAATGCAAAACATAATTTATAATATGAAATAGTTTAAGAACATTATCAAACACTCTACAATATTCCCTACTTTGCTAGAACAAGTTTAAGAAATTATCTTGACACGTACAACTGCCATTAATATAGAAATTGCAGAAATAAGCATTCTAACAATGCTAAATGAACAATAATCTATATTTTGTTAAATAGGCTCGAGATTTAATTCCTACCATGTACAGATTATGAGAAAGAAGTATATTATTCTTTTATCTAAACATGTTCATATATTAATTTCCTGAATCTGATTTCGATTGTTTATAGTCAAAGTCTATTGTAACTACTATTGTTTGGTATTGCTGTTATTCTTATAAAAGCAATTTTCCTATTATAGAAAAGTAATTGAAGTTAATTAAAGATGGAGGTATAAGAGTATTGATACAGTAATACATAATGCAGGGGTGGTAACCATAAGCCTGGAATGTTACAGAAGGTGTTCACTAGCGAATGTTTTGCGCTTATTGAGAATGGGTTTCATGAACTGGAATTCACTCGGTGAAAATGTCTGAAAATTTTATTTTTTCCTTTAAAATTTTATTATCTTTAAGTGGACAATACGAAACAGCTAAAGTAGTGTGGTGACTGTCTAGTGAAAAAGAATATTAATGAATTTCATAAAAATAGGCATAGGTCTGTAAAGAATTTAAAAATAAATACATGAAAATAGAGGTTACATGTGATTTTGGTAGAACTGTCGTCAAGAAATCATTAAAAAAACCAGAAAAATCAAAAGTTTGTACCAATCTCATGGCTACTCAAGAAGAAAGAATTAGGAAAAATTTGGGCAAGGGATAGGTTTCTTACATTCACTGTGATTCAATTTATTTATTTCCTTACATTCATTTTCTTATGTTCATCTTTTCTATGAAAAATTAATTGTCTTCGAAAATTGGTGAACATAACACAAAAATATCATTTTCTTTTTTATTATTTTGCTAATTAATTTAACATAAAATAAATTTCTTAAGTAAATTAGATCTGGAAAGTGGATTTTTGTAGAATGTTTTACTAGGTTCTAGGTAAGTTCTAGTGAGCTAGCTCATGGGGTATGAGTGAGCTGGTGAGCTAGAACTGAGCTAGAACCTACTAAAACGTTCTACTGGAAATAGTAATGTTTCTACACTACCTAATAAACATCACTATTAAGTCCTAATGGGCCTTTGTGACTCAGAGACAGGTGAGTATGAGCCACCGACCATTGTCTAATGAAATTAACCTTCATTTTTGGGTAGGGTAGTTTGGGGGAGGAGACCAGACAGTGAGGTCATCAGTCTCATTGGATTAGGAAAGGACAGGGAAGGAAGTCAGCTGTGCCCTTTCATAGGAACGATCCTGCCATTTGCCTGGAGCGATTTAGATAAATCACGGAAAACCTAAATCAGGATGGCTGGCTGTGGGATTGAACCATTGTCCTCCCAAATGCGAGTCCAGTGTGCTTGCTACTGCACCACCTCACTCAGTCTACATTTTTGTATGTGTGTGTGTATATACATAACAACTCTATGCATGAAAATGAACTGCTGTGCCTTAGTCTTACCAAAAATCACAATCACATAACTGATTTGGGTGATTGTTTTTGTTGCATTTTTAATTATTAAGGCAAGTTTTGTATGAAAGAAAGGTTTGGAAAAGTTACCTAGAAAATTGGAAAATTCTGTAAATACTGAAAGAGCTTTTTTCTGTGCGATTTTCATTACCCATGATTGAAATGATCGATGTGAGTAATTCTTTCTTGTTCATTCATTATAGTCTTCAACTTGAAGCATCCAGTCTGTTTTTGTCAGCACAGACTGGATGTTTCACATGTTCATACATAAGGTATTTGTCAGCACAGTAATTCATCTATGGAGGCTATTACAGCTCAGATAACACTGTGTTTTTATTTATTTATTTTTATTTATTTGTTTATTGTTTTGCGCCATTATATTTCTCACCCTTCTTTCTCATCCTGGCTTTGAACGAGAAGTGGCGAAGGTTAAAATATTTTTTTATTTTTTAAATTATTTTTAATTTTTTGTTTTTTCGGTTTTGTTTTTTATTTTTTTAAATAATTTTTTAGAAGTAAGGGCTTAATTTCCTCTTCCAGATGTAGCGACTTGGTTAAAAGATCTTCTTTATATGGTATGTTTCAAAACAACACACAATTTATGTTTTGCATTTATATTTGGAAAGTGTCTGCCAGTAAAATGCAGAGGATTCACGTCATCAGAGCGTCTTCCTTTCACATCTCTCCTCCATTCTGAAGCAAATTTTTCCACAAGTTCCCATGCCAGACATAAATGAAAATCTGCTAATGATATTTTTCTCTCTGTCACCGATCTTTGAAGGGAGTAAGCATTCAAAACATAAAGGTTCACAACATGAGGAAAACATTTTGTGCCATTTAAAATATTTACACATAGAGTCAACTGAACTTAATACTGTGTCAGAGGGGTCTACTGTGCCCATACGTGCATTGTAGTTGACAAAACAATGTGGCTTCATTAATTTCTCACCAGTTTTCCTGTTTGACTTTCCCATGTCACGCATTTTGTAGTATTAGATGTAGTCAACATCTAACATTTCTCTCTTGTCGTACCACTTGATGGCAAGCATTGTCAGTTGCTACAAATTCTACTTCTCCTTGTTTCAATTTCTTCTGTAACTTCGGCAAATTGTGCCTGTTGCTACATACAGTACCGTATACTGCTGTTCTGTGGTTGTGAAGCCAGAGGAACAAGTCTGGACTTGTATATCAATTGTCGACATACAGGGTATGTCCATGTTCACAGTATGGTTAATGTTACCAGTATGGTTAATGTTACCACTATATAGCTGAATTTATCCAAATTATTGACTTCAGTTTCTGTTGTTCTGTCTGTGTATACAATGAAATCCAATACATATTCAGTTTTACAGTCTAACACCATAAATGTCTTGATTCCAAATCTACTTCATTTTGAAGAAATTAATGAAGATAAGCGACCTCTTAACAACAACAGGCTTTCATCAGCACAGAGCCTTTGTATGGATTAAACGCACTGTGGAACACCATAAAACTGTATCAATTATTTTCCTAGTTTTAAGCATCTGTCATCTCCACGATTAGCAGAGTTGTTACTGAATTGCAACATACCCAAAAGTAACATAAAATAGTCACAGGACATAACTTCTCCGAAAATTGAAGTGCTCAGAAATACACCTCTGGACGAATATTCCCTGATTTTCATGTTTTTAACACAGGCCATGAGAAGCTAAATAAGAATGAAGCAATAGAGTTTCTCAAAACCAGTATCTTTCCTGCTGGACAGTCAAGAACGATCTGAGTGCGACATATTTGCTATGGTGAAAGTATAAAACCGATTAGTTTCAAGTGTTAAAAATTACATCAGGTTTTCTGATTGAATAGCATAAATAAGGATAGAAGTCTTGAATCAGGTGCTAGTTGGGAATTACCTCCTGAAGATGAGTCATCAAATGCATGTAGTGTTAATATAAACTCACGCTTTTGCCAATCAGATTTGTCACTAAGGCGTGGCCTTTTTTGGATCGATTCGTCTTCACTTTAAGAATCTGAGCGATCCTAGTGAACTCTGCTAGATGAATTACGTGGAAGCGTATTATTACGAAATTCTTCTGAAGACTTTTTCACTACAGTCATTGAAGACGCCACACTCACTGTCACTGTCACTCCTTGTGAGTATGTTCAGTATCTCTTCGTCAGTGCCATCACGCCGAGGTGCCATTTGGTTCTGGAACTCAAAAGTGATAGCACTCTAAAAATCCTTATGAATAGGTCGAAAGCTAAACGACGCTACAGTAGCAGAATGCAGATGATCACACGAATCGCCCAGCATGAATGTCGAACACCAACTGTGAAATCCGACAGGGAATACTCTGAGCGGCTATAGACGTCCGCAGGGCCACAGGTAACGGAAATGACTGGCGGTAAAAGCCATCGTTAAGATTCATATACTGGCCAGGCCGTGACGGTGAGTGCCACCTGCAAGGCCCATGGGAAACACCACTGCAGCAGCTAACGACGCCCCAGATCCTGCGGAAAAGTGGAGCGTGACGGTGTTTCGCGTTGGCAGCTCTCAAAAAATTGAATTACTCATTTAAATTTTGTGTTTTTGTGTACTATATTAATTCACGATTCTAGCAATTGCATAGACTCTTTGACTGCAGGATCAAAGCTGCAGGTTATTATTTGCAGCGGTTAGCTGTAGGGGATGAAAGCAGATGTGAACGGCTCCACCCTATAACAACAGCGAGCTATTCCTATTTAAACAGAGCAGTGCATAGCCAGTACCTAAAGTATGATTAACTACAGATAAAGATGCAGCTAGTTTGCTTGTGTGCGATGCTGTTCGGAAATGCAAATACACTAGTAGTAACGATTACATATCGACACAATAATCTTCACTGACTGTAAGAAACTCACTATGCTTTTAAGGAAACCAATGAGAAAGCATCTCCTCAACAGATGAGACAGCTGCAGTACATTTCACAGTTTTTGACTGATGTTTGTCGTGTCAGTAGCCATGATAAGACTGTTGCAGATGCTGTATCCAAAGATGATGAAGTAACAATAATTGATCGTGATGAAATCGTCAACAGCCAGCCGTAAGACCAAGAATCACAGCAATTCCTTAAACTTCAAGTTGTAAACTTCCATTAGGAAAAAATACTTTGGTGTGATGCTCCAAGTGCAAAGCTTTATTTCAGCAATTATTTCTCCATTCTCATTGTTTAGTTTATACTGGCATAAAGACTACAGTGAAACTGCTAACAAGTACAGTAATATGATCAAACATACAAATCGATTTATGACAATGGACTAAATCCTGTGTTAGCTGCCAGAAAACCGAGATCAGTAGCCACACAAAATCGCAATTCGAAAAATTTTTAGAATCTGACGGACGTTTAAATGTTTTAGTGTTGTACACGTTGGCTTCATCAGATCTTTTCCTCCTAATGGCGTGACTGATTGTTTCACATATGGGATGGATATCGTACTACTCGAAGATATCACAGCTGAAAAAGTAGCAAAGGCCTTCTACCAGCACTACACTGTAAGATTCAAGATGCCATCAGGGGTAATCATCGACCAAGTAAAACAGTATAGATCGCAGTTGTTTAATAATTTGGGCATAGGACGTGGAATGAAAATTCAGTACTCATTGCTGTATCTCCTCAATGTAATGGCAAGTTTGAGCGATTACTTTTTCACGATGAACTAGGATCAGAATACCAGGTCACCAATTTTTTTTAAGCCTAGTGCTGGTCTGGAGCAGGTGACAGAGGATTTGGGATCACTTTGCAAAGATGTCACTAAGGAAGACACCGTGGTTATAGTGGGTGGGGCTGGTAACAGTATTGACAGAGATCCTGGGTATGGTATAGAGTGTGACCTGGCAAAGATTGCATCAGCATCGAAGCATACTAGTGTTGAGTTTGTATCTGTTCTTGGGCGCCATGATCGACCTCTTTTGATCTCTTCTGTTGAGAGAGTTAATTTGGAGCTGGAACGGCTGCTTACGTCGGGTGCAGGGTCACACATTGGTGTGGTTTCTGTTGATTCTCCCAATAGTTGGGATTCTACTAGGCATGGCCTGCACCTCAACAGGAAGGGGAAGTGTAAATTGGCTGGGGAAATAGCAGGAATATTAAAGGGGAGAGGCACTGTCCTGGGTGGTAAAATACCAGTGGTTATAGGGTTCAGAAAAGACACTTTTTTACGGTAGAGAGGACAGAAAGAAAGCAAATTTTAAGAGAGGTTAGAACTGAGACAGACCTTCAGTTTGAGAAAGAAACCAAAAAACGTAATTCTAGCTTTTTACATCAGCATAAAGAGCTATTGGTTAAGAATTTTCAACAGTCAGCAGATATTTTAACTCAGTCAATGTGAAATGTCAGCTATCTTTATTGCATCAATATATTCGAGGACTGAGAAATAAAATTAATGAATTAACTATCTGCATAGATGAATTAGAGTCTTCAAACCCAGCTGACATAATCTGCCTCTCTGAACATCATGTGACCACTGGTATAGAACTTTTAAGTGTTACAGGGTTTACGTTAGCATCTCACTTTTGTAGATCAGAAATAGAGAAAGGAGGAGTTGTCACATTCATCAGGAACTGCCATAAATTTAAGAACATAGACATTCATAAATTTTGCCTAGAACAGCATATGGAAGCAAGTGCAACAGAAGTAGAATTTCACAAAAAATCCTTCGTAATATTAAGTGTGTATTGAGCACCTGCAGGTAACTTTAATCTGTGTGTAAACCACCTTGAAGTTGTACTGGCCCATTTAATAACCAAAAACAAAGAAATAGTGGTTGCTGGTGATTTCAATGTAGATTTCCTTAAAGACTCTCCCAATAAGAACTTATTTGAGTCAGTTACACTATCATACAACTTAATTCCCACTGTAAAGTTCCCCACTAGGGTAGCCAATTGTGCACAAACAGCCATTGATAATATCTTTATAGAATAGTCGAATGAACAAAATTATATTACAAAACCATTAGTCAATGGCCTCTCAGACCATGAGATACAGTTCCTTCTGTTAAATGTTAATACTGAACAGGATATAAAATCTGCTAAATCTGAGCTCAAGAGGGTAATCAATAAGCCAAAAATTGATTATTTTAGGACACTCCTCAGAGACATTCATTGGACTGATGTTTACAGTGCTCATGGCATGAATGAAAAATATAACACTTTTGCTAATAAAGTGCTTACCTTATTTGAACAGTGTTTTCCCCAAAAACTTACCAAGGTTAGAGCAAAGTCTACAAAGAAGCCATGGATTACTCAAGGAATAGGGGTATCTTATAAAACAAAAAGAAATCTGTATCTATCAATCCGAAACAGTTCTGATGTTGATGCTATAGCACATTACAAGAAATACTGCAAAATATTAAAGACTGTAATACGGACATCAAAGAAAATACATTACAAGGAAAGGATAGTCATATCAGATAACAAAATAAAGACAATATGGGATATAGTGAAGGATGAGACCAGTAGAACAAGACATGAAGAGGACAAATAGCATTAAGAGTAAATGATACATTGGTGACAGATGTGTATAGTGCTGTAGAACGTTTTAACAAACATTTTATAACTGTTACTGAAAAGATGGGGTTTGTTAGGTTCGGCAGATGCTGCTATGGAATACCTCAGACCAGACGTTTCAAGTAACTTCCATAATATGAATTTGACCCTCACTACCCCAGCAGAAATAATGTCCATAGTAAAATCTTTAAAATCAAAAACATCTAGTGGGTATGATGAAATATCAACAAAGTTAATTAAAGAATATGATTCTGAGTTAAGTAACATATTAAGCTATCTGTGTAACCAGTCGTTTATCAGTGGAATATTTCCTGAATGGTTGAAATATGCTGAAATTAAGCCACTGTTTAAGAAGGGAGATAAAGAAGTAGCATCAAATTTCCGTCCAATTTCACTGTTGCCAGCATTCTCAAAAATTTTAGAAAAAGTAATGTACAATCGGCTTTATAACCATCTTATCTCAAATAACATTCTGTCAAAGTCACAGTTTGGATTTCTAAAGGGTTGTGATATTGAGAAGGCGATCTACACTTACAGTGAAAATGTGCTTAATTCATTAGACAAAAAATTGCAGGCAATTGGTATATTTTGTGATTTGACAAAGGCGTCTGACTGTGTAAATCACAATATCCTTTTAAGTAAATTAGAATATTATAGAGTAACAGGAAATGCTGCAAAATGGTTCAAATCTTATATCTTTGGCAGGAAACAAAGGGTGTTATTAGGAAAGATACATGTATCAAGCTATCAGGCATCATCCAACTCAGAACTAATTACATGTGGGGGTCCCACAATGTTCCATTTTGGGGCACTTACTTTTTCTTGTGTATATCAATGGCCTTTCATCAGTAACATTACCAGATGCCAAGTTCGTTTTGTTTGCTGATGATACAAACATTGCAATAAATAACAAATCAAGTGTAGTCTTAGAAAGATCAGCTAATAAAATATTTGTGGACATTAATCACTGGTTCCTAGCCAATTCTTTGTCACTAAACTTTGAAAAAACACACTACATGCAGTTCAGAACTTCTCAAGAGTATATGTCTAATATGCGATAACAAGAAGATAGAAGAAGTGGACAGTGATAAATTCTTGGGATTACAGGTTGATAATAAATTCAACTGGGAGGAGCACACCACAGAACTGCTGAAGCGTCTTAACAAATCTCTATTTGCAATGCGAATTGTGTCAGACATAGGGGATATAAAAATGAAAAAGCTGGCATACTATGCTTACTTTCATTCCATAATGTCATGTGTGACTATTTTTTGGGGTAATTCATCAAGCCAAGCTAAAGTTTTCTGGGCACAAAAACGTGCAGTAAGAGTTATATGTGGTGTGAACGCAAGAACACCCTGCAGAAGCCTCTTTAGGGAACTAGGGGTACTAACTACTGCTTCCCAGTATATTTATTCCCTAATGAAATTTGTCATTTAAAATATATCACTTTTTCAAACCAACAGCTCAATTCATGGAATCGATCCTAGAAATAACAATAATCTTCACAAGGATTTAAAGTCACTTAGTCTTGTACAAGAAGGTGTGCATTATTCAGGAACACACATTTTCAATAACTTGCCAGCAGCCATAAAAAGCTTAACAACCAATAAAATTCAGTTTAAGAGAAGCCTAAAGGATTTATTGGTGGCCAACTCCTTCTACTCCATTGATGAATTTCTCAGTAAAACCAACTGATTTGTATATATAAGTACAATGTAACTTCTGCACAATTTCAGTGCAGTAATGTGTTCATTGTAAATGTGTGTGTGTGTGTGTGTGTGTGTGTAAGTACAATCTAACTTCTGCGCCATTTCAGTGCAGTAATGTGTTATTTGTAAATAAGTATTATAGTAGTTGTATTACATGTTTATTACCTTATAAATAAATAAAAAACTTTTTTATTTTCAATTCCGTGCATTAGTATTTGTAAAATGACTCTTTCATATAGTGTTCATTAAAAAATGACGATCATTCCACTTGGTACATTAGCTTATTTGTTTTAGTTGTAAATATTTGTCATGTATTGTTGTTTTTCTGACATGTTCTACATCCTGGAGGGCCTCTTCACTACAGATCAATTGGAATGAAAGTAAATCTAATCTAATCTAAGTCACGATGAACTATAAGGTCTCCATGATCATTCTTCCAGAAAGTAATTTTTGTGGAGAATTATTGAACTATCACATCAGACACTGTAAAAAGTTTCTTGTAATTATGTTGTATCTTTACCACATTCATAGCATTTGAACTCAGTGTTTTTGTATCTTTTTTTCTCATTCCAAATTTCGAATTATTTGAATCATCATTCTGAAACACATATGTTGAAATAACTTCTCAGTTATACATCCAGATAAATTTGAAACTCAAAAAATACTTTTTTGTCTTCAAAAACACTTCAAATTAGTTTGAGTGCAAAATAATGACATGTGTTCCAATACTTCTAGTACCCGAAATCTAAAACATATATGTCTACTGTATGTTGGCCAGAACATAACTGATAACAGCATTAATGGCAACATTACAATCTTTCCAATTCAGTTTTATTTCATTATTTAATAATAATTGCTGCAGGAGAGTCCACATGGTTTTGAGTTTATTTTAGTGATGGATGGTGTGACTTTGTTGGTGTCTGTTACTACTTTGCATCAACAATTGATTATCCAGCTAAGAGCTCCAATGTTGATATATAAGTGTTAAGATACATTTCATACACACATAGTTGGCAACTGCATGGTCTGTTTGAAATATTAGCTTGAGATCATTGTGTGATCTAGGTGTGCATCATCTGATTTTATGCCCAGCATCTAAACTTATTGAGAAGTTGACTTAACTCATGACCATTCAGTCAAAAGTATTTGAGAATTGGCAATTTGTGCGAATTCAAGTAAAATACAAGTTGAAGTAAATAAAATATTGATAAAAGCGATAAAATGGTTGTATTTTTTCGAATAGTTTCTTGTAGATAGCACCAAAGAATTTACATTGAATGAACGAATAATTTATTCTGTCAGTATAATGAAAAACATAAGTAATTAAAATGGTAGTCCTATTTATGTGCATTGAAATGTGAAACAAAATAACAATAACAGTCACTTGCAGTAAAGACTGCATATTTAAGAGGTTGCAGATTCACAAATGCTTATTAAATACCAATGATTCACAAAAAAAGACTCTCATTCCAATGAACTATTCACAAATAAATAAAGTGCAATTCATCAATTAGTATATTGTAACCCACGTAATCATGAATAGATTCTAACAGGCTAATCAGCAATAATTCCAAAATGCACCTGAAATAAATCATAGTTCAAAATTGCCCATCATCTAACACTTGCGATAATGAAGAGGTCCAACTGGCTCACAGACTCTGAATCTCATTCAACTCTAAATTCCTCCAAGTAGGAACACGTGTTGAAGTATCTGAGTGGTGACATGCTGCAAAAATGTATCATACCAACATCTCATCAGCACACATATTACATCAATGAGTGTATGGCACAGAATAACCAGGAGTGGCTGTTTGCATGTGCTTATAAGCCCACAGATAGCTCACTGATCTTACAGTGAACATAAAGTAAACCACAATCTAAATTATATATAATTCATAAATACAACATATATGTGAAAAGAAGCATCTTTCTCTTCTGGTGTCCCTCAGACCCTCATGTCTAATAATTCATAAACAATCAATATTGCTGTTAATATGTGATAAATAGGAAAGGTGCATCTCTTTGTACTCTGTTTAACATTGGTATCAAATATTACACTCTAAGTACCATTTTTAAGTGATGAGCGCGATTATTATATGCCAAACTCACATTTAATTAATTACATAAGAAATTACTCAATATACTATACATATGATACGTGGTAAATGGTACAACAAACACCATTGTGCATTCTGTTTTAGTGTAAGTGAGGAGAATACAATGTTCTGACACATTTACGTGATTAAAAAGAAATAAGACATGGCGTAATTGAATAAATAAAATATATATAGGTGCATGACTTTCAGTGATGACAGGTAGTTTGCTCTACTATCGTTCAACACCTTGCTCATAAAGGTAGCTTGATGGGTTCAGCAGTTATTAATATATAATGTTTTGTGTATATTATTAATTTGATGTGCTGCTTAACTTATATATGATGATAAAGTGTCATTACATGCACCTCAGTGCCATGATTACACTTATATCATTGGTTTTGCAATATGTCGAATCAGAGAATTACTACTTAATTTTAAGGGGGGTAGGACGTCTAACGGGCCGACTTGGAACAGGACAGGTACCAACGGACATTTTAATTTCCGCTGTCTATACTTTTACAAATGAATTCATAAAACTTTGTCAGTATGACCAGGAAGGATTCAGGATTCACACATATAGCAGTGGAAGTTAAAAAAATAACATAATAAATTTTTTTACACGTGAAATTTCAACATTTATTCACTTACTATTTGCTGCATTTATTGCTATACGTTTACTTTTCTTCATAAGCACAAGAGATTCTTTGATGAATTTAGCACAGCTTACAAATCATACTTACAGGTGTATGAAACTCTAGAATTTTCCAAATCTATTAAAAACTGAGGTAAAAATTGAGATAATTAACTATAAAATTTGAGTTTATTCAAAATATGAAGTTTAACATGTAACAGCTCGTTCATTTTTTCATAAACTAAATAAATTGTAGAGAACAGCTTCCATCCATCACCTGATCTCTGTGTTACTCTTCTAACAATAAAACACAAAACAAACACTTTGTAGTATATATGAAATAGTTCTTTCGATAAAAATTATAAATATTCGTATATAATAAATTATGTTGCATATTTACCAAATATCGAGATGTAATATCCACACTGATACAGCCCAGATTCTGTATCACTATGTAGAACACCTCCTAGTTTCACATTGTGTGTTCTCAGTAACCCTTTATAAGCTATGAACCAATCACATTTTCTTTTTGAATTTGAGTTTGAGAAAATTTCCAACATTTATTTTCCTTTGTATTAAGAACGACTTGTATTCTGTAACTTAAACGACTCTTCATACAGTCACATATCTCTTCTCATTTTCTACAGGAAATGGCAAGTAATATGTAATACAGTATATGTGGTCTCACAGTTTAATACTGTTGTCAAGTCATATATTTTGCAGTTAAGTTTCTTGGGTATTGATTCGGTATATGCTATATCAGACAACAGTTATGTGTAGTATGATACTATAATAATGAAATGTAAGAGATATACTCTTGATCATTTCTTAGTACATTCACAATGCCATATTCAGTTTTGATTTTATCTGGTCTTATTACATTGCTGTGTACTATTCTTATGAATGTGTGTGTTAGCTCTGATTATAGATGTGTTGCAGTTTGTTCGATAGTTCTCAAATGAAATAAGATCTGAATATGGAACAAATTGCATCTGTAAAGTGTTAGTTTGTTTCACACCATTGTCGACACAGCATTACAGGGTTTTGTATCTAGAAGATTTCCCAGTGTTTCTGTAAAATAGTACTGTCTACATATTAGCATACTTAACACGCTCTTCATGGCTTCAAAGATTCGTATTAATACTCTGTTTGTTATGGACCTGACTAGGGACTATTTTTGCTTCACTGCCAACTTCTGCAAAAACAGTATTGCATAAGATACATAACATGTCATACTATCTTTATATTATTCTTCCAGACTCTTAATAAAAAGTCTATTGAATCTTAATTTTTTGTACATTCCTATTAATGCAGTCAACTATTGTAATCCTCATGAAAGTAAGTTATTTTGGATAAAATGTCACATCAGAATGTATTCTACAATCAGTTGCTATTATTCACAAATTATTATGTACAAGCAGACAGTTGCAAATTATTCTAAATTCTCAGTTAATATCTAAGAATTAAGTAAAGGAACATTAATTAAATTACAAATATATAAAAATAATCCCCTCTCTTTAGTGCTATAGCCAGTAAAGGTCTTACATAAATATGCAACATTGTTAGCAAACACTGTCAGCTCAAAACATGAAAGGTGGTTTTTTTCTTTCTTACATGGAATACTTGATACCACCTTACATTGCCTTTCTCATTTCTTAAATGGAAAACTTGATACCTTAGCATGTACTTTCTGTTTTTTCTTACATGGAATGCTCGATATCTCCCTACTTTGGTTTTTACTTATATGAAATACATTATATCACAATACATTCTTTCTTTTATTGCTTACATGAAATGTTCGATATTTTCCAACATTCTTAAATGAATATTTGCACATCATTACATTATCATTAGAGCTACATCTGTGGATCAGTAATGTCAGAAGTTTGCCAATATTTAATTGAGATTTATTTTCCTGGTCATTATGTTCTTTCAACTGGTTTCCAGCACTGGTCTCAATTCTATACTCAATTAAGCTAGCAAGAGTCATTATTTTTCTTGACTGTGGAGTGAAAAACTTCAATTCTGACAACAGAGGCTGACCAGTTACTTTACTTTCTAACACTTCTAACGGTATCAATGCTGTAATTAGGTGCTAGTGTTTATTAAATATTGTTTTAATTTTTTGTAAGGTTTCTTCACACCGTTCCTTAGCTGAACATGTGGTTGCTCTGTCTCTTTTTATCACTTTTCTTTCATGTGATCTCTCTTTGCAACTTTTTATGCTCATGTGTAAAGGGCAACTAATACTGCTACCCTATGATAACTGTGGGTTGATCATACCAGTAGCCAGTTTATTTATCTCTCTGTACACCCTTCTCTGTTCATCTTTATAATATTTTGAGAAGTCATTTACATCTTCTCAATTTGACTAGTGCTATAAATGCTATAACAGTAGCTTTACATTCTCTAATATACTATAATTGGTCTCTCTTCATTCTCTTACAGGCTGAATGTTACCCACTATATTTTCTGCTCTACTTTCTAATCTTTCAAAATGATCCTTAAGCAGTTAGGTAGAAATGGATTTTATTTTATTCAGTGACTCTAGGAATTCCTCACTCACTGCGTCTATCTTACTATGTGCATCATTCTCAACTTTATTTATACTTCCTCTGAGTGATCTTAAAATTAGTAATTTCTTCCAAAAGTTGTATCTTTTTTTGGTTGATTTGTTCTTTATCTGACATTGGCTCTTTTACATGCGTATCAAATACTTCAATATTTTCATCTATCATTTCTGAAACCCTCGCTATGTTCTCTATAAAGTCATTTTCAAGCATATTATGGACATTGTGATGGTATTGACCTGCTCTTTGTAGCCTCTCGTTAGTAGCACCAGTCTTGACCACTGCAAAGCTGAAGACTCAGAGCAGTGTTGTATGGTGTCCGCTCAAAAATGTGCATGACACCATAGTTAAGTTGACGTGAACACACACATTTTATTCATGTGAGGTACACTTATTAACCAGTGACAAGTTCTTATTCCACGAAAATTAATTAATTCAAGCACTTGCAGTTAGAATGGAAAGTAACTTGTTCTATTGTTACATTAAACAATGTCCCTATTTACACAAAAAATATCACAATTCTCATTAACCATAACACAGTTCCAATTTAGCACAATCCTTTAGTAATTTGTTAAAACTGTTACTCTTTGCAGTGTTTCATTTAAGACTATCAAGAACAGGAATCACTGAGTCCAACAACAGTTCAATCTGATGACAATGATAGTTCACAGCATTTCTTGAACACATCACAATACAGGCACAGTGTTTTTTAATCAGAGGTACTGTAATTACACAAAAGTGTTTACACATTAAAGTTCTTGAGTTTCGTGGCTACAGAGTGCATATTCTCACATAAAGAATATGCATAATTGAGGCTTGTGTCAGACAACGAGAGTTCCTCTGACATGTATGTTAACTGTTCACTTTCAAACCATGGACTGATTATTATGGGCGATGTACAACAACTTATAGATAGGCATAAGAACACACTATTAATTCGAAAATTACATAACACTTTACAATGTGACTAGGTTGGAATTTACTGTTTGTGATTATCTACTACAATCAATGGAATTTTAGATTATAGAAAATGTTTCTAAACACAAAATTATAAAAATATATTGATAATATTTTTCTTCTGCATTGTGATTCCCTTTGTTTACATGAATGTGTGCCATATTACAAATTAAAGTGAATTACATGACATTATTAATTAGTTAATTAATTAGTGCTGTATATCAATATGTACAGGAACATATGCAGTCAAAATCAGAAATCTAATAGTGTGTGGTGACTACCGCACACGTCGATCGCAGCCGACGCGTAAAATTCGCACCAACCACAGAGATTATTCTCCACAGTTCGCACGGGAGTCACAGAGAAGAGAGCTGTCGACTGTGATTCTCATACCTACCTTTTTACTCTTTGTTGTTGACTCTCTTTTATGTATTCTCTTACTGGACAACCTGTTATATGTGAAAGAAATAAAAAGAAACTTGAGTTCAGACTCCGTTAGTTTCCGATTTCTAACTGTGTTTGCGTGGGTAAACACCTACTTACGCAACATTGTATGGTTGCCTTGCTGCGAACCTTTGGGCCAGCTAATAACGCGTTTAACGATGCCTGCAGTTCAGCTGTCCGTAGTAGATGCCTTTTGTAAAAATTTAACATACCTAGATATCTTCTTAATTCTTTGACCGTAGTAGGCTTGGGCGTGTGTAGAATAGCCTCAACTTTTCCGGGTAAGGGTGCTGAACCTGTAGCGGATATGCGATGACCCAGAAATTCCACTTCAGGTTGGCCAAACAGGCATTTCGCTGTATTTAACACTATTCCAAACTCCTCTAAGCGTTTGAGTACTTCTGTTAAATGCGGCTTGTGCTGTTCGTTGTTTCCGGAATATATGAGAAAGTCATCGAGGTAAGCAAAACAGAAGGGCAATCCTCGTAATACAGAATCCAGAAAACGTTGCCATGTCTGTGCGGCATTTCAAACAATCCAAAGGGCGTTATTATGGCGGTCTTTGGTACATCTTCTGGCGCTACAGGAATTTGTGTATAGGCCTTTGCGCAATCTAGCACACTAAAGACTGTGGCGCCGTGCAGCGCGTGATTGTAGTCCCTTAACAAAGGTACAGGATAACGATCCGGAATAGTTCTGGCGTTCAGTGCTCTGTAGTCGCCACACGGACGCCAGGCTCCACCTTTTTTTGGGTTCGAGGTGTAAGGCCGACGCCCATGGACTGGATGATGGGAGTATAATTCCTTCTTAAAGCAATAGCTCGAATTCCGCTTTAGCTATAGCGAGGCGTTCCGGTGCTAGTCTCCTAGGTCGACATGACACAGTGGTTTTTATGAACTGTACTGTATCATGCAACACTTTCTGCGGTGCTCCTGGCGGTTTCGTTAATTCAGGAAAATCCGCTAGGATTGCGCGATACTCTGCGTCTGCCATTTGAATTAACTTAATACTGGTACAATCTGTGTCACGATAATAACAAGCCGTTGATACGTTGGTGAGACTGTCTATCAGGCGAGCATTGGCCAAGTCTGGCAAAAGTCTGAAGTGTGATAAGAAATCAGCTCCTAGTATTGCTTCTGTGACGTCTGCTACCGTGAAATTCCATTTAAAATCTCTACGGACTCCCAAGTTCAGATTCTCTTGTTGTAATCCGTATGTTGAAATCTGCGAATTGTTGGCGGATAAGTTAAATGCAAGGACTGTCTTGGTAGTATACTGAGGTCTGAACCGGTGTCGATTAAAATTTTCCTGCCTGACGCACGATCTGTTATAAAAAGGCGTCGTGATGCAGGAAGGTAGGAGGTAGCGTCTACTGCCACTTTCCGCTCCGATTTGGAGAAAGAGCATGGGCTAATGCATTTACGTGCTTGCTCTCCATACCGACTATGATACCAACAAATGGTCTGTCTGTTCTCGGTTGTAGATTGGGATGCAGAACGACTTCCATGTCGTCGTCGGCTACTGCTTCTCTGATTGACAATGATGCCATTTGACATTGGTTTCGAGAGATGTGTGCATCGGAGATCGACCTTGGCGGTTAGTGCATCGTAATCCGCCCGAGACACCGTAGTAGATGCAGCTGCTACGCTGACAGGTATGTCTACAACACTGACCTGTGCGTTCGCTTTCAGTATGCGGTCGGCGGGCGAGTTCTGCTACCGCGTCCAGTGACGTCTCGTTCTGCGTGGCGATGACTGTTTTTACCTGCGGTGGCAGGTGGGAACTCCACAGGGTACGCAGAAGGCTGTCTAGAATCGTGCCGGGGTCCACCTTGCTGCGGAGATGGCGCAGGAACTGCGAAGTTTTCCGGTTACCGATTTCTTCTTGCGTCAACACTTGCCGGATTCTATCTTCTTGAGAAACGGCTAAGCGTCGTATCAGTTCAGTCTTTAACCGTTCATATGCATTCTCTGTCGGAGGAACTGTTATAATATCCTGAACTTCAGTTGCGTAACGATGATCGAGTTGGCTTACTACGAGGGAAAACTTAGTTGTTTCTGCAGTTATTCCCGCGTACGTGAAACTCGCTTCCACCTGTGCGAACCACAGCGTTGGGTTATGTGGCCAAAAGTGTGGCAAGCGAACCTCTAGTCTTGATACTGCTGGCGTGTCCATATCCGTATCTGCTGTTTGTTTTGCAGTCGGGGTCACCAATGTTGCGTAAATAGGTGTGTACCCATGCAAACACAGTTAGAAATCAGAAATTAACGGAGTCTGAACTCAAATTTCTTTTTTATTTCTTTCACCTATAACAGGTTGTCTAGTAAAAGAATATATAAAAGAGAATCAGCAGCAAAGAGTAAAAAGGTGGGTATGAGAATCACAGTCGACGCCTCTCTTCTCTGTGACTCCCGTGCGAACTGTGGAGAATAGTCTCTGTGGTTGGCGCGAATTTTACGCGTCGGCTGCGATCGACGTGTGCGGTAGTCGCCACAAGTGGTTTTGATGAAAGCTGCGATGGAAAATGGTACTGGTCCAGAATATCTACGTTAATTGTTATGGAAGATAGTTTTTGGCAATTTAAATCACTTTACTAGAAAATAGGAAGGCTTAAACTTCAAATGGGGCAGGTCACTTTTCTCAAATCCACTGATTAGCTCACAAAGTTTTACATGTCTTGACACTCTAGCACTAACTTAAACTTAATGTTAATTTAATTAATAGTATCCTGATGAAAATTAATTTCACAAATGGAATCAGAACACTAGCTGGACAATAAGGTCCAGTGAAATTTAGTCCAAACAAGTATATGAGATTCCTAAGCAGGCTCTACATATTACTTTGAAAATGTGCTGATAAAGCTGGAATTCAGGGTAAAAGAATTTGAGTTTACTTAGGAGTAAAAAAACAAGACAAATGGAAACAATATACTTTCCTTTGTTACAGTCTTCTCCTTTTTAAGTCATGTTTCTGTACTGTTATCAGTTAATCTATTAGTGATTTACATTATAGCATTGCCTTTTGTCCCTCATTTTATGGTATATGACAGTAAAGTCTAAGCAAATCTTCAGATGTTTCCACTGTGTATAAATGTCAATGTTTCAAATTCTAAAGAAAATTCTTATTACCCAAAAGTAAAATAAATTACAATTGCTAAGATAAATGTGTAGCCATGACAATAGCTTTCCATAGTTAGCTTAGTTGTTTATTAACAAGTGCTTTTATTCAGCTTTGTTGTGACAGACAGCTCACAGTCATTGAATGTTAAAAAATTACAATTATCGATTGATCTGACTAACAAAGTATTTCTACTCTAGTAATTGCTGGTAGGCATAATTACAGCTGATTGTTGCTGGGACATGCTGCTGGAAAACTCCAAATGCTCTTGCAGTGATGTGCTGCTGTTATAGTGATTCAGTACTGTGGACTCTCACGCACCAATGTGTAGTATTATATGTCTCCAGTGTTCATCCAACTGTGGTCAGTATCACCACATGGACAAAAGAAATAGTTTTCTCCCTACTGGATTCTTCTTCTGTTCTTGTGTCTTCAACTTCTTGCTTGAATCCTTGCCTTGGATCTACAACTTCTTACCTGAATATTTGTATTTTCTAGATAATCTTCTTTTCTTTAGTTTTTTCCTTTATCTTATTGTTCTGTTTCTGTCATGTGTATTTTCACGTACATGCCCTCGATTCTTATTGTGTATAGCGCTATTAGTAGTAGTGGAAGATGCTTCATTAAAAATGATAATATTTTGTAAATTTTTCATCAGCTGTGTACTGCTATATGTTCATAACAACTTATTCAAATTTGCTACCTTGCAGTTTCGTTCCACTTGATATAGGATATTGGTAAGAAAGTACGATGACTTCTTGTTAAAAATTTTGGATTCAAATTGTAATTGTGATGGTAGTTGATTGCTGTCTGCTTCGACAAACAGCGATTGTGTTTAATATGGCATTCATCTAAATACATTGAATCTCTTGATTTTGAGTTATGATTTCAGCATACACTTCGAAATTTTCCAGTGTAATGTACTTCCTAGTTATTTTTAGGTAAATGATCTTAAATATACTGACGGAAAAAAATCGCAGCACCAAGAAGGAATTGGGCGATATAAACTAAACTGGGTATAAACTAAACTGGGTGTTTCTACATCTCAAAGATGACACCTATTCAAATTTCGCACCAACCGCATGAGAGTGTCGCAAGTAGCGCCACTATGAGTCTGCAAATCAGGTTTGCTTTAAATACACACTGTAACAGTAAAGAGTGTTAGTTACCTTTGAGACTGGACTTGGTCAGCTGATGTTAGTCAAGAATGGCTTTAAGGTGATAAAAGGCGACATTATCAACACCTCACCGATTTTGAACAAGGTTGTGTAATAGGGCTATGAGAAATTTGATGTCCCTTCTGTGATACTGAAGAAAGACTTAGGAGGAATGGGGCGACTGTACATGATTGCTGGCAGCAGTGGTCATGTGAATCAATGGTCATGAGAAGACCGGGGTGTGGACGAGCAAGTGGCACTACCGAGTCGAATGACTATCATGGTCGGCGTATGGCTTTAGTGCATCGTGTTGCATCTGCAGTAGCAATATGAGCAGCAGCTGGCACCACAGTGACACAAACCAACATGATAACATACTGCTGTTGTAGCCCAACATGCTCTAGAGAGTGTCGACATCTTGCCTTGGCCTGCTCGACCACCAGATCTGTCTCCCGTCATGCACATATGAGACAACGTTAGATGAAAACTCCAACGTCATCCAGAAACAGCATTATCCGTCCGTGTAATGACCAATCAAGTACAATAGACCTGTAACTCCGTTCCACAAACTGACATCTGGCACCTGTACAACACAATGCTTGCATTCAGTATTCAGGCAGTTACACTGGTTATTAATGTACCGTCATTTTAAATTTGCAGTGACTTATCTCACACTTATGTTAACCTGTAATGTTGCATTGTTCAATTTAAATCACTATTGCCAGAAGCTCTCCTCATAGCCAACGCAATTAAAGGACAATCACAAACCTAAGAACTTGCAGGAAGTTGGAATTCCAACAGAAGTACTAACTACAAATCACAGAGGAAATAAATCTGTCACTTCTAACATAAAATAATGCAAGTAGATGGATCAGTAGCCATTTGAAACAAAAGTGGTACATAGTCCAAAGATACTGTGACTAGAAAAAGTTACCCTGATTCACTGTACTGCAATGTAAATCCAATTGATCCTACTTACTGTATTTATGTCTAGGTCTTCCTCTACAATTTTTGTCCCACTACTGCCCTCCACTGATGATTCATTGGTGCATCAGGGTGTGTTCTATCAAACAGTATCTTGCTTTAGTCGAGTTGTGCCAAAAGTTTCTTTTCTTTCGATTCAGTTTAGCACCTACCCATTAATTATTCGATCTATCAATCTAACCCATCCAATATTCAGCATTCTTCTGTAGCATGACACTTCAAAAGCTTCTATTTTCTTCTTATCTGAACTCCTCATCATCATGAACTCCTTGTCATCATCACTTTCCAAGGCTACACTCCAGACAAATACCTTCTGGAAAGACTTCCTAACACTTATATTTACGTTAGATGTTAACAAATTTCTCTTTTTCAGAAAAGACCAAATAAGGTAATTCAGTGGTTACCAGACTGCTCTTGCATTTTGGAGGATGTTTGTTCTAATCCTCGTATGGCTGTCCAGATTTTCGTATCCTATACTTTCCCTAAATCACTCCAGACAAATGGCTAAATGGTTCCTTTGAAAAGAGCATGGCCAGTTTGTTCCCCATCCTTTTGTAATCTGAGCTTGTGCTCCACATCTAACAATCATGTTATTAAGAGAACATTAAACTCTACTCTTTCTTCCATCTGGTTTCTGGGAAACTTTTTTCTTGTCATTGCTAGGCTGCAATTTATACCCCTTCTACTTCAGCCAACAGAAGTTATTTTGCTGCCCAAATAATAAAACTCATCTATTATTTTAATCCCTCATTTCCCAATCAAATTCTCTCAGCATTGCCTTGATTAAATTCGACTACAATTCTTTAACCTTGTTTACTTTTTGTTGACATTCATCGTATTTTCTCTTCATGACATTATCAACTATGTTCACTTGCTGTTCTAATGTCCTTAAGGTCTCTAGCAGAATTATAATGTCATCAGTAAACCTCAAAGTTTTATTTCTTCTTCCTGAACTTAAATTCCCTTTCCAATCTTCTCTTTGGTTTCTTTGTCAGGTTTCCCAATGTACAGATGACTAATATCGGAGATAGGATACGACTGTGTCTCATTGACTTCTTAACTGCCTTCCTTTCATTTCTTTGGACTTGTGTGAAAATGCAGCTTATTCAACACTACATACACAGTTAATTACATTGTGTAATTTCAAACTGTGAAGAACATCTCTAAACCTTTTGAGGCCAAAGACAACATGAATAATCAGAGAGTCTGCTCTGCACTAGAATGTAACATATGATTTACTGTTGACATCACTCCCTAATCCCCCTCTCTCAGTGTCAACGATGTTTGGGGTTGAAATGTACAGGACACTCAGAATGAGTTGTGACTGGAGGATTACTTGGAGACACAAGCTGTGGAGGTGGTAGACTGGTTGTATCCTGTAATAAGGCGAGTACACTGTTCGTTTGTTATATATATTTACGAGCTTCCAACAGGAGCGACTTATTTACAGATTTCTGTGTAGTTACTAGTTTATTTTTGTAACTTCTTGCATGTTCGAGTGCTTATTAGACACAGACTTTTATTTTAATAACAGTGTAGCATACAGTACTGCCATTGCTATCGACCTTCGTATCATACAGGATTTTGCTTGTTTTGATTAGTGTAGCTCAGTGTCGGTTAGACCATCAGTGAGAGAGCACTTTGAATTCCTGCTGCTAATAAGCCGAGTACACTTTTCGTTTGTTATATATTTTTACGAACTTTTTGAAACAGGAGGGAGTTCAGTAATAGATAGAAACTGTGATTGCTGTGTACAGATGCGAGCTGAGTTTGTGACCCCTCGCTCACAGCTCCAGGCTGTGTTGGCTTCCATCACACAGCTTGAGGCTGCTGCCAAGGGGCATCATTGTGGGGAGTCAGATGCGGGGATACGAGGGATGTTGAGCATATCCCATGTGTCGCCTGATTGAAATTTTCGATGATCTTCGAGCCTCTGTTCTTTCATAAGCAGAGAATACAATCCCCTTCCTTCATCCCCCCTTTTCAGCCAGGGTTGAATTCAACAAGCCAGGCTTTTCGTTTTCAGGTCGTTGTGACCTAATCCGAAAATTTACTGTCACTGCCAGGGCAATACAACCAAAAAGAAGTGGGTCCTCCATGTGCAAAATGCTGTATAAATATATATACCTTTGTAACCAAGTGTCATAATGTTAAACTAACTGTTGAATCTGTGATTCAGAACATTAGTAACCTACATAAGAGAATAACAATTACTTAATAAATAATGATAAAAACAATTTCTAATTAAATAGGAACCTTCAGCTCACATGAATAATTTGAACGAATAATGCTCCAATATGTCACACAGCCCCCCTTGTGTTTCGTGCGATGGAACGATCCACTTTACAAGAGATCAGACAGTTCTATCTGCGTATCGCGCGTTATTACTGTCTACTGCGCGCGTGCGCCAGGTATATCCCACGTGGATGGTGTAATAGGTCTACGCGAATCACCCTGTAGTCACAGATATATACACTTGGGGCGCTGGTGCATAGGTGTACGGTTTAGGTGCATAGTGTAATAGGGCCTTAACACTGCAGGTAGCGGCGTACTGACCTCGAGCCGTGCTTTGTTGTCAGGCGACGGCGGCAGCGGCTGTGACGAATGTTGCGCTCAGACCAATGTGGAGGCAGGTGGCGAGCATGAGAGGACCACCTCATTTGCAGCAGGCAGTTTGAAGTGATTGTTGTTGTTCAGCCTACGTGTGTGGTGTGGCGGAATGTCTGTGAAGTCCATGCCATAGCTGCAAGGGGATTGTGCAACGCCAAGTGGCATCCCATTTGTCGCAGCTTGTCATTTTGAAGTAAGCTCGCATAAATGTGTGAATGGTGTTGCAAGCTTGGCTTCCATTGCGTTGATATGGGTGCAGAGGTCGGAATTTTCATTGTGAAGTAATCGTGCGTCTATGAAGCAGTCAATGTATTGCTGCTGAGTAGAGAGAATGCTTTGAATCACAGAGAGACACTAGCAGAATGTTACTGTCATAGCATAGTCCTAGTGAATCATCCTGGAACCTGGGCTCTGGTAGTGTGGTGCATTAACACCGTATTCACTAAGTTTGGGGAAAGTCTGTGGTGGCACAGGATGACCATACTGATAATAGGCTCTCACACGACTATGACATAAAATGTCCAGGTGCATTGTAAATCCGGTGTAAACTGAATAGTCTATAAGGCTGTGTTATGGACAGAGCTTTCCAAGTCATCTGCCGAGCGTAGAGTAATAGTCAACAATAGTTCGAAAGCAGGCATGCTGTTGTAGGGCAGAGGACTGATATCAGAGCCCCTATCCACATGGAAGAATTATTTTGTAGTTAGGTGCGCTGTATAAGTGACTCGATCCTGTGCAGCATGTGAGGGTAACTACGTTTTATTGAACAGGCTGAAATGGTATGTCAGCCCACTGAAGGCGTTTGGGAACTCACATAGTTTTCGACATTTTCGAGCTATCTGCCCGAAGGTTGTATGAAACCAGCAGAATGTCAGTCCTGAAGAGGTCGTGTCACCGAGTGCCTCCTTGTCCTGTGATAGAAGTGATGTGTGCTCGCCGTGGAATGTTGGCATTGTACGGTGGGGTGTGGCGTCACCCCAGGTTGTGTCGAGCTGGCTGTGTTTGGCACTGATGACAATAACGCCAATGGGCTGCCTGGCGTTTCATCGACCTGCTTGTTTATTAATCAGCAGTGACGAATGACCAGAACATACAGTCGGCTAGCGTGAGTTGGTTGAGAGGTTCAGACTCGTACATAATCGTTGCTAGTTATAGTTCTGTCAGTAGTTTAACCATCTATGGCATCCATAGTACTATGTCCAGCATGAGGGCCAGTCGACGGTTGCACAAACATCGCCAAAGATGTGATGGAATGTTGTTATATAACTGTTGATCATACATACCTTCCTGTGCTTGTTGTTTACGAATACGGGAGAGGTGTTGTAGAAGTGCAAAATTAGGAGCATCGTACTTGTTTGTTTGAGGCAGTGACAGTATGATGTCAGTGATGACTTCCGTTTGACCCGCTAGATGGCAGAGTAAACTGACGTATGTAGCGACATCATCAAGGATTCCTGTTACCATAAAAATTGTCACGAACAACAAGGTCGGGTTGGCAGCATTAAAAAGTGGTAATTTGAAGTGACTACTTAGCTTCAGACATGAAGCGAAAGCCGAATTTGTACCATTGTCTCTTGTGACAGACAAGATGGCTGCTGATTATGCATGAAACCCTATTTGTTTAGACGAAGCAATAACGATCAGACGTTTAAATTTCGTGATGCAGAAGATGTGGGACATACGCAATTTATGTCATATACACTGAACCGCCAAAGAAAGTGGTATGAGCATGCATATTCAAATATAGAGATACGTAAACAGGCAGCGTACGGCGCTGCGGACGACAACGCCTACGTAAGACAACAAGTGTCTGGCGCAGTTGTTAGACTGGTTAATGTTGCTACAATGCCAGGTTATCGAGATTTAAGTGAGTTTGAGCGTGGTGTTACTGTCGGCACACGAGCAGTGGGACAGAGCATCTCCGAGGTA
This sequence comes from Schistocerca americana, assembly GCF_021461395.2. Taxonomy (NCBI): domain Eukaryota; kingdom Metazoa; phylum Arthropoda; class Insecta; order Orthoptera; family Acrididae; genus Schistocerca; species Schistocerca americana. The sequence continues at coordinate 405,997,246 of NC_060125.1, forward strand.
GCGATGAAGCGGGGATTTTCCTGCAAGACCATTTCACGAGTGTACCTTGAATCAGACCGATGACCTCGATGTTTGCTCTCCTCCCCCAAAACAGCCCAACCCAACCTTGAATGTCGGGAATCCGGTAAAACATCAAATCTCCGACACCGCTGCGGCCGGAAAAAGATCCTTCAAGAATGGGACCAATCACGACTGAAGAGAATCGGTCAACGTGACGAAAATGCAACCGTTCAACAAATTGGTGCAGATTTCAATGCTGGGCCATCAACAAGTGTCAGCGTGCGAACCATTCAACGAAGCATCATCGATATGGGCTTTCAGAGCCGTAGGTCCACTCATGGGCCCTTGATGACTGCACGACACCAAGCTTTACGCCTCGCCTGGGCCCATCAACACGGACATTGGACTGTTGATGACTGGAAACATGTTGCTTGGACGGATGAGTCTAGTTTCAAATTGTATCGAGTGGATGGACGTGTATGAGTATGGAGACAACCTCATGAATCCATGGACCCTGCATGTCAGCAGGGGACTATACAAGCTGGTGGAGGCTCTGTAATCGTGGGGGGGGGGGGGGGGGGGGGACGTGCAGTTGGAGGGATAAGCGACTCCTGATACGTCTAGATACGACTCTGACAGGTGACTCGTACGTAAGCACCTTGTCTGATCACGTGCATCCATTCATCTCCATTGTGCATTCCGACGGACTTGGGCAATTCCAGCAAGACAATGCGACACCCCACACGTCCAGAATTGCTACAGAGTGGCTCCAGGAACACTCTTCTGAGTTTTAACACCTCTATTGGCCACCCGTTTCCCCAGGCATGAACATTATTGAGCATATCTGGGATGCCTTTCAACGTGCTGTTCAGAAGAGATCTCCACCGCCTAGTACTCTTACGGATTTATGGACACCCCTGTACGATTCATGGTGTGAATTCCCTCCAGCACTACTTCAGACAGTATTCGAATAAATGCCACATCGTGTTGCGGCACTTCTGTATGCTCGTGGGGGCCCTACACGATGTTAGGCAGGTGTACCAATGTCTTTGGCTCTTCATTGTCCATGTTGCACTCGGTTTCGAACGGGAGCGTTGATTGCGAAGGTACTATCTAAAACCAGATCTGTAGTGTGAGGGAAAGTGGTCGTCTATTGTTTGTGACACACGAATGGTTTTTGGGGGGTGGTATGCGAATGTTCAAGTTGCATGTGGAAGGTGCAGACGGCGTGTAAACGTTCCTCTAAACTCTATAAGATTGTGCACAGGTAACACTGTTAATAATTGAGCTGTACTCATGCTGTGAGAATGGATTCGTAATTGATAGGCCTTGTTGATGTACCGAAGGTTCGGTGTTATCGGGAAGCACGAGCCTTGAGCCATCAGTGCGTTGGGTTTTCAACATTGTTTCTGCACACAAAGAACACATCACAGCCTGCAATCCTTTCGTCATTGCAATCCAGAAGCGACGCGCTGGTCGGAGTGTTGTGCGGCAGTCACATTATTGGGACGGAAAACGCCGAAAATTCGAAGAATTGCGCGTTTCATGTCTGACGAGGCATCACCAAGGCAGGCAGATCATAGTAATAGGCAGTATTTACGACTACCAAAAAAATGAATGCGTGGATACATCTACATAAACTTTATTAGCCATCATAAATGTATGCAACTGTCTCGCACCAAGACTCTCACTGCACTACTCTCCATCTGCACAGTCTGAAAGATCGTTCTCTTATCGTGATGGAAGGTTTCTGGAGACTGGTTCGAGATCAATACTCTCACATGTGCATGAATGTATCGAAAATTAAATGTTATTTTCACCACGATATTTTTATTATAGCTCAGTTATAATGTGCCACGAAGGTACCACTATGCTTGTCATTATTATCTCTATTTTTCCGTTCTGAAAAAACATGATTTGTTGTTCCCATACAAATGTGTGGCGGAAGATTAAATAAAAATGCGAGATTTGGGCCAGTAGGCTTGCATACTGACTTCTAGTTAGCCGTTTTAACCGGTTGCTCTCATGCTAGGTAGAAATATAAAGGTGGCGTTAATAATGCTGTTTGGCAGACGTACTCGTTTCTGAGAAAAAACAATTATTTCTTAAAAACAAGTAATACAAGGATTATACGTGGTACTTTATTAGATAAGTCGGTTTTCCTGTCTTTAATTCGTTGCACGCAAAGTTATATCGTTATAGTAGATACAGCCAACTGAGAGCGACGAAACAAAAGTTTAACTACATAGGTAAAACAGATGAGGGGATGTGAAACAGTGTGTGAGAAGTGATTTTTCAACGATGTGCAGCTTGTGCAGCTGGTACCAAAGATGCTCAGTCGGATTCGTCCAGCTGACACCACAGGCAATTCGATACAGTTGACTTCTGGCTGCTGAACAAAGGCGTTAGTTAGTTTCATGTTCCATGCATCATTTGTAAAATTAATCGTCATTTTCCATTCAGTTACACATTAATATGTAAATATGGCTACATGCTGACCATTTACAAGTTTTTTTTATAAGAGTTTCAAATTCCTAACCATCATCTGTTAAACACTACAAAAATAGAAATACGTCTGCCAAATAGGAGTTGTCAAGGAAAAACTTTTCCACTTCGTTCCCAAATTTGTATTCCTTGTCTCTCTGGCATTTTATATTATCGTGTTAGTGATCCAGCATTTTGGTGGCATAATTGTACAAGTTTCTTTGTGCTACCGACAACCTCAAACATTCAGACCTGAATTTTTTATGGAGGACGGAAATTTTTTTTTTACGTGGTAATGCTCTTAGGTTATTTTTTAATCATTTTAGATGCAAGATTTATACAAAAATATTTTCCCAACATTTTTTTCTGTTTTCCATCTTTCCCTTAGTTGCTTTAAATTCGTGGAGGTATGTACTGTCTATTCGACTAATTGAAGGCAGTTTGTTTATTGCGATACGCATTTCGCTTCTTTTATTTGGGAAGCAAAACCAGTAGCATGTAATATATATTCCCTTTTACACATACAATAAACGTATTGTGTGGTAAATATAATATGATGAAATATTACATTTGTAGTGTTTTTCTATTGTTTTTTTGTTAAGAATCAACTTTCGTAGCACAAATTTCGTAATGTGAACTTATCGTTCAGCGTTACTTACGATTCGCAGCGCTGTTAACTCATGTATGCGGTCCTGGTCTGTAGCTGGTAAATACCTGCTCTTTGGCATTTATCTGGTTTGTCTCTTGTTTGTAAATGTGATTGGAGTGTGTCCTTGTTCTGTAAGCTATATGTAATCCCTGTTTCTTTAGTATATTTGCTATTGTATGTGTTGCTTTGTGGTTGTATATAAGAGTGTAACATTTTTTTCTGTTATTCATGTCATGAGTGTTATTGTTTTGTGTTTCTGTGTGTGCTGTAGTGTCTGTGGATCCTTTGGTGTTTGTGTTCTTGGTTTGTTTTGATTTTTCTTTAGTTGTGTTTTAATTTTTGGTTGAGATTTTGTACTATATAGGTGTTGTAACCATTGTTTGTGGCTATGAGTTGTATTGTTTGTAATTCTTTTTCATAGTTTTCTTTGCTGAGTGGGATGTTATTTAATCTGTGAACCCTAAGTCATAGGGCCGCTAATTTTTGATTTTGCAGGTGGTTGGGTGAAGCATGTATAATTATGCGTGTGGCTGTTGGCTTTCTGAAGATGTCAAATGTGTGTTTATTGTTGTCTCTCTTTACTGCTACATGTAGCAAACGTATTTGATTTTGTGTTTCTTTTTCCTTGGTGAAATGAATATTTATATGTATGTTGTTTATATTTGTAAGAAGTTTATCAATTTTCTCTGTTGGTTCATCTACCAAACAGATTATGTCGTCCACATATCTGTACCAGTAAACAATTTTGAATCATTTCTTTGAGATGACTTTATCATAGATTGTTTTTTCTATGTGGTTGATAATTATGTTTGCCAGTATTCCTAAAATTGGGAACCCACTGGAAGCCCTTCTTCTTGTAAGTAAAATTCCTGTCCATATTGGAAGTAATTTTGGGATGTGATTGCTTTGAGTTTTTTAGTTACTTCATTAATATTGTCTGCAGGTATTTTATTGTATGTCAGTAATTTTTCTTCATATAGTTTTATTGTGTCTGCAGTGGGTGTTGATGTGTAAATGTTCTGTACGTCAAAAGAGATAAGTGATGCTGCTTTTGCCACATGATATGATGATACATTCAAGAAATTAATAACAGGCCTCAATGGAATGTGGAGTTTGTGGACCTTGGGTCAGCTTCTGAGTGTTTGTTTATCTGTGAGTATGTGTGTGATGTTTTTCAGGTTGTTTTTTATGTATGTCTCGAAGCATGCTGTTGGACCAGATTACAGTATTGTGATGTTGTTACAGGGACAAAATAATTTGCCGAAAAGACTTGGTTAAAAAATGAAATCTAATCGCTTTATACTAAGAAATTCATACTTAATAGGATGTTATATGATGTACATCTTGAGTTATTAGCATTTGTTAACAACCTGAAATCTGATCCAACAGTGCACTTCCAGACAGACGTAAATAACAACCTCAAAAACATCAGAAACATGCTCACAGATAAACAAGAGCAACACGTCACACAGAAGAACTCAAAAGCATTAAATTCACCGTTGAAAAAGAAACACAAAGGCAAATACATTTCTGGGGTATAACAGTAGAGAGAGACAACAATAAACACACATTTTACTTCTTCAGAAAGCCAACAGCCGCATACATAATTATACATGGTTCACCCAACCACCTGCAAAATCAAAAAATAGCGGTTGGTGAAGAGAACTCGACCGATTGAGCAATGTTCGCTTCCAGGTGCTCCCTTGTCTACCAACTTCGCTCACCATGGTGCCGCATTAGTATTGTTGTTCGTAATGGATGTGTTGAGGACAAATTGATTGTGGGGTGACTTCTGCATATTAAATGAGTCGGCACAGCCCCTCCCTCTCTTCTAATTCCCTCCAAAACCATTATGCACAGTTATGATTTGTACTGGTTTTCAGCTGATGGTGTTGACGAGAGGCAACCATTACCGTGCATGTGTTTGATGTATTTTATATTACAACAGCAGCTGAATGTCCGAATGATCTCGTTGTGGAATAGGCCAATGCGACAACAACCTCACACGCACTGGCTATTCCTCTTGCCTAAAATGACAATGTACCCATGGCCTAGCTCGAAATGACATTTTGAGGAGACTGACTTGTTCACAGCCAGATAGTAGAACGTTATACTGAAATGTCTAAGCAAGCAGGTTTACTTTTACCTCTATTATACATATGACTCTACGAAGCGATTTCCTGCGCTCGAAACACAATTAAAAAAAGAGGTTTTGCTATTTCAAAGAAAGAAATACAAAATATGTACTTCACAAGCGTGGAGGGAATCTTTTCTTCGAGCAGCTCATGTTAACGTAAAAGATTTATTAGTTATAGGTTGAAAACTGTAGAAGAAGAATTCCAGCCAACACAATTGAATACACTGATGTGCCAAAACATTACGACTACCTGTTTAATAGCATGCCGGACCATCTTTGGAATGCAGTAAAACAGCAGTTCTGCGTGGCATGGATTGTACAACTCCTCAGTGAGTCTCCGGAGATATTATTCAGAACGGGATGGGTCAGGACTTAGGAGTGGTCATCCGAAGGGGTATTTTTAAAATAGAAGAGGAAGATTTGTTAAATAGAGAACATGTAATTCATGGTATGGAACGCAGAGGGCATGCCTAGGGAAGGTGGTCAAACGGCCAGTGGCTTTGAAGGGCAATTCTAAATAAGTTATGGAGGAGTGGGGAGGGAACGCATGTTATCGGGTCGGATGTGGCAAGCAGAGAGCGAGCCAATTCTGGAATCCAGCTTTGCTCGCAGCTTCCTATGTTTCACGTGTTGTTCTTCGACGTTTCCTACCGTAGGCGATGTACGCTGGTGTGGCTCACTAGCATTATCCAACCGTGGGGGCTGCGCTTATCCCAGCAAACAGGCCTGTAGTGAGTGAAAGCTGTGGGTTGCCACCTGCATAGTATGTGGCACCATTTGTCTACGCAAAATCTGCATTAACCTCCTAAAATACAGGTCAGTGGTTAGTGAGCACGCAGCTGACGCCCAATAACGTCCCGAATGTGTTCAATCAGGTTCATATCAGGCGAATATGATGGCCAAGATATCAATTTGAGTTCATTATCATGCTCTTCAAACCACTGTAACTCGATTCTGGCATTGTGAAAGGCACATTTACCCTGCTAGAAGATGTAATCACAGTCGGAGAAGGCTTCGAGTATCAAAGGATGCAGGTGGTCCGCAATAATGGTCACGCTATCCACAGCTATTATGCCGCCTTCGATTAGTCCCTCAGGCCTCATACACTACCATGTTGCACAATACTACCCCAACCGACCTGCGTCCGTGGGACGATGCACGTGTCGAGCAGCCTTTGACTCAGATGACTGGATATTTGGACAAAACCATCGACCTGTACATGAAAACTGGTTCATCTGACCAGGCGACACATTTCCACTGGTCCACGGTCCGATCTCGATGATACCATGCTCATTGCAGTTGTAGTTTTTCTATATCGTTTGGTCAGTGTGAGAAAGTGTAGAGGTCGTCTGCTGTGGAGCCATATGTTCAACAATTGTGCTGAACGAACACATGGATCTGGGTCTACATTGTAATCTGCCGTCAGACCTGAGACAGATCGTCGCCTATCCTGCTTTACAGAACGGGTGAGTTTCTCACCCCCACCTTGTCGCCTATTCTTGATTTAACCGTCCTTCAACTACTTTCCATAAGACCTAGGACTGTGACATGTGCCCAGGTGCTCATGTTCGCCTTTTCTGAGATGCTAGTCCCTGGGCACTGAGCTATGGCGGAAGTTGCTCGACACAAAGAACGTTCTCCGATTTCAGTTTCTCAAAAGCGAAGAAAATTCTCGGTTTTTTGAAGTGAGCTGAGTAAGCTCCGTGGAGTTAAGATTTTCCGACGTTTTGGTAGTAATGGCAGAATTTATGTTGCATGGAAAGTAAAAAAAAAAAAGTTATACATGTTGTTGTTGTTGTGGTCTTCAGTCCTGAGACTGGTTTGATGCAGCTCTCCATGCTATTCTATCTTGTGCAAGCTTCTTCATCTCCCAGTACCTACTGAAACCTACATCCTTCTGAATCTGCTTAGTGTATTCATCTCTTGGTCTCCCTCTACGATTTTTACCCTCCACGCTGCCTTCCAGTACCAAATTTGTGATCCCATGATGCCTCAGAACATGTCCTAGCAACCGATCCCTTCTTCTAGTCAAGTTGTGCCACAAACTCCTCTTCTCCCCAATTCTATTCAATGCCTCCTCATTAGCTAGGTGATCTACCCATCTAATCTTCAGCATTCTTCTGTAGCACCACATTTCGAAAGCTTCTATTCTCTTCTTGTCTAAAATATTTATCGTCCAAGTTTCACTTCCACACATGGCTACACTCCATACAAATACTTTCAGAAACACTTCCTGGCACTTAAATCAATACTCGATGTTAACAAAGTCCTCTTCTTCAGAAACGCTTTCCTTGCCATTGCCAGTCTACATTTTATATCCTCTCTACTTCGACCATCGTCAGTTATTTTGCTCCCCAAATAGCAAAACTCCTTTACTACTTTAAGTGTCTCATTTCCTAATCTAATTCCTTCATCATCACCCGATTTAATTCGAATACATTTCATTATCCTCGTTTTGCTTTTGTTGGTGTTCATCTTATATCCTCCTTTCAAGACACTGTCCATTCCGTTCAACTGCTCTTCCAAGTCCTTTGCTGTCTCTGACAGAACTACAATGTCATCGGCAAACCTCAGAGTTTTTACTTCTTCTTCATGGATTTTAATACCTACTCCGAACTTTTCTTTTGCTTCCTTTAATGCTTGCTCAATATACAGATTGAATAGCATCGGGGAGAGGCTACAACCCTGTCTCACTCCATTCCCAACCACTGCTTCCCTTTCATGTCCCTCGACTCTTATAACTGCCATCTGGTTTCTGTACAAATTGTAAATAGCCTTTCGTTCCCTGTATTTTACCCCTGCCGTCTTCAGAATTTGAAAGAGAGCATTCCAGTTATACATAGCCTGAAGAAATACTGAAGGGAGAAACTGTAGACGTTCATACGGGTTTAACAGTAAAAACATTATCTGTCTGGCGAACGTACTTCCAGAAAATCTTGAAAAAGGAATGGACAACCTTTCGAATGATGTGAAAATTAAAACATTTTTTTGCTATTTAGCAGACCCAAGTTTTCAGACTGATGTGCGAGAAGACTTACGTATACACCAAACAACTGTGTCACTGACATTTCCAGATGTTCATCATCATGACTTTTCACAGTATAAATATTATATTTTGTTATGTTAGAGCTAAGTAGGCGGACAAGAAAATTTAGTAACTGGTTCATTACAAACCTTTTTCTCGTAAAGAACAGCACGGGTGACCACTTACGTACTTGACACGCGAGCAGACCACTATGCATCGTACTTAAACAAAATTATATCGTATTAGAAAACTCTAACAGAGTTCCGGTTTGGAGTAGATGAAAATGTGATGTAATCTTTATAGATTTCTTTCGCATGATTATTTCACTTAACTTCAATAACGGAAAAAGTTTTCCACATTTCGAAAATTCGGTAACATCGCAAGAAAATGTATTTTTGTAAATCGTTCGTAATCGTCTTAATAATTTGTTGCAGAACATAAAAGTAAACCTGCAACTTAGTGCAACTCGTCTAAAAGACATTGATGCCAGTTCCATATTTGTACACTGAATAGTTTGCCTTTTGAGCGAGTTGAATGAAATGCAACATTACGAGAGCGTTCTGTGCCGGACATTGCAGACGATACGCACAGAGAGCCTCTTCAAGTAGGAGGAGAGGTAGTAAGAAGATAACTCCTCGTCAGAGACTATGCTTCGAATTTTTTGTTCATAGGAACTTGAGAACTTTCTCAGAGAACGTTCTTTTGTTCTGCGGATCATCGCTGGAGAATGTTCCCTTTCCTACTCATACAACCCACTGTTAACAGTGCAGTAGGCCAGCGTCAGGTGAACGTTCAGTGTTTCTGTGCGAAATCACATGTTCACGGTGTAGTTTCTGTTTCGTGGAACGCGGCATTGACGTGCTTAGTAGTGAGCGAAATGTAAGAGCAAGGGGGTCTCCATGTACTGCTGCTCCAATCGGTGGGCAAAAAAGGCGAAAAGCTTTTAGAAAACAATCTAAAATTGTCGTATCGAATGAAACTGAAGCTTTTTGACGCAGACAACAGTGAAGGAGCCAGGAATAACATAAATTTTACGGAAGCTTATTAAATGACAACAGGACCGTGTGGTATTTCGGAATCGACTGGATTCCGTATTAACAGCGCAGTAACATCAGCAGAATCTCTAGATGTAGGTGTTCCGGTTCTCCAAGGAAGGGATACCAATGAAAACGGAAATTTACGAAGTTGAATGATTGTGACAAAAAGTTAGTGCATAGAACTGTACTTAGAGAGAGTATTCAATGGATAGAAAAGTACGGGGCGTTCTCGGTGGAAATATTAAGTTTTCTAGTTCGGAGAACTCTTTCTTTGTCTTCTCCGCTCACTTTACTTTTGATTCAGAAAGTGTAATGATGGATGAAAATTTTAATGGTTCACAGAGGCATTGCGCAGTTTTGTATACATTGTACCTATTCTTAACTGAGGACATTAGTCTTATAGTATACTTCGATAAAACTTGGACTTACCAAAACCATACCCACAAATATATTTTTCTCAACCTCAACGAAAATACTGGCCTGAGAATACCTATGTTACTTCTGCATAGCGTTTATCGGCGATGTGGGTGATGGGTTCAGTGGTGAACGTCAATAACAGCTGCAAATAAAAAAATTTCCGGAGGCAGGGAATATTCTCGCGGCCAACGGTCCTGCCGCAGTGGTAACACCGGTTCCCCTCGGATCACCGAAGTTAAGCGTTGGAAATGACCGCGGAGAAGCCCTCGGACGTTGGCGCGACAGGTACATATAGTCTGCAGCCGCGAGCTCGGCTCCAGTTCACTACCGGCAACGGAGGGTGAAGCTTTGACAATTCCAGCCACTCGTGCTGGCGAAACGTCAGTAAAATCATCAGACGAACGTCGGCCGAAGAACCTGAGACAGAAGCATATAGGCATTTGTGTTAATGTCAGTTTAGAATCTGACGCAGAGCATAAAGTCGTTGTGGAAAAACAAAATGTATAGCAGTGTACAAAGCGTGTTACAGTAGAAAAAAATCAATGTTTCAAACAATCACACAGGGTCAAAGGGAGCATCTCTTGTGACTCACAGTAGAGTGTATGGGATACGGTCATCCTCCTACAGTACAGGTGACGAAACTTTACTGGTCTGTGCAGTGGATCAATACCTGCGTATTTAATAGGATTACTATTTGTTTCGATATATGGGAGGACAAAGTTGCGGTAGAAATCTTATCGAGTTCTCTATCAAACGAATTTAGTGGAGCTCTTATAGTTCGTAACACAGGTATGTAGTTGAATGGAAAGACTTGATTCCAAATCGCAGACAGCATTTCTAGAGGATAGTGTAACACTAGAGATCTGAAAAGCCTGAATACGTTTCTTACAACCTCAATCAGCACACCATCCACTGTTTGTGATCCTTCTCAAGCAAACATCGCCTATAGCCCAGTGGATATATTGCAGAACCTCTGACATTGCATCGAGACAGGATGCATTACTAATACTGGAGAAATTTCTAGCGGAGCATGAGGGAGTTACAAATACTGGTTTCATACCACATTTCTTAGCCAAATCACTTTCTGAATTCGGTAATTCTATTACGAGGTTGCACTGTCAGCTACGTGTAACCGCACTGTTGGTCTGATAATATACACCCCGGCGATCACCGTCTATGTTCAGGGTCGCGGTAATTGTCTGGAAAAACCACTTCCTTTGGAGATAATGCCATACCTCGATTTATAAAGCTGGTATAACTTTTACCATGGATACTTGCCTGTACCTGTAGAACCCAGACTGCTTGTGACAGTAATATGGTCGTTGCGATCGCGATTTCTTTTTTTTTTTTTTTTTTTTTTTTTTTTTAACGTGTAGCAGTCTGTAAGACTATTACTCCTCTCCTTCTACAACACAGTGGTAGCATTCGAAGGAAATACGAGTAGTTATGAGACATGTTGACCCATCGCTGATTTTCTGTAAGTTTTGCTTCGCTCGCAAGAAACACTTATGAGACATGTCCACCTATCGCTGATTTTCGGTCAGTATTATTTCTTATCGCCAGCAATCAGCTATTGGCGGAGTATCATACTTAGTAGTAGGGGATGCGTGATAGGTTTGCCTTGAGCATCAGGCTTATGAAGTATGTGTGTGTGTTCCGACTTGTGCAAAGGAAATGACTATGTCTAGTCGTAAGGAAGGTGTGGATTTGATGTGGAATGCTGTGATAGGAAAGAGGAATGTATGTCATGTTATAAGAATGGTACAGTTGTTTCTATTTCCAGAGCCGCAGCCATCAGCAGGGTGTATTTCCGATACTTCACTCATTGTCGAATGTCGTCCAATTGAGAATGCGATCGTAATATTTAAGTACAGTGATAAATTATAGATCTTAGGATGATTCTATCTGCACTGGTGGCCTGTGGTAGGAATGATTCACGTTTCCGGCTAACAGTACGAGCTGTCCGAATGGAGAGGCCTGTTGATATGCAGGAATGTAGCTGACTTAACCATGGCGTCCATTAGACGGCCGAATAGCAGACTAACAATTAGTATCTGTTGGATAGCATTCGTGAACGCGTTGAAATTTGTGAAGATTCAATATGGACGTGTGTTTACGCTGGACCATTATTCTCTCTCACGTAAATTGTCCATTTGACTGCTTCTACACATTTCGCGCCTTTATTTGGTAGAGGAGACGTCGACTGTAGTGTGTGCATCTAGCAGGTGAAAGACAGGTGTAAGACATGTTTGCTGGTTCTCTAGACATAAGAAACACCTTTGTTGACTTCGTAAGTTATAAGAATGATTTGAGAATCTGTTGCATCACCAACATTAGTATTCACGAGTGAAAATATCAGTTTCCTCTATTTTTTTCGAGTCCTCAGGTAAAGGTCTCCGCAGACGGGATAAGTTTCTAGTTACTCAGTGGTTTACAGCACTTTACACCTCGCTGAAGTTTTGGATTTCTATAGAAATAATTTCCAGTGTATATCTTCGGAAGTCCCCCCGCCATCCCATGAACCATGGACCTTGCCGCTGGTGGGGAGGCTTGCGTGCCTCAGCGATACAGATACCGCAACCGTAGGTGTAACCACAACGGAGGGGTGTCTGTTGAGAGGCCAGACAAACGTGTGGTTCCTGAAGAGGGGCAGCAGCCTTTTAAGTAGTTGCAAGGGCAACAGTCTGGATGATTGACTGATCTGGCCTTGTAACACTAACTAAAACGGCCTTGCTGTGCTGGTACTGCAAACGGCTGAAAGCAAGGGGAAAATACAGCCGTCATTTTTCCCGAGGGCATGCAGCTTTACTGTATGGTTAAATGATGATGGTGTCCTCTTGGGCAAAATATTCCGAAGGTAAAATAGTCCCCCATTGGGATCTCCGGGCAGGGAATACTCAAGAGGACGTTGTTATCAGGAGAAAGAAAACTGGCGTTCTACGGACCAGAATGTGGAATGTCAGACCCTTTAACCGGGCAGGTAGGTTAGAAAATTCAAAAAGGGAAATGGATAGGTTAAAGTTAGATATAGTAGGAATTAGTGAAGTACAGTGGCAGGAGGAACAAGACTTCTGGTCAGTTGAATACAGGGTCATAAATACAAAATCAAATAGGGGTAATGCAGGAGTAGGTTTAATAATGAATAAAAAAAATTAGAGTGCGGGTAAGCTACTACAAACAGCTTAGTGAACGCATTATTGTGGCCATGATAGACACAAAGCCCACGCCTACTACAGTAGTACAAGTTTATATGCCAACTAGCTCTGCAGATGACGAAGAGATTTATGAAATGTATGATGAGATAAAAGAAATTATTCAGATAGTGAAGGGAGAGGAAAATTTAATAGTCATAAACGACTGGAATTCGATAATAGGAAAAGGGAGAAAAGGAAACGTAGTAGGTGAATATGGATTGGGGGCAAGAATTGAAAGAGGAAGCCGCCTGGTAGAATTCTGCACAGAGCATAACTTAATCATAGCTAACACATGGTTCAAGAATCACGAAAGAGGGCTGTATACATGGAAGAAGCCTGGAAATACTATAAGGTATCAGATAGATTATATAATGGTAACGCAGAGATTTAGGAACGAGGTTTTAAATTGTAAGACATTTCCAGGGGCAGATGTGGACTCTGACCACAATCTATTGGTTATGAAGTGTTGATTAAAACTGAAGAAACTGCAAAAAGGTGGTAATTTGAGAAGATGGGACCTGTATAAACTGAAACAACCAGAGGTTGTAGAGAGCTTCAGGGAGAGCATTAGGGAACGATTGACAAGAATGGGGGAAACAAATACAGTAGAAGAAGAATGGGTAGCTTTGAGACATGAAATAGTGCAGGTAGCAGAGGATCAAGTAGGTAAAAAGACGAGGGCTAATAGAAAACCTTGGGTAACAGAAGAGATATTGAATTTAATTGATGAAAGGAGAAAATATAAAAATGCCGGTAAATGAAGCAGGCAAAAAGGAATACAAACGTCTCAAAAATGAGTTCGACAGGAAGTGCAAAATGGCTAAGCAGGGATGGCTAGAGGACAAATGTAAGGACGTAGAGGTGCATAGCACTATGGGTAAGATGAATACTGCCTACAGGAAAATTAAAGAGACCTTTGGTGAAAAGAGAACCACTTGCATGAACATCAAGAGCTCAGATGGAAACCCAGTTCTAAATAAAGAAGGGAAAGTAGAAAGGTGGAAGGAGTATATAGAGGGTCTATACAAGGGCGATGTTCTTGAGGACAATATTATAGAAATGGTAGAGAATGTAGATGAAGATGAAATAGGAGATATGATACTGCACGAACAGTTTGACAGAGCACTGAAAGACCTAAGTCGAAACAAGGCCCCGGGAGTAGACAACATTCCTTTAGAACTACTGGCAGCCTTGGGAGAGCCTAACAAAACTCTACCATCTAGTGAGCAAGATGTATGAGACAGGCGAAATACCCTCAGACTTCAAGAAGAGTATAATAATTCCAATCCCAAAGAAAGCAGGTGTTGACAGATGTGAAAGTTACCGAACTATCAGTTTAATAAGACACGGCTGCAAAATACTAACATGTATTATTTATAGACGAATGGAAAAACTGGTAGCAGCCGACCTCAGGGAAGATCAGTTTGGATTCCGTAGAGATGTTGGAACATGTGAGGCAATGCTGACCTACGACTTATCTTAGAAAATAGATTAAGGAAAGGCAAACCTACATTTCTAGCATTTGTAGACTTGGAGAAAGCTTTTGACCATGTTGACTGGAATACTCTCTTTCAAATTCTGAAAATGGCAGGGGTAAAATACAGGGAACGAAAGGCTATTTACGATTTGTACAGAAACCAGATGGCAGTTATAAGAGTCGAGGGGCATGAAAGGGAAGCAGAGGTTGGGAAGCGAGTGAGACAGGGTTGTAGCCTATCCCCGACGTTATTCAATCTGTATATTGAGCAAGCAGTAAAGGAAACAAAAGAAAAATTCGGAGTATGTATTAACATCCATGGAGAAGAACTAAAAATTTTGAGGTTCGCCGATGACATTGTAATTCTGTCAGAGACAGCAACGGACTTGGAAGAGCAGTTGAACAAAATGGATAGTGTCTTGAAAGGAGGATATAAGATGAACATCAACAAAAGCAAAACGAGGATAATAGAATGTAGTCGAATTAAATCGGGTGATGCTGCGGGAATTAGATTAGGAAATGAGACACTTAAAGTAGTAAAGGAGTTTTGCTATTTGGGGAGCAAAATAAATTATGATGGTCGAAGTAGAGAGGATATAAAACGTAGACTGGCAATGGTAAGGAAAGCGTTTCTGAAGAAGAGAAATTTGTTAACATCGAGTATAGATTTAAGTGTCAGGGAGTCGTTTCTGAAAGTATTTGTATGGAGTGTAGCCATGTATGGAAGTGAAACGTGGACGATATATAGTTCAGACAAGAAGAGAATAGAAGCTTTCGAAATGTGGTGCTACACAAGAATGCTGAAGAGTAGATGGATAGATCACATAACTAATGAGGAGGTATTGAACAGAATTGGAGAGAAGAGAAATTTGTGGCACAACTTGACTAGAAGAAGGGATCGGTTGGTAGGGCATATTCTGAGGCATCGAGGGATCACCAATTTAGTATTGGTGGGCAGTTTGGAGTGTAAAAATCGTAGAGGGAGACCGAGAGATGAATACACTAAACAGATTCAGAAGGATGTAGGTTTCAGTAGGTACTGGGAGATGATGAACCTTGCACAGGATAGAGTAGCATGGAGAGCTGCATCAAACCAGTCTCTGGACTGATGACCACAACAACAACAACATCTTCGGAATTATACTGTGCGAATGATACTACTGCTATGTAAGCAATATTGCTGTGTGCTTGATATCGAGAAGTCTTGCGTAAATGATACGATATTCTGGCAAACCATGTGAAATTACATATGTTCTTGTAATCCCAGCGTCTGGAGATGTGTGTAGAATGCAAGCAAGCATGCATGTCTGGGCCAGAAATAGTAACGTGTCGGGAGCAGATGACTTGTGACCATCGCCTGCGATGGATGACTGCCCGACCTTGCGGGAAAATATCTAGTGCTCTGAGGAGTATAGCTATGGTGCATGTTCTTATGCTGTCTGTCTTCGCGGTATACGTACAAGCGTCCGGCGGTCGATAGCTAAATGAATTATGCAAGAGGGGTGATTTTGTATGGCGCAGGATATCAATTGTATGTTTACACATCGATTCAGTATGCGGTGATATTTTGTCAGGTTGGAGATTAGTTTTACGCTCTAATATTCAGTGGATGAGCAGTGTAATTGAGTAAGAGTCTTTCCATATTTGACGATCTGTAGGCCACTTTTGCAGGGCTTAACTCTCAGTCCAATACGGCGATCTGTACAAAATAGTTTTGCCACTGAAAGTCTCGTCTGCTGAAAGAAAAAGGTGAACAGTGCTACCATACCAGCAGCATCTGTAATTTGGTGGGTAAATTCAGTAACAACCAATCATAATGCTCCATTCATTCACATGACATCCTTTGTGCCAGGACAAAGGAGCCTCTATATAGTGGTGAGAACATTTGCGTGTCAGAGATGTTTGTTGAAAGTAGGACTTAACGATTTCTAGGAGCATGTGATGGATGGGGTGTCATGATAGGACCAGGAGGAATGCATGAGGCGTTATTTTGGGCTATTTTCGTAAACAGGTTTTGTTAGGACAAGAATTTCCATGAGGACAAGCTGAGGCATCGCTCCTACAAAAACGACTGTTACCTATTTCTGCGGCACCTTACAATTTCCGAGAGATCGACTTGGCTCTTATTTACATAGCCATGTGACGTCAGTATAACATTGAGTACCTTTTAGATGTGCTTGCGATGGTGAGTCGCTACGCTAACATTTTGTGCTGATGTGTCAGGCACGCTGGGCAGGTAAACAGATGCACGGCTAGACGCAGTTCGTATGTCCCGTTAGGATCGCTAGGAACAATGCACCCTGTGCTATTCTGGAAAGCATTGGAACAGATTTCTATAGCGCGACCTGTGTCGTCAGTGTAACATCGAGAACCTTTTAGCTGTGTCTGCGAGAGAGAGTCGGTCGGCAAATTGGTCTTCAAAATGGTTCAAATGACTCTGAGCATTATCGGACTTAACATCTGAGGTCACCAGTTCCCTAGAACTTAGAACTACTTAAACCTAACTAACCTAAGGACTTCACACACATCCATGCCCAAGGCATGATTCGAACCTGCGACTGTAGCGATCGCGCGGTTCCAGACCGAAGCGCCTAGAACCGCTAGGCCACTGCGGCTGGCAATTAGGTCTTCACTGGACCTCACATAGTGAGGCATTGCGCCAGCAACGGTAAACAAATGCACGTCCAGAGGATGACTTGGCTCTTATTTACATAGACATCTGACGTCAGTATAACACACGAATGCACATTGTAGCCTCTGATGCACTGTGGTTGATGATAGTTCGAAAGCATTTTCTACGTGTAATGAGTGTTTGCGCACTACATTATTTTCGGCTGTTTAAGCGTTGTGATCGTGTTGGCAGAGCGTTATATATGCATTATTATGAGAAATTCACGTGTAGTGGACGTGTCTGTTGCATTATTTTGTGAACTGGTCTGTAGGCTCTGCTATGCATTATTTGGACACTTTAGAATTAGTGAGCATTTCTGCAAAGCGTTTTACATGCATTATTTTGACAATTTACGAGTTGTTTTCGTGCCTGCACATTAGTGTACTGCATTATTTCGCTGATTTATGAGTAGTTTGCTGGACTGCAAGCTGTGTATTGTGACCCCAAGCACATCAGAGCGAGTGTTTTGTGTCAGTGTAATAAATATACTATGTCAAGTTTGTCCCTAAATAAATTGTTCCAAAATAAATAAAGTACACTCCTTTCTATCCAGCAGCCCAGAACAGGCCCTGCCCTTTCTACACTTTTTTCCCACAGATCGCTATCTTGTATTACGTCACGGAAGGGACGACAGCGCCCTCTTGTTGTGGTACTGTGCACTAGGTCAGTTGGACTCCAGACCTCATGGTGAACACAATGGATGGAGTTACTGCCTCGAATTGTTCAAATAAAGACTGCCTGAAAAATAAAGACTTACGTCCATACTATCCAGCAGCCCAGCACATGGTGAGTCCTTTCCCACCAATTCCTACGATGAGGTGGCGGTGGGATAACTTAGGTTAGTGAAGGTAGCCAAGTGACCTATCTTCTAACCATTTTCTTAGGATACTGAAAGTAGCTCAAGTGACCTTTTTTCCGCCAAAATTTGAACTTCCTGCCATTTTCAGGGGGGGGGGGGGGGGGGGGGTAGGGTGTAAGGGAGGTGAGGGCGTTAGGTTAGTGGAGGTAGCCCAAGTGACATCTTTCCCCTCCAAAATTTGAACTTCCCGCATGACGTCATTGCGACGTGGTCATATCCATCGCGCCATCTTGAATCCGCCATCTTGAATAAATTTGGAAACAATGCAGAGGGGGGCATACGAACTCTGTCCTACTACTGACAATGTGTGGAATATTGTCTATTTAAACAATATACGTGATACAAGACGGTGTTTGTAATATACTTTATTCATTTGGTTAAAGAATTTGCCGGGAAATTGACTGCAGTGTACGAAATACTGTTCATTTAAAGAATTTTCAGGATACGAGACGGTGTTTGGATTATAGATCATTTAAAGATTTTGTCAGAAAATGGATCATAGTATGAAATATTTAAACATTTGCTGCGCTTTTTTATTTTGATTGCACTTGGAAGTGCTGACTAGGTTTAGTTTACATTTACCGCCGGAGTCAGGGACGTTAGGGATGTTATTATTTTTTGTTCTTCACTTTACGACACATGCTAGTGTCTAAGCACAAATGGGAAAATCAGAACAACTACATTTCTAAAAGTTCATGTCACACTTCGAAACCCACCGTCGCTTTCTGCAGATGGTCAAATTATTAGAATCTCAGTGGCAAGCTATTTTGTACAGATCGAGAAACATACAAGAGCCATATTGCACTGACAGTTAAAACCTGCGAACGTGCTCTACAGGCCACCATTTGGGGTTCCCATGCGTGTCTCTAATCGTCAGGGCACCGCAACGAAGGTCAAAACCGGCCAATGACACAATTACATTACTAAATACCACCGACCACGGAACACATATCGGTTTCCTTTGCTCTCTCGGCCCACAAACAAAGCGTCAAGTGGCGCCATTCTATTGATCGGGAAATTCTAGACTCGCTTTATGTCTCTGTCTGTGTCTGTGTGTGTGTGTGTGTGTGTGTGTGTGTGTGTGTGTGTGAATTCCTAAAGGACCAATCCGCGGAGGTCATCGGTCCCTAATCTTACACACTTAAACTAAGTTATGCTAAGAACAACACACACACCCATGCCCCAGGGAGGACTCGAACCTCCGGCGGGAGGGGCCGCGCAATCCGTGCATGGCGTCTCAAACTGATGCCCACTCCGCGCGGCTCTCTGTGTCTCTCAAGAGGCCACTCCCTGATTATTTGTGAGAACCAACGTCTCCAAACACGAAGATGGATGTTTTCATCTCTCCTCAGATTATTGTATTCTTGTTGCCTAATGCTGGAGAGAAAGGGAGAGCCGACGTAATTGCGATATCAACCACAGAGTGAAACAATCCATTTGCACTACCGTGTCAAATTATTTGATTAACAATTTACAGAAGTCAAATAGATCGCTTAAAACACTCCCTTCCACATTACTATGGTCTTTATTCATAATAAAACATATTATCTACGTTTGACTATCACGCGCAAACATTGTGCAAATCAAGTAATGAAGTTTCCATCAGAAATAGATCGGAGCGCTAAATATATCCGAGGTCTTGTACACACCGACGTTTGAGAACACGAACACCCTCCTCCACCACAATACTAAAACGACTCACTAGGCACTGCAGTACAAACGACACCCTGAGACCGGAGCAATTCGGCTTCAGGAATCTCCACTCGAGAACACAACTCCCCGCGTCGTTGAATACATAACACACGGATACAACACAAACAATACAACTGGGGCGGTGTTCCTGGACATCGAAAAGGCCTTCGATCGGCTGTGGCACAACGGCCTCATATGCAAAATCAGCGACGCAGGGTTCTCCGACGGGCTCGCGCGTCTTATACACTCATATCTCAAGGACAGGAGTTTCAACACCGACGTGCAAGGCAAACAATCGACACGACATGGTATCCAGGCAGGAGTAACCCTCGGAAGAAACCTAGGGCACTTACTGTTTAACCTCTACATTAACGACGTCCCGGCTACACGCAACACGACTGTGGCAATCTACGCGGATTACACTGCCATCCTTGCTCAAGATTGGAAGCCGTCTAACATTAACTCACGACTACAGACTGCACTCAGAGAGGCAGAGCCTTGGCTGATGAAATGGCGTGTTAGAGTAAACGTCGACAGGTGCGAAGCCGTTCTGTTCACTAGAAGACCGAAACTACTGTACAAACATCAGCACTGCAACCTAATAGCACTACATGCACGCCCAATACGTTTCCGCGAGAAGGTCAAATACCTCGGTGTCTGGCTGGACAGGAAACTACTCTGGGGGGACCACATACAACACGTGACCAACAAAGCAAACGCGAGGCTCAAACAACTCTACCCTATGCTTAACAGTCGTAGCACACTGAATAGGACGGTGTCCAGGTCCATGTACATGACACTTATTCGACCCCTGATGATGTACGCGTAACCCGTTTATCCTTTCTCTGGGTAACTACGACCACAACCATAGATGGAAACATAATAGACCAAAGGAACTATTAGCAAGAAACTAAATATCTATGGTCGGCAGCACCCAAAACGACAGTACTAGCGAGCCCCTGCAACACAGCTTCTACTGGCAACCCCAGTTGCTCGACCCATCGAAAAACAGGCAATCGCAGGGAAACCGTACTGTATACAGCACGCAAACAAGCCGCACACACCCCCTATACTGTGAGCTGATCTATGACCGATCGCCCACTAATATATGACGACCTTGAACTGTTACAGGGATGCAGCAGCTGCAGCAGGCCCTACAACGAGCACCGTAACCACGAAGGTAACGATGCACAATACCTCGCAGTAACATAACTACACCTTGTATGCACTGTTGCAGCTAGCAAGCCGCTACTGCCCTTACTACCCGTCCTACTGTCGCAGAGTTTTTTTCCCTTGGCGCTTGCCTTGGCACTTTTTCCCCTGTGCCCTCACAAACCGCTACCCTTCGATCGCTTTCGTGCACTTTCTGTCTCCTGATGGACCATGTCAACGAGTAACCCTAGCCAGACGCATGGATAACACCACAGCCCGCATCCTGTGACTCACGATTTGAAAATTAACATGTTATACTGAGGTGACAGTAGAACTTTTCGTTTGGTCACCACGTTGGTGTGGGCGTGGAGGAGCCCCATCCTTTAAACAAAAGTATGCCAGAGTGCGCCAGCCACGGCCATGGAGGGCATCTGGGGATGATTGGAGTGGAAGGATTTCAGATGTTATCATTATGTTCAGCGTAAACGTCCATCGTTTCGAATCGTCTCTCATGTAACATACACACGTCCGCTTCTGTCGCGCTCACCCAGCACAGTGGCCACTTCGCCAGCCCTCGCTGCCGCGGGCAAGATCAGACGGCTAGTCGCATTCTTTATACACGTCAAAACCTGAGCTAATCCGATACTTACGGTTGTCGACTCCTCGTGGCCGCCCTTGCAGGCAGCCGCGGTGCACTGCGAAACGAGCAGAATAATATCTGTAGTGCCCTAGCCATTGTCTACACCCGTCAGGTGGCATGTCACTAATATCAAATTGATAGGCTAATTAATCAAATTGATAATGAAAGTCACTTTGCATGGCGTGCAATTTTTCTTTTTCAGCAGTCGGATTACGCCCACCAGGTAGTTCAAATGGGAATCTCTGGAGGGAAGACGATGTTCTTTTCGAGGATCGTTATTGGGAACCGACATTTGAAGCTGACCACAGAAGGATTCTACCGCTGACACGTACAGCACAAAAGCCTACAGGCCGACCTCGTCCGCTGATTGACAGGGACCGCCGACAGTTGAAGAGGGTCGTAACGTGTAATAGCCAGACATCTGTCCAGACCATCACACAGGAATTCCAAACGGTACCAGGATCCACTGCAAGTACTACGACAGTTAGGCGAGAAGTGAGAAAACTTGGATTTCATGGTCGAGCGGCTGCTCATAAGCCACGCACCACGCTGGTAAATGCCAAACGACGCCTCGCTTGGTGTGAGGAGGGTAAACATTGGACGATTGAACAGGGGAAAAACGTTGTGTGGAGTGACGAATCACCGTACATAATGTGGCGATCCGATGACAGGGTGTGCGCCGGCCGAAGTGGCCGTGCGGTTAAAGGCGCTGCAGTCTGGAACCGCAAGACCGCTACGGTCGCATAGTGCTCAGAGCCATTTGAACCATTGACAGGGTGTGAGTATGGCGAATGCCCGGTTAACATCATCTGCCAGCGTGTGTAGTGACAACAGTAAAGTTCGGAGGCAGTGGTGTTACGGTGTGGTCGTGTTTTACATAGAGGGGGCTTCCATCCCTTGTTGTTTTGCGTGGCACTATCACAGCACAGGCCTACATTGATGTTTTAAGCACCTTCTTGCTTCCCACTGTTGAAGAGCAATTTGGGGATGGCGACTGTATCTTTCAACTCGATCGAGCACCTGTGGCGGAGTGGTTACACGACAATAATATCCCTGTAATGGACTAGCCTGCACAGAGTCCTGACCTGAATCCTATAGAACACCTTTTGGATGTTTTGGAAAGCCAACTTCGTGCCAGGCCTCACCGACCGACATCGATACCTCTCCTCAGTGCAGGACTCCGTGAATAATGGGCTGCCATTTCCCAAGAGACCTTCCAGCACCTGATTGAATGTATGCCTACGAGAGTGGAAGCTGTTATCAAGGCCAAGGGTGCGCCAACACCACACTGAATTCAAGCACTGACGATGGAGGCTGCCACAAACTTGTAAGTCATTTTCAGCCAGGTGTCCAGATACTTTTGATCATATAGTGTACCTGCTACAGCAAAAGTTCAACGCGGTTTTAGACAATTCCTCTACATCTTGTAACTGTTTCTCAGTCTCTTCCCCGGCCTACCTGCAGCTTCGTCCATGTGATCGTCCCAATTTAAGTTCGAACTGAACGGTTGTCAGAGAGCGCTATATCCACCACCTTCTGCAACCCGTGTAGAAACAGATTCAGCTGACTTAATGCAAGAGGACTATCTTCCGACCATATGTTGTCGTAGCTGGGACAATGAAGCTGACCATGGAAGGATTCTACCGCAGGCAACATGCATTACGCGTAAGGGCCTCTCTATTAAAAACACGATCACAACGACTATGTTACAGTCATCGTGCATAAAAAGCAGTCTTGGTTTTACAGGTACATACAAGAGCTGCCCATAGTGTTACGATTTCTGGTAGAAATTCTGCATCCGGTTTGGAATCAAATCTTTCCATTCAAATACATACCTGCATTGGATTCTATGGCGATGTCTTTCAGTGACTGCAGCCAATAGTAGGTCATATTGGTGGCACTCTCATATCTCGAAGCGATTCATCTTTTACGAACCTATCTGTTACAGTAAAACTCCAATGTGATTTTAGACAATCCCTATGCATCTTGTAACAGATTCTCAGTCTCTCCCCACTATCCCTGCAGCTTTCTGCATGTGATAGTTCTAACTGAAGTCGGAACTGAGCAGAAGTCAGAGAATGCTATATCTACCAACCTCTGCAACCTGTGTAAAATCAGGGTAAGCTGAGTTAATGCGATAGGACCGTGTTTTGACCAATCGATGGAAATGGAAACATGTTGTCGTAGCCCTGCCAAAAGTGTACGATGTGTAAGGTACGCCCCATACGAAGATTTTCCTGTGACACGAGGTACTATAAAAGACAGTACGAACAGTTATGGTGGTGTTTCTTATCGGGAAGATTAGGAAGACTCCACATCATACAGTAACTGGAAGAAGGACGATTTTGCTACTGCATTGTGATGCGTTTCAAAACTACAGGTACTACAGTCCAAAGGAGATCTCCATCCCTCAGGGTGCATTCATGTCTGTCACTCAAATATTCTATCATCGTTACTTTGTACCATCAAGCAGAGAAAGACGACGAACTATAAAAGCTCCGCTAACTTCATCCGACAGGGAACCCGATGATAATTTTACAGCATCTCTCTCTTCCAATATATCAAAACCAAATACCATCTGCATTCTGGCATCGAGCAATACAGTGATCCTATTAAATATGCAGGTATTTATCCACTGGAGCAAATGGCCAGTGACCGAAGCCGCTTGCACAAACAGTGCAACGTTTCATCGCCTGTACTGTAGGAGGACCATATTCCCACAGACTATCAGTCTGCTGTAACACACTTTGTAAACCGGCATACATTTTGTTTTTTCCTTCACGACTTCGAGGTCTGTGTCAGGTTCTAAATTGACTTGAACATGTTTCAGTCCATTGGCTCTCACAGAAAACTGGACATCGCATGGTGTAAATCACGTTACTGGTGCTCCCACAACACACACACTAGATGATTGAAATAAAAGACAGTCACGACATAAGAAAACTGTAAGAGTTTCGCAGCACTGTGGAGGTTTTATGAACTGATGTCCAAAGGTGATTGATGGCCTCTACATTTAAACTCGTCTTTTACAGTGACGGCATAGCTGATGTCTCGGTGTTCTGTTTCGATTCATTCCTCATATTGCAGTCATGTACGCGATCACTGTTTTGGTGCTAGCCATCTCCGGAAGGTGTTGTCCCTCCACCAAACTCTTTCTCCATCGCAAACAAGCGATGTCTGTCAACCATTGTGTGGTAATTAACAGCGTACCAGTGGTCGGATGGGATGTAAAATACACGACCGATGTACTGTAGTATGCATCATAGTTGATAGTGTAATCAATTTTAGCAATTTTACCAGATTTTTACAAGGCCGACCAGTGACACGGCAGCGTACTTCCCAATTTCTGTAACATCGCTAAACTGCCCCTCCTCTAATTTGCGAGTACCATTGTGAATGTAGATAGATGACTGTGCAGTACATCCATTCATTGTTAATTCTTGAACATATACAACAAATTATATCAGACAGAAATCTACATATTTCTAGCACTTCGAACATAGTGCGTAATTTACGATTACGATTGTCCGTCGTCCCCTCTGCGGATGGGAGTCACAGAACATTCTCGCATTCATAGGTTAAAGTTAGAGAGTGAAAGATCTCCTTGCAGCGTCTATGATCAACGCTCTCTGCAACACTGTCATCGATTTAAGACCAGAAGTAGACCGCTACATTCCACTTTCGTGAAGGAACAAAGCAAACGAAGTCCGAAACTGCTGTCCTGCACCCATCCAAGAACACAATATTTTTCAAGATGTGCGAATGTTGTGGAGGTTAGCACTTCCTATTGGTGCATAGTAGATACGAAAATGTTGTGATGATATTTTTTTTCATTATTCTCGTGTCACAAACATACAGGTATATGTACATACATTTTACACAGTTATGATTTAATTACTTTTGACCAAAACTTGGCCACTTCCAGTGCATTTTCTGTTGCTTGTTGAGGGTCATTTTCTGTACAGGAGACTGGACACAATCGACACCGAAGCATGTGCCGTACTGTCTGTTCTTCTCCACAGTCACGCCGAATATCGTTTGGATGAGTGTATCCCCATTTTGCCAGGTTAACTTTTGATATTCCAACTCCGGATCTCAGTCTATTCAGGGACTTCCAAGTAGTTGTCCATTCCCTGTCTTGGCCTGGAGGTAAAGCTTCAACAACTCTTTTCCAACCAGGAGGAAGGTAGGTCATAGCCCTCCATAGTTCTAATAGTTCTAACCTAGCTTTTTCAGCAGTGGTTCTAAGTTCCTTTGATGTCCTAAGGCAACTCTTCCTTGACTTCAGTCATTGCGGATGCGGTTCATGCCCATACAGAGGATGAGTAATTTCCTGTTCCCATGCCTTTCTTTCCTTGTTCACTGCTATATCTTTTCGAACAGGTAGTGGTGCTATTCCTGCGCAGTGGTAAAGCCATTCGGAGTGGGTTTCAAGCAACCTGTTATAATTCTGCAGTTTTCGTTGAAAGCTACATCCACCTGTTTGGCGTGAGTTGAATTATACCAAACAGGATAGACATACTCTGCCGCAGAATAGCATAGTGTCATTGCAGATGTTCGAATTGTTTCAGGTTGACGTGCCCCACTGCGGTCCGGCCAATTTTTATAGGAGATTGTTCCTGGTGGAGACTTTCGACTTGCATTTCATGCAGTGCTTTTTGAAAGTGAGAGATCTATCAAGTGTCACTCCTAGGTATTTTTGAGTCTCGTAGTGTTCCAGTTCAACCCCTGACCATACTATTTTCAACTTGCGAGTGGCTTCATTGTTTCTCAAATGAAAAGCACACACTTGGGTCTTTGAAGGGATTGGTTTAAGCTTGTTTGATTTGTAGTATCTGGATAGATCTTCAAGGGTATTCGTGATGTTGTTCTCCATTGATTCAAAATCTGTGCTCTGGGTGGCTAGAGCGAGGTCGTCAGCATATAAGAAGCTACTGGTGTTTGGGGCTATAGGTTGGTCGTTCATGTATATATTAAACAGAATTGGAGCCAAAACACTTCCTTGCAGGAGGTCATGCTTCTGTAGTCTCCATCGACTACGCTTTCCTTGAAAGTCAACGAATAACCTGCGATTCTGCAGAAGGAAGGCGATGAGTCGGTTAGACCTAAATCTTTGGTCAGATTGTAGACCTTGACAGGTAGTAGCTGGTGATTGACCATATCATATGCCGCTGATAAGTCGACAAATGCAACTCTTGTCACCTTCCGAGCTTCAAAGCCATCTTCTATAAACTGTGTGAGATATAGCAACTGTCCAGTATAGCTTTTACCTGGACGAAATCCAGATTTCTGAGGTATAAGTGAGGGGTCAATTACAGGTGATAGGCGATTCAAAATCAGTCTTTCCAACAATCTGTAAAGATGAAAAAGTAATACAACTGGTCCAAAAATCTTTGGACCATTTCCGTCTTTGCCAGGTTTCAGCAAAGCAGTCAATCGACTCTTCCTCCATATCTTTGGAATTTGGTTTCTGCTTATACAGTTACCGAAAAGTTGGAGAATCCATTTCTTTGTATTTAAGCCAAAGTATATGATTTGCTCGGTTCGTATATCATCCAAGCCAGCTGATTTGCCACTTTTACTTTGTTTGATAGCCTTCTATAGTTCTTCTATGCTGGATGATGATGTAAGGTTATTACTGTCCTCTTGCTCTTCTCTTTGCAGTTTCGGTTTGTGTGATTTGTGTGTTGGCTTCCCGTTCATCAGTAACTGATGTGCTACTTGATTGGCAGTGATATTATGATGTGTAATGGTCTTAGTCGGATCATTGTTTAGGCGTCTCAGGAGTCTCCAAGTTTTATGGCTGTCTCTTTTCAGATCCAAGTTTTCCATAGTTTTTATCCACTTATCCCTTTTTGTGTCCCTTATAGAGGAAATAAGCTTGTTCTCTGCTTCCACAGTTGCTTCACTGAAAGGGCTTTCTTCAAATAAGCAGCTGTATTCCGCTAGTAGGGTAGCTTGGTCTGAAGTAAGCATGGGAATGTAAGATGTTAGACAGCCACGAGGAATAGATATTCTCGAACAGCTCTTTACAGCTACCGTCATAGCATTCGAGTATTGGTTCTATATAGGATACTTCAATGTCCAGCAATTCCGCAAATCTTGACCAATCAGCCTTCTTAAAATTAAAACTTCTCCGAAAAGATACCTTCTGCTGTCTTATAGCAGCAAATAATTGACACATTATTGGTCTATGCTGCGAGTTGGGTATTGGGGAGCAGACAGATTTTACACACTGTTGGCTGATACTGGTGCTACCAAACATTAGGTCAGGATTGTAAGCTCGCATCCACCTGTCGCTGTTAAAAGATCTAGGAAGTTTTGTATCATGGATTAAAGTCAGGTGACTTACTTCTGCCCACACTGTACCGCTGTCCCATTCTCATCTTCATGATCATAGCCCCAAACTGTACTATGCCTGTTGAAATCGCCGATCACAATCTGCACATGTTTATTTAGAAAATTGGGTGGTTTGTTAACAGTGAATTCAGCACCAGGTGGTTTATAAAGCGATGTAATGGTGCAATTAACTGTTTCTAGAGTAAGAATTTCAATGTTGTTTTCCTCCGTAAATGCTGTGGATAAGATCTGGATGAACAAAGATAGCACTTCCATATTTAACATGTGGTCTTTCGATGGCGAGATGCATTCCATCTATTTTTGGTCTGCGCATGTCACTACTTCTATGTGTCTCCTGTATGCACAATATATGGCACTGGGGCTGACTGTATAGTTCTCGTAGCAGTTCTTCTTTGGCTGGTGTTATGGCTTCTATGTTAATAGATATAATGGTTAACTGTGGCCTTGAAAAGGACTCAGGTATGTATGTTTCTGGTGTGAAAGGATCAGCCATCAGATTATTTTGAATCATATTCCGACGTTGCCCAGGGTACGCCCAATTGTTTTTATCATTCTGATCGCAGATCATCGCAATCTTCTCGGAGGCTCCTTTCGTGTGCCCCCGCGATGATATGATAGACGGTTAAGAACAAGAAACAGATAATTTTATGCATGATGGAGCTCCAGACGACGGAATTTGAAACATTTTACGTAAATCTACTGCGCTATCAATTCTTAAGTATTGTTCTAGTGCTCGGGGTTCAGTACCACGAAGGTATTGGTAAGAGAGAACATAGACACTTGCACTCCTAAGGCTTCACGGTTCTACACATAAAACACGCTATAATGTTAGATCGTTGCGGTTTCCGACCTATTAGTCATGTGGAATGCAACACTGTTACTATCCCAATGTAAGAAATATATTTCCAGCCCCTGGGAGGTTTCCCTATGATAAACTGTGGTGACGAACTGTAAAATGAAAAAAAAGCTGCTTCCTTTCGATTCTTTGTGACACATGCACAATTTAGCTTTCCAGAGTTGCATAGCGCCCACTGCTCACATCCAATTACGGTTGAGAAATTATACTATGCTAGAATCAGTTCTGTACAAAATGATCGCTAATAACGGACAATTCCTCATACGAAGAAAGAGACAAACGCATAGCAGCGGTGTTTAACATGTGAAAAGGAGATCTGTCAAGCAGATGTACACAAGGGGATTGCAGTACCTCACATACACCTGTCGCTAACTTAGAAGCACCGTAGTTATGAAACTGAAGACTTGATTTTACGCCCAAGATGCGGCAGGGGAATGGAGTACGTCGCATAAATCTTCCTTCGTCTATAGGGATGTGTTGAAACAGAATGGACATGTTTCATGCGATGGAAGTTGTAGCCGCCCTCCGTCGACCTGCTGTCATCGACTTCTCTGACTTAAGCTATTGATGTTGTTATCCACTGTGTATGAACGACTGTTCGTTATATCTGTACCTCAGATGGAGCAGCTACAAATATTTTCAAAGAAAAGGCGACCAAATTCGAGTTGTAATACTAATAATTAATGTTAACTTTTTGCTCAGTCGATCACCCTTCATTTTTTACTGCGTTACCGAAGACAAGATAGTTAAAAACGTCTTTGGATGTTAGTTATTATTTACTAACACACACATATTTATAGAAATCACTTTAGTTTTTTATTAACAACATTCAGTAAAAATTAAATGAGCATGAATTATTGCGTTTTGTATAGAGGGAAAAGGAGGGTTGATCCTACAATTACTCTCAGCAATTACGGAAACTAAAAAGCCCATGATTTTTATAGTTCGTCACTCAATGATGTTATAGCAAGGACTATACTTCGATATTGTCATTCAAACTTCGAACGCTTTTATTTTCACAAAGCTAAGTGTCCAGTTCCGTTCTTATATTATGTTGAACGTCCTTTCGTATAGTCCACAGATCCTATTATCGGTTATTCGGCATGTAATAGAATTTAAAACAGAGCGCTACTTTTTCCCGCGCTCACAATTCCTAAGATATTCTTAGTCCGTGACCTTATGACAAAAGTCTGTCCCGTATAAATTAACTATAGTCCAATTTTTTCAGTTTAACTAAAGTTCCCTGATCCCTTCCGAAGCCTATAACACGGAAATGCCCGCTACATCGCACGTCACAGCTACGTAGACTAGGGCAGAGCGCATAAAACAAGAGAGGTTCAAATGGCTCTAAGCACTATGGGACTTAACATCTGAGGTCATCAGTCCCCTAGACTTAGAACTACTTAAACCTACTAACCTAAGGACATTACACACAACCATGCCCGAGGCAGGATTCGAACCTGCGACCGTAGCAGCAGCGCGGCTCCAGACTGAAGCGCCTAGAACCGCTGGGCCACAGAGGCCGGCAAGACAAGAGAGCTAACAATACCCGTGCATGGTTTATGTAGCAGAATTTAGAAACAAAAGTAGCTGCGTTAAATCCTATTTGATTTACCTAAAGCGCTGCTTTACTTGCGGGCGTTATTCTGATGAGAGATTATATACCGTAATTATTTTCAATATTATCGATCACCGCTTCCCTATATGAAAATAAGCCTGATAATATTGTTCTTAGTTAAAAGTCCTCTGAAGATTGAGAGTTTTGCTGTTAACAATCGCAAGTGGACAGTGCTCTGAGTCACACACAAAACTCGCAGTTGTAAACGAATCGAACGCAGGTCATGTCACACAACTGATGCATCCCGACAGAACAACGTAAAAAAAATGGTCAAATGACCTGCAGCAACTTCTTCCTCTCTCTCTCTCTCTCTCTCTCTCTCTCTCTCTCTTGAATACACATACAGTAGAATGTTGCCTCGATGAAAAAAATGACTGTTTCTCTGATTCCCGATGCTTCCATGTCAACGTTTTCTCGTATGCCTCTTGCTGTCGCATACTCGTTTCCATGTTCAAGAATTGTTCTACACCAAGCAGAAGACATGCAAGTGCTCCCTCAATTTCCCAACATTTCGGCACATTTACCCTCCATTTATATGTATTTTCCGTAATTTTTCACAATTTTATCGATTCTATGTCATTTCTACCCATGTGATCGTGACATCACTTCTCGTTCCGTATTCTAAAATCGCTTGTCAATATAGTACAGTTGTCAACACCTAGCGCAAATGAACTATTTTCTAGTCGGAAGGCATAGTATAGCACTGTATTCGAATGCATCCAGACACCTGCAACGATATATTCTACAGTTGCAGTGCGTTTGTTCTATTTCTGTGTCTGTGCACGTGTCGCGGATGGTCCCATGACCCAGAGTAGACCTGAGTTAGTGTTCGTGTGTGGATCCGCAACGTTTTATATCCGGAGCAATGTTCGGATGCGGATACATACGATCCAATGAGGGTATGTGGTTGAATGGAAAGACTTGAATCCAAATCGCATACAGCGTTTCTACCAGAAAGCCTAACACTATCAGTGACTCTTGTGTGTGCCTGCAGCACCAAGACCGCTTTTTATGCATGTCGACGGTAACATAGTTGTTATGATCATGTTTTTAATAGCGCTGCCCTTACGCGTAACGTATATTGTCAGCGGTAGAATCCTTCGGTGGTCAGCTTCAAATGTCGGTTCCCAATAACGTTCCTCGAAAAGAACATCGTCTTCCCTCCAGAGATTCCCATTTGAACAAACTGGTGAGCGCAATCCGACTGCTGAAAAAGAAAAATTGTACACCATGCAAAGTGACTTTCATTATCAATTTGATTAATTAGCCTATCAATTTCATATCAGTGACATGCCGCCTGACGGGTGTAGGCAATGGCTAGGTCACCACACATGGTCTTTTTTCTCGTTGAGGCGATATCTTTTAACGATATTTCAATAGTCCATCTATACGAGGAGAGACAACCATCGTAATAAAATCAGATGTGTTATCGAATTTATAAAGTGTTACGTAGTACAAAATTTATATTTACAGCTTCTCTGTGCTGTTACCTTAAGAGACTTCGTATGTGGCGAGATATTTCGTTCGAAAATTGAGGAGGCGTCCTGTGACAGTGGTAGATCTTAGCACTACGCCAGGAGCCGAAAATGAGTTTAATATTCTAGTCCTTTGATGCAGGGCGTGACTGATCAAAGACGGGTAGACAGGTAGACAGAGAAAGTTATGTTGAAGAAAGAAACAAAGCCAAACAGATAATTGCAGCATCCAAGAAGAAATCTTGGGAAGACTTTGGAAACAAGTTGGAGACTATGGGTCAAGCTGCTGGAAAACCATTCTGGAGTGTAATTAGCAGTCTTCGAAAGGGAAGTAAGAAGGAAATGACAAGTATTTTGGACAGGTCAGGAAAACTGCTGGTGAATCCTGTGGATGCCTTGGGCAGATGGAGGGAATATTTTGAAGAGTTGCTCAATGTAGGTGAAAATGCGATCAGTAATGTTTCAGATTTCGAGGTAGAATGGGATAGGAATGACGATGGAAATAGGATCACATATGAGGAAGTGGAGAAAATGGTCGATAGATTGCAGTGCAATAAAGCAGCTGGGGTGGATGAAATTTAAGTCGGAACTCATCAAATGCAGTGGAATGTCAGGTCTTAAATGGCTACACAGGATAACTGAAATGGCCTGGGAGTCGGGACAGGTTCCATTAGACTGGACAAAAGCAGTAATCACACAAATCTTTAAACATAGAAACAGAAAAGATTGTAACAACTACAGTGGTATCTCTTTAATCAGCGTTGTGGGTAAAATCTTCTCAGGTATTGTTGAAAGGAAAGTGCGATTATTAGTTGAGGACCAACTGGATGAAAATCAGTGAGGGTTTAGGCCTCTTAGAGGTTGTCAGGACCAGATCTTTAGCTTACGGCAAATTATGGAGAAGTGTTATGAGAGGAACAGGGAATTGTATCTATGCTTTATAGATCTAGAAAAGGCATATGACCGGGTTCCTAGGAGGAAGTTATTGTCTGTTCTACGAGATTATGGAATAGGAGGCAAACTTTTGCAAGCAATTAGAGGTCTTTACATGGATAGTCAGGCAGCAGTTAGAGTTGACGGTAAATTTTCATGGTTCAGAGTAGTTTCAGGGGTAAGACAAGGCTGCAACCTGTCTCCACTGTTGTTCATATTATTTATGGATCATATGTTGAAAACAATGATATGTGAACACAAAATAAGCAATCTTGCATATGCAGATGAATTAGTTGTGATGGCAGATTCGAATGAAAGTTTGGAAAGTAATATTTCAGAGATAGATCAGAAATGTAAGGACTATGGTATGAAGATTAGCATCTCCAAAACGAAAGTAATGTCAGTGGGAAAGAAATATAAACTGGTTGAGTGCCAAATAGGAGGAACAAAGTTAGAACAGGTGGACGGTTTCAAGTACTTAGGATGTATGTTCTCACAGGATGGCAACATAGTGAAAGAGCTGGAAGCGAGGTGTAGCAAAGCTAATGCAGTGAGCGCTCAGCTACGATCTACTCTCTTCTGCAAGAAGGAAGTCAGTACCAAGACTAAGTTATCTGTGCACCGTTCAATCTTTCGACCTACTTTGTTGTATGGGAGCGAAAGCTGGGTGGATTCAGGTTACTTTATCAATAAGGTTGAGGTTACGGATATGAAAGTAGCTAGGGTTATTGCAGGTACTAGTAGATGGGAACAATGGCAGGAGGATGTCCACAATGAGGAAATCAAAGAAAAACTGGGAATGAACGCTACAGATGTAGCAGTCAGGGCGAACAGGCTTAAATGATGGGGTCATGTTACACGCATGGGAGAAGCAAGGTTACCCAAGAGACTCATGGGTTCAGCAGTAGAGGGTAGGAGGAGTCGGGGCAGGCCAAGGAGAAGGTACCTGGATTCGGTTAAGAATGATTTTGAAGTAATAGGTTTAACATCAGAAGAGGCACCAATGTTAGCACTGAATAGGGGATCATGGAGGAATTTTATAAGGGGGGCTATGCTCCAGACTGAACGCTGAAAGGCATAATCAGTCTTAAATGATGATGACGATGATGATGATGATCAAAAAATATTTAGAGGGAATACAGCCTATATCATAGTACTGTACATCATTTTCACAACAAGTAAACATACGTTAGAGACACGAAAACGCGTGTATTGTCCAATTTCGTCTATCTTCGAAAATAACTCGTTCAAACGGGAGGAATCTACATCTCGCATGAGAAGTTCGAGGTGTATGGTCAACAACATCGTTACCTCGGATTGGGTAAAGTACATTTTTTTAACTGGTGGGTCTATGTCGGAGTGGAATTGTTTAGAACTACTGCATACGTCCAAGCTGCAGCTGCTCGTTTCGCAGTGAACCGCGGCTGCCTGCAAGGGCGGCCACGAGGAGTCGACAACCGTAAGTATCGGATTAGCTCAGGCTTTGACGTGTATAAAGAATGCGACTAGCCGTCTGGTCTTGCCCGCGGCAGCGAGGGCTGGCGAAGTGACCACTGTGCTGGGTGTGCGCGACAGAAGAAGACGAGTGTACGTTACATGAGAGAAGATTCGAAATGATGGCGTTTGCGCTGAACATAATGATAACATCTGAATTCCTTCCACTCCAATCATCCCCAGATGCCCTCCATGGCCGTGGCTGGCGCACTTTGGCATACTTTTTTTTAAGGATGGGGCTCCTCCACGCCCACACCAACCTGGTGACCAAACGAAAAGTTCTACTGTCACCTCAGTATAACATATTAATTTTCAAATCGTGAGTCACAGGATGCGGGCTGTGATGTTATCCATGCGTCTAGCTAGGGTTACTCATTGACATGGTCCATCAGGAGACAGAAAGTGCACGAAAGCGATCGAAGGGTAGCGGTTTGCGAGGGTACAGGGCAAAAAGTGCCAAGGTAAGCGCCAAGGGAAAAAAACTCTGCGACAGTAGGACGGGTAGAAAGGGCAGTAGCGGCTTGCTAGCTGCGACAGTGCATACAAGGTGTAGTTATGTTACTGCGAGGTATTGTGCATCGTTACCTTCGTGGTTACGGTGCTCGTTGTAGGGCCTGCTGCAGCTGCTGCATCCCTGTAACAGTTCAAGGTCGCCATATATTAGTGGGCAATCGGTCATAGATCAGCTCACAGTATAGGGGGTGTGTGCGGCTTGTTTGCGTACTGTATACAGTACGGTTTCCCTGCGATTGCCTGTTTTTCGGTGGGTCGAGCATCTGGGGTTGCCAGTAGAAGCTGTGCTGCAGGGGCTCGCTAGTACTGTCGTTTTGGGTGCTGTGGACCATAGATGTTTAGTTTCTTGCTAGTAGTTCCTTTGGTCTATTATGTTTCCATCTATGGTTGTGGTCCTAGTTACCCAGAGAAAGGATAAACGGGTTACGCGAGTGTTTCGTGTTTCTGTACAGTCGTGTGGAGAGTTTTTGGAATACCTGCAAGATGGTATCTAGCCGATATTCCCGGTGAAGATCCGCGGTGCGTGTGTAGTACGGAGCGTTGGTTGTGATTCTGAGTACTTCGTTCTGTATGAGCTGCAGGTGTGTGGGCGCAGCGTATCCTCAGACAGGGGCTGCGTACGTCATCAGGGGTCGAATAAGAGTCATGTACATGGACCTGGACACCCTCCTATTCAGCGTACTACGCCTGCTAAGCATAGGGTAGAGTTGTTTGAGCCTCGCGTTTGCTTTGTTGGTCACGTGTTGAATGTGGTCCCTCCAGAGTAGTTTCCGGACCATCCAGACACTGCGGTATTTGACCTTCTCGCGGAAACGTATTGGGCGTGCATGTCGTGCTATTGGGTTGCAGTGCTGATGTTTGCACAGTAGTTTTGGTCTTCTAGTGAACAGAACGGCTTCGCACTTGTCGACGTTTACTCTAATACGCCATTTCATCAGCCAAGGCTCTGCCGCTCAGAGTGCAGTCTGTAGTCATGAGTTAATGTTAGACGGCTTCCAATTTTGATCAAAGATGGCAGTGTCATCCGCGTAGACTGCCACCATCGTGTTGCGTGTAGCTGGGACGTCGTTAATGTAGAGGCTAAACAGTAAGGCTGAAAGGTGGCTATACTGAGTCACAGCGCCAGAGATTGTACCAAAGATTATTATTCCGCCGCCTCCACTGGGGCAGTAGTAGTTCAGAGGTTGCCGTGGGCAGTGCTTGTTGAGAGGATGTCGGGAGCAGTACTTTTTGAGAGGATGTCGTTGTAACCTCCCAAAAAAAAAAATAAAAAAATATGAATAATATTCACATTTAGTGTAACCTCAAAACAGAAAAATTCCTAAACCTCTCAACAGTAAAAAATATAATTATGTCGTTCATTCACATTCTGCATAACCTTCTAAAAGTTTATTATTCCGTAACCTAGAAATAATGAAAATGTGACTAATCTCTCAATAATAAAAAATGTGTCTCACTTATAACCTTTCAATAATTGACTGTCAATTTAACCTGGTAAATTTTGGACGTCAGCAGTGCTGCGTCATGGCCCTGAAAATTCATTCTGAATAAATTAAAAAATCTTACCTCAATTAGGTCGCCGGATAACGCGCATATATCTGCTTCTATAAGAAATTTTTCTGGCGTAGCTCTGTGCAATGCTGCCCGATAGATTTGTCATGTATAAAAAGAAACAACTGATTTTTCTTTTCAATAATAGGGATGACCAAGGATTGGAGAAATTAGTAAATTCTTTAAATTGAAGTGAATGATCGTAAAAAGTTACTTTTTATGAGAAAGATTATTATTAAGAGATTTTTTTTAAAACATTTACATGGGACTTGAGGTAACAATACTACATATGCGCGAGGCTGCTTTTATCTTACATTATATCGCCCTGGCACCGCCATCGCCCCCCACGACCGGCCCAGCCAACTCCATGCACATGACTACTCGCTAGCAACTACTTACTGCTACTGCTACACAGTTCCTACTGCAGTCAACACTGCTCTTTGGTCTCAGATTCTCTTATAGCTTACATATCGCAGGTAGCACGTGAGCAATCCACCGAAATTACATCTGCTCGACTGCGCTAGCAACAAATTCTTTAATCATGGACCTCTTACATAACCCTCCACTGGGGGGCAAAAATTTGGCAGCGATGGTGAGTCAATTGGACTTGCCATGAGCAACAAATTTTTCTAAAATCTATTTAGTTACTAAGTCTACAGTCACAGAGTATATACATTACTGATAAGTGTGGAACATAATAAAAAATGAAATAGAGTGCACAAGCACTGAGTTCAGAACATGACAAAATGTATATGCAGTGAGTACAAAATATATTAACAAATAACATAAAGTGCACACGCACTGTAAAAGTCTTTAGCATTTTTAGGACAACTGATCTTATTAACAAATGAAATGAAGTGCACACGCACTGTATAAGTCTTTAGTATCTTTTTTACAAGAACTAAATAAATAAAGTGCACATGCACTGTATATGTCTTTATCATATTACAAGAATTTAAATGCACTGTATAAATCTTTACCATTTTACAAGAACTAGGAAAGGAATGGGAAGGATTGCATCATGGTTGTAGCACAGTAGGTTGTACATAGTTGCACCGAAAGTCAATATCTTTCTACAGAAGCACAACACCAAGTGAGACAATCTGAAGTTCTCTTCCCTGAAGTATTTATCAGTGTAGCCAAGACACTGAAATGTTGTATTAATATTCAATGTTATCATTTTGGTAGTACATTAGGTACATCAAACAGCAGGACCATAATGACATCTCTATCGTTCAAGGTGGTGGACAGCTTGATATGTCAGCACCACATTCTTGTAGAATCCATACTCTCACATCAACGTAGAATTAGTGCAAAAACCAAATATAGTGCTCCATGATCATGAGGATGGACAGGACAAACGGATATTGCAGTAATTTCTGGTAATTAGGTCAGAAGGTGAAGGACATTAAGTCTTATGCTAGTCATCATTGAGAATTACACCAGTCTATCAACCGATTTGAATAATTATTGGCTATTTACACAGCATTTAAGTAGTATGTATGGAGTATTACAGAACATTATTCATAAGTCATCTCAATATAGTAATTATTGGCACTCATTGGCCTGTTACAAAGCATCTTTTTATACATTATTCAGAAGTCATCATTCAAAACAAGAGTTAATTATTGGAATAGCGTTAATGCATAAGTCATCATATTACAGTAAACAGTGGCATTCATTGGCCAGTTACTAAACATGTAGCAAGTATTGAGTATTACAAAACACTATTCATAACTCATATGATTGCAGTAATTATTGGCACTCATTGGCCAGTTACAAAGTATTCATATAGTTTTACAAAACATTATTCAGTATTATTCACAAGTCATCATTCAAAACAGGAGCTATTGAGTGTAGTATGAAGCTACTGGTGTTTATATATGATATCATGTAAGTGACATAAGACATATTTAAAATATAAGACACTGGAACTATTACTCAAAGTCTGTAGTCCAATAATACATAGATATAATGGATTCAATACAACAGAGAAATTTGTATTATATTTAGAACTAGAAATATATCTTAAACTGGTAGCATTATTTAGTTGTATACCAGTAATAGTTGGGACTGGTAATAATTTTTTTTAGCTATGCATTGTGTTGGGATCGATAATTAATTGCTGGAGCACGAAAATATTTGCTTTTGACTTATTGCTGGAAATAAGGATTAATAATGTCATTCGTCAAGAGTCAGCTGCAGCAAGGTTATGAAACAAAGGCAGTATATGTGATCACATTCATAAATGATAGACACAACTGGGTAAAAAAATGCAACTACTAGAACCAGTTTCATAAATAAGTGTTTATAGCATATTAATATCATGAAAAGCTTCTCCTGGAAAAAATACAAAATGGATTATTGAGCTGAAAGAAGAAATGCGTATTATGTTGAAAAGTAGTGAACTTCGAATTAACAGGTAATGAAACGCGTACTTAATATGTATGTACTCCAGCTGTCTTTCCCAAACATTCAGTCATTATACTATGTGACATAAGACATACTGTCAAAAGGAACTGCAACAAATACTTAAATATCTACATAGCATCTCTCAACTAATAGTAAATATATAAACTTCATCATTATTCTCATCTGCAAGGAAAAACTTCATTATTCATATTACCATAACTTCATCATTATCATCACCTGCAAAGAAAAACTTCATTATTCATATTACCATATTCTTCATATAACCATTCATCATCATTTATTATCATCTGCAAAAAAAATAGACACTTCATTATTCATATTCATATTACCATTTACTTCATACAACTATTCATAGTATAGAGTTTCTTACTTCTAGCATATTTCATCACTAAAACTAACATGTGCAGTTCTGTCTGACAGCTTGCATCAATCGCCTCGTATTCTGAAAGAAAAATAATTAGTCAAGACTGCTATCATACGATGTGTATAGTATATTCTGGTTAATGCTTGTTAATTCTGATCCATTTACTCTTCATGACTAGTTACTGCATTTTCTTTCGTTCATTCTGATGGTAAAATTTCCATTTCATAGTAAACCACTGTGGTTGTTTAATTTATCTCTTTTACACGTCATTGCTTTCTGAAAATGATGAATATGGATTAATATCTTGCATTTAAATCATATACCCATTAAATAAAAACTTGTTTCTAGTGATATAATTAAGCATACAGCATAGCATGACAGAAAACATATTAGGTCAAAAACATAGACATTTTTCAAGTGAAAAAATGTACACACAGTATCATAATGTGGTAGCAAAAATGTAGAACAGTCAAGATGTTGAGATATTATAAGGCAAAATGTCAAAATCAACTGGTGTTTGTTATATCTTAAAGATTACATAGTGCATACAGACAAAAATTCTACTTTCGATAGAAAAACAATCATTCATACACCAAAAAATGGAAAATGTGCACTGTCTGATATAAGACGACAACAAAAGCGACCTGCTAACCTTACCTCGCCAGGCACTTGCCAAGAAAAAAATACAATCATCATCAGCACGTAGTCACATAAATGTAATTGCATAAGTGGCCATACAAATATCTGGAAATGGCATTACAGTGTGATAAATCAAAGTATGTTCATTCAATAAAGGGTTTAATATTGGAGACATGGTGATTGCCCTTGCTTTTCCTGGTTCTCTGTACTACATTGGGGTGACGAATGCTGAGAATTCTGTATGGACCTGCGTATAGAAGCTCAAATTTACTGCATCTACTCTTTCCTCTGTTGGATAAATAATGCGTGCATACTAATATCTTCTGTCCAATGTGAAAGTCACGGCGTGTACAAACCTGTCTCTGCTGTCGTCTCCAGCGCTCTGCGGCACGTTTGATGTTGTTGAGCGCAATGTCAATTATTTCATGGTAGTGTAGTCGACGAGATGTAGCAAAGGATACTAATTCTTTAATTTTGTTAGGTGGTTTAACATTTTTCAATATAACAGTCGGAGAGAGCATAGTAGATTCATTTGGTATGGAGTTAATTAATCCTGGAATGAGAGTATGTGTATGTCCCAGTCAATATGTTTTTTACGGCAGTATATTCTACATAGTTTACCAATTTCTTTCATCAGTCGTTCACCAGGGTTCGAAGAAGCGTGATACTTGGATATATAGATCGGAGAAATGTTTCTAGCTCGTAACATACGTGTACATATAGCAGATCGAAATTGCGGTCCATTGTCGGAAATTACTTTCAATATATGCCCTACATGAAATAGAAAATGTTTTACAAATGCATTCGAAACAGATTTAGCAGTAGCTTTGCGTAACGGAGTGAAGGTTACAAATTTCGAAGTGAGTTCAACAGCGACAAAGATGTAGCAAAAACCTCTATTAGTTCTGGGAATCAGTCCAAAAATGTTTACAGCGGCCATGTGTCTCAATTTAACGAGTACAATGGGATGTAACGGAGGAACATGTGAAGTCGTGTCCGATTTAGCTTTCTGGCAGATTTTACATGACGCTAAAACTCGTCGAATACATTTCTCCATGTTGGCAAAGTAACAGTTCTGTCTCAGTATATGAAAACATTTTCTGGCTCCGTAATGTGCGTAACTTAAATGAATATACCAAATTAATTTGTTAACAAGTTCGTCAGGAATGCATAGTAACCAATTGTTGCTGTCAGGGTGAGGGCGGCGAAACAGAATGTTATTGCGTACAGTGTAATGATTTCTGATGGTAACATTATTCTTATCTTGCCAAAGACGTTTAATTTCTTTCCACACGTTGTCTTTGCTCTGCTCCTGTGCTATGTCTTGTAATGACGACGAAATAAAATTTTCGAATGCAACTTGTTGAATATACATGACGCTAAAATTTGCTTGGCAGAAGTTGGTTGTGATGTCTTGCTGATTGTTGTTGAGAGAACGGGATAGTGCATCTGCTACAATATTTTGTGTACCGGGAATGTGAACAATTGTAAAATTAAATTCCTGTAAATAAAGTTTCCATCTGCTTAACCTGTCACGTGTAAATTTTGCGGAAAGTAAAAACTGCACCGCTCTATGATCTGTGTAAACAGTAGTATGTCTTCTATAAAGAAAATGCCTAAATCTCGTAAATGCCCATACAACACATAATGTTTCAAGTTCTGTAACAGAATAATTGCGTTCAGCAGGTGACAGAATGCGACTCGCAAAGGCGATGTTTTTAATTACTGTAGTACCGTCTTCTTCAATTTCCTGAAAAATGTGTACGCCTAAAGCGGTGTTAGAACTGTCGGTGGCAATGGAAAAATTTCTGGTAGGATCTGGGTGTGATAAAAGTGGTGCATTCAACAAGGCATGTTTCAAATTAACAAATTCAGAATGTGCTTGCCTATCCCATGACCAAATAGTGTTTTTACCCGTTAGTTGGCATAATCTAGGGGTGTCTAAAGCAGAGTAATGAATAAATTTACGGAAAAAGTTAATTAATCCTAAAAAGCTGCGTAATTGTTTCTTTGTCGTTGGAACAGTAATGTCACGTAAAGCTTGAAGTTTTTCCGGGTCAGGCGCAATGCTTTCTGCTGAAATTACATGTCCAAGAAATTTTATAGAAGTTTTGCCAAAGTGCGATTTGCTAAGATTAACTGGCAGTCCTTGTGCACGAAAAGTTTGCAACAGTTGTTCCAGAATCAGATTATGTTCAGACCAGTTAGCTTCTGCAATAAGAATGTCGTCTACATACGTTGTGATTCTGTCTTTAAGTTCTGTCGGAAGTATAGTATTCAAACCGCGAATAAATGCCGCTGAAGAAATTGTTAAACCGAACGGTAATTTGCAAAATTGATAACAATCACCAAAACAGAGAAAAGCTGTGTACTTTCTGCAGTTCGGATGGAGCTGGATTTGCCAAAATCCCGATTTCAAATCTAACGTGGAATAAATAGCAGTACCATGAAATTTCTGTAAAAGTTCTTCTAGTGTCTGTGGTCGATCTGTTTCATTAATAATAATGTCGTTGACATAACGCGAATCAAGCACGAGTCGAAGTGAACCATCCTTTTTCTTAACAATATGGAGCGGGTTTATGTACGGACTAACTGCCGGTTCAATAATTCCTTGATCTAGCATAGCTTGTAATTCTTTCTCAACTTGTTCTCCATGAATATATGGAATGGGATAACGTTTGGCTTTAAACGTGTCGTACTGTTTAACTTGAAATTCATACATAAAACCGGACATAGTACCAGGGATGTTGTCAAAAACTGGAGCTTGCTATAAAAGAATATTGCATAGTTGAGTACGTTCGTTGTCTGTATTTGCGCTGCTCTGTTTTACTTTATCAGAAATCATTTGCATAACGTCATAGTCGGCTTCGTCTGGAGTATTATAGTTGTGTACATACGTATCTGTGAACAATGTGGAATGACAGTCCGTGTTACGCGATGTAGAAAAGACCTGTGTTCGGTTAATTGCCTGTTCATCTGCCGATAAAGCGTGCTGAAATTCTAATGCCAGTTGTACATTCTCATCCTTTAACATTAAATAGGAATTTTGAAAGTCAATAACTGCGTCGTGTTGTACCAAAAAACTCGTATCTAAAATAATGTCTGTTGTCAATAACGGAACAATCCAAAAATTTGAGTGGAACGTATGACCTGCAATAC
This sequence comes from Schistocerca americana, assembly GCF_021461395.2. Classification (NCBI taxonomy): domain Eukaryota; kingdom Metazoa; phylum Arthropoda; class Insecta; order Orthoptera; family Acrididae; genus Schistocerca; species Schistocerca americana. The sequence goes on from NC_060125.1 coordinate 406,040,075, forward strand.
AAAACGATAAGTGTGTCTGTAATTTTACTTCTACTCCTTTACTAGATACTGCTCCTTTTACTTTAGTTTTGCCTAATGGTAACGTAGGATAAATATTCTCTTTGTTACATTCGTTGAAGGTTTCTTCATTTATAACTGACATAGGTGATCCAGAATCGATTACTGCTGAAAATTTGGATGATCCAATCTTTACTTCAATGACAGGGTGGGAAATGGTTTTTTGAATAACAGGTTTTTCATGCAAAAGAGTGTCTCCGATGTCGTCAAAAGTAATAACATTTTCGTGAACAAGATTCTGTGTGTCAAAAGTATTGCTTGCGTTGCTGGAAGATGCAACCTGTACTGTATCTAGTCAAATTCTTTCCGACGTGCTGTTATTTGCGGGAGGATGCTGTGGCATTTCAACTATTTGTACTGTTCTGTTATTTCTTCCTGACGTATTACGTTCGGGATGATACCGACTGTCTGGTTCATTCATGATAATCTGTTGTTGCGGATGATTCTGCTGCTGGTAAGACCGACTGTTATTAAATGTACGCTGAAAATTGTGCTCATTACTTTTACGTCTGTCATGATAGTCACTGCTATACGGCGCGTTGCGACAGGAATTGAAATGATGTGTTTTCTGTACATACTGATTTCCTTGTTGCTGTGCGTTGCTATTTGGTGGAGCCGACACTATACGTGTAGGCGGCGAAACATTAAAGCTTGGTTGACCTCGCAGACTACATTGGTGGTTATATATGCTAACCGGCTGGTTTTGATGCTGTTGCGGAGAAAAGCCTCTATTGTTACCAAAACGCGTTTGCGACTGCTGAAAATTTTGTACATACTGATGATTAAAATTTTGTTTGTTATTAAAATTACACTGGTATTTCTTGTCATTTCGGAAGTGTGTAATGAAAACTGTAACTTTCGGTAAAACTTGTCATATCAGGTTTTCTTTACTCATTTATAATCCTAGATAGGTCGATAGTTGAAGAGCTGTTTTGATAGATATAAAGGATAGTAGAAGAGAAGGCAGCAGTGCAGAAAACTAAAGATGAAATAGCACTACTACGGCTCGGGGCCCTGTGCACGCTACGGCACATATTCATCGAAGTGTAATGAATCCCCTGAGGTCACTTACTCACTGCAAATAAATTTTAGTTTCTGCGTTACAGGCAATGCCGGTGAAAATTCAAAAACAAATTGTTGTATCCAGGCCAATTCTAGTTTCTGCATTACAGGCCAATCTAGTAGAAATGTGAAAGAAAATTGTTGTATCCAGTCCAAAGCGCGAATCTGTGTTCTGTCATTATTAAGCACTTTAAATTTCCTAACAGATAGAAAGTGTTTGTAATAAAAATTTTCGTCTCTGAATATCTGAACAGGTTCAGGATTGTATGACAATCTGTTTGTCTGTGACTGTTTGGAATCTAAGTCACGTACTCTCTGTAAATTACCTAAGTTACACTGGCTGTGTGAGTCTGACAAATGTTCGGAAAGTGGCGTATGCTGTGATGTGTTAAAGGCTTAAATATTTTTCATCTCCGTCAATTTGTGCTGTAAAGATGACAATTTTCTACGCAATGTATTGTTGGACGAACCTATCTCACTGACCGTCTGCTGTAAATTTTGGAATTCGGGTGTTTGATTAAACGAAATTGGTGACGTATCGTCTGATTTGGTGTCATTATTATTTTCGATAACATCAATACGACTGGCCAATTCATCATATTTTTTCAGTCAGTGCTTTTACCTGATCATCGTTTTTAGTATCACAAGCATTAATTTGTTTTTTGATTTTACGGGTGGTTTTGTTCAATTTCTTAACGTCGGGATCCTGTATTAATTCCAACTGCCGGCCGCGGTGGCCGAGCGGTTCTAGGCGCTCAGTCCGGAACCGCGCGACTGCTACGGTCGCAGGTTCGAATCCTGCCTCGGGCATGGATGTGTGTGATGTCCTTAGGATAGTTAGGTTTAAGTAGTTCTAAGTTCTAGGGGACTGATGACCTCAGAGCTCAGAGCCATTTGAGCCAATTCCAACTGTTCAAGTATGCTGGTCATTGTCTGAAAGTCTACTATGTGAGTGTCTGCTTTTGTTTTAAGAGTGGAGATTTCATCATGCAATTCAGTGTTTAACTGTTTGATAGTATTAATTTCGTCTGAGACTGTAGCAATGTTGTTGTCTACGTATGTTTTTGCTTTCATTAACAATTTACGCTTATCTTCCTGTCTCTGTGCAGTAATTGTTCTCATGACTTGTTTCTTTACTTTGTTCTGTTCCTGTGCAAATTTACGGTAACGCGTTTCAGTGTTTTGTAGGTGGTGATTAAAACGTTCGTCAATTTGGCTGTTTTGTTGTTCAAATTTCGTATCTACTTTCGCATCCAGTGTTCGTGAAAGTTCTGGTGACATTAAATTAAACTTGTCGCGTAACTGTGTTGCGTTTTCAGAACATTGTTTAGCGACTGCACCAGTTTCATCTCTAAGTAATTTCGTTGTGGCTGCATGTGTATTACTTAATTCTTGTGCAACAGATCTAATTTTTTCACTACTGTTCCTAGCACAAGCCTTAATTTCCTCACGTAATTGTTCTTTAGTATCATGACATTGCACGGCAACGGCTGTAATCTGTTCACTAAGCTGTTTGAAATTGTTGTCTTGTTTTTCATTAAGTTGTTTGTTCGATTCATTAAGTTGTTGTTTGATATTTTCTTTAAGTTGTTTGCCCTGGTTGTCGTATTTTTCATTGAGTTGTAGTAATATTGCGATAACTTGATCCCAGCCAAAATTAGCTGCTGTATTCTCTGTACTGTGTGATGGTGTATGTGCATTTGTCACGTTTTGTGTACCGGTTACCATTTGGTCATTGTCTGATTCACAAAAAGATTTGCCAATTGGATGTACGCTGTTGGTCACTACAGCGGAATCAAATAAATCTGACGTACTTTGAGTACATTGTTCATCTTCGTTAGAAACATTTATCTGTGTGTGTGTGTCAAACTGGGCAGCGTTCATTGTAACGGAAAGTTACACGTCATCAATTGTTAAATTAACAGTGGACACAATTGAATTTGTTTGCTGATCATTAGGATTAAAATCATTACTAGTGGTCGGTACGCACTGTTTACCTGTAATTAGAGGATTATCACTATTGCACTGAGTGTCGCTAGTATTATAGGTCAAATTATTCGAGTCAGCTATTTCACTCATTGCACATCGTGATGTACTGTTAACAGTTTTTCGCGGCATTTTCACAAATCGAAATTAAGCACAAAATCAATCAAAGTCAACGCAAAAATGGAACAAATACAATTACAACAAAGAGCAATAAATTGCTGATGATCTGTGAAAGAAAGAGTGACAAATTAGTAAATGCGTTGCGCCAGATTACAACAAAGAGCAATAAATTGCTGATGATCTGTGAAAGAAAGAGTGACAAATTAGTAAATGCGTTGTGCCAGATGCTAACTACATTTAATATTAAGTAAATAAGAGCAGATATATAACTGACTACTACTTAGAAATTCACAAATAAATATGATCCTGGCCGGTTGTGGCCAGTGTAACCACCCCACGAAAAAATAAAAAAATATGAATAATATTCACATTTAGTGTAACCTCAAAACAGAAAAATTCCTAAACCTCTCAACAGTAAAAAATATAATTATGTCGTTCCTTCACATTCAGCGTAACCTTCTAAAAGTTTATTATTCCGTAAGCTAGGAATAATGAAAATGTGACTAATCTCTCAATAATAAAAAATGTGACTCACTTATAACCTTTCAATAATTGACTGTCAATTTAACCTGGTAAATTTTGGACGTCAGCAGTGCTGCGTCATGGCCCTGAAAATTCATTCTGAATAAATTGAAAAATCGTACCTCAATTAGGTCGCCGGATAACGCGTATATATCTGCTCCTATAACAAATTTTTCTGGCGCAGCTCTGTGCAATGCTGCCCGATAGATTTGTCATGTATAAAAAGAAACAACTGATTTTGTTTTTCAATAATCGGGATGACCAAGGATTGGAGAAATTAGTAAATTCTCTAAATTGAAATGAATGATCGTAAAAAGTTACTTGTTATGAGAAAGATTATTATTAAGAGATTTTTTTAAAACATTTACATGGGACTTTAGATAACAATACTACATATGCGCGAGGCTGCTTTTACCTTACTTTATATCGCTCTGGCTCCGCCATCACCCCTCACGACCGGCCCAGCCAACTTCACACAAACGACTGCTCGCTAGCAACTACTTACTGCTACTGCTGCACAGTTACTACTGCAGTCAACACTGCTCTTTGTTCTCAGATTCTCTTATAGCTTATATATCACAGGTAGCGCGTGAGCAATCCATCGAAATTACATCTGCTCGACTGCGCTAGCAACAAATTCTTTAATCATGGACCTCTTACATCGTGTGCAGTTGTTGTTCTGTTGGGCGAGACAGCAGATGCTGTTCGGTTTGTGTAATGTATAGATGGAAGATGTTGCAATGATCACTGTGTATTTTTCGTCAACACATATGGAAGTAAAGAAAAAAAATTATGTCACATTTCCTTAATGACAATGTCTCTTGTCACAGGTTCAGTCAACAAAGCATCTGGCTCGTGTTCATGTATTAGACTTGTAATTCTGGTTTCTATGTGTAATTTTAGTATTTCTGGTTTTTCAATTGGTTCATTGTAAATAGTGTTTAAAATATCTTGTCGTATTGAGGAAGAACCGTGCCAGATACATGTACGTTGAATTACACTTCCACACACAGAACAGTTACACTTGTGCTTTGTTGTTTCGTACCTTTTATAGTTGCAGGGAACTTAATTAATCAATTGTGTTAACGGAAATTTCCTTTCATTCTTTATGGATATTTTATGGAGTCAGATTGCGTACTAATACTAGTCAGGGCCAACCGGTTATGAGACTTCGTAACCGGACACAGAGCTACTAAAATTATTGCTTTTTAATTAAGCCCCCATGCAAGGGCCCTAGGATTCTTCCTAGGGTTACTCCTGCCTGGATACCATGTCGTGTCGATTGCTTGCCTTGCACGTCGGTGTTGAAACTCCTGTCCTTGAGATATGAGTGTATAAGATGCGAGAGCTCGTCGGAGAACCCTGCGTCGCTGATTTTGCATATGAGGCCGTTGTGCCACAGCCGATCGAAGGCCTTTTCGATGTCCAGGAACACCGCCCAGTTGTATTGTTTGTGTTGTATCCGTGTGTTATGTATTGAACGACGCGGGGAGTTGTGTTCTCGGGTGGAGATTCCTCAAGCCGAATTGCTCCGGTCTCAGGTAGAGATGGGCAAAACTGTTCTTTTCAGAGATTGGATCAGAACTGTTCACTCCCTGAAATGAATTAGCTCTTTTTCATGACTCACCACTCATTTACAATAGAAAATAAATGGAAGGCACATTGCCCTTTAAACTTGGTTTATTCCAGTACTACACCTGTATTTTGATATTATTTGATCCTATTTTGAAGTAACACACATAATGAGTAAGAATTTTGTATTGTTTATTGAAATTTCCACGATATAACAAAGTTTATGATTATTGATTTATTTTGCACTATCGTGGTTTTTTGGGTGATCGGAAAATGTTGTAACTTGAGATTTACATTAACAATATATTTGGCTATAATATATTAAAATTTCATTAACCTCATACAAATACATCGCAAGCCATATATTTTTAATGTGAACGTTTCCTTCCGAAGACGCCTAAAATCGCAAAATCCGTACCAGAATAAGAAAAAAAAATATAAATTTGACTGTAAAACGAAAGTGCTGCATATAGCCTTACGCAGAATAAAACAAGGAAAATATTGGTGTATCACATTTTGCGATACGTTTATCGGTTCGCTCGTAATTAAAGCGTAAATTCGAGTGTCCATAATAAAAATCCTATAGTAAGAGGAGTCATCAGGAACCTAATCTAATCAGTTTAAACAAATAAAAATAAAATAAAAACAATTGATGTATACATAACATAATAATGTAATATACATAGCAGTATTACTACGAAGAACAATATCCAGTAGGGACGAACTCCGATGCAGAGGCGCTGAGTCGAGCAGGTCGAGCAGCGAGCTGTATTACTGCGTGAGCTGAGACCGCAGAGGCCAGAGTGACACCTGAGTCGCTTTGCTCAAAGCTCTGGCTAGAGTCGAGAACGGTGGGGTGAGCGTTGAGCGGGCGAGTTCCGAGGGTGGGGGGAGCGGTGAACTCACCCGCTCCGAGACAAATCGTCCGTTCTCTTGCGAGCAGGTTGTTGCAAGTAGTTCCTATGTTATCCGCTAGGTGGCTCTCTGTCCTGTTGCTCGCATCAACTGCCCAAAGGGCAGGACGTGCGACTGAAACGATCGCCGACAGAGTGCGATGCGAAGTTAAGCTGCGCCAGACACTGGCTGCACGCGGCAGACGACCCACAGAGACGGCACGGCATATGTGAAACACAAAATCCAATGGGGCACTGCACAATGCAGGCAGCCAAGGTAGAAGCAGGGCAGAGGCTGGCGCTGGCTGTGTTGTGTGGCGTGCACTGTGCTCTGACCAGCAGTGGCGCTGCTGATATGCTCCGTCTCTCTCTCTCTCTCTCTCTGCCGTGGGAAACGTTTGGAGCTACCGTTCTTTTTTTCTGAATCACTGATTGTTCACTCCTTTGAAAGATTCAACTCTATGAATTAGTTCAAGAGCGGATCCCCCATCTCTAGTCTCAGGGTGTCGTTTGTACTGCAGTGCCTAGTGAGTCGTTTTAGTATTGTGGTGGAGGAGGGTGTTCGTGTTCTCAAACGTCGGTGTGTACAAGACCTCGGATATATTTAGCGCTCCGATCTATTTCTGATGGAAACTTCATTACTTGATTTGCACAATGTTTGCGCGTGATAGTCAAACGTAGATAATATGTTTTATTATGAATAAAGACCATGGTAATGTGGAAGGGAGTGTTTTAAGCGATCTATTTGACTTCTGCAAATTGTTAATCAAATAATTTGACACGGTAGTGCAAATGGATTGTTTCACTCTGTTGTTGATATCGCAATTACGTCGGCTCTACCTTTCTCTCCAGCATTAGGCAACAAGAATACAATAATCTGAGGAGAGATGAAAACATCCGTCTTCGTGTTTGGAGACGTTGGTTCTCACAGACAATCAGGGAGTGGCCTCTTGAGAGACACAGAGAGCCGCGCGGAGTGGCCATCGGTTTGAGGCGCTATATCACTGATTGCGCAGCCCCTCCCACCGGAGGTTCGAGTCCTCCCTCGGGCATGGGTGTCTGTTTTGTTCTTAGTATAAGTAAGTGTAAGTAGTGTGTAAGACTATCGGCCCTAGCAGTTTGGTCCCTTAGGAATTCACACACACACACACACACACACACACACAGAGTTAGAGGCATGAAGCGAGTCTGGAATTTCCCGACAACAGATTGCCGCAACTTGATGCTTTGTTTGGAGGCCGTGATATCAAAGGAGGCTTATATTTGGTCCGTAGTCGGTGGTATTTAGTAACGTGATCTGTAATTAGGACATTGGCCGGTTTTGACCTTCGTTGCGGTGCGATTAGAGACACACACGGGGGACTCCATACTTCATTCCATTCGTGATCTGTATAGTACTTTTACAGGGCTTAACTGTGCAATATGACTACTGTATGTTCTCGATCTGTACAAAATAGTTTACCACTGTGGTTCTAGTAATTTGTCCGTCTGCAGTAAGTGACAGTAGGTTTCGAAATATGTCGTGAACTTTTAGATATGTTATTGTTCTGATTTTCTCGTCTGTGCTTAGACACCAGTGCGCTTTGTAAAGTGAAGAACATAAATAATAACAGCCTTAACATCCCTGACTCTGGCAGCAAACATAAACTAGTCAGCTTTTCCAAGCGTGATCAAATTTAACAAGCGCCGCAGTTGCTTAAATATTCCGTACTGCGATCGGTTTACTGTCAAATTCTTTAAATAAACTATATTCCAAACACCATCTTGTATCCTAAATTGTTTAAATAAACATTATTCCATACACTGCAGTCAGTTCCTCGACAAATTCTTAAACTAAATAAATAAACTACATTACAAGCATCACCTTGTATCACGCAAATTGTTTAAATGAACAATATTCCACATATGTTGTAAATTGTTTAAACAATATTACATATACTGCAGTCGATTTCCCTCCAAATTACTGATCAACTGAGTCTTTTTCCTGCCAATTTCAGTGAGAGGATGGGAGTGGGAGTGCTGGAGGCTCCCAGTGGATGGATTTAATTAACTGATCGATTTAATTAATTAGTCAATCAAATTGATATCAAAAGTGTGCTGGTATCTATGAGGGTAGGTCCCTGAGGGATGGAGGAGAAGTTGGTGGTGGGGTAGGGTGAGGAGGGGGGAGGGGTGGGGGAACAATAGGTTAAGGGCCTGTCAGCCAAAATGGAGGATCATCCCCACAGAGCCATAACCTGTCCATCCAGGGGGTCTAAATCCTCTTAGCAGAACAATAGGTTAAGGACCTGTCAATCAAAGGAGAACAATAGGTTTGCCCATGAATGTATACTTAACCCTGATGTAGGCAACACACACTAACAAAATGCACCAGAACATAGTTTCTCCCCCTACTAATAGATTCTACATTCTATTGCAGAAATAGGTCAACTCATACACTCTATTGCAGAAATAGGTTAACTCAATAGCTTCTGTTTGCGAAAAAGTCTACCATCATAGACTCAGAAATAGAAAGAGATGTTCAACTCATCATGAGTAAAACCACTTTGCTACAGAACAAGCAAACATCAACAAAACTATTGAAACTATATCTCGCCGAATGGCTAGCATTTCAAGTGAGTAGATAAGCAGGTTGCAGTGTAAGCTTGATGAGCAAGTCTCCTGGATATGAAACCAAATGTCCGATTGGACTGACCAACAAAGCAGGCATATAGTCGAGTCAGTTGATGACAGAATGTCCTTACTGGGACGAGCACAAACTTAACATAATGTCCACTGGATCGCCTAGCAAAGTAAACTAATTAATACCGAAGTCGGAACGGTGCTCTGAAGTCGTTTAAGAGAGATGGAAGTATGCACTTTCGAAGTTATAGAAAAACTATTAGAGAAACTTAGCATCGGCCACGATGCTCGCGTGGACTATTTAAGTAAAGATATTAAAGTCTCGCACCACAAAAATTTCATAACTCAAAATTACTTCAAATTGTCGAAAGTTGGCGCATGTATTTTCGACGATGGTGCATTCTAGCGTAGACAACCACGTCAGTAGAAATAGCAATAACAGTGCATGTATTGCCACTGGACACAGTCAAGTCGTTTCAACCGCTGTACCACATGCTATGGGAGCGGTACCATGCCTTCCTGCATATTTTATGGGAGGAAAAATGCGCTGATAAAGACAATTCATAACATTGTCGGTGGAACTATACGAAACACAACCTGTCATATTAATAAAGTCATTTAGTGGTGTCATCCCTCTAACATTCTGCGTGGTGTCTGTTTGATCTAAGTCATGTCTCCCTACCACTTTCGCGCAACGACACTCTGAGCGTGTTTTTTAGGGAATTGACGAGTTTGAACCTGGGACCTGTTGCTGGTAAGGAGACGCCAGACCACACATGACATGTAGAGTTCAGAAGAGTTCAGTGAGACTAGCGATGACATAATCAAATGCTTAATGATTTCAGCGTCAGCTCCACTGCACTCCCTGTAAAAGAATCTTAATACTAACTAAATTTAGTGGAAGGGGTTCAAGGCTTTCCTATTTTTAGTTAGCTGGTAAAATAACGTCGAAAAAGTAATTAAGTTTACCACTGGAATTTTTATTCTACTCACAAAACATTGTTTATAAACTGCACTATTGATGAAAGGATGCTAAAAACCAACTACGTTCAACAAAAACCTGAACGAATATTTCCTGAATGGGTTTCCAAGTTCTACAATGAATCGAAGGATGACCTATGCCATATCATATCTATAATCTACGTTTAAATTAAGTTTCACAAAAGAGAAAACTATCAAAAATGGTCTACAGTGACCCTCAATTATCTTTAATTACTTATTTAACTTGTCATAAATTACAGTGGCTGATGTGGCTTCTCAATAATTATATAACAGAAAAATCATCGCGTTTCAGATTTTAACTTCAAGTAGCAAATGCGAATACCATGAGGTTTAATTGACGATCGACACTAGTATTACGTAAAAAGGGGCTGTAACAGATGAGACTTCTGCAGTTCTGAGTGAAGCCTTATGCGCTCTTATGCAGCATCGCATGCGTTCAATGCCTTGTCGATGGTTAGTCAGCGTCAGGGGGCGGCGGGCATCGCAGCTCCACACACCTCGCCGTCTCGTTAGCAACTCTCTAACTTCTCTTTACTACAATTTACTGCAGTGGGTTTAAGAAAACGGTATCTGGCTGTGTTTTTAACTGACCAATCTGGGTCTAAATGTTAACCTTAAGCTCCGCCTACAAAAATTCTGTCTATCCAATGAGAAACGTCATACTTTTCGTGGTGGGGCAATGTCTTTAATGAAACTTCCTGGCAGATTTCATATCAGCGCACACTCCGCTGCAGAGTGAAAATCTCATTCTGGAATGTTTTTAATGTTTGCAACGTAAAAGAGACGCGTATAGTCTTTCGCTAAAACTTGCAGCTGGTGTGGCCCTTCTGGTGTTATCGTAAGATCTATACTGTTCTTCTGGAGGGGTCTATCTTTTAACATGGGCTGGGGGCTGCTCTTGGCAATCGGCCGGCAATGTGGGTGTCCGTCCCTTATCGTAGAGCCTTCTAGCCTACACGGCTCTGCTCTTGGCTTCTGTTCTCGTTTCTCCCTCGGAACTGCGTCTGTTTCTCGGTGGGAAGGTATGACATGCATTTAGGCGTTCTTGTGTTAGTCTGTGGTATTCCATTTGCTCACTCGTTGATCGTATTACTTTGGTTAATTTAATGTCAGGATTTATTCGGAGCTGTGCGACATACTGCTGGATTTGCTATCATGTCAGGGTTTTCACGGAAGGTGTTGGATTTGCGTGACATCTTACATCCCTAATAGCTGGATGTGTGCTTGCTTTGAATAATAACTGAACAAAACAAAGTACTGGGATATGGAAACGGAGCCCACTGATGTTTTAACAATGTTTAAGGGAAAATTACCTGTCAAATCAAGGAAGAATTAGTGACCATTCCTGATCACTGTGTAGACAATTTCTTATCCACAATCGATACAATACGATCGATATGCTGGAAGAGGATCGGCATTGTGCCAAAAACAATGGTCACACATCCCACAGTAACAATCGAGCAGACACGAAGAGATACAACGGTCAGCGTTCCTTTGAAAGCTCAATATATCACCAAACACCTGTGCTGTCAGAAAATTTGCGCTGTTATAAAACAATTCCTGCGTCTCTTCCGTGCCTTGTCTAAGTGGTAGATAGAAATAGGTTCTGCGCTGCCACCTACCGGTTGACTCCTTTTAAAGGTACCGTCAGTTTTCTTTCGGAGGCCACATAGAAGTTTTGCCTTCATTTGTCTCAATCTCGGTATTAAAGTCGGCTGAACTGTTATTTTACTAACGAGATCTTAGACAACTCCGATAGAATTCTGAAGTTGATCGGAGACAATGGGGTTTCTCCGAAATATATTTGATTAATAAATTTCGAATAGTAGGCTTAGCTTGCGAGAACCACCATTCAAACGTGCTTTTAGAATGGTACTGTTTATTGAGTACTTCTTGCCCTGTGACCAACAAATTTGTATCAACATGTGATCTTCCAAATGGCTAATTTTAAGCTTCCAGATGCCTTTCTAATGTCGAAAATGCGTTTTCGAGAATTTCATTTGGCAAATACAGTTGCAATGATCCGAGACTATAGCCGGTTTTGTTTCAGTTTTGACTATTTGAGCTTGAACTGAAGATGACAATATATCTGCTATGTCCATTAGTATAAAAATAAGTACACTCGGTTTTCTTGAGTTCAAAAATCATCAATTGTCTTCAAGGTGGTAACTTTCAACTAGTGCTTTAAGTTCATTACACTTGTTTTGAACAGGTTTCTGATCTTGATTACTAATTACACAGTTAAAATCACCATCAATGACATGTTTAATATTATTTTTATGAACTAACTGGCAAAGTTCTTGACCAAAGAAACGACCTCTATTGGCTTTGTTTTCGCTACCGGATGGAGCATAAACATTCACGAAATTTACGTCATGAATGGCACAAACGATTCCACATCCACTCGGTAAAAATTTTACGTGCTTTATTTCAATGTCACACGGTATTACACTCCTGGAAATTGAAATAAGAACACCGTGAATTCATTGTCCCAGGAAGGGGAAACTTTATTGACACATTCCTGGGGTCAGATACATCACATGATCACACTGACAGAACCACAGGCACATAGACACAGGCAACAGAGCATGCACAATGTCGGCACTAGTACAGTGTATATCCACCTTTCGCAGCAATGCAGGCTGCTATTCTCCCATGGAGACGATCGTAGAGATGCTGGATGTAGTCCTGTGGAACGGCTTGCCATGCCATTTCCACCTGGCGCCTCAGTTGGACCAGCGTTCGTGCTGGACGTGCAGACCGCGTGAGACGACGCTTCATCCAGTCCCAAACATGCTCAATGGGGGACAGATCCGGAGATCTTGCTGGCCAGGGTAGTTGACTTACACCTTCTAGAGCACGTTGGGTGGCACGGGATACATTCGGACGTGCATTGTCCTGTTGGAACAGCAAGTTCCCTTGCCGGTCTAGGAATGGTAGAACGATGGGTTCGATGACGGTTTGGATGTACCGTGCACTATTCAGTGTCCCCTTGACGATCACCAGTGGTGTACGGCCAGTGTAGGAGATCGCTCCCCACACCATGATGCCGGGTGTTGGCCCTGTGTGCCTCGGTCGTATGCAGTCCTGATTGTGGCGCTCACCTGCACGGCGCCAAACACGCATACGACCATCATTGGCATCAAGGCAGAAGCGACTCTCATCGCTGAAGACGACACGTCTCCATTCGTCCCTCCATTCACGCCTGTCGCGACACCACTGGAGGCGGGCTGCACGATGTTGGGGCGTGAGCGGAAGACGGCCTAACGGTGTGCGGGACCGTAGCCCAGCTTCATGGAGACGGTTGCGAATGGTCCTCGCCGATACCCCAGGAGCAACAGTGTCCCTAATTTGCTGGGAAGTGGCGGTGCGGTCCCCTACGGCACTGCGTAGGATCCTACGGTCTTGGCGTGCATCCGTGCGTCGCTGCGGTCCGGTCCCAGGTCGACGGGCACGTGCACCTTCCGCCGACCACTGGCGACAACATCGATGTACTGTGGAGACCTCACGCCCCACGTGTTGAGCAATTCGGCGGTACGTCCACCCGGCCTCCCGCATGCCCACTATACGCCCTCGCTCAAAGTCCGTCAACTGCACATACGGTTCACGTCCACGCTGTCGCGGCATGCTACCAGTGTTAAAGACTGCGATGGAGCTCCGTATGCCACGGCAAACTGGCTGACACTGACGGCGGCGGTGCACAAATGCTGCGCAGCTAGCGCCATTCGACGGCCAACACCGCGGTTCCTGGTGTGTCCGCTGTGCCGTGCGTGTGATCATTGCTTGTACAGCCCTCTCGCATTGTCCGGAGCAAGTATGGTGGGTCTGACACACCGGTGTCAATGTGTTCTTTTTTCCATTTCCAGGAGTGTATAATGGCGGTACCCGTCCTACTCTCTGGGTCGATGTTAGAAATTACTGTGATGACAACAATTTGATTAGCTGCGCCGTTTGGGACTTCTTGTACTAAAGCTATATGACATTTAATCTCCTTTAAGAAGTTGTTAAGGGCAACTATCTTAGTAACTTTGGATATCTGGTTTATGTTAACAGTGAGAATGTTCTAGAGAGTATAACTTTGCGCCATTTAATGTTAGGCTATGCGGGAACCTCATCGTCTATATCGTCCGCCCATTCCATTGGTTTTACAATTCCCTCTTCACTGGCACTGTATGAGTAAATAATGTCGAAATATGATGCTTGTAGAGATTTCTTAGCACACCGGCCGTCAGATTTTGTATTCCCTTTTACCTGAGGTGGGTCTTGATTCTTTCGTTTGACTGGTATAATTTCACTTGATTATTTATCAGGCTCTTCGTGGGTGACATCTTTAATCAGACGTGGTTCTTTAACAGGCAATTCAGGCGTATTAGCGTTATCATCAGAGGCCGCAGGTTTTTTGAACGCCCGTTTTTACTTTTTCTTGCGAGGTTCGTCTGCTGTATTTTCGATTGACGTAGTCGTCTGGAACACACTAGTTTCGGAAGTAAAGCAACGTTGCATCTATGATCGTCACATGTCTTAGTTTCCTCAATTTTTCCCTTTATATTCTCAGCTTTTGAATCTGATTTTGTTTCATTGGATTTATCTTCTTTGGCTTTGGAATGAGTTTCTGTAAGACCTGTGCTGGGAGTCACGGAAAACTGGAGACAGATAGCAGAAGACAGAGACGGATGGAGAGCTCTAACTGTGGTGGCGCGCGGTCCTCTGGGCCTGATCGCGTGAAGGAGAAGTAAGGCCTGCAACCACGGATGGGCTCGCTACTGAGGGACGTGTGGTTACGGGTTTCTGAATTTCCGTTATCATTTCCTGCACATGTTTAGTTGCCTCATGCACTACAGCAACAATCGTGATAGCTGGTAGAAGTGAAGTGTAGGCCAGCATCCTGTTCGCGACTAGCGCATAACTACTGGCGATGTCGCTTGTACCCACTAAAGTATTGTTTTTTTCCGTGGGGAGCTGCACCGGTACTCCTTTAGTACAATTAGAAAGTAGGTGGTCAGTAGAACGACAAATGGAACATGTCTGCGGTTGCCCATTATATGTTACAAACGCTCTATTTCCCGCAATTAATGTGTAAGACGGAATGTGTCTTTTTAATTTCATCCAAACATTTCGTACACCACTGTCAATTTGTTTTCAAAACGGTACCGTAATGTTTAAGGTACCGCGCTGTCACTTCATTTGGACATTCAAAACATACATTATAAACTTTTATATTCCGGATTCCATAGCCTGCATGTACTAAAGGAACACTACCATCAAATCCGTCAAGGTGCTTCATTTTCTTAGTATTGCCACCTGCAGTCACGGGTTTGTCACAATTTTCAGTATCTTTAAATTTGATGAACACAGAATTCTGAATGAAATCCAATTGAATACCTTATATATCATATTATACAATTCCGACATCTTTAAAGATCCACTCATGAATTTCAAATGCTGAGGGTCAACTGCATTCCTATCAAGTATACAATGTACGATATTTACACTGTTGACCGCTGTCATTTTACTGACAGTTTTTCTTCAAAGGTTTTTGATGACGTTGAGAGTGCGAACGGCTGTCCGCAGGTATCCGCGTTGCTCCCCGGTTACGCTGCCGCATTCGCACAAATTACAGATGAACTGATGCTAAATTGGCTACATTTTTAATATTTCTAGAGAGTTTCACGAAAACTGATGGTTGTTGACTATGATTGTCTCCTGTCTTAGGTATCATATTCTCTGTTGAAAGTTTATATCGTTGATGTATTATTAAGTGGCATTTAATGATAATGGTGACAGGTTTGTTATAACTTTTCAATTCGCTGTTACCTTGAAGCGGCATACTGTAAACTTTAAAACAAGCGTTTCTCATGTTTAATTTTTAAATTATTGATGATAATAAATCAGCTCTGAGAGAGAGCTCTTATATGACGGCACTGACCGTCGATAAATCATTACGTGACATTTTATTACAGCAATAATTATAATAAATCATTCCAAGAAATATGTCCTTTTGTAAATCTCCGGTACGAGCGCATGAAGTCTTGTGAGCAGCCCGTGCTAAACTCCAACAAAAGTCGACAGCCGGTGATGCATTCATCGATATTGCGTGTGACGTCAAAACGACGTCACGCTTGCAGAAAGTGTTGTGAAACGAGCTTCACCAGCGTTGTGGTATAGGTCGCGCAGGATATGGTGGACGATGGGCAGTGATCAGTTTTCGCCCAAAGCGCTGAGTGAGTTCACTCGTATCCCAACTTTCGGCCGGTCGGCGATGATAGAATAGAAGAGCACGCCCTGCAATCTTTGTCAATCGATTTTACAGAAACTATTCAGTAAAAAAATTCATTTTTGCTTTACTGTAGCTTTATATGTTCAAATGGCTCTGAGCACTATGGGACTTAACTACTGAGGTCATCAGTCCCCTAGAACTTAGAACCACTTAAACCTAACTAACCTAAGGACATCACACACATCCATGCCCGAGGCAGGATTCGAACCTGCGACCGTAGCGGTCACGCGGTTCCAAGCTGACGCGCTTAGAACCGCACGGCCACACCGGCCGGCTGCTTTATATGTCAGGTTTATCATGTTGTACTCATCATTTCGTTAATGGTCATAGTTATTGTGGTATTTACGTGGAAGTAAGACACTGCGCCAAATTCGGAAAAGTTTGCAATGAAAAAGAGGGGTCGCTATTATTTTGCGTTTGGTGCATATTACATAATATGTTGCTGCTTATGAAACTTAGCTAATATATTGAATTTTTCTCTAGACTTGGGTGGTGGTCTCTATCTGTAAGCAATCTCGACAAAATTGATCTGACTTAGCACACTCATTTGTGGTCGCACCGCGCCAGCGATAAAGCCAGAGTGAAATATCCACAACATTCCACATATTTCATAAACCGTTTGAGATGTCGAAATGAGATTTTGGCAAATTATAGCGCACAAAGAGGAGAGTATTTTTCTGTATGGTTATTACGCAAAACTCCCTTATCTACCGTGTTATTCCACTAACTAAAGACTTTTCCGAATAAAGCACGTAATTTTTAAGGACCATCTATGGCTGGAGAACTAAGAAATGATATGGGTTTTGGAACAATAGAAGTGAAATCATTACACGTTTATTCTGTACCGAGGTTGTGCTTTTTCATAAGATGTTGACCTTACTTTTCCTCAGTTCCTCGCTTAATAAACTTAATAAATCACTGCTTCAGACTTCTCTCGCATTTGCGTCTGCACAACATGTTACTGAGGCGAGACTGTGTGGACTGTGTAAACTCCGCTGAGTTTTGGCAAAAGAAGCCAATTTTAACGTGGCAACAAGTGAAATGTATAGGTTTTGCTCAAAATTCGCCACACATGACACTTTTCTGAAAGTTACAAATGGTTAACAAACCACGCGAAAATAAATAAATCGCTGCATTTTCGGTGGAATTTTTTTTTTTGTTTTTTTTTTTTTTTTTTTTTGTTCTAACCAAAGAAGAGGTGACAGATCATTTTGAATGGTCACCATGTAAGTGTGGGTGTGAAGGTTCTCCGCTTAATGTACACAAAAAACGTGAGTGTAGGCTTCAGTTTAGAACAGCACTTCCCCTCCAGCACTCAGCATTTCCCCTACTGTGCTTGCCCACAACCCCCACCACTACCACTCTCCCCTGCATCTGCGCATCTACCGGCCATGGTATTCTGTGCACACTATAAAAAAAGAAGGGAGGTGTCATTATGACACAAACGTGAAGCCGAAGTCCGCCATCTTAACTAGCCCAAAACATTAGGTTCACCATGGTGATACGTCCCTGTGATGTCACTCTGACGTGCCCATGCCCAGTTTCGACAGTGTTGGATGCTTTGATTGTGTGGAGACGTAGTTGTTTCATCAAAAATGCCAGCTTGCGTTGTTTATGGGTGTACTAATCGATTCAACCATAATCTAAAGTTTAAAGGAATCACATTTCATTCATAAGTGGAGCAATTCAAGCAATATTTTCTTTTATATACATCAATTATGGTTGCACTGCTTACTTTTATTTTAATGGTTTTATTTCTGTCATTTGACTTTACATTTTCCTTTCATTCTTTCTCTTCTTTCCTATGTTTTCATTGTCTTCCAAGTCATAAACACTCCAAGATCCGAGCCACACTATATCAACATCTCGTCCGCACACAACACACAGCTATGAAACTGCACAGGACTTTTATGTCTGATGGCTGAGGACCTGTAACTGCTCAAAATAAAAGTTAGTGATGCATTGGTGGAGTAATTCTGGAGGTATTTCTTCATCTGAGTTTTGAAAGTGCGGACCATTCTCTCGGCTTTTCCATTCGATTGTGGATGGAATGGGGGTTTTGGAATGTGTGGAATGTCATGCTGGGCACAGACACTACGAAACTCTTCGTTATGGAATTGTAAACTGTTGTCATTTACGAGCACTTTCGGAAGACCTTCAATAGCAAACATTTTTTCTAAGGCTGTGATGGTATTGGTGGTTGATGTGGCATTGCATCGGACAATGTAGAGAAATTGGAAGTAACCATTTGAAAGTAACCATCAACCACTATCAAAAACAAGGTGGTAAACATTGGCCTGGAAAAATCAGTGTGTAACCAAGGGCGAGCACATGGTGACCAAGAAGCAAATGAATGTCGTGGGCTGTCTGCTGGCTTGGCAGGATGGACATGTCTGGTTAGTCGTTCAATCTCCTGGTTCATACCCGGCCAGTAAGTGAACCTGCGAGCCAGCAGTTTAGTTCGGGATATCCTGCAGTGGCCTTGGTGCAACAGTTAGAGGACATGCCGACGTAAAGAATAAGGAGGGACTACTCTAGGATTTCCCTCGCTGGAAACGAGTAGAATTACTCCACCAATCAACAAGAGTTGACGGTGGGCATTAAAGAAATGACAGAATGCCGTGGAAGCCTTGGGAGGTTGTCGTTTGGGCCATTCATGTGACTTCGGACTTGTTGGAGTACCTTGTCATTACCAGTTGCGTCTGTGAGCCTGGAGCCGGTTATGGGAAAAGAATCTATGGCGGCTTCTTCTTCTTCTTCATCGATGTGAAAACACATAATTTCTTCTTTGTCGAACTCTGGATCGAGTCTCCATGGAAAGCAGGAGAGTGCATCAGCTTTGGCAGCTCAGTCATGTTGTGGAAGTGAATCTCGTACTGGAAGTGCACCAGAAATAAAGCCAGGCGCAGGAGGTGGTGAGCAGTCCTGTCTGGAATCTTCGCTGCTGGATTGAATAAGGAGATTAGCGGTTTATGGTCTGTGGCGAGGAGAAACTTTTGCCATAAACAAAAAAATGGTTCAAATGGCTCTGAGCACTATGGGACTTAACTTCTAAGGTCATCAGTCCCCTAGAACTTAGAACTACTTAAGCCTAACTAACCTAAGGACTCACACACATCCATGCCCGAGGCAGGATTCGAACCTGCGGCCGTAGCAGTCGCGCGGTTCCAGACTGTAGCGCCTTTAACCGCTTGGCCACTCCGGCCGGCCATAAACAAAAACGTGGAATTTCTTTAGTGCGAAAACGATAGCCAGTGCTTCTTTTTCTATTTGGGCGTACCTGCGTTGGGCGCCAGTCAATGTTTCTGAGGTATAGGGCACAGGGTGCTCGGAGCCATCTGCCTCCCTGTGTAGCAGGCCCTCTCCGACACCTGTATCAGCAATAACCATCTGCTTTGTTGGATCAAAACGTGCGAGGCAAGGGGCCATCAACAGCTGGGATTTCAATCTGAGGAAGGCGCGCTCGCAAGCTGGAGTCAACTGGAAAGGCAGCCCTCTTTTGCATAACTGGGACGGTTTCTGTTGCTGCTGCTGGTAAGAACTTTCGGTAATACGATATCTTCCCCAGAAAGGAACGAAGTTGTTCAAGCGTTGTTGGTCTCATATCTACCCAGAGAATGAATACCAGAGCTGGAAATGATATGGCCGAGGTACTCAGTCTCAGGCTGCAAAAAACAACATTTTCCTTTTCTGCATGTTTGGCCAGCCTCCCATAAGACGCTGAATAAGGATTTCAGATTGCGAAGGTGTTCTTCCGTGGTTCTCCCTGCTACAATTATGTTGTCTAAATAGGTAATGCATCCATCCACTTTGAGTACTAATTCTTCCAAAAATCGTTGATGGTGGGGGCACTTGCTATACAAAACATTAGGTGTTTCAAACAATAAAGACCGTGCGACTTGTTAAGTGTAAGAAACTGTTGACATTCTGCATGAAGGGGAAGTTGAAGGTATGCATCCATCTAGAGACGAAGTTTCCACCTTGTAATTTTGACAGAAATTCTTCCGGCTTCGGAACAGTCTACCGTATCTTCCTTCGTCGTCGGGGTTGTCGTTGTTACCGTGAGGCACCGTTATACCAAGTGGAAAGGCGCGTCGATCTAAGAGAATGCGATATGGTAACCTTAAGTCATTGACAACACACAACGGTCACGGTAGCACCTCATTCCAGAATACCTGCAGTAGTTAGGATCTACGAACTACCCCCTCTTGACCAGGTCCCCAAAACTTAACTCGTAACGAGATCCCTTCGAAGCATATTGTCATAACGATCGTATATAAAGGCTTCGTACAACGATAAGAAATGTTACAGTTTATGGAATAATGACAGATACGACCAAACTGTCTTGTTTCTTCTGTTTTATTTAACGTAACTTTGTTCACAGTTTTATTTCGCATTCACCACTCATTCACACTCTGATGTGGAGTATATGCGAGTGCCTGAACCCTAACTCCCAAGTTCCATCGAAACCCTTTGATGAACAGTTTTCGTTGCTCGACACCAACAGTTAATGATAACGATACAGTTTTTCTCCTTTTCGTAAATTGGAGACCGCTCTCCGCGATATAATTAAAAAAAAGAAAAAAACGGTCTCAATACCGCGTCCCTCGTGAGATGCGTATAGATTTATCCCGGAATTGACCGCCCTGTAGGTGTACTCAATTTCATGACCACACGTCGCTATCCGCGATTTCGTGTAACTAAATGTCCTTTTGTTGGGCTTGCTCTGAACACTATGGGACTTAACATCTGAGGTCATCAGTCCCCTAGAACTTAGAACTACTTAAACCTAACTAATCTAAGGACATCACACACATCCATGCCCGAGGCAAGATTCGAACCTGCGACCGTAGCAGTCACGCGGTTCCGGACTGCGCGCCTAGAACCGCTAGACCACCGCGGCCGGCCATCCTTTTGTTACTCTGATTGTATACCGTAGTTATTTAAAACTCGCCCCTATATTTTTCTCACTACGCACAGTTAGCACTTCTTTACTTGTTATTTCTAAGAGTAAAGGAAAAAAATGACGCCGTATCATCGGCTTCGTCGATATAAAGCAAAACACCTCAATATGCCCAATTTTACCTCTTCCTATAGGATCGGCTACCTTACTCATTAATTGACTACATATTATTTCCAATAACACTAAACAGGTATCGCCGTTATAGTTTAATTGTATTCAAAAGCATGTTATTATTATTATGACCGACCAAATCGTAACAAATCGCGCTGCGTGCGTTTTTAATGATAGCTTTATACTCGCCCAGCCTTTATTCATGCAATATTATATATAAATATACAGACAGGATCGAAAGATCGATCTCTCTACCGTAACCAATAGAGACAAATACTCTATTCAAGTTCCGTTACAACTATCTTGACTCGCATTGTTACATGGTCCTCCAGACTGTGATGTCTTGATGAGGGTTCCAGACAGAACAGACTTATTTGTTGTGTACTGTGAAAGGAGAGGGTATTTGTTTCGGCGAATCCACTCACTCTCAGATTCACTCAACAAGTCAGTACATACATTCTACAATATTTAAGTTGAATTAATGGGCCTAGACAAAATGCCCTTAACTAAATTCCACATTTGTTTATAGATCGTCTTAGAAACACTTCACACTAATCACTTCATATTCACACCACATTTTTTCTTGGACGAAGCCCTCAGTTCTTCAACCGACTGTGCAAGGCAGGGATCACAGCCAGGTTCGACGATTGGCATCCTAGGTAAAGACCCTTATCAGGCCACTTGTTTAGCCAGAGAGGATTTGGTCCTTTTCTTTTCCTCTTAATTCCACTTTTAAATCATCCATCCTCGCTGTTCGGTGAAAGGATAAATCGTATTTCAGCATTGTCATTGTTGCTGATACCAAGAAGGTATCTCATGGAAATCTTCGGTACTTTCTTTAATTTTCTTTGTAAGTTAGTATAAGTATGTATTTATCCACGAGTGCTTTTATTTAGTCCACTCTGAGTGTAGTCTTGGTGTCATTCACTGTCTCTTGAATCTATATTTCGTTCATTATTGATAATACTTCTTCAGGTCTATGTGAGGGAACAAGCCTTTAATTACATCAGTATCACAATCTGCCAGGAGGTAGCTCCCTTCATGAGGTATTTTCATTATTTTGTATGGACCTGTATATAAATATTGCCATTTCTTATTCAGTCTTTCCCTGGTTGATGATTCTGGGTGATTTCTCAATAAAATTTCTTCCCCTACATCATATGTGACTACTTTCTTCACGTTTTTATCAAACCGGGTTTTTGTCAATTGTGCTTCATGCTTCAGGTTTTCGTAGACCTTCTTCACCATATCTTCTTTCTTGATAGTCTTTTGTTCTATAGCAGGTAATTTATTCATCCATTCTGGCACAATACTTTCACCAAATACTATTTGGTTAGGTGAATAACCTGTCGATAAGTGCGGTAAGTAATTACACACGTTCTCAAATTCATAAATCCAATCGATCCATTTATAATGTTGTTTGGGTATGTACGTCCGTAAAAATCGGTTCAACTCTCGGAAGATTCTCTCAACCGGATTTCTACAAGGGTAAAATCTTGAGATGTAAATGTGCTGGATTCCTTGTTCTTTCATAGTGTCTCTCTTTACTTTGCTTGTATAATAAGCAGCGTTGTCTGTCAAAATCATTATAGGTTTGCCAAGCTCAGTTATATAGTTGTTGATAAATTTGCGTAACATGGGTCGAATATGGAGATTGTTCAAAGGATATAATTTCACATATTTTGAAAACAGATCGTAGAAAGCCAAAACATATTTGAACCGTCCTCGTGTCATGGGACCTGGCCCACAGACCTCACATGACACCAACATTAAAGGTTGTTGTGGGATGATCGGATGTAATTCTATCTTCCGACAAAAGTTTATGGGTTTTGCCTTCTGACATATTTCGCACATCTTAAGAATATTTGTAGCTAGACATCCCAAATTTGGATGATAGCAGTATTGTGCTATTTTGGCTGTACATTTAGCGGCACCAAAATAATCCCAATTTAAGTGAGTGTACCATACTAGTGATTCTAAATATTTATTTGGAACACAAACTTTCCAAACATCTTCTTCATCCTTCCTTCGATACAATATTCCGGATTTTAATTGATACTGTTCTTGAGAGTGACTTAGCGTTTTGCTTTCAACAGCACGTCTAATGGCTTTCCACAACTTATCCTCTTCTTGCAGTTGTGGGAGACTTCGACATAGCTGTGAAATCTGCCTCTCACAATATTGCCATGATAAATGACTCTGAGCACTATGCGACTTAACTTCTGAGGTCATCAGTCGCCTAGAACTTAGAACTAATTAAACCTGACTAACCTAAGGACGTCACACACATCCATGCCCGAGGCAGGATTCGAACCTGCGACCGTAGCGGTCGCTCGGCTCCAGACTGTAGCGCCTAGAACCGCACGGCCACACCGGCCGGCTGCCATGATAAATTCATGACTTTAAAGTCAATAGTCCATTCTTCGGACTCGTCGTCATTCTTCCTTTTCGGTAGTCTTGAAAGAGCATCGGCTATGATGATGTCTTTCCCTCTGATGTATTTGAGCGTAATATCATATTATTGCAGTAGCAAGGCCCACCGGGTTAAATGTGAATGGAACATCCTTCCCGTTAAAATAAAAGATAAAGCTTTGTGGTCGCAGAATACAGTGATCTTCTTTCCATATACAAAATAGCGAAACTTTCTAAGGGACCAGACCACGGGCATTACTTCCAATTGAGTAGTACAATACGCACGTTCACAGCTAGAGAGTGTTCTGCTGGCAAACCCAATTAGTTTGATGGTACTGGATTGTCCATCTGGAAAAGAGTGGCACCCAATCCTGTTTCAGAAGCATCCGCAGCAATATAAAAATCTTGATCAAGTCTCGGATGATGTAACAGTGGAGCATTAGTCATAGCATTGCCAATGTTATCAAAAGCTTGCGTGCATTCGGTATTCGATTCCCACATGATTTTTTTCTTAACAGCCATAACAGACAGTCTTGGCTTCCTAACTGATTGGGTAAAAATCGTCGAAAAAAAGAAACTAAGCCGATAAACGACTTTAATTCCGTTCTATTCTTTGGATAAGCACATCTGTTAATTGCATCCATCTTTTTAGGATTTTGTTTTATCCCTTCAGGAGTAATTATATGTCCAAGAAATTTCAATTGATTATGAGTAAACTTGGATTTGCTCAAATTTACAGTAACTCCATATTCCAAAAATTTCGCAAAAACTCTTCTTAATAAGTCCAAATGTTCCTCCCAAGTTTCAGAAGCAATTAACAAATCAACCACATATATAGCAACTTCATCCAAAAGGTCTGTGCCCAGTACGGTATCTAATGCCAATATGAAAACACCACCGCTTATTTTCAACCCAAATGGCATGACGGTAAACTGGTAACTTCGGCCAAGAAAAACGAATGCATTATATTTTCGAGATTCTTTCGATATTCTAGTTTGCCAATATGATCTACGCATATCCAAAGAAGTTAAGAAGCGGTCACCATAAAACTTTTGTACTAACTCTTCTAGGTTCTCCGGTCGCGTTTGCACAGGTATAATGATCTTATTGATCTCTCTGGCATCCAACACCAATCTGATGTCACCATTGGGTTTAATTACCGCCACAAGAGGGTTACAATATTCGGAATCTGAGGGCTCAATAATACCCCATTCTAACATTTTATTGATTTCCTTTCTATTTCTTTCTTTGTCCATGGGATATAATAGGAAGTACGATAATAGGGTTTATGCGCGTACATCTTTATATGGTATTCAAAGTCTTTTATTATACCCGGACGTTTACTAAAAATCGACTGATATGCTTCCAACAAGTAGTACAATTCGTCCCTTTGGATAACAGATAAATATTCTGATTCTAACACCTTTTCCTGCAATGACATTTTATCCATCATTTCTTCAGAACATTCAATAAGGCAGATATCATACACATTTTCATCATGAATACTGACATATTTTACCATTAGATTCATACACAGTTGATGTGGAATTACTCGGCCCTTTCTCATGGTGGCTGTCAAAACATTACCATTGGAATTAAATATACATTCACCTTTCTCTAAATTAATAATTGCACCTGTCTCACATAAAAAACCCAAACTCCAGGTACATGGTACTGTCATTTTAGGAACAACCAGGAACGTACTTTCTATTTGAGCCCCCCGTATTGTAACGTCGACACGTTCACAACTCTTTGCATTTTTGCGCCGAACGAGCCAGACACGGTACATCCTGTGATAGGAAAAGTGGGCATTTTTACCCCTCAAATGGTTCAAATGGCTCTGAGCACTATGCGACTCAACTGCTGAGGTCATCAGTCGCCTAGAACTTAGAACTAATTAAACCTAACTAACCTAAGGACAGCACACAACACCCAGCCATCACGAGGCAGAGAAAATCCCTGACCCCGCCGGGAATCGAACCCGGGAACCCGGGCGTGGGAAGCGAGAACGCTACCGCACGACCACGAGATGCGGGCTTTTTACCCCTCGGCTTATCTGTTTTAAACAGTCCAGCGTCATGACACTAATAGTCGCTCCAGTATCAATTAATATTTCAGCATCAACATCATTTATACTTGTTGGAATCATTGCCTGTAAAATTTGTCCGCATTTATTAGAAACTTCAGGTTTTTCTTCACTTAATTCATTCCTTATATCCTGATCGTTACTGTACCTCAATACTCCCAGTTGAAATTGATGCCGACCTTCCAGTCATTCTAGGAAAGCATTTGGTGACTGGTATTAGTTTAATCTATATCGTTGAGTCATCGGTGGGGCTTCATGAACTTCCACAATCCGTACAGTATGATCCGAGTAATGGTATTCACGCCCCCCCCCCCCCGCACATTGGAGGGTCCTTCGCCCATTGGTATAACTCCTTGTGCTGGATGAGGACTCGAGGCACTTGTTCCATCCTCCCGATGAACATTATGCTTCGAATTATCTTCCCAAGGTCGAATACAATTGGGTTCATCACTTCGGTACCTGTTACTCTTATTAATATCGCTACTATGCACATTCGAGTGACCATATCGATGTTTACCTCTAGCACAGTAAGTATCTCTTCCATATTTATTATAATCATTGTTTTTATTGTAACCATAGGACTAAGATTGTCCACGCTCCTGTGATGCGGGTTTGACCTGGTTTTCGGTATTATTATTATTATCGTAAGTTAAATTATTATTATAATTATTCGTATTACTATGAATGTGAGTCGACGACATTTGATTACTACTCATTTGTCTTGCGTCTTCCATAATCGTATCTATAGAGTCAATCACCGACAAGAATTGTTCTACGTCGTGGTCAGGAACATTTATTAACTTTTCACGTATATTTATGGCAACCTTCCCTTGTGAGCAACCGGATCACTCCAATAACGTGTCTTATTTATGTAGTTTTCAAAATATTGCCTTAAAGTACTCCTTTTACTGTTAAAATACTCAGGTTGATAAACCTCTTTTCTTAATTTCTCTTGTTTACTCGACGACCAGTATTTAGCCAAAAAATGTTGTTCAAATTCAGCGCAAGTATGGTAACTTTCACTTACTTCGCCGGCCCATAATGCGGCTTCTCCGGTAATTTTGAATACTATAAGTTGAAGTCGGTCGTGTTCAGACCAGCTACGTGGAAATATTCTTTTGAAATTATTGATGAAGATTTTCGGATGCAGGTTGTTCTTTTCAGTGGAGAATGTTGGGAATTGTCTACTTTTAAAAATGCTATTCTCCACCTTTAAAGAAGACAAATATACTCGCTGACCAAAAGAATCATCAACTTTACCAACCGAATCATCAACTTCCCAATGCAAATTTTCACCACAATTGTACTTCGTATTATCACATGTTCGGTTGTTTTTCGTCCTATTCTGTGAACGTTTGTTCTCAGTCCACAAATTTTGTGATGACTTTCGTTCTAACTCCGCCAATTTGTGATTAGTTTCCTTTTGCCATTTAGGGAACTCAGCAACTATTTTGTCTTTTTATTTTCTGAATTTCGCTAGTGAAGAGCTTAATTAATTCATCATTTCTACTTAGGTGCTCATTGATATTTTCATTTGGCTGGGATCCAATAGAAGTCTTAACCTTGTCTACAATTTCATTTCCTTTTATTTCTATCCATTCAGATAGATCTTCGTCAAGTCATTTATTCTGATCTACCAAATACTTGTCAATCCCCTTACGAGCATCGGCCTCAAACTCGACTATTTCTTTCGAAAGCCTTTCTATCTGTGCGTTAGCATTGAAACAGCTACTTTCACACGTAACCATCCTATTGGACAGGCGATCATAACTCTTCGAAATTACCTCATATTTCTTTTCTACGTCACGAAGTTTTCCCATTAAATTATTATGTTGCCTTTCTAGGGTGTTAGAAAACTCTACATCTAGTTCTCCAAATTGCGCATTTAATTGAGTCTCCCAGTCCGACTTTAATTCTTTCTTACTATTTTCCAGTTTATGATCAAAGGTGTTCAGTTTGCTCTCCAAAGAATCCATTTTACCTTCTAATGAACCAAATTTGGCCTCAAATGTTTCATTTAACTTTTGATTGTCCTCTTTTAATTGCTTATTCCCTTTTTCTAGTGAACCAAGTCTTCCATTCATTACACCCATTTGAGTATTTATTGATACCAGCATATCAAACATTATTTGATTAATAATTCCATTTTGAGGATCAACTTGCTGATCTACTTCCGAAACCTCAAGATCTTTATGTTCTCCCACGCTGCTTACCTTACGTATCATTGTATTTGATTCTCCTAACTACTCTAAATCAATAACTGTATTATTATCTGTACATGTCTCCTGTCCCACATTGAGCTCATGGGATGCATTATCCATATCCACCTCACTTTCCTCTCTCTCTCTCTACTCATTACTCTAATCAACTGCACATTATCATGTATTCTTTAGGTTCGTTTTGACATGATTATTCACTACCAAGACATACATTATTTTCACTATGTATTTATATATATTTATCTACCAAAATCACAAGTCTCAACTTCCTTTTTTTAAAATTATATTGTTATTTTAATCATACCTGGTCGTATCGCTCATTTTTAGCGATTATTGAAGAGTACCTCTCTTATTGGACAGATTCACTGGCTGCTACAATATTTTCCAACTCTAGGGTTCGTGAATCCGGATGCAGCAATCCTCCTCGATCGAGCCGCACGTAGTGGCGCCACCTCTGTCGTATCTTCCTTCGTCGTCGGCGTTGTCGTTGTTGCCGTGAGGCACCGTTATACCAAGTGGAAAGGCGCGTCGATCTAAGAGAATGCGATATGGTAACCTTAAGTCATTGACAACACACAACGGTCACGGTAGCACCTCATTCCAGAATAGCTGCAGTAGTTAGGATCTACGAACTACCCCCTCTTGACCAGGTCCCCAAAACTTAACTCGTAACGAGATCCCTTCGAAGCATATTGTCATAACGATCGTATATAAAGGCTTCGTACAACGATAAGAAATGTTACAGTTTATGGAATAATGACAGATACGACCAAACTGTCTTGTTTCTTCTGTTTTATTTAACGTAACTTTGTTCACAGTTTTATTTCGCATTCACCACTCATTCACACTCTGATGTGGAGTATATGCGAGTGCCTGAACCCTAACTCCCAAGTTCCATCGAAACCCTTTGATGAACAGTTTTCGTTGCTCGACACCAACAGTTAATGATAATGATACAGTTTTTCTCCTTTTCGTAAATTGGAGACCGCTCTCCGCGATATAATTTAAAAAAAGAAAAAAAACGGTCTCAATACCGCGTCCCTCGTGAGATGCGTATAGATTTATCCCGGAATTGACCGCCCTGTAGGTGTACTCAATTTCATGACCACACGTCGCTATCCGCGATTTCGTGTAACTAAATGTCCTTTTGTTACTCTGATTGTATACCGTAGTTATTTAAAACTCGCCCCTATATTTTTTCACTAAGCACAATTAGCACTTCTTTACTTGTTTATTTCTAAGAGCAAAGGAAAAAAATGACGCCGTATCATCGGCTTCGTCGATATAAAGCAAAACACCTCAATATGCCCAATTTTACCTCTTCCTATAGGATCGGCTACCTTACTCATCCTCCCCCCATGAACCATGCACCTTGCCGTTGGTGGGGAGGCTTGCGTGCCTCAGCGATACAGATAGCCGTACCGTAGGTGCAACCACAACGGAGGGGTATCTGTTGAGAGGCCAGACAAACGAGTGGTTTCTAAGAGGGGCAGCAGCCTTTTCAGTAGTTGCAAGGGCAACAGTCTGGATGATTGACTGATATGGCCTTGTAACAATAACCAAAACGGCCTTGCTGTGCTGGTACTGCGAACGGCTGAAAGCAAGGGGAAACTACGGCCGTAATTTTTCCCGAGGGCATGAAGCTTTACTGTATGATTAAATGATGATGGCGTCCTCTTGGGTAAAATATTCCGGAGGTAAAATAGTCCCCCATTCGGATCTCCGGGCGGGGACTACTCAAGAGGACGTCGTTATCAGGAAAAAGAAAACTGGCATTCTACGGATCAGAGTGTGGAATGTCAGATCCCTTAATCGGGCAGGTAGATTAGAAAATTTAAAAAGGGAAATGGATAGGTTAAAGTTAGATATAGTGGGAATCAGCGAAGTTCGGTGGCAGGAGGAACAAGACTTTTGGTCAGGTGAATACAGGGTTATAAACACAAAATCAAATAGGGGTAATGCAGGAGTCGGTTTAATAATGAATAGGAAAATAGGAGTGCGGGTAAGCTACTACAAACAGCATAGTGAACGCATTATTGTGGCCAAGATAGACACAAAGACCACGCCTACTACAGTAGTACAAGTTTATATGCCAACTAGCTCTGCAGATGACGAAGATGATGAAGAAATTGAAGAAATGTATGATGAGATAAAAGAAATTATTCAGGTAGTGAAGGGAGACGAAAATTTAACAGTCATGGGTGACTGGAATTCGAGAGTAGGAAAAGGGAGAGAAGGAAACATAGTAGGTGAATATGGGTTGGGGCTAAGAAATGAAAGAGGAAGCCGCCTGGTAGAGTTTTGCACAGAGCATAACTTAATCATAGCTAACACTTGGTTCAAGAATCATGAAAGAAGGTTAGAAGAATCCTGGAGGTACTAGAAGGTATCAGACAGATTATATAATGGTAAGACAGAGAGATTTAGGAACCAGGTTTTAAATTGTAAGACATTTCCAGGGGCAGATGTGGACTCTGACCACAATCTATTGGTTATGAACTATAGATCAAAACTGAACAAACTGCAATAAGGTGGGAATTTAAGGAGATGGGACCTGGATAAAGTGAAAGAACCAGAGGTTGTATAGAGTTTCAGGGAGAGCATAAGGGAACAATTGACAGGAATGGGGGAAAAAAGTATAGTAGAAGAAGAATGGGTAGCTCTGAGGGATGAAGTAGTGAAGGCAGCAGAGGATCAAGTAGGTAAAAAGATGAGGGCTAGTAGAACTCCTTGGGTAACAGAAGAAATATTGAACTTAATTGACGAAAGGAGAAAATATAAAAATGCAGTAAATGAAGCAGGCAAAAAGGAATACAGGCGTCTCAAAAATAAGATCGACAGGAAGTGCAAAATGGCTAAGCAGGGATGGCTAGAGAACAAATGTACGGACGTAGAGGCTTATCTCACTAGGGGTAAGATAGTTACTGCCTACAGGAAAATTAACGAGACCTTTGGAGAAAAGAGAACCACTTGTATGAATATCAAGAGCTCAGATGGAAACCCAGTTCTAAGCAAAGAAGGGAAAGCAGAAAGGTGGAAGGAGTATATAGAGGGTCTATACAAGGGCGATGTACTTGAGGACAATTTATAGAAATGGAAGAGAATATAGATGAAGATGAAATAGGAGATATGATACTGCATGAAGAGTTTGACAGAGCACTGAAAGACCTAAGTCGAAACAAGGCCCCGGGAGTAGACAACATTCCTTTAGAACTACTGGCAGCCTTGGGAGAGCCAGGCCTAACAAAACTCTACCATCTAGTGAGCAAGATGTATGAGACAGGCGAAATACCCTCAGACTTCCAGAAAAATATAATAATTCCAATCCCAAAGAAAGCAGGTGTTGACAGATGTGAAAGTTACCGAACTATCAGTTTAATAAGCCACGGCTGCAAAATACTAACATGTATTATTTACAGACGAATGGAAAAACTGGTAGAAGCCGACCTCAGGGAAGATCAGTTTGGATTCCGTGGAAATGTTGGAACATGTGAGGCAATGCTGACCTACGACTTATCTTAGAAAATAGATTAAGGAAAGGCAAACCTACATTTCTAGTATTTGTAGACTTAGAGAAAGTTTTTGACAATGTTGACTGGAATACTCTCTTTCAAATTCTGAAGGTGGCAGGGGTAAAATACAGGGAGCGAAAGACTATTTACAATTTCTACAGAAACTAGATGGCATTAATAAGAGTCGAGGGACATGAAAGGGAAGCAGTGGCTGGGAAGGGAGTGAGACAGGGTTGTAGCCTCTCCCCGATGTTATTCAATCTGTATATTGAGCAAGCAGTAAAGGAAACAACAGAAAAATTCGGAGTAGGTATTAAAATCCATGGAGAAGAAATAAAAACTTTGAGGTTCGCCAATGACATTGTAATTCTGTCAGAGACAGCAAAGGACTTGGAAGAGCAGTTGATCGGAATGGATATTGTCTTGAAAGGAGGATATAAGATGAACATCAACAAAAGCAAAACGAGGATAATGGAATGTAGTCAAATTACGTCGAGTGATGCTGAGGGAATTAGATTAGGAAATGAGACACTTAAAGTAGTAAAGAAGTTTTGCTATTTGGGGAGCAAGATAACTGATGATGGTCGAAGTAGAGAGGATATAAAAGGTAGACTGGCAATGGCAAGGAAAGCGTTTCTGAAGAAGAGAAATTTGTTAACATCGAGTATAGATTTAAGTGTCAGGAAGTCATTTCTGAAAGTATTTGTATGGAGAGTAGCCATGTATGGAAGTGAAACATGGGCGGTAAATAGTTTGGACAAGAAGAGAATAGAAGCTTTCGAAATGTGGTGCTACAGAAGAATGCTGAAGATTAGATGGGTAAATCACATAACTAATGAGGAAGTATTGAATAGGATTGGGGAGAAGAGAAGTTTGGGGCACAACTTGACCAGAAGAAGGGATCGGTTGGTAGGACATATTCTGAGGAATCAAGGGATCACCAATTTAGTATTGGAGGGCAGCGTGGAGGGTAAAAATCGTAGAGGGAGACCAAGAGATGAATACACTAAGCAGATTCAGAAGGATGTAGGTTGCAGTAGGTACTGGGAGATGAAGAAGCTTGCACAGGATAGAGTAGCATGGAGAGCTGCATCAAACCAGTTCAGGACTAAAGACCACAACAACAACAACAACAACAACAACCTTACTCATTAATTTACTACATATTATTTCCAATAACACTAAACAGGTATCGCCGTTATATTTTAATTGTATTCAAAAGCATGTTATTATCATTACGACCGATCAAATCGTAACAAATCGCGCTGCGTGCGTTTTTAATGATAGCTTTATACTCGCCCAGCCTTTATTCATGCAATATTATATATAAATATACAGACAGAACCGAAAGATCGATCTCTCTACCGTAACCAATAGAGGCAAATACGCTATCCAATTTCCGTTACATCTATCTTGACTCGTATTGTTACAACAGGATACATCTCAATCTCTGATTGAGCGTTGACAGATACTTTAAAATCGCAGCACAGGTGGGTATACCCGGATGGCTTTCGCACTTTGATTAATGAGGTAGCCCATTGACTAGTAGGAATGGGTTCTAGAACTCCATTTTCAGTTAGGCGATCCAATTCATTCTTTATTTGGTCTCTCAGAGCTAGCAGAACGGCGCGAACTCGAAAGTACCTACGATGTGCGCCTCAAAATCATTTGCGGTGCTGAGATCCGGGGTGAACAGGTCCTCATAGTCCTGGAAAAGTCCGTGTAGGTCAGAGTACGGAACATCTTCTGATACCAAATTCACGGAATCATCTATTGAAATCCCGGCGGAGGTTCGAATCCTCCCTCGGGCATGGGTGTGTGTGTTTGTCCTTAGGATAGTTTAGCTTAAGTAGTGTGTAAGCTTAGGGACTGATGACCTTAGCAGTTAAGTCCCATAAGATTTCACAAACATTTTGAACATCTATTGAAAATTCAAATTTCTGAAAAGAGTCAAGTGCAAACAAGTTCTCAGCGGAATCACTGTTAACGATTAAAAAAGTAATGTAGTAGGTGTCATTATAATATGTTGTTGGCAGTCCGACTTGACCACTTCCTGGGATGGTACGTTTATTATGCGCGATTAAACGTCTCTTTGTTTCTTGCAAAGGATGAGCTACAATAGGTACCATAATTCACAATGCTCACGCTGTGCCGCTGTTTACTTGTAATTGAATTGGTTTTTCTGCAATTTGCACGTCTACGAAAAACATATTAGAGGTCTCTTTATGGTCTATAGGGGCTACCAGATTAACATCCATCTGTTGGGGAGGAGGCTGTCATGCCTGACGGGACATACAGAAGCTAAATTGCCGTTGGCAGAACAGTTTTGACAGTAAACCCATCTGTCACGACACTCTTCACGTTGATGTTCTTTTAAAACAATTAGTACATGACGGCAATCGTTTCGGTACCCAAACCGGTTTGATCGGCTCGAGAGTGATGGAGGACGTTGTTGGTTAATGGTACGGCCCCCCGCCTGTACTGTTGCGAAGTCCAAATCGCGACTAGTGTGGCCATTGGCTACTTGGTCGGATGTGTTTGCATTAACGGCTGCTATGTCGATCCACCACTTTGAAGTTTTGTCTGATGACGGATCTCTGAGTTGAAGTGCCTCGTGCTGGAAATCCCTGTCTGGGGTACCCCGGATCATCACGTTCCTAATCATTTCTTCTGCATACGACTCCTTACCTTTAGGGGTAACAAAATGACATTTTCGCCCTAAACCTTGCAACTCTGCAGCCCATTCTTTACGAGTCTGGTTTGGCAGATTTTTTACATTGGTAAAATGCTACCTGGGAGGAAATAACATGGGTATGCTGCTGGTAATATCTAGTCAGCAACGAACGAATATTTGAAAAGGTGAGCTCTCAAGGCTTCGATAAGGAGGCGAGTTTGCACAGTAGCCGATAAATCTCAGGTTTTAACCATGACAAAAACAAAGATTTCATGAGGCTGTCGTCAGTTGCCTTGAATGCGTGGAAATATCCCAGTAACCTTGATTCGTAGGCTTCTCAATCCTAAAAAGCCTCATCAAAGGAAGGAAAAGCCGTCACTTGCTATGTTGCTTGCGTCGCTGTAAACTTTGAAGAAGTGGTTGGAGGGTGTTCAGTAGCAGCTTCTGGTTCTCGTCCTGCTGATGAAAAAGTTGCGTGAGTAGAGCTTTCAGTGTAGATGGTTGCTGGCTCGTTGCCATTTTATTGTGTTATAACTAGGAATAACACAAAAAACACAGTACATCCAATTATCTGCTGCACAAAGTACAGTTCCTTCAACAAATATAACACATCAACAGAAGTCAGTAGACAGGGTAGAGCATACTAAGTTTTTGGGTGTACGTATAGATGAGAATCTTAATTGGAAAATCCATATTTTCGATCTTTTAAAGCGACTAGGTTCAGCAACTTTTGCAATCAGAATAATTGCCAATTTTGAGGATATAGAAATTTGTAATCTAACATACTTTGCATACTTTCACTCTCTGATGTCACACGGAATAATATTTTGGGGTAACTCAACATTTAGACAAAAAGTATTCACTACTCGAAAGAAAGTGGTTAGAATAATGTGTGGGGTTCATAGTCGCATATCTTGTAGGCACCTTTTAAAAGCTTGGGAATTCTTACAACAGCCTCACAGTGCATTTACTCACTAATGAAATTTGTTCTCAACAACATGGATCAGTTTAAAAACAACAGTGACTTTCATGATTATAATACCAGAAAAAAGAAAGACTTGCACTATCCTCTATTCAACCTATCTTTGGCTCAGAAAGGGGTAAAATATGCTGCTATAACAATTTTCGACAAATTACCAGATGAAATAAAATGTCTGACAGACAGCAGTAATAGCTTCAAAAAACAAATTGAAATCATATCTCCTTGACAACTCCTACACCACAGATGAATTCTTGAATAGGAATAAATAACTCCATAAATATAGTATATGCATTTTGTGCCATTTAATGGAATGGGGTAAATAATAGAAATATTAATCCTTAACTCTGTATTGTACTATATGTATAGCCCATATATTAAAAAATCTTGTTTCATATGTGCATTTCTTGTGCGCTTGACACGTTCCACATCATAACGGCTACCGTACCGTGCGATTGATCAATGGAACACGCAACCAACTAACTAACATATAGCACCGTTCTACGCTTCTACTGACACAACTCTGAGACAAATAATTCTGTTGCCAAGCGCCGAGTTGTAGATGAACACTTTGTGGAAAATTATATAAATTAATGGTCGTTATACCAATTTTCCAGGAAGTGCAAGCGAAATGCAGAATTTGAGCGGAAATCACAAGTCCGTTGACATAATAAGCCTAGTGAACATTGGAGTGCGAGTTCCAGTATAGCACCGTGATTCTAAGTCCAGAGTGCAGCCGAATCAAAATCGAACACCAGATCTCCCACAGCGTAGCACTTGCGAGTTGTGAAGTAGAACAGTAGCACTTGCGAGTTGTGAAGTAGAACATAGCATGATGAGAACTGGCACGTAGACTTCAGTAGCGGTGTTAAATAAGGCTCCCGATGGCTGGGGTCACTGTATATTCTGGGCGGCCGAACGCTGCTTGCATGGTTGGGCAATCTCTGTGTTTTGAAGAGCGCGCGCGCGTGCGCACGAAGGCGGCCTGCGGTGTTAGCAGCGGGCCGCGCACGGTGAGTTGCGGCCAATAATGCATTTCTCGGCCGCGCGTAATGAAGCACTCCACTGCTCTGTGCGATTTAATAGTGGTGGGTACCACTATTACAGTAATAAATAATCTTCATCGGAACTGGAGCAGTTATCAAAGAGAATGTTTTCAGTTTAGTTTCAAATTTTACTTCGCTGTGAGTCAGGCATTTTATATCAGTGGGTACGTGATCAAATGGTTCAAATGGCTCTGAGCACTATGGGGCGTAACTGCTGAGGTCATCAGTCACCTAGAACTTAGAACTACTTAAACCTAACTAGCCTAGGGACATCACACACATCCATGCCCGAAGCAAGATTCGAACCTGCGACCGTAGCGGCCGCGCGGTTCCAGGCTGCAACGCCTAGAAACGCTCGGCCAGTCCGGCCGGCGGTACGTGATCAAAACTTACGTTGCAGCATCGTGAACGCCTGTTTCTTCTACAGACAACCATAATGTGGCGTAATGAATGTCATTTTTTTTTCTTCTGGTATTGTCATTATGTACGTAACTGTTCCTATTGAAGTGCTGTGGATTACTTACAACAAACTTCATGACGGAATATCTATAACGTGAAACAGATAGATTCCTAGTGACACGCCGAGCACAAGGCAGGCACGACGAAAAGAGTGTTCACATACATTTTCAGCCAAAGCCTTCTTCAGAAAGGAAGCACAGCACACATACACATTCATATAATCATCCACACGAAACTCACGCACACATGACGGCTGTCTCTGGCTGTTCTAGCCAGAACCGTTTTAAAGGGATTGGAAATGTGAACAATGAATGATAATTATCGGCGAGAGGAATTTAGGGCATCAGATGCTGCCGCAGCCATCAGCGCAGCTACGTAGCCGTTGTGTTGTGCAGGTACGAGACCATTGATACAGTGTGGCTCGGATGTCTGAGCGTTTGCGATTTGGA
Organism: Schistocerca americana; assembly: GCF_021461395.2. Taxonomy (NCBI): domain Eukaryota; kingdom Metazoa; phylum Arthropoda; class Insecta; order Orthoptera; family Acrididae; genus Schistocerca; species Schistocerca americana. The sequence continues at coordinate 406,077,098 of NC_060125.1, forward strand.
AGTCACCGACCGCTGTAGCCGAGGGGTTCTAGGCGCTTCAGTCCGGAACCGCGCTGCTGCTACGGTCGCAGGTTCGAATCCTGCCTCGGACATGGATGTGTGTGATGTCCTTAGGTTAGTTAGGTTTAAGTAGTTCTAAGTCTAGGGGACTGATGACCTCAGATGTTAAAGTCCCATAGTGCTTAGAGCCAATTTGGAAGGCAATGAAAAACACAGGAAAGAAGAGAAAGAACGGACGCTGAGTAAAGTAAGGTAAATCTAAAGTCAAATGACGGACATAAAACCACTACAATAAAAGTAAACAGTGCAGCAATAATTGATGTATATGAAAGAAAATATTGTTTGAATTGCTCCACTTATGAATAAAATGTGATTCCTTTAAACCTTAGAGTATGATCAGATCGATTAGTACACCCATAAACAATGCAAGCCGGCCGCGGTGGTCTCGCGGTTCTAGGCGCGCAGTCCGGAACCGTGCGACTGCTACGGTCGCAGGTTCGAATCCTGCCTCGGGTATGGATGTGTGTGGTGTCCTTAGGTTAGTTAGGTTTAAGTAGTTCTAAGTTCTAGGGGACTGATGACCACAGCTGTTAAGTCCCATAGTGCTCAGAGCCATTTTTGAAACAATGCAAGCTCGCATTTTTGATGAAACAACTACGTCTCCACACAATCAAACTACCCAACACGGTCGAAACTGGACACGGGCACATCAGAGTGTTGTCTCAGGGAAATGACACAGCGGTGAACTGTGAGGGTATGAATGCTGTGATCCTAATGTTTTGGGCCAGTTAAGATGGCGGATATGAGCTTCAAGTTTGTGACACAATGACCCTCTCTTCTTTTTTTACCTCCGTGGGCATTACAGACTTACGCTGTATGTTGTTTTGAAGTCAGAGTGAGCATTAGTAGACTACTGTTTACTATTGTTTCTCGCTCAGTACTTCTACATGCTTTCGTAATCCATTTAACTCCACTTTTACTGTATTTGTATCAACAGCATATTAAAATCGAGCTACGAAACCAATGTTTGTTTTTAGATTGGATTAGATTAGGTTTACTTTCATTCCAATTGATCCATAGTGAGGAGGTCCTCCAGGACGTAGAACATGTTAGAAAAACAATACGTGACAAATATTTACAACTAAAACAAATAAGCTAATGTACCGTTCCACAAGTCCCAAGTGGAATGATCGTAATTTTTTAATGAACACTATATGAAAGAGGCATTTTACAAATCCTAATGCACTGAGAAGTTATATTAGTTGGTTTTGCTGAGAAATTCATCAATGGTGTAGAAGGAGTTGGCCACCAACAAATCCTTTAGGCTTCTCTTAAACTGAATTTCATTTGTTGTTAAGCTTTCTATGACTGCTGGCAAGTTATTGAAAATGAGTGTTCCTGAATAATGCACACCTTTTTGTACAAGACTAAGTGATTTTAAATCCTTGTGAAGATTATTCTTATTTCTAGTACTGATTCCATAAATTGAGCTGTTGGTTTGAAAAAGTGATATATTTTTAATGACAAATTACGTTAAAGAATAAATATATTGGGAAGCAGTGGTTAGTACCCCTAGTTCCCTAAACAGGCTTCTGCAGGATGTTCTTGAGTTACACCACATATAACTCTTACTGCACGTTTTTGTGCCCGGAAAACTGCTTACTGGCATCGGTACTGCTTCTTGTTCGTCACATTTTCAGCTTTCAAATCATATGCACTCCCCTTTTAGTGTCCACGTTTGCAAAAAAACTTACCTACATGTCCTTTGCTAGCCCATAAATGTGTTCAATGAGGAAAGAGGTAAGGTACGCTATCTTATCTTGTGCAATATCAACAAAGTGAATGATTACTGAAATGTCAAAGAAACAGAACTATATAGAAGTATACCTCCATGCAGAATACAGTTCTTGTTTTATTGGATTGTCAGTGCATTAATCTAACTGCACGCTAATTTGTCAAAAACTGACATTTTGAGCCCGTGGCTGTGTACAAAATATAGGTTGCCTCTTACATAGAACATTGCAGCAACCAGCCACTTTGTCCAATGCTATTTATTTAAACAGCTTCGTTACCGGTTTCCAACCGCCAGGTTCATCTTTAGACGGCTAGTTCACGTTTTATATTAGATTTCGCCTTTTGCTTCCCCTACTGAAGAAATTTCCTTGGGGTGGTGGAGCCCTACAACCAAAAACAGCTGTGAGACAATGTCGTTTTAACTGTAATTGTACATCACAACGATCTTAAGTGATGTGAACCAATTATTAAAGGAAAGATATTTAGGTTACTTACGATGAAGAATCCACGCCATTATGTTCAAGTTTAGACTCCTTATGATCTCCCGGCAGCGAAAACTTTTCAATAGACTTTTCTGTAGGTATATGTATGCACAAAATGTAAAGCAGCACTCACACACTAAGACGTTTCATCACATGGAGGTATGTACACAAAGATGACGATATTACAACCATAACAATGTCAAAGACTTCCATTCTCAGAGATATATCTATATGTACATGTACGTGACAGTAGAAATCTACAAACTGCTAATATTACGTTACTTCCTATTTACATTGCAAGAGAACTGATTAGAATTAAGATGAACAAATAAAGCAGTCAGTTTCGCCCTGGGACCTTGGTGTGGGCGAAAGGAACTGGCCGGCAACCAGCCTGGATTTCGGGAACAATAGTCCAGCACCGGGGCCGGAAGGTCTTCAGTGTGCAACTTTTGGACCAGGAGGTTCTGCAACATGCCAATCAAATCTGTCCCCGACTAGTTCCCTAACAGTATTTTCCGTCCGTCTCTCCGCACCACCATTACGTCACCTAGTTCCCATCCCACCCAGTCAGAGCAACACCAGTCTTACACATGTCTATTGCGCACAGCTGGGTGACCAACAACACACCCCAAGAGGAGTGACTTACACCAGATGTCGCCTAGCTCCAGAAGCTGCCCTTCCTGGACGGTCACCAATCACGAGTAATTCCGGATGAAGATGAAGACATGCCAACGTCTATCTTCAGGAGTTCTAGGAATCGGGGTGATGCAAAACTTTTTTTGATGTGTATATGTTAGTCTTAAAAGATCTATAATTTTTAGTATTTTAAACAGTTGTTGCGCGCAAGAGACAGAAATAATGAACAAGAAGCAATCGCAAACAGCAGTCTGCTAATGTTTTGGGCCACCTAAAATGGCGGCAGACCCCGGCCACTCTAGCTTCAAAACGACGTACAGCCTAGGTCTGTAATGCCAGCTCCCTTCTTTTTTTACGTTCGTGGTTATCCGTCTTCGTATCGTAAATCAATGACGTCTTCCAGGACGTCATGGGTCAAAGTGGATTGGTGGAATCGGACATTGCTCATGACTATCTCCGAATTCCCATGAATTTATAATTTTACAACACAAGGTTAAAAATATCAGTACCTGCAAAATCAGAGTGTGTCAGTGTTTTTATATTCGCAATCCTTCTTACTATATACGGCGACTCAAGATTCACCTTCACTTTTCAATGTAGTTTGTGTTCCCTGATTAACTATAGATTCTAATGTAATTTCTCACTCTGTGTTGGCTTAGCGGACATGAAACATAACTAGACGACAGCACTTAACATCCAGATAAATGAGTAGCAGCCAGGCAGCTATATCGTCACACGTGGCATGCCATTCATCACATAGCATAACTTGAGCATCATCCATAACGAAGAAATCGATTATCTTGCCAAAGAAGCCACAAACCCCGGAACTTTCATCGACCCAAACTTTCGCCCTCTGAACTCTACCATCTGGCCACATAGAATGCCTTTCGACAATGCCAAGAGGACTGGAACGTATCTCAATTGTTCAGGGGAAGATATTACGCCTATGTTCAGCCTGTTATCCCACGTAGTCCTTGGTCTCGCGAAGTTCGTTTACCCAGATGGCTAATGTCTACTGTCTGACGTATGAGATTCAACATCGGAAGGTTTCCAATGCACCTCTATCGCATTAGTATCAGTCCAAAACCGCTCTATGGCTGTAATAACACTACAGCCAGCGACATAAATCACATAATCTTTGCATGTGCGAAATAGGAAGGCACAGACAATCCTTTTTTACAACAATTACGTCGTCTTAAAGTAGAGTTTCCTACGAGTGCCCCCATTCTTTCTTTGATTAATGCTACATGTGTCAAAGGGCTTTTCAAATTTTTACGAGCTGTCAAGATATCTTTGTAAATAATAACTGAGCACCGGAGAATGTGATAGCTGTTACGTTAATAAGTATTTTACGTGGATAGTTATTTTAATTTAAGCTTTGGACATTGTATTTCTAGTGCTTCTATTTTTTCAATTTATTTATTAACTTGTACTGTTAATTTTTAGTGTTGTTATATTTGCATCACCGTTATGTCATCAATGATGTGTTGTACTGCATGTCTCTTATTTAACGTTGGCCGATAGCTGCCGGTGGCCAAATAAATAAATAAATCACATTGCATGGGATTTCGATTTCCGACCAATCAGCGATCGATGGATCGATCGTTGCAGTCTGCGACTGCTGAAAAACGTGCAATCTGTGGAGAGATCGCGTGATCTGGCAACGGATTGTTGCTATGCACCGCGCCTATGCGGCAGCCCTAAAGCGTTCCAAGAAGGTTCGATACGACAGCTGGGGTGTGGTTTCCAGGACGACAGTTTCAACACGTTCGCCATCAGCTGCCGAGATCTCTCGCCGCTAACCATTCTGCAGTAAGTACATTCTTTTCTGTAATCTTTGACACCTTCGGTGAAATGATGCCGTCATCTATCACCATATAAAATAATATGTGCGATTATGTAAGTGTTCTCTGCCTTCCAAAGAATAAATCTAAATTTTAAAAGTTTCCTTCTAACAGCGGTTGTAAATTTTGTTGTGACATTTATTATGCGATAGTTTACAATCGGTACCACAGTGCCGTATCCATCTTAGTTCAAAAAGAAACTGTGACACTATTACAGCCGTATGGGATCCGTTGAAAGAAAATTTTGAGAATAATTTCGTTGCAAACTCACAATATACTGAAAAAGTATTTCCGTCTTTTGTACATTCCAGTATTGTTATTGTTGTGGTCTTCTATCCGAAGACTGATTTTATGCAGTTCTCCACGCAGCTCTATCCACGTCTATTCATCTCCGAATAACTACTACAAACTATGCACACGAAAGAATTTATAAAGTTAGTGGGTTTTGCCTTTCGAAGAATGTTACCTTCTATTGAAGATTTGGGTACAATCTCGACTTACGATTAGTTCATTTGCTCTATAAATAGTGTAGTTATCCGCTTTTCATTTTTTACTGCTCGTGGAGCCGTCTTGTACTACTGATGTTCTTCAGTCTTGTCGTTTCCAGTTAGGCTGCTCAAGCGAAGTGTAAACCTTGCGTGAGGGAACACAAACAGTTAGTTATTCGTGTATTCAGAGTAACTGAAGCCACAGCACTTACGTGTAACCATGTACAGCCCGTGAAATTCTGCCCGATGAAAGGATACAATAGAACGAAATGACAAAACCACGCTTGGCACGCTATTCCTTCAGTAGATCCGAAATAAACCATTACCCTTCGTCAGTGTAATAATGCCACACTGATCCTGTGGCCGTGGAAGAGATTTCTTATTGCGAATAATTCATTCTGCATCTTGTAGTGAATGGTTGTTATGCTAACATATCTTATTCTAGAATGAGATTTTCACTCTGCAGCGGAGTGTGCGCTGATATGAAACTTCCTGGCAGATTAAAACTGTGTGCCCGACCGAGACTCGAACTCGGGACTTTGCCTTTCGCGGGCAAGTGCTCTACCATCCGAGCTACCGAAGCACGACTCACGCCCGGTACTCACAGCTTTACTTCTGCCAGTATCTCGTCTCCTACCTTCCAAACTTTACAGAAGCTCTCCTGCGAACCTTGCAGAACTAGCACTCCTGAAAGTAAGGATATAGCGGAGACATGGCAAGTTTCATATCAGCGCACACTCCGCTGCAGAGTGAAAATCTCATTCTGGAAACATCCCCCAGGCTGTGGCTAAGCCATGTCTCCGCTATATCCTTTCTTTCAGGAGTGCTAGTTCTGCAAGGTTCGCAGGAGAGCTTCTGTAAAGTTTGGAAGGTAGGAGACGAGATACTGGCAGAAGTAAAGCTGTGAGTACCGGGCGTGAGTCGTGCTTCGGTAGCTCAGATGGTAGAGCACTTGCCCGCGAAAGGCAAAGTCCCGAGTTCGAGTCTCGGTCGGGCACACAGTTTTAATCTGCCAGGAAGTTTCATATCAGCGCACACTCCGCTGCAGAGTGAAAATCTCATTCTGGAAACATCCCCCAGGCTGTGGCTAAGCCATGTCTCCGCTATATCCTTTCTTTCAGGAGTGCTAGTTCTGCAAGGTTCGCAGGAGAGCTTCTGTAAAGTTTGGAAGGTAGGAGACGAGATACTGGCAGAAGTAAAGCTGTGAGTACCGGGCGTGAGTCGTGCTTCGGTAGCTCGGATGGTAGAGCACTTGCGCGCGAAAGGCAAAGTCCCGAGTTCGAGTCTCGGTCGGGCACACAGTTTTAATCTGCCAGGAAGTTTCATATCTTATTCTACTTTTCCTGTAATAATTATTGGGCTAGGTAAGAAATAGCTGTACACCTGATTAAGAAATTCGAGTACGTTTTCATATGACGTTTTTAACTGATAGCATGATAATAGAATTATTATTTTAACAACTGTTTATAACACATATGTTTTGGGTCTTTCCATCTTGAAGTGTTTATTCGTGGTATATTCGAAAATTAAGGAACGTTTACTGTCATTTAAATACTGCCAATTCGGAAAGATGTTACACGAATTCAGTGTGATCTATTGATTGATTACAAAGCCAAAGAAATCATTGTTTTGTAGTTGTTCGATTGTAGGTGAAATCAAACGTCAGTGGATTCCAAAATCGTTGATCTCGCCAGCTGCGAAGTGCCTGCCGTTAACTCTATTTTTGTATGCAACAGGATTTCAAGTTAATCAGGAGTTGAAACATTCTGGCAGATTAAAACTGTGTGCCTGACCGAGACTCGAACTCCGGACCTTTGCCTTTCGCGGGCAAGTGCTCTACCATCTGAGCTACCGAAGCACGACTCACGCCCGGTCCTCACAGCTTTACTTCTGCCAGTATCTCGTCTCCTACCTTCCAAACTTTACAGAAGCTCTCCTGCGAACCTTGCAGAACTAGCACTCCTGAAAGAAAGGATACTGCACACTCCGCTGCAGAGTGAACATCTGATTCTGGAAACATCCCCCAGGCTGTGGCTAAGCCATGTCTCCACAGTATCACGCTGTGAGCACCCCGTCTGGCTTGTTGCAGAGATGTCAGAGCCGGAGGACAAGTGGGTACCGAAGCACCGTACTAGCAGCCGCCCGTGGTTGCTGGGACCACCCGGCGTGACGCCAGAGAAGCACTCCTGCCTACACGACGACTATCCTCCGCCCGTGACGATGCGGCCGAGCGTCAAAGGTACACCAAAATAGTATATCTTTCATGTGCTGTTCTCTCTCTCTGAGACAGAACGTACAGAGAAAGCACTTGTATTGAAGTTAGCACAGTATACAAGTGAAACAAATGCAATAGCGGTTATACCAGACTGGGTCAAAGATAATCACGAAGTTACTAATAGTAGTTCTTGTTACAATCAATCTTTGAATGTTCGATGTTCGATGTTCCAAGTGCTCTGGGTACTGCATGTGATATTGCTCCCTCTGAGGATCCCCTCACTGGCACTCATCTCGAGCTTGCCATGCCTCTCTCTTCCTCCTGCACTACACTCTTTAATGTGAATGTCTTCTCTTTCCTGATCGAGGATCTCTCTTTCACGGAGGAAGACGGCATCAGTGCCTCAGTCGACAAACATGGCCGCCTTACGATCCGAGTATGCCTGGTCGGGCGCGACCCCAGTCAATCCCTGTCTCTCGCGATGGCTGCCCACTCTGCTCTCTGGTGTGGCTTCAAGACCATGTCGTTTCGGACGTACACAGCTCTGTGCCTTTCCTCCCCCCGCCCCTTCCCCCGTTGCAGCCTGCAGCGCAGAGGAGAGGAGGGGGGAAGAGGGAGGAAACAAAGAAGCTGGAGTGTGACAAGTTTGCCCGACCAGCCTGGAAGGGGATGCGGTTGGACTGTTTCTCACAGGGAGAAGAGGCACAGAGCTAGTCGAAGCCACGCCAGAGAACACAGTGGGCAGCTTGTGCAAGAGATAGGGATCAACTGGGGTCATGCATGACCAGGCATACTCAGATGGAAAGGCAGCCATGTTTGTTGGTCGAGGCACTGATGCTGTCTTCCTCCATGAAGGAGAGATCCTTGTCCAGGAAAGAGGAGACATTGACATTATAGAGTGCAGCGCAGGAGGACATGGCAAGCTCAAGATGAGTGCCAGCGAGGGCAGTGTCAGAGCGAGCAATATCACTTGCAGTTACCCAGAGCCCTTGTAACAACTTGGACAACACTGGGGAAGTCAGTCAGTGGGGGGTCCCTGGAGGGGGAAGAGAAAACTCAGCAGATGGAGGAGTTTCTGATGTACCTGTGGGAGGGAGATCATCATCAAGCGTCCAAGCTGCCTCGAATCTGTTGATGGAGGCAGTTTGTGGCTTACCATGTAAGAGGATATCAAAGATGTGGGTGGAGTGATGGAGCACTTTGTGGGGGCCAGAATAAGGCTGTTGGAGAATAGACCACACACTGTCATCATGGAGCATTTCATAGTCACAGTGCTGTAAGTTCTTCTGAGTATAGATACATGGGGCAGTGTAGGCGCACAGGGCTGGAGTGTGGATATGAGAAACGTGAGTGCACAGACATGCCCGACCAAAGTTGAGAGCCCAGAAGGGAGACAAGGCTTGGAGTATTCAACAAATTCAGCAGACAAGATCAGAGGTTCACTATAAAGTATGTCAGCTAGTGAAGCCTGCAAGTCCTCCTTGAGTGCTGTGTGAATTCTGAGCAGAACACAGGGGATGGCCTCTGACATGGAAGTAGACTTACACATTAGCGCTGTTTTAAGGGCACAGTGTCAGCTTTCACCCAGTCCATTAATTTGGGGATGGTAAGCAGTTGTGCAAAATTTATTGGCACTGCACAAGTTGTGCGTGCAGTGTGCTGAAAAGGACAGTTTCGAACTATCGCCTCTAATCAGTAGTAATGTAAGAGGGGCAACGAAAGCAAGCAATCCAAGAGCTGATAAATGCACAGGCAACAGTGTTGGCAGTAATGTCTGGGATAGGCACAGCCTTGACCCACATCCTGATGTGGTCAATGATAGACGGTATCTGCATGCGACCAACTCAGAGGAAGAGGACCGATGAAGTCGAGATGAGCATGTCGACACCATCCGAAAATTACCTCGAGCAATTAAACAGAGAACCGACTCGTGGAGATAACATCTTGGACCTACTGATAACAAACAGACCCGAACTTTTCGACTCTGTATGTACAGAACAGGGAATCAGTGATCATAAGGCCGTTGCAGCATCCCTGAATATGGAAGTTAATAGGAATATAAAAAAAGGGAGGAAGGTTTGTCTGTTTAGCAAGAGTAATAGAAGGCAGATTTCAGACTACCTAACAGATCAAAACGAAAATTTCTGTTCCGACACTGACAATGTTGAGTGTTTATGGAAAAAGTTCAAGGCAATCGTAAAATGCGTTTTAGACAGGTACGTGCCGAGTAAAACTGTGAGGGACGGGAAAAACCCACCGTGGTACAACAACAATGTTAGGAAACTACTGCGAAAGCAAAGACAGCTCCACTCCAAGTTTAAACGCAGCCAAAACCTCTCAGACAAACAGAAGCTAAACGATGTCAAAGTTAGCGTAAGGAGGGCTATGCGTGAAGCGTCCATTGAATTCGAAAGTAAAATTCTATGTACCGACTTGACAGAAAATCCTAGGAAGTTCTGGTCTTACGTTAAATCAGTAAGTGGCTCGAAACAGCATATCCAGACACTACGGGATGATGATGGCATTGAAACAGAGGATGACACGCGTAAAGCTGAAATACTAAACACCTTTTTCCAAAGCTGTTTCACAGAGGAAGACCGCACTGCAGTTCCTTCTCTAAATCCTCGCACAAACGAAAAAATGGCTGACATCGAAATAAGTGTCCAAGGAATAGAAAAGCAACTGGAATCACTCAACAGAGGAAAGTCCACTGGACCTGACGGGATACCAATTCGAATCTACGCAGAGTACACTAAAGAACTTGCCCCCCTTCTAACAGCCATGTACCGCAAGTCTCTAGAGGAGCGGAAGGTTGCAAATGATTGGAAAAGAGCACAGGTAGTCCCAGTCTTCAAGAAGGGTCGTCGAGCAGATGCACAAAACTATAGACCTATATCTCTGACATCGATCTGTTGTAGTATTTTAGAACATGTTTTTTGCTCGAATATCATGTCGTTTTTGGAAACCCAGAATCTACTCTGTAGGAATCAACATGGATTCCGGAAACAGCGATCGTGTGAGACCCAACTCGCGTTATTTGTTCATGAGACCCAGAAAATATTAGATACAGGCTCCCAGGTAGATGCTATTTTTCTTGACTTCCGGAAGCCGTTCGATACAGTTCCGCACTGTCGCCTGATAAACAAAGTAAGAGCCTACGGAATATCAGACCAGCTGTGTGGCTGGATTGAAGAGTTTTTAGCAAACAGAACACAGCATGTTGTTATCAATGGAGAGACGTCTACAGACGTTAACGTAACCTCTGGAGTGCCACAGGGGAGTGTTATGGGACCATTGCTTTTCACAATATATATGAATGACTTAGTAGATAGTGTCGGAAGTTCCATGCGGCTTTTCGCGGATGATGCTGTAGTATACAGAGAAGTTGCAGCATTAGAAAATTGTAGCGAAATGCAGGAAGATCTGCAGCGGATAGGCACTTGGTGCAGGGAGTGGCAACTGACCCTTAACATAGACAAATGTAATGTATTGCGAATACACAGAAATAAGGATCCTTTATTGTATGATTATATGATAGCGGAACAAACACTGGTAGGAGTTACTTCTGTAAAATATCTGGGAGTATGCGTGCGGAACGATTTGAAGTGGAATGATCATATAAAATTAATTGTTGGTAAGGCGGGTACCAGGTTGAGATTCATTGGGAGAGTGCTTAGAAAATGTAGTCCATCAACAAAGGAGGTGGCTTACAAAACACTCGTTCGACCTATACTTGAGTATTGCTCATCAGTGTGGGATCCGTACCAGATCGGTCTGACGGAGGAGATAGAGAAGATCCAAAGAAGAGCGGCGCGTTTCGTCACAGGGTTATTTGGTAACTGTGATAGCGTTATGGAGATGTTTAATAAACTCAAGTGGCAGACTCTGCAAGAGAGGCGCTCTGCATCGCGGTGTAGCTTGCTCGCCAGGTTTCGAGAGGGTGCGTTTCTGGATGAGGTATCGAATATATTGCTTCCCCCTACTTATACCTCCCGAGGAGATTACGAATGTAAAATTAGAGAGATTAGAGCGCGCACGGAGGCTTTCAGACAGTCGTTCTTCCCGCGAACCATACGCGACTGGAACAGGAAAGGGAGGTAATGACAGTGGCACGTAAAGTGCCCTCCGCCGCACACCGTTGGGTGGCTTGCGGAGTATCAATGTAGATGTAGATGCTTTGAGGGTGTCAATTGACCCAGCAATTGACCCAGTGGAGGTTTGGTATCGCATCCATCTTTGCTATGTCCAAATGAATTGTTCAGCAAAATGGTGAATAGTGGCCCTAATGCCCAGATGAGTGAGATTGTGAATTGCTGAGAAGACTTTGTGGTGCAGGAGGCAGGAGGATGGAACAAGGGCGTGGAGGGTACCTGTAAGGGTTTCACATACCAGAGGGAGTGAAGATCCATGGAGGCGATGTGGCACAATAGTTAGTGTTGTAGCATCGTTTTGTCGTCAATGGCAGATACACTATGTGATCAAAAGTATCCAGACACCCCCAAAACATACGTTTTTCATATATGATGGCACGTCAGTGGAGTACTGCAAATAAGGTCTGTGTAACGAAACCGCCGGGGCTGCAAGTCGCTAACAGCATTACAGATGGATCTGTGAGTGGTTTGTGATCTGTTTAGTTAGTTACAGGATGGTCTTCTATGTTGTCACGAAAGTTGTGGACTGCCTCATACATCGCAAACGGTTCCCTATCAAAGTTGACCACTTACATTGTGAGGTGTAGACTTTGTTGGAGAAGAAACGAAGGGGCTGCATCGAGTCATACATGTGCTGTTGAAGAATGGTGGCAATTGAGGATCTGCACACATTGCTAGTGATAGAAATGCAAGCATCAGTGATGGGGTGAGCAAGCATGACAGTGATGTCCAAACCGGTTTTAAGCAAGCTTGAAGGCACGCCGCATATCGTCAGATCATAGCACTTTTTGAAATTCTACAGCTTGTAGCAGCATTTAAATAAGCCGAAAGGCATGCCAATGGCTGTATTAGGTCACTGTGCATAGAGATTTTGTGATAGGCTTCACGACAGTCGATAATTCTGAAAATCTATGCACCGTGCTGTTGCGGCACAAGATCCTGGATGTGTGGTATTGGATAATTGTCAAGGATCGACCGAGAATTGAGTTTGTGATAGTCTCCACAGAAGCAGAAAGTACTGTCTTTGTTAGGTACAAGTTATATAGAGGACGACCAGCTACTGTCCAAACGGCGCACAATTCCAGAATCTAAGAAGTGCTGGATAGCAGCTTTAGTGTGGCAGAGTTTGGTGGTATTGAGGTGGCGACCCTTACACCAGACAAGGAGGCCCTTAGTAGTAACTAGCCATCAGTAATAGCGCCTATAACTGAGGGGGGCAGACGTGTAACAACACTGGACAGTGGGGAGCTGGAGCAATGAAACACTGAGAGTTTGATTGTCACGGTCCTGCAGAGCTTGCAGTGAAGGTGAAGGGGGAGACAGGTTACGAACAGGAGAAGCATCAGTGACATCATGTGACCACAATGCGGAGAGGTCAGTAACCGTGTGAAGAGCATGCACCAGGTTGGCTGTCACATTGGCGATTATGTGAAGCAGTTTGTTGTGGTCAGAGTGAAAGCCGACGATCTTGCGACATTGAGCCATAAGCTGGGCCAGCGAGTGGACAAGATGATCTGTCAAATGTGAGCACTCACAGGTAGTGCGGATAAGCATGTCATACTGAGCAGGAAATGAGGAGGGTGAGGGAACGAAGGAACCGGTAATGACTGAGCACAATGCACGGTGAGGCAGTATGGCTGTTTGAAGGTCCAGTGAGAGGCCTAAATGTTTGAGAAAATAAATCCCAAGGATGGGGCTGTCGACGTCAGCAACCTTTATGGTCAAAGGGAAGAGTAGGTTCAGTGCATGCTGGAGATGAATGTCAGCCATGCTGTGGACAGGTATGTAGGAATTATTGGCTGCACTAAATGATGTTTCCAAACGTTACTAAACGGTACTACAAATAGGACATTCTAGCAGAAGTCAATGAAAATTTCGATGGCCACCATTATATGCGAGAGTGCGAAAAACAGATGGGAATAAAAGTAACGTAGAACACGAGCAATATGCTTACAGTGTATTTAAATTGAGCGGTTCACACACGGATGCACAAGTAGTAACAAATAGATATGGGTCCACAGAACCCCATATAGTGAATCCAGCTTATGTTTCATAAGAAACATAAAAAATGTGGAATCATTTACCCCACCCATTATTACAGATAAGATCAAACATTAAGCAGAACACCAAAAAACATATTTACATTGCAGTACACACAAAAAATCGAAATCACTTAATAACAACTATGTGTTAGAAACTGGTTCAAATGGTTCAAATGGCTCTAAGCACTATGGGACTTAACATCTGAGGTCATCAGTCCCCTAGATTTAGAACTACTTAAACCTAACTAACCTAAGGACTTCGCACATGTACATGCCCAAGGAAGAATTCGAACCCGCGACCGTAGCAGCAGCGCGGTTCCGGACTGAAGCGCCTAGAACCGCTTGGCCACAGCGGCCGGCGTAGAAACTGGAATACTGGGTTTTACAAACAAATATGCTTTACCATCAGACTACCAGACCCTACCATAAAGAATAAATGAAAAATATTATCGTCTGACATTCGTATTTCACAAAGCAAGAATACAGATTATCGTGCCATGTTTTCTCGAATTCGAATGGCTCTCTCGTGCGAGATGCCGTTCCATGTGAATCATGCAGCTGATGAGGTTCTTGGCTGCTATGAGATGTTGGTGTCCTGTACCTACTGCTGCAGAGCGTTTTTCTTTTCAAAATGCTACACATACGTATATTACAGACTGCTACTCTCGTACAATTAAATTCGTTTTGACACCTTTTTTGCGATGTTTTTGAGAGTTACACTTCACCTTGTCACTTTGTATAAATGTGTTTAGGTGTCAATTGCTGATAGTACATCCAATTGCTGGTAGTACATATATAAATTGGCGTGTTTGTAGCCCATCTTCGTTCTCTTTCCCTTCCTAGGCGACACCTATCGCTGGTAGACCCCCACCCCAACCACAATCATATACACCTCCTGTTCTCCTGCCCCCACCATTACCTCCTGGAGTGCCTCCACCAGGCTTTCCCCATCTGCTCCCCTTCCATCTCCTTCCCTCCCCTTAATTCCCACCTGTATAATACCCCTGCTCCTGCTCCTCCCCCTGCTCCCATTCATACTCCTGCCCCCACTCCCTCCGCTACTGCCCATCGGATGACTTTCCTACACTCCCCACTCACTTGCTATGTCCGCCCCTGTTTCTGCTCAGCCTGATGTATCTCTAACAACTCCGGCCCTACCTTCCTTATGCATATGTTCACAGTGTCTACCTGCTCCATAGATGACCTCCTCACTCAGGGAGCCCTGATTTTCAACTGTCGCCACCCCATTGCCCCCCCCCCCCCGTTCCCGTCATCAATCCTACCGCTGCCAATACTGTCTCCTCTACAATGACCACCTCATTCAAAACTGCCCCCACTGTAAGGCCTCCCACAGTGTGCTAGCCTCTCCTCTCCTCCTTCCTGCAACACCTGCAACGAACCCCACCTCACCTATTCCTCCAAAAGCAAGGCCAAACCCCTCCCACCATCCCCAAGGTAACTGGTCTCGTTCATCCCATCGAACAGCCCATTCAGCCCAACAATTTCCTTCACCCACTACAGCTGAAGACATCATCTGTTTCATGACCATCGTCTTCCAGAATGTCCACCCCTTCCAACGCCCCCACACCCTCCAACAGATCTCCCTTGCCGCACACTTCATCTTCCTTTTGAATACCTACACCTCATACTCTCACAACCAGGCCCGCTTCACCTTCACCTGCCTAGACACCCTTGCTTGAGCCTCTCTCCTCCTCCCTCCATTCCCTTCCCCCTCCTTCCCCTGACATGCTATCAGTATCGTCTTCTGTACTTCAACATTCACTCTCTCCCTGCCAATAAATACCTCTCCGTGCACACCCAGTCGCAGCACTAGGTCTACTTCTTCTTTCTTAACGAAACCTTCCCCCAACCTCACCATGTTGTCTGCACCTCTCCCTACCTTCTTCACTGCACTGACAATCCCTCTCCTATAGCACAAGGTGGGGTCACTACTGGCCACCTCAAGCATACCCCTGTCCTGCCACAACCCCTGCTCAATTATCCAACCAAACACCTCATCCACAGCATCTTCTTTCCCTGCCTCACTGTCACCTATGCCAATACCTATGTCTGTCCTGGAGTTCCTCTCCCCTACGAATTCATCTCTCATGTCGATCACACTTTCTCCACCTTTGTGACTGCCACACATCTGTGACCCTGCCACCCTTTGACGGTGCCATCAGTTCCTCGCTACTTTCCATGGTGACCTTGTTTCCCTCATACAGCACACCCATTCTGAAAGTAACTCGACCCCAGATGGCATCCTCACTTTCCCCAACTTCCTTGGTCATATCTCCATGGACGTCCTTGATCCGATTGGTAGCGACTACCTCCCAGTCCTTCTCACCATCTCCTCAGCCCATCGCCCACATCCTGCCCCATGCCCTGCTGCCCCTCCAAAGTATGTCCATGACTACTGCTGAGCCGACTGGGATTCCAACCGGGAATCCATTACCTGACAGGTCGAAAGCCACCCACTTACCTTTCACCTTCCGCTGACATCACCCATGCCTCATCCTTCCTCCAGAAGACCATCACTGACGCTGTGGAGGCCCACATGCCTGCCAAACATATCCATCCTCACCACCCTATTCTTCTTCCACACTCCATCCTTCTTCTCCACAAATCCCACAGGCTCTACCTTGTCATTAGTTACGTGATCTACTCATCTAATCTTCAGAATTCCTCTGTAGCACCACACTTCAAAAGCTCACCAAATCAAAAAACCAAACATTTGTATAACGACAGAATCGTCTATTACTCATGGGGGTTTTTCCACACTGTTGCTGGGCAACGTCAGCAGATGATGGAATGTCCCATCACTTGGATGCAAGCTTGAATACGCCATGACATATCATCGATGAAGCCAGCGCTGGTCCAAGTTATCCCATTCTTCAGTAGCCACTCTGCTTAAATCACACAGAGTTCTTGGTCGTTGTCGACGTCCTAAAACTGCTCGTTTCAAGCGGTCCCACACATGTTGGACTGAATTCATGTCCAGAGAACGGGCTGGCCACTCCATTCTGGTGATCCTAGTGCGCTAAAGGAACATATTCTCGAGGACAACAAGATGAGCACGCGAGTTATCATCCATTAAGATGGAAGTGTCACGATAATGTTGATGCAGTCCCACTGTCGGCTGCATAATGTCTTTTCTGTTCTGTAGAGCGGTGAGCTTCCCCTCAGCAGCGGTGGGAGGTCTATGTTGGCCACATGCAATGCCAGCCCAGAACATCATTCCACCATCACCATCACCATCACCAGCACCACCTTGTAGCACAAGGGGAGCACACTGCTGGAATATTCGAATTACTAGGTTATCTCCAAGCACATTATTTGCAATTATGAAGGTACAAACAGACCAAGTTTCTTCTGTAGACAAGACCCGGTGCGAATCCTGTGGAATCCATTCTGCGTGACTGCAAGACTTCTTGTCCATCTGTAACGCAATCAATGGCATTGTGGCTCTCGACACGGTCGTCGGGAATCGTGATTCGCATCATGAAGTCGTCCCCTAACAGTTATGGATGCGATACGTGACATCCAGGAACCTCTTCGAATGCCAAATTCCATTGTGAAGCTGTCAGCCCACGATTTCTTTGGCTCAATAGTCGTAGATATCACTCATCCTATACACCTATCGAACGTGGACGGCCTGTGTGTTATAAGACCTCAACAGAACCTCTCAATTGTAACTGATTCTATGTCCGCACCATATCACTTTTACTCCAGTGCACACATCGAGCAACTTCCCTGGTTGACAAGACTTTTGCATATAACGTAATGATGTGGGCCCGATAACTGGCCGCTATTGTCGTTGGTGATATGATGGTCGTTCACTGCATTATTTCATAAATGTCTCTACTGGTGCTTTACTTTCAAACGAAATGCCGCAGTCCATCAAGTGTGGCTTTCTGCTCGAAGCGATCTTGGTGACTCTGTGTGTTTTACAAATAACATCAAGGGTGATCTTCCGATCGGTACAGGAACAGTCACAACAGCAACACACCGGCACGATACATCGGGGTGAGGCAACACTTTTTTTATGTATGTATAATATGTCTCATTCCACATCTCTGAAGGTTCTCCATCATTGTCGCCTTGACGGTGATGGACGTTCACTCTACTGTTCCGTAGAAGTCTCCAATGCGTCTCCACTGGCGCTTTATGTTCGACTAAAATGCTGCAGTCCAATCGAGTGCGGCTTTCTACCCATAGGAATTGCTCATGGTAAATGTGTCAAGGGTGGTTCTCCGATCGGAGAGGAACAGTCACAACAGCAATACACCTGAACAACATATCGGGGTATGCAACATTTTTTTTTTTTTCGTATTTGTATAACATGAATTATCCCTCACCCCTGAAGGTTCTCCGTCATTATTGTCTTGACGGTGATGGCTGTTCACACTACTGTTCCGCAGACATCTCGAAAGCACCTTTACTGGTGCTTTATTTTCATCTGAAATGCTGAAATTTATTTGAGTGCGGCATTCTACTCGTAGGAATCGCCCATGGTAACTGTGTGGATTTTTACAAACAACGTCAAGGGTGATGTATGGATTGGTACAGGAACAGTCACAATAGCAACACACGTTCACGACATATCAGGATGATGCGATACTTTTATTTATGTGCGTATAACTCGATTCATCCCACATCCCTGAATGTTCTCCTTCATTATTGCTTTGACGGTACGTATGAGAGTGAATGTGTGGTTGGATGGATGGGCCCCTTAGACAGTCAGTTTGAAGCGCAGCCTTGAGACGCTAGAGCAGTATAATGTTTGGCTGGCAGGGCGACAGGCGCAGCTGTTGGAGGCGTTCCTGTGGCAGCAGGCGCTGGAGGAGGCAGCCGCCCGGATGACGCGGCCGCAGCCGGTGCAGGAATACTCCACCGAGTACCGGCGCCACTTCTACAAGGACGTGCCGCCGTCGCCGCTGCCGCGGGCGGTCTGTACAGCACAGCCTCCAACCTCTCCCTTCTTAACACCTCTCATATTTATTTCACGTTTGGGACTGGTCCAAACACATTCAGTACTGCCAACATTCACTATCTGATCAAAAATATCCAGACACATATATGTACCGCAGAAGCGACCACAAGATGTAACGAGAGCCAGAACAGCCAGTACAAAACGAGGCGGAGAGTCTGCGTTGTCAGAAGAGAACCAGCAACACCAAAATGGCTCGGTCAACAGAGCTGTGACTTCGAACGTGTTCGTCACCTGAGTAACAATTAAGGACGTTTCAGCCCTCCTACAGCTGCCC
This sequence comes from Schistocerca americana, assembly GCF_021461395.2. NCBI lineage: Eukaryota > Metazoa > Arthropoda > Insecta > Orthoptera > Acrididae > Schistocerca > Schistocerca americana. Next base: position 406,096,017 of record NC_060125.1, read on the forward strand.
AAGTCGACTGTTGATGACGTGATTGTGAAGTGGAAACGGAGGGAACAACTACAGCTAATACGCACTGTGTATCAAAAAGAATCATCCATTTTAAAAAATCATAACTACTATTGCACGCGAACAACTTATTGTTGGAAAGAGCAAACTCTCGAGATTCACATAGTTCCCGAAAGGCAGCAGCAGTGTGCGCCCACTTCAGTTCCTGTAAAAATGGTGTCAGCACAACAGAAGGCGTTTTGTGTTCTACGTTTTGCGCAGTGCGGGTCAGTTATAACTGTTCAGCGTGACTTCCGTTACCATGTATGGTGTGGATCCTACGATAACACATAGCATTAAAAGATGGCATGAACAATTCCGAGAAGCAGGTTGTTTACGTAAAGACAAACTGCCGGTCCGACCCCCAATGTCTGACACAGACGTCGAACGCATCCGCCATAGTTTCACAAGGAGTTTGCAGAAATCCGTTCGCCGTGCAGCTCGACAGCTCAACATTCCCCCGATGTCCGTCTGGCGTGTGTTGCGGACGCAAGATGACAGCTTTCTTCCATGCTTAGTGTTCAGTGACGAGGCAACATTCCACTTAAATAGAAAGGTGAACCGTCAAATGTGATAATATGGGGTACGGAACAATCACATGATATGCTCGAGAACTTTTTTTCCCGCAGTTGGAGACTGATTCGAACGACTTCATTTACCAACAGAATGGGGCACCGCCACTCTGGCATCTGGAAGTGCGGGAAATTTTAAATCAAAGGATTACTGAACGATGGATTGGTGCCACTGGACCAAATGATTCAGCCTTACATTACCGGCCTCCAAGGTCACCGGGCCTGACTGTTTGTTACCATTTCTTGTGGGGGTTTATAAAAGACTGTTTATATGCCTCCGTTACCAACAACAATGAATGAACTGAAACATCGCATTAACAACAGCTGTGGAAGCTGCAACTCAAGACGTGCTCGCTGCAGTGTAGGAAAAATTTGAATACCGCATTGACATATGCCGTGCATGTAAAGGGATACATATTGAACACCTATGAAAAGTTATAAAAAAAAGTTTTGAGTTTCCCGTTCATCAGAAAACAGAATTCCCTGTATATGTTTATTAGTTTCAGAAATATAATGGCTCTGAGCACTATGGGACTGAACATCTAAGGTAATCAGTCCTCTAGAACATAGAACTACTTAAACCTAACTAACCTAAGGACATCACACACATCCATGCCCGAGGCAGGGTTCGAACCTGCGACCGAGCGGTCGCGCGGTTCCAGACTGTAGCGCCTATAACCGCTCGGCCAGCCCGGCCGGCTCAGAAATATAGACGTGCCTAATCGGATGATTCTTTTTGATACACCCTGTATATGTGGTGACTGTTCTTTAGAACATATCTGAAAGAACAGACACCATTTTGATCCAGCACCATCTACGAATTAAGGCGCAAAGAAATTACAGACATTGGCTGCATATGGGCGTTAATTTAAATCAATGCAGCAAGTTGAAAATTTGTGCCGGATCAGGATTCGAACCCAGGTCTCCTGCTTACTAGCAGATGTGCTAATCACTGCACCATCCGGACACAGCAGTCATCGTAACTGCACGGACTACCCTAGCACACTTCCTGTCGAACCCAAATACTCAATTTATCCACACACTACTAATGTAACGCCCCTTGCTCGTTATCGTCATTACTCGCGGCATTTCGTCGATTCCCAAAACAGTTCGACCCCGGTGTTCATCTGCACTGAAGAGAGTCCATGCAGTTGTGATAGCCACTGTGCCCAGATGGCGCAGTGGACAGCGCTTCTGCTAGTAAGCAGGAGACCTGAGTTCGAATTCGAGTTCAGCATAAATTTTCAACTTTCTCCATTGGTTTAAATCAATGCCCACTCGCGACCAATGTCTGTAATTCCTTTATGCCTTAACCGCAGCCAAATTGAAACCAGGCAGACCTCATGTACTGATGGACAAGGACCGCCGAGCATTGGCGGTGGTGGTTCTAAAAAATAGCACGAAATAAGCAGAAGTAATCACTTGTGAGTTTTTAAGTGCATCCGCAGTCCAACTAGAGAAATAACTCGTAGTAGCACCTATGTACGGTGTGTGTGTGTGTGTGTGTGTGTGTGTGTGTGTGGTGATGCCATAGTTGACGGGGAACCAGTGGAAACGCTGTGGACAATTTATCAATATTATTTTATTGTATCTTCAATTCTACGTAAGGCAGGCCCGCCTCTCCTCGTGAGCTCTGGACGGTTCAGCTGGCGTCGGCTGCTAGGACGGACTCCGTCCCGGCGGCGGAGGCAAGGTCTGTTGCGCCTGCTGCACTTCATGGAGGATTGGCACGCCAGGCGGGGGGGCACCTGCTCTTCGTTCCGCGGTGCGGAGGCGGCTATGCAAGGGTCTCGATCCTCGCCCCTCGGACAGGCAGCGAACGGCGGCTGGCGTGGTGACGCCCAGTCCCGCCCCAGGCCGAAGGACCCATGGGCGGCCGAGTAGCCTGGTCTCGAACCGAAGGCTGCTGCTGGCGCTGCCCAGTCGTCTTGCGGTCCGGAGGTGCTCAGGCGTCGTGGTGCGGCTGCTCAGCAATGACGAAATTCCCGACTCTAAAGATGTCCTGGCACCAAATTCACCCTCACTTATATTCCGTTACTGTCCACTTGTTTCTCTAAAACCTGGTGTCTAGTCACGTCGCCCATAACAGAGAGACTCTCTCGAGTGTGGTGGCAACGACCCGCTTGCTACAGCGTTCATTGCTGCGCGCGACAGTTTACCGCTGCTCTCAGCTATCCTAGTTTCGCAACTCATCTGTGCATCTGTCATTGTGAATTTAGACAGAGCATGGCTGACGGCCAGTGCTGTTATCGCAATACTCCGTGGCGGCCTCCTTGCTACTTTCACTCACTTACACTAAAGATGTACTACTTTTGCCCGAAATACTGGGTAGTACTACTACCCTCCCCCCCACTGTCTGAAAAAAAGCTGCACAAATATTCAGTCAGAGTTTAATAAAAGTTCAAAGTGGTGCAAAGACTGGTAATTTGTTTCAGATGTCCATAAATGTAAAAATTTTGCAGTTCAGAAACCCAAACCAGTGAGTCACAGCTAGAACAGGTTCTCTGAATTTTCTCAATAGTGTTCCTCCAGCGATTCCCATTCGATCCCGAACCATCTCCGTAATACTGTACTTGTGTGCTGTTCGAACTTGCCTGTAACAATATAGCAGCCTGCCTCTGAACTGCTTCGATTTCTTCCTTCAGTCCCATCTGGTCCGGATCCCAAACACTGGAGCGGTACTGAAGAATGAGTCGCACTAATGTCCTATATGTAGTCTCCTTCCTCTTCGGCCACTTTCCTAAAATTCTACCAATAAACTGAAGTCTACCATTCACCTTCCCTACTAAAGTCCTTGACGTGCTTGTTCCGTTTCATATCACTTTGCAACATTACACCCAGATATTTAATCAACGTAACTGTGTAAAGCGGCACACTATTAATGCTGTATTGGAACATTGCCGGTTTTTGCACTTACTGGTAACACCAAGTTTCGTCACCCGCAATGATCTTTCCCAAAAAGGAATAGTTCGCGTTCCGAATTTCAGAAAGATCGCGGCAGACGATCACACATCCTTTTTTTTTATTTTTTTTATTTCTTTTGTTCGGAAGTCAAGGTATGCAGGACAAACTTCGAAACATTATGGAGAATGTCTTGCTTGAACAGTTTGTTTAGAGATGTTGCTACATAGCGATTTGTGACGTAACAACGTTGACGCACTACGTTCGCACGTCCGCTACTTAAAAAAGTCTGCTCACAACCAATTGGCCGCATGCACATTTATCGTTCACAGTTGTTAGTTCAGGATACCACCGTAGCTACTGTGTTGATACTGCGTATACGCCAGGAACAAGATCAGTCTCGGGACTTTTTGGTCGAACGATGTATATTACAACGCCCTCTGCATCGCGCCCGTAGCGGTCGGGAGGGCAAGTTGTAATTACAGCACGCACAGATGCGTTTAAGCAATCATCCCTCCCGCTTTCCATACGTGAATGAAACAGGAAAAAGCCCTAACGACTGGTAAATTGGTAGTACCCTCTGCCATGCGCTTCGCAGTGGTTTGCAGACTGTAGATGTAGACGTAAATTATGTTCTTTGGCAGCTGTCTAGCAGTGTAGAAAGTAGTATTTGTCCACAACATGAAGACCCTTTTCGCGGTGTCTGTAAGGAACGACACAGACGTGCAATGCCCTTGCATCACATTGAGGTGACAAAAGTCATGGGGTAGCGAGAAGCACATGTACACATGGCGGTACTGTCGCATACATAGTGAAAACGCGGAATGGTAGTGGAGGCTAGACGCTTGGAACATTTCATTTCGGAATCGTCGAGGAATTCAATATTCCGAGATCCGCAGTGTCAAGTGTGCTGAGCAAATCAAATTTCAGCCAGTGTCGTCTCTCACCTCGGACAACGCAGTGGGCTTCACTTAACGACAGAGAGTAGCGGCGTTTGCGTAGAGTTGTCAGTGCTAACAGACAAGCAACACTACGTGGAATAACCGGAGAAATCAATGTGGGACGTACGACGAACGTATCCGTTACGACAGTTCGGCGAAATTTACCGTTAAAGGGCTATAGCAGCGGACTACCGACACGAATGCCTTTGCTATCAGCACGACATCGCCTGCAGCATCTCTGTTCGGTTGTGACCATATCGATTGGACCCTAGACGACTGGAAAACCGTCGCCTGGTCAGACGAGTCCCGATTTCAGTTGGTAGGAACTGATGATGGTAGGGTTCGAGTTTGACGCAAACCCCACTAAACCATGGACCCAAGTTGTCAACAATGCAATGTGCAAGCTGGTGGCGGCTCCACAATGGCGTGGGCTGTGTTTACATGGAATGGAGTGGGTCCTGTGATCAACTGAACCGATCATTGACTGGAAATGATTACGTTCGGATACTTGGACCAATCAAGGACTTCAATTTTTATGTATCGCAGTGCGCCATTTCACCGGTCCACAATTGTTTGCGATTGGTTTGAAGAATATTCCGGACAGTTCGAGCGAATAATTTGGCCACCCAGATTGCCCGACATCAATCCCATCCAACATTTATGGAACGCAATCGAGAGGTCAGTTTGTGCACAAGGTCCTGCACTGGCAACACTTGCGCAGTTATGCACGGCCATAGAGGCAGCATGGCTCAGTATTTCTGCAGAGGACATCCCACGACTTGTTGAGTCCATGCCACAACGAGCTACTGCACTACGCCGGGCAAAAGCAGGATACTGGGAGGTATCCCATAACTTTCGTCACCTCAGTGTATGACTGCTGCGAGGATGCGAGCGCTTTGTCCTCCAAATGCGAAAATATTTTGTTGACGCCCACCTACATAGAGAGAAATGATCGGTGTAATAAAGTAAGAGGAACCAGAGCTCGCACGAAAAAATTTAAGTGTTCGTTTTTCCCGCGCCCTGTTCGAGACTGGAACGGTAGAGAAATAGTTTGAAGGTGTTTCGACGAACCCTCTGCCAGAATTGTGAATTGCAGAATAGTCACGTAGATGTAGTTGTAGCACAGACCCATTCCCGCAATACTTGCACCATTACCCGTGTTTTGTGAGCATACGAAGCGGACATGTGGCGGAAATATGGGTAACTCTCGGAGACAAATGGGTATCTTCTAACTAGTGGCGATTTTCTCCGCTACTGGCAGCGCTAGGAAAAAGGGTCTTCCTATCGTGGACAGGTGGTAGTGCTTTGGTGCTGTGCCGCAGGCGCTACACGTGTTGTGGTTGTTGTGGTTGTTGTTGCAGCAGCTGGACCTGCACCCGCTGTACTGGGACGCGGCGCTCAGCTACTGGCGAGACGAGACTGGCCGTCGCGCCTTCCGCCGCTGCTCAGAGTTCTCCAAGCCGCTCGGCGAGGAGATGGACCGCCCTATGCGCTAGCCGGGCACCGCCTCCTCACCAGACACTGCCCTCACCACAAATTAACCGAGAGCCCAGCTTCCTGCCTGGCGGCAGTCTCTCCCACGGCACGCTTATACGCACGCTCACGCAAACTATTTAAACAATATGTTCAGTTTCGGCATACTCAGGACGAATTTCATGTAATATTGTGCAATAAACACATGTGTTACCTTTATTATATTGTTAATGTAGCATCAGCGATCACCATGCATGCGGATCTGGAGCATCGCTCCCACCTTCTGAATCAGATCAGCTTGCGCTTCTGTCAGCAGTACCAACATTGCAGCCAACTTACCAACGGCACAGTAGCCTGATGCACTCGGACTGTTGACTCACTGTCTCGTATGAAACAATTCCTCCCATATTCAAGAAACAGAGTGAGGTGGACTTGCATTCGGAAGGACGACGGTTCCAATCCGCGTCCGGCTATCTTGATTTATGTTTTCCCTAAATCGCTTCAGGCAAATACCGGAATAGTTCCTTTGAAAGGGCATGGCCGATTTCCTTCCCCGTCCTTCCCTAATCCGAGCTTGTTCTCTGTCTATAATGACACGATGTCGACGGGGCGTTAAACACTAATTTCCTCATCATCCGCCTCGTTCAAAGAACGATCTAAAACACAACACAGACATGGTTAATCTCTCCTGTTCGGAGAGACTACTAAACAAAACAGATAACTTGAAAATATAGATTCTGTTTCGCCAAGTTACAGACGCACCCTTGAGATCCCCATTCACTTATTTTGTCTCCACCTGACTCCAAATTCCTTACGCCAAAACACCAATCTCTGAAAACAGAAAAATACACTGCCTTGCAGAAAATAGTGAAGCACCTAGAGGACATATCAATGTAATTTCGTAGACGTACGCACTTTCGGCAGGCATGTAAATGGTTGGAGCTGCATTTGTCAGTGACAGGTAGAATAGCCACCGGAGTGCAATATTGTTGTTCGTGTTTAGTGTTTTTAGAGGGTCTGGTAGGGTTTACGAGGGGTGGCTATAAAATAACGTGACTATTGCAGTAGAACATTTTATTTCAGAAAAATACGTATTTAGTTATTGACACCCTCAATATTCTCCCTTCTATCCCTACAACGCTTCATGCGGATTTTCCGTTGATGGAAACACTGCTGGAAGTCTTCCTCTGTGAGCTCCTTGATGCTGGTGCTGCTTTTTCTTTCACTGCTTCAGCAGACAAATCTTGTTCCTTTAAATGCAGATTTGACATTGGGGAATAGAAAAGTCATATGGTCCTAGATCAGACGAATAACGTGGGCGGTCTAACACTGGGATGCTATACTTCACCAGAAACCTCGTAACAGACAATACGATGTCAGCCGGTGCGTTGTCTTGCTGCGCAACCAATGAGCTATTTTTCCACATTTCGGGGCGTTTCTTTTTCTATTTTTTCACGGAATCCAGTAAGAACCTCAAGGTAGTAATGCTGATTAACAGTTCGATCTTCAGGAACTCAGTGAAGATAAACAAGTGCATGAATATCGAAAAAGCACCATCGCTTACAATCTTGATTTGCTGATTCGCTGTCAGTGATGAAGGTCCCTTCCAGTGCAAGGAGTGGCGCTTAATTTCTAGACAATAAGTGAAAAGCCAAGATTGACCACATGTTCTCACTTTTTCCAAAATATCAAGGATCATTTTCAGTGATATTCAAAGTGCCCGTGCAAACATTTTCACGAGCTATGTTCGATTGTGAGAATTTTCGGCATCAATTTCGCACACATTTTTCTCACTGTGAATTGGTTATGTAAAATTTGCCGTAAGCATTCTTTTTCAATTTCTACAGTTTCAGCAATCGATCGAACAGTCAACCAACGGTCAGATTGAAACAGATTGCCTGCTTTTTCGGGATTTTCATCCATTTTAATGTTGAAGGGCGTCCCGTGCGTGTGAGTCATCTTCAGCGTCTCTTCTGCTTAAGCCGCTGGAAAACCCGCTTACGTACTAAACAGTCTTCGCCATGAAACTTCCTGGCAGATTAAAACTGTGTGCCGGACCGAGACTCGAACTCGGGACTTTGCCTTTCGCGGGCAAGTGCTCTACCAAATGAGCTACCCAAGTACGACTCACGCCCCGTCCTCACAGCTTTACTTCCGCCAATACCTCGTCTCCTACCTTCCAAACTTTCCCGAGTTCGAGTCTCGGTCCGGCACACAGTTTTAATCTGCCACGAAGTTTCATATCAGCGCACACTCCGCTGCAGAGTGAAAATCTCATTCTAGTCCTCGCCATGCACTTCTTGTAGTAAAAGTTGGGTTTCAGTAACAGTTTTCCAAGTTTCGCCTGAAATTTCACGACAGTTCGTTGCTCCGTTGTTACACTTACCATTTTCCCGCCGAAAGAAAATAACTGCCTTTATACAACGGCCACGGCCACACTGATTTGTCTACTGACATCAGAGATATTGCATTGGACTGAGAAGGGTTCACGCTTCACAACTATTGGCCGTTCATTTTTTGGCGCAATCGTACTTACTCTGTGACAGCATCAGTCCCGTTATTTTAGAGCCACACTTCGCATATTGGGCGTGAGCATCGTCAGATATTGAGAGATACCTGTGAAGGACACGAAGATGCCGCGTACTCGTGTAAGACAGCTTTATCAGCGCCTGACAGACTTAAAAAGGCGTCTCAGTGTAGGTCTGAGTGGTCGAATCGTCCAGTATGCACCCGTATGGGATATTTGGATGCGACAGTGACCCAATGTTGGACAACATGGGAACTTGAGGGAAAGTATACCCGTCGTCAAGGGTTCAGTCATCCACTTCTGACCACCAAAAGGAAGGACCACCGCAATCTGCAACAAGCACATCATAAACCCTTCACGCCCGCGCCTGCCATCCGAGAACAAGTAACAGTCTCCCTGCCAAGTCCCGTGTCAACCATTGGTAGGAGACTTGCAGCAGCCGGGCTAGGAAATTATGATCTCATGCATAGGCTGCTGTTAACACCACAGCATAAACGGCTGCGTTTGGAGTGGTGCCGTGACTGGGAAGCGTCTACATCTACATATATACTCCGCTAGCCATCACAGAGTGTGTGGCGGAGGGCATAATTCGCGCCAAAGTTTGCTTATATGGAATGGTATCTGTTCTTTCGGACATGTCCGAAAGAACAAACACCATATCCATACAAGCATATAAGTTCTGGCGATACCGGCCATGACCTTCTTCTTCTGTGAGGATGCACACATACTACCCGGACTCTTACGGGACTTGGTAAGAATGTCTTCCACGAGTAATGAGTGTGTTGGGTAGGGGCACTACGAATGTAGTGTGTAGGCAAATAAGGTGAGAATGTGGGTCTCGCGGGGGGCGGGGGGAGGGGGGCAGGGGGGTGCACGGGATAAGTCCCTGCAGTCGCACTATCCTCTGTGCCCTCGGTGGTTCAGATGGCTACAGCAGCTGCCCTGTAAGCAGGAGATCCCAGATTCGAGTCCCGGTCGGGGTACACATTTTCACCTTTCCCCATTGATATTCAGGGTGGCGCACGAAATGTGTTACCAATTGTTTCTTTCACAAATTACGACGCACACATTAGATATTCCGCTGGGATCTCTACAGCAGTACCAGCAGAGCTTGGAAAAACAAATGAGTTACGAAATGACGTGTAATTCACGATACTGCATCTAGGGGACTAGTAAGCAGCAATGGCTGACAATGGAAGACTGACGACACAGCAACGATAGGCAATTGTGTTACTTTTTCATGAAACGAAAAGCCTTGTTGTGACTCAGAGGCCTTTTCGACAGCAGTTTAACACACGATGGGTCCCTTGCAAGAAGACTATCCGCAGGTTGTACGACAAATTTATACTGGAAGGCACAATATTGGAAGCGAAGCGACCTCGGACTAAGCCTGTTTGTTCGCCGGAGAATATTGAAGCGGTACGAGTTGCTGTACAGAGAAGTCACGGGAAATCGTGTAGAAAGGCAGCAGTGCAACTGGGAATATCCAGACGCTCCGTTCAACGCATTCTTAAAAGTGACCTCCATATGTACCCATACAAGATGACCTGTGCACAGAAGCTCACTGAAGAACACAAGCAGCAGAGACTACTGTTTGCTCAGTGGGCATAGCAAAGGGAATAAACTCTCAACAACGTTTGGTTTTCAGACGAGGCGCATTTTCATTTAGATGGTGTGGTTAACAAACGAAATGTACGCTTTTGGGCCACTGAAAACCCGCAAGTGCTTCATGAATGACAACATTATGCTCCGAGGATTACAGCGTGGGCAGCAATTTCCAGTCACGGACATATTGGACCCTTTTTCTTTGAAGAAACTGTGAACAGCGAGCGTTATTTGCGCATGCTTCGCAATAGCTTCATTCCACAGCTTCTTGCTACTGCCTTGCCCTTCAACACGCGGTGGTTCATGCAAGATGGAGAAAGGCCACATACTGCAAACACAGTGTTGGAATTTTTACACGAGCATTTCGACATGCGGATCATTTCACTCAGGTTTCCAGGTCGCTTCAATGACGGACAAAATTGGCCGCCCAATAGTCCAGACCTCAATCCATGTGACTTTTTTCTTTGGGGGTACGTAAAGGAAAAAATTTTCCCGAAACGTCCACGTGATTTAATGGAGCTCAGAAGACTTATTCTTCAAGCTTGCAGTGAAATTACGGAAGACATGTGCCGTAGGGTAATCACTAACTTCAGTGTTCGTTTGAAGGAAGTTAGGAAACGAAATGGTGGACATATTGAGCATGAGCTGAGTTTGAATAAATCTCCATGGACGGCTCTTCATTGTAGTATATGTTTCTTTCAGATTGTATTGACAATAAAGTTTATATTCAAAAACAAAATGGTAACACATTTCTTGCGCCACCATGTATATCAACGCCCGTCAGCAGTTGAAGGTATTGATTTCATTCTAATTTTCTAAATTCATATTCCCCCTCCCCCCAGTCACACCCAGATATTTGACGGATGTTGCCGCTTCCAAATACTGGGCATTTATTTTGTACTAGTACATTAATGGGGATTTTCGCCTTGTTATACGCACTAAGTTACACTTACTAATATTGAGAGATAACTGCTGGACTGCTGATGAACGGCGTCGAGTTGCCTTAAGCGATGAATCGCGGTTCTGTACTACCAACATCGCCAGCGAGTAAGGCGGCGACGTGGGGAGAGGTCAACTAATGTTACTCCAGACGACTTGTTGTGAGGAGCCATAATGAATGACTTCAGCTTCAGGTCACGATTGGTAGAGACTGAGGGAACTCTGACGGCACAACATTCTGCGTCCTCATGTGTTACCTTTCTCACGACAGTATCTCGACAGTCAGATTCAGATGTCCCTTAGATCTTGTTTTAAAATTTCGTCCGGTTTGTCCTGTGTAACCTGACTCTCACGAAGCTACCTTCATTTAGTACGCACTTAAAAGAACAAAGTCACACAACCAGTTCTGCATATTGCCAAAAAACACAGCTTATTTAATAGCTGGTAAGAAATAGAAATAACGAAGTACCGTTATTTTAAATAAATAGACCAATTAAGAAACAAAAAACTTGTTAAAATTTCGCTATGCTTTAAAGACAAATTTCTTCGCTCTATATATATATATATATATATATATATATATATATATATATATATATATATAAAATAATCGTATTAGTACACGAATGTTACTGCTAAGACAAGCCACATTATAATGATATGAAAAATCACATCACACACTACTATATACACTATAAGTAAAGTATAATAAGAAATATGTGTCTTTTATAATGTAGATACCGCTCGAGAAGCATTAGCATTATTGAATACCTTATCTAGAAACTACTTACAAGAGATAGTTCGGAACCCCACTCATTATGGAAATATATTGGATCTAATGGCAACAAAGAGACATGACCTCCTTAAGGATGTCCACATTGAAACAAGTATCAGTGACCATGACACAGTTGTGGCAACAGTGATTACCAAAGTACAAAGGACAACTAAAACAAGCAGAAAGATATGTAAGTTCAGTAAGCTAGACAAAAAAATCAGTAGCTTCATATCTCAATGAGAAACTTGAAACTTTCAGCACAGAGCAGAAGCATGTAGACGAACTATGGTTCAAGTTTAAAAGACTAACTGACCATTGCACTGGATAGATATGAAGCCAGCAGAACAGCTCATAAAGGGAGGGGTCCTCCATGGTATTCAGTCAGTGTAAAGAAACTTCTAAAGAAACAGAGTTTACTGTGTTAATAGATCTAAAACAAAGCATAGGGCTATAGATAGAGAGATGCTGAATGAAATTCGTTTGGCTGTCAAGAGAGCAATGGGCGAAGCCTTAGAAATTCTGGTCGTGTGGGAAGGCTATTAGTGGCACCAAAGTTAGTGTTCATCCCTGACGAATGAGAAAGGACCTGAAATTGAAGGCAGCAAAGAAAAAGCTGTAACGCTTAACTCCGTTTTCAAATGTTTCTTTAGAAAGGAAAATCGGGAGAACTGCCCCAATTTAATTCTCGTACCACTTAAAAAATGAGTGAAATAAGTATTAGTGTCAGTGATGTCGAAAAACAGTTGAAATAGTTAAAATTGAACGAGCTCCAGGGCTTGATGGAATCGCTGTCAGATTGTATACTGAATTTCCAGCTGAGTTAGCCACTCTCCTAATCATAACCTATCGAAGATCCCTCGAACAAAAAACCGTGTCCAATTCTTGGAAAAAGCACAGGTTCCATTCATTTACAAGAAGGTTAGTAAAGGTATCCACAAAACTACTGTCCAGTATCCTTGACATCGATTTGTTGTAAATTCTTAGAACATATTCTGAGCTCAAACATAATGAGGTATTTCGAACAGAATGACCTCCTCCATGCCAACCAGTATGATTTCCGAAAACATCGATCATGTGAAACCCAACCCTCACTTTTCTCATATGACTTATTGAAAGCTTTGTATCAAGGCAGGCAGGTATATGCAGTATTTCTTGACTTCCGAAAGCGTTTGACTCAGTTCCACACCTACGCTTATAGTCAAAAATTGGATCATATGGGGTATGAAGTGAAATTTGTGATTGGATTGAGAACTTTTTGGTAGGGAGGACCCAACATGTTATCTTGGATGAAGAGACATCGTCAGATGTAGAAGTAATTTCGGGTGCGCCCTAGGGAAGTGTGATGGGACCCTTTCTGTTCGTGTTACATGTTAATGACCTTGCAGACGATATTAATAGCAACCTCAGACTTTTTCCTGAGGATGCAGGTATCTATAATGAAGTACGTCTGAAAGAAACTGCACAAATATTTGGTTAGATCTTCATAAGATTTCAAAGTGGTGCAAAGATCGACAACTTGCTTTAAATGTTCAAAAATGTAAAATTGTGCGATTCACAAAACAAAAAAACATAGTATCCTCTGACTATAATATCAATGAGTCACTGCTGGAATCGGGCAGCTCGTTCAAGTACCTGGGCGTAGCACTTAGTAGGGATATGAAATGGAATGACCACAGAGGCTCAGTCGTAGGTAAAACAGGTGGTAGACTTCGATTCATTGGTAGAATCTGGGGAAATGACATCAATCTTACAAAGCACTCGAGCGACCGGTTCTGGAATATTGTTCAAGTCTGTGGGACCCGTACCAAATATGACTAGCAGGGGATATTGAAAATACACAGAGGAGGGCATCACGAATAGTCATAGCTTGACATGTGGAATAATCGGGTCTACTGCCGGATGTTTGTGTCGCTCTGGCACAATATTTCGGCGACGTAACTCGAGATACTGAAGGAACTAAACTGGTAGACACTTGAAGACAGACGTAAACTATCCCGAGAAAGTCTGTTAACAATGTTTCAAGAACCGGTTTTAAATGATAACTGTAAGAATATACTACAGCCCCCTCAGTATCGGTCACATAGGGATCGTGAGGATAATATCAGAGTAATTACAGTACGCACAGAGGCATTCAAACAATCATTATTCCCACAATCCACGTGAATAGTACGGGAAGAAAGCCTAATAATTGGTACAATGGAACGTACTCCCTGGCATACACTTCACAGTGGTTCGCAGAGTATAGATGTAGATGCAGATGATAGGCAACGCACGAAACTAGTCCGCTAAAGGAAACTGATACCAACAAGCAGCTTACGTCAAACAGTTAATATTAATATGACGTATTTACAGCGGATAACGGGGTTCGTACTGCCACGTTCTTTGTAAATTTGATCAGTATTGTAATCACTGTAGTAACATCACAGGCCCTCCCAACCCGTGAATTTTCATTTCGTTTCCGCCTACATTTCTGTGAGCTTCATCTTTTTTCGGGCAGTGTATGCTAAAACCGCGCATCTGTACTACAAGGACATGATCAGCCTAATGACAAAATGAATGCTCAAGAATTTCACAGATTCACGGTTCAAGGCTACTTCAGTGTTCGTTATCCTAAAAATTCTGGCCAAGTGTCTGATCAGACATGATCATACAGCGAGTCCTAATGATGCCAACGAAGAGTTGTACAGGGCAACCGCACGATCGCTGCATTACGGATACCGTGATGTCTCGACGGAATTTGGTTGTGCTGTACGTCCACCACTTTTGTAAACAAATAGAGATGTTCACTCAGTTGCGTTCAGGAACACCCGAACAACATCTTGATATGAGGCCTTTCCGTGTAACCAGACTTGCAGAGTGTACACCATTCCTGGAGGCTAAGGAGATAGTGTCACTAATCAGAGAAACAATTGGTGAACTCTTATATACTTCGAGAAACTGGCATCGGATGCATGAAGAAATGGTGCGAGAAAATTTTGAAAATGTAGATTTTAAACACAAGAGTTTTACTGTAGCCTCTGTTTCATATGCCACAAAAATTGCGGACAAAGAAGGTACAGTCGATCTTCTTACTATCTGCGAATGAGTCTGCACTGCCAAGTAATCTGATGATGACCTGAGAGAACTGTTCAAATTTGAGCTTGTTTTCTTTCCAGGGAGTCTCTTCACTGAGGACAGTTTATGCAAATGCTGCGTTCTGTCCTATACCAGAGGAAGTGGACCTTGGGATCAGCAAGTGTGCAGTATTCGACGGTGTACACTTTGTGTAGAGTGTTGTATGGAGTAAGACTGCAACAGTCACATTCGAATCGGATGTAATGCAATAGTAGTTTCCGGCGAGTATCCTAGTGATGACCGTCACCAAGGCAGCAAACTTTACTGCAATCGTCCACCAAATTAGGTTTTTCCGTCTCAAGAATTTTTTATCAAACAAAAGGAACGTCATTTCAGTGCTGTGGCTGAAATGACATTGTGGTCAAGCAGGCAATAAAAGATGTCATTATTATGATGATAAACAGCCCTGTTACAAAAACTGCTGACTGTGGTACTGTTAGCATCACGGATGATGACGTAGATATCCCGGTACAGCTGACAGCATTCGTCTGTTCTCAAAATGACATTTATTTCCAGAAGAATGGGAAGAATAATTCTCCAGTGTTCTGTTCTCGTCAACGTCATGCAAATTCAGTCCACATGATATTACTTCCTTTCATGACTCTATATCAGTTCCTTTTGGACAGAGGAAAAGACATTCAGTGCCATTTGTGAGAAAAAACACTCGACATTTTCAAATAACCAGACTTAAGAGCACGCCAAATTTATGATGCAGGGGAAAAGTTCCTTGTGACATTGCACATTGGAGACATGGACAGAGGTACAGCGGACGATCTTCGCTATTGACAATTCTCTAAATCGGCGACAAAACTTAAATGCCAACTCCAGACGCCGCCCAGTGCCATCCTTTTCGTACTTGCCTAAAAGTACAAGCGTGGCACGGTGATGAAATAATTCCATTCGCTTGGGGCTGGACGCGGACAAGCAGAGTAGTAATTCCCATAACAACGAAAAATGCAGCTTCAGACACGTTACTGAAAGTAATCTCTTGCAAGTATACAAATGGACCAACAGTTTCAAAAAATCACGACTCCAGTACTTTGCCATTGACAAGCATTGTTTTGGCCATGTATGCGGAAATTCGTCCGTCCGGACCTCAACAAGGAGGATGCAGAGAGGGATTACGACGAGAAAACCCTAACCGACGACACCACTGCTTGGGAGAAAAACGCTGATGCCCAGTTTGAGCTCCCACATGGACTAACGAGGACAATACCTTAAATTTTTGGGTTATTCTGTATTCTGTTACATCTTTTTTCATTTGTGCAACCAAGGGGATCGGAAAAAGTCTTTTTTATTTCAAATTCAAACAGTTAAATTGTTCACAAGTTTTTATTTTTAATCAGTGATATAATGATCTTCGTTGCCAACAATCTTCTTCCATATAGTGTGCAGATTTTAAATGCTGGGTCGATGAAAATCAATTGATTTTTGAGGAAATACCTTGTAACCTCCCCCTCACTTATCGACCTTAATGACAGTGAAAAATTAAACCGCGTGCACCTAATGGAAATTTGGGAAATGCAATCGTCACCGAAGTTAATTTGTCGGTAAAGAGGGAGGAAAGGTTTACATCTTAATGAAAGGAAAAATACAAATGAAACTGGTGGAAATTAATTTTGAGAAAAGGGTAAAATTAATAAAGAAAGTAAATGTGCGGTCGTCACGTTAACAATTAATTGGCGTTAATATTTGAGATTTGGGGAAAATTACGGTCGCCAGTCCTATGGACAACTACTATAATAACTGAAAATGAAAGATTAATGCACATATAATTAGCACTAAAAGCGTGGCAACTGAAGGTTGACACATGTTGTGTGAAAACTGAATGTTTGTCAGAAGTAATAAATTTCGCTACACTCTGGCTTAATTTAGCAAAAGAATTAATAAAACCGGAAAATTGAAAGTTAATTTAGTGACTGAAATTAATAGTGAACTTTGTTTCTAAAGCACTGCGAAATTCAATAAAATAAGGTTAGTCTTGGGCTACCTCCACAAACATTTCAAAAGCTACTTGAATCTACGCAATTTAGAAATAAGAGATTTAACTTTGAACTTGAATTAAATGATTCTGAACAATTAACAATAGTAAAATTTAGTACGTACCAAGCTGAGCTGCAGTCACAGGTAAGCTAAAATATGGTAACAAAACTCGCACTCTTAATTTCTGCTTGTGTAATCTAAATATTGCAGCCAGCTGTGAGTACTAAAACTTAACTTTGAAATTAAAGCAGTGAAATGGAATGATATTACTTTAATGCTGGCGTTTCAATTTCAACGACACTCGGGTTCATTCCGGAAAAGGAAGGGACCCTGCGTGGTAATGCAATTGGGACAATGAGCAACAAAGGTTCATGCTAAGTTGCTCTAATTTTGTGAGGCAAATGCAACAATTTTAAAAGCTGAGGTCTGCCATACAGTTCTAAAACCTTACGTGCTTCCAGTCTTCCTTGTTGGTTGATTGAAGGTTTGAAGTCGTCGATCGGGGAGGTGGCGACACTCACTCATTGTCGGCCGTCCCTGTTGCAGAAGCTGGATGTTGGCGCGCCTTCTTCTCGACACGGTCACCAGGAAAAACGGGCTCTTGATGTGCGCCAGCTAATGCTTCCCGTCCGCGACACCGCCTCAGAAACTATCATAGCAAGTCAAGCGCAATTACATGCTGCCAAACCCCGAAGCCGCGCTCCACGCGGCAGAGTTAACACTCCCAAAGATCCTAAACACTTTGGTTCTCCACATGACCTATCGATGTAATCGTTCGATAGCATAGTTTTCCCTAGGCAAGACCCAGCGTAAAAATACAAATAATATTTACAAAACAAACCAATTATACATCGACATAAATGCATAAACATATATATATACAAATAGTAAAAGAATTACAATATATAAAGACGCAGAAATGTCGTATCTTCATGTAACAAAATAAGGAAAAAATTTATAGTACAATAGATGGAAATAGGAGGATATGCATTTCCGGCGTTACAACCTGGAGATGGAATTTGAACATTATCTAAATTTTCAATATTTTGCCACTTAGTAGATGTTGTAGCGATCGAAATAAATGGCGCACTATTGAGCGAGTATGGTGGGTGGCGTATATCTTCCACCGTAGTTCATTAATTTTTCCGGAGGTCATCTTATGCAGCGCTGTCTTGCATTATCGTGTTGCGGAATAACGATTTCCTCTTGACAATCACTGGGTACTTCTCAATTAAAGATTGATGTACTCGATCCTATCGTTCACAGTAAAGGTCTGCATTCACAGTGTGTCCGGTTTTCAGTACGTCAAAATGAAGGGCTCCGCGAGTACTCCATCAAACATACAAAAGCGCCTTTTTCAAGTGTAAATCTGGCTTAGCTGTACTTCTTGGCGATTCATTCGGAGAGAGCCCTGCCTTTAGCATTTTGGATTATCATAGAGGACCCATTTTTCATCTTCAGTGATCAAGCGAACAAAAAATGCTTCCGTATTGTGCCACTGAAGCAATAAATTGCATATGGTGGATCTGTTAGTTTTGTTTGCCTTTATCAGTCTGCTGCAAATGTTCTTGGATGGTCGACCAAGGTTTGTAAAAGGGTTTGACAGATACTCGACTCTTTTGCGGGGATTTGCTTCCATTTCCGCCCTCAAGTTGTTGGTCTTCCCGGTAGATACGAGACGGAAAGATCAAAATTACATGTTTTGAACTTAGAAAATCACCTTTGACATTTACGAATGTCTAATGCACTTGAATAAACATCGCGAATGTTTTTGGTAGCAACTGTGATTTTGAAAGGGTGCTGTCCTGTTTGCCATGACGATTTTCAGGAAGTTTTGGCCATAAATATGAATGAAGTCACGAATCTGATAAATGTACTGAACTTCTGTAATATCGATACAATTATATTCTTTGGAAGACTGTGTTTGAGATCGGAGATGTTGGTCAGAGATGTTAACTTTGCTTTGTCAGAGTAAGTCAGAGAGTAGCAGTAACAGGTTGTGTTGGACTGTCTGGCAATGTACTTGGTTTAAAAAGGAAGGAAGCTGGCCGGTTGTGTAGTGGAGGCAGCATTATTTAAAAAGGATTTTGTAATAACACGTTTTGAGAAAACATATTCAGCGAAAGACGTTATATTAATGAAAGAACGATAAAGTCCAACTATTAAGGCAATCCATCCAGTATTGCGTATGGTTTAAGATGACTGTAGAAATTTTATAATGAAGCATATGGTTTTGTTTTATAGTTGAAACAAGTGTCAAGGGAGGCAATTGTACACAGAAGAGTTATTAATAAACTGTTTGCTCACTTGCATTGCACATGGTAAGTTGTACTAAGAAGCATTTACGAAAACTGGTAAGATACTGTCTTGCGTTGCACATGGCAAGTGCGACAAATGAAATTTGATTTTTGACAGTCACATCATTATTCCTAATAGCAACAAGTTGCAGACCAAACGAGCGTTCCGCGGCCAAGGTAGGCCAATAAATTTAATTACCATCAAAGTTCATTTTCACTGTGAGGCACAATGATTGGCAGAGTGTATTTGTGAAAATAATAGCAGTATCGGTTCAGAAGCGTAATACTAGTAAACGATTTGAGTAAAATGCAACCTTGCGAATTTTCAAAAAATTTTATCAGAAAGTCATATGCGCTAATTTTTATCTTCATTGTCTCTGTAATTACAATAACAATTCTGGTACAAGATTAGCAATATTCAGGACCAACATTTTAAAATGAGTCGTTTTGTTTTGCAGTCAGATCGAGTATATAATTCTCGCTGAAAACGGATCGCTTTCTCGGGGACGAATTGTTTGATGTACCGGCTAGACTGGATTTCGCATCGTGCAGAATGAACTGCACGTATTTCTGTGCAAAATTAAACTTTCACATAGCTCTATTGTTCTGCACTGAGACGTATTTATTTCAGCGTTACTATTCTTGTGAAAGTCAAAACGCAAACGATGCCGGATATGTGCCGCCTCTGGTATTTGGCTGGCCATTTCACCATAAATTGCGGAAAAAATTAAGATGTAATTATTTACGTGTAAACAAATCACTGTAAATTTAAAATGTCTCTTGCACGATTCCGAAGTATTCAAAGAGCTGATAAATGACAAACGAATATCGACAAGAGCAGAAACGATATTACTTTCCGATCCCCATAATAATTTCCATTTTTTTGAAGGTACATTTATCTGGTAAGAAATTACAACTGTTAGGAAGGGTTTCTTGCGGTTGCGAAACATTGACATTATGAACTACCTACCTTACAAACCTGCAGCTTTGCCATTTTTACGCAAATGAGCATCCCACTGAGGACAGGGGTGCGATGAAGGACGGTTCCTAACTTTTAAGTGTTGACCATTAAAGGCACTTACATTTACCCTTTTAGAGAAGTTGTGCAGTTAAAATAATAATGCTAAAATCTATCTTTTTTACAGTTTATTTTAATTTAAAAATTTTGCCGTTCTTTGAAGCTCTGTATCTTGGCAAGTATGTGATTTAAAAGTATATTTTACCAGTGTAAATTTCAGAAACTTTTACGCTCTGCGGGGAGAGAGTGAATGCTTTCTGTCGTAGGACACAAGGGGAAATTTATAGAGAAAAAAACTGGAAAAAGCGCCAAAATTTCGCAGTTTTTCGGTTCCGCCGAAGTTAGCACAGGAGTCAGGATTCTCGAGGTCGACAGCTTGAGGCCTATACTACCTACTTACATACAACATTACAAAAAATTCGTAAGATTCGGACCTTTTTCTCGGTCCAATGTACCTGCCGACAGGACTAATGGCAATTAGCTGTGTATAGAGCAGGTTTTGATTAACTGATTACTTTCACTACCGTCGTTCTGATTTTAGCCTACCACAGCTCAATTTTAAGGATTCAGTGAGACTCTGAGGCCTTAGATTCGATGAGAAAATTGATATATCTACCTCACCTTACGCTACACTAACATTGGATCCGTAATTCTCCAGATTCGATGTGGGCGATATCGGACAGCATAAAAAGGGAAACTAGGTTTGTAATGAAAAGGCCCACAATGGCAGCGAAAGCCCGATACAAGAATCGATGACGCGCGATTACAGGCGGACGAGTTGACAGACCGTATATGTTTGTTTTTCATTGGTTTTACCTGTTACATAATAATTGTTACAAAGATGTAAGTTGTGACTTATAGTTATCGGCAGTAAAGTATAGTAATTTGAAATCTAGAATTAAAAATATTGTTATTTATGTTTACCTTTTACTAATAGCTGCTTCCCAATAGACACTAAAAGCTTAGGTTTCGGTAGTCATTGTTGCGCTAGTCCCATAGGCGGACTCACTCCTCATAACTCTTTGTCAGTTTTGTACCATCGGATTGACTGGAAACAAGCATGTTTGCTCTATAAAGTTTGTAATTGGGCATCATCGTTGTTATCGTATGGCGCTTCCGCTGCCATTGTAGACACTTAATTTGTAATCTTGGTGTTTGTTTTCCCTTCCAATGTCGCCCGTTGGTCTTCCGACATTGGATAGGGAGAATTACGGGTACAGTGTACGTGTAGCCTAAGGCTACGCTTAACACTGGATCTATATTTCTCCCGATTTGATGCAGACCGACTACGTGTAGTCCGACGTCGTCCGTGCCGTCATTGGCGTCGGTTAACGCCCGGCCGGGAACTAGTCACGCTTGTGTTGAGCGGTTACCATGAGTGGTTCTGAGGATGATTAGCTTCTGCTGTAGAACAAAGTTTTCCTTAATAACAGATACGGTTTCAATAGCGTAATGGACACAGGTATGCAGAGGAGCTTTTTGAAACCTGTATGTCTTTACGAAATTACCTAGTAAATTGAAGAACTACCACCGCATGAGTAAAGAAACGTTTGACCATATTCATGAGGTAATAAGAAACGAGATAACTGATCAATCTAACTTCAGGTTATGGATCACTCCGGAGGAAAAACTTCCTGTCACAATAAGGTAAATGAACACACATAATTTTAATAACATCGCGTTTATATTAGATGTTACTAATAAAGAACTGTTAATGAGCGACTATGTAAGAGCTAGAGATTGTAATGAAAAAACAGTTTTCTTTAGTACTGAAACAGTATCAGGCTACAGTAATAGCAAAGAAATTTTTTTAAGTATGTGGCTGCTTCACTCTTCGGCAGTTGCCATGTATTTCCATTCGCCAGCATTCATTGTCATTGCAATCCTTCAGACCTCTCTTCGTAATCTTTCCAGTTATTGCCGCTCTCCATGGTTTTCTCGAGCGTCCGCGCTTCCTCCTTGCTGGCGGCGACCACTCCAGGGTTATTTTGGCTATCGACTTTGCTCCTCACTGTGAAGGCCGTAACCCATGACACTGAAGAGTTTTTTTCTCAACTGCTTGCACGACTGCTTGTTCCATATCCATTACATTCCTAATTTCCACATTTCTTCTCCTCTCTGTTCTGGATACCTGGCTGCCCTCTTTATTCCATCCACCTCTACTGCCTGTACTCTACTTCTCTATCGCTCCCCGAAGGCCCATCCTCCTGTGCCATATGTCACTACACGTTTAACTAGTGTTTCCAGAATTACTCTTCTTTGTTTCATTTCATATTGCCCTGTTCCACAGATAGCTCAACAAAGATAGCTCTGAAAAAGGAGCTGGATTGCAGAAGGTGGACCAATTTTGATTCTCAGGTCGGTTGCATGTCTTGCCCATCACGTGAAAATTTCAAGTTTTAGACATTCTTGCCCTTCTGCAAGTTTCATTCATAACACGTTGCAAAATTCGGAACAGCTACTGAGATACAAATCCGTAAAAATGAGCAAAAATATCAAGAATTCGCAAGAAGATAGATACGTCAGTGGTTTCGTCTTAATAACTTCTTTTGGTGCCCTTCTTTGCACAATGCATAATAACCAGTGTCGAAGAGGATTTAATTTACTTCAGGATTCATACAAAATTTTTCAGTTACTCCCTACACACGCTGAGAAATGTTACATTAACAGTTTAGTGAAAGTGAACTCGAAACTAAAAACACCATCTTCAGTCAAAAATAGTGTATCTGAATATAATATCTTTATATAATGTATGCAATATATACGTGCAGTTTGTGAGATTCGTGTACTTTTTGGAGAATCAGTTTATCTGAAAAAGAAATACACAAGTTTTCAACACTTTTACATATATACTTATATTTCAACAAACTACAGTTGTTGCCCCACTGTTGACATGACTTCCCGTTCTTCCATCACTCCCCCTCTCCAGCATTCCCCTTCCGTTGGACAGCCCTTGGAGTGTTGCAAAGTTTCCGTCAATTACTTTTTAACTGATGTGAGTGCGCATTCATGGTGTATTGTAGTATGTGTCCATTCGTTCGGAATGTCGGACTCACATTGGGCTCTGTGCTTTATCTGTGCTCAAAGTCCGAGTGAAGGTGACAGGTCGTTAGTAAAGAGAGAGATGAAGACAGACAACTTGAGTCGATTGCAAGTGTAAACTTACAGCACATTCCGATTTTTTAAATAGCGTGAACAAAGTCTAGGTTCTTTCTTCAGGCCAAATGGGATATAATAATGATAAGCTGATAGCAGCTTACCTCTGAAGAGAAGCTGTCTGCACCTGGACCGTCCCTTAGATAGTCGAATGAACATGTTTTCGAATTGAGAGATCACTGTTTTCTCTGTGCCTACGAAGTGCCGACGTATTTTGAGGAGAAACAGAAAAAACTTCCTTTGACTAAACATGATCAATGATAGTACAATTTTTCCGCAGGTGCCAAAGTATAGGGAAAGGTGGGTTGAATCCGACCTAGTAATTTCTTGTGGCTATAAAACGCTTATCCGAGGTCGGATCTTAACGTTATATACGTTAAATTATAGGTAATATAAAGGAGCAAATGTTTGCAATATATTTTTGTTATACCATCAATAGTTTTTGAGGTATCCGTATTTTAAGAAACTTCCATTTTTGCAAAGAAATAGTTCTAAATGAACGGTTTTTCTGGGAAATAATTATAAGCAATTATGTTTTTTTACATAGATGAACAAAATGTATTCAAAAAATAACAATGTTTAGAGTACTAAATGTACTGAAAGTTAAATAAATGTAAATTTAATTTAAAAAAATGATTTCATTGCACGGCTGTGCAACAGCAATGTCGATCTCGGAATGTTAAAATCACGAGCGACAGCTCGTAAAGACATTCCCATTTGCATTGCAGCAACTGCTCGGTGAATATCGTTCTGATTGCGTTTTGTTTTTTTCGTTTGTAATTTCGTACTATTTTCCTAAAAATAAACAAAAATTTACTTTGTTTACATAAATAAATAATTCCACACACATAACGATAAAAAATATGCTGTCGGACTTACCCTACCATTTAGCGGTCGGATTTACCCCACCATGCCATGTTTCATTTAACACACACAGAAACTATTTACATGACATTTCCAACAAAAACGATACATACACTGAATAGGTCACTAAATGCACTACAAAAATCACTTACCGTTTGTTTTGCGATCGTTTTATTTAATCAGGTAAATCTAGGGATGCAATTTGCACAAAAACTAAATTGAAACAATCGAAAACACACTTGTTATCTTTTGGATGTCTAAATGTCAAATGCGACAAAACTGTCAAGGCGACATTTTCGTTATTTCAAATGCTCTATACCGTAACACTAATGTGGAATCGCTCCACTTTTCCGTTTCTCACAAATAGAGGGCGATCGAGTTTATCCAACCGCTCGGATTTACCCCTCCCCCCCCCCCCTTACTCTAAACTGTTATCGAACGAAATAAAAAAAAGCAAATTCCACTTCAAGTCATTGCTCAGGAATTTCAGCGAGCATAGATGGTGATCAAGCTGGTAACAGACGATGCCAATATGTTAACTGTGAAAAGTGCCATTTCGTTGTCTTCTACACACGATTCTGTTGTTACTGGAGAAGACCTTGGTATTTTGGTTTTGGTGACGGCTTTAACGCCAGACAACATGTTCCTTTGCAAATCTGGAAGGGGTAACACAGGAGGCGCGCTGTATTCCAAAACATCCTTCAAATATAAGGATACTGTGGAAAACATTCTATTTCTCCATGCGATAAGTGGTTGCGTTCCAGCTCCGCTCTGTTTGGACAGGGGAAAACTAAATTTTGCACCAATGTTTCCGTTTTCAAAGATCCAGCTGCCCGAGAAGAGAAGACTGTTGAGCCAACTGAAAATTTGCTTGTGGCACTTCATTGTGTTGTCTCTAATACTTATATAGATGAGTTGCGATACCTACGCTTTTCTAAACTTCTACAAATACTAGATTCGATTTGGCACGCCTACGTCACAAGGAATGCAGTTTAATATCATGCAAATACACTGAAGAGCCAAAGAAACTGGTACGCCTGCCTCATATCATGTAGGCCCCCGTGAGCACGCAGAAGTACCGCAACACAACGTGGCATGGACTAGACTAATGGCTGGAGTAGTGCTGGAGGAAACTGACAACATGAATCCTGTAGGGCTGTCCATGAATCCGTAAGAGAACGAGGGGGTGAAGATCTCTCCAGAATAGCACGTTGCAAGGCATCCCAGATAAGCTCAATAATGTTCATGTCTGGGAAGCTTGGTAGCCAGCGGAAATGTTTAAACTCAGAAGAGTGTTGTCGGAGCCACTCTGTAGTAATTCTGGACGTGTGAGGTGTCGCATTGTCCTGCTCGAATTGCCCAAATCCGTCAGAATGCACAATGGACATGAATGGAAGCAGGTGATCAGTCAGGATGCTTACGTAAGTGTCACCTGTTTGAATCGCATCTAGACGTATCAGGGGTCCCATATCACTCCATCCGCACACGCCCCACATCATTAAAGAGCCTCCACCAGCTTGAACAGCCCAGCCGACATGCAGGGTCCTTGGATTCATGAGGTTGTCTCCATACCGCACACGTCCCTCCGCTCGATAGAATTTGAAACGAGACTCGTCCGACCAGGCAACATGTTTACAGTCAGCAACAGCTCACTGTCGGTGTTGACTTGCCCAGGCGAGCGTACAGCTTTGTGTCGTGTATTTATCAAGTGTACACGTGTGTGCCTTCGGCTCCGGAAGCCCATATCGATGATGTTTCGTTGAATGGTTCGCACGCTGAGACTTGTTTATGGCACAGCACTGAAATCTGCAGCAATATGCGAAAGGGTTGCACTTCTGTCACATTGAACGATTCTCTTCAGTTGACGTTGGTCCCGTTGTTGCAGGATCTTTTTCCGACCGCAGCATTGTCGGAGATTTGATGTTTTATCGGATTCCTGATGTTCACGGTACACTCGTGAAATGGTCGTACGGGAAAACTGCACTTCATCGCTACCTCGGAGATGCTGTGTCCCATCGCTCGTGCGCCGACTATAACATCACGATCAAACTCAATTAAATCTTGCTAACCTGCCATTGTAGCAGCAGTAACCGATCTACAACTGCGCCAGACGCGCGTTGTCTTGTATAGGCGTCTATTGGTCAGCGTGATGAATTATACACTCAACAAGATCTGAGCCAAAGAACAGAAACTGGTTAATTTTTAACTTAAAATTTTGCATCATCCAACATTAAAATAAAATTTAAGATCTGTTTTTAAACTGTAGTTTGTTGAAATATAAGTATGTGTAAAAGTGTTGAAAATTTATGTCTTTCCTTTTCAAACATATTCATTCCCCAGAAATCACAGGAATCTAATGGACTGTATGTATATATTGAATACACAATGGCTTAAAGATGATTTACGTTCAGGTATACTATTTTTGACGATGCTCCATTGTATCACGTTCAATGGCGTTGCAGCCCCACGATGTCCTCAGAGTAGGGCTGAATCGTCCGGGGGGTGACAGTACTGTCGGACATTGCAAGAACGACGTCATGTTGCTGATCGCACTTCAAACTGTCGTTTTCCGCCGCGAGATGTTTGGGAATCAACGCCTCAAGGTAAGGGGGTGGCTTCATTTTACACCCTTTATGCCACCTTCTGAGGACTTTCTCTGTCGATTCCGAGAGGCGGTGTGTCTGAAATGTTTTCCTCGGCTACCCATACGAACACCGCGTGATTTCAATGCTGGGCATCGTGATACTGACGTCCGTCGCAGAGCATCAAAGTATTGGGTGGAACGTGAGTAAGAGGGGGTGTCATGACCTTTCCATCGTGTGAAACGTCCACCCTGGCGTTGGACAGAATTGTGGTGAAATTTGGTGCCAATGCGACATCATTAACCCACCTTACACTCACGTGAACTTCTGAGCTGTGGCCTTTTTTTCGCATGCTCTTCGAAGATCGCCAAGATGTGTTGCCGCAGGTCGCCACACTTTTGCACCACTGCAGAAGTGAGTTGTAGCGATCTTTAAGCCAAATTTCAAACTTCTGCGTCGTATGGAAGACAAGTAAAGCGCTTCGAAAAAGTTATACTTTCTTGCGCAATGTATATCCTTTCAACCGGCCGTGGCCGGCCGAAGTGGCCGTGCGGTTAAAGGCGCTGCAGTCTGGAACCGCAAGACCGCTACGGTCGCAGGTTCGAATCCTGCCTCGGGCATGGATGTTTGTGATGTCCTTAGGTTAGTTAGGTTTAACTAGTTCTAAGTTCTAGGGGACTAATGACCTCAGCAGTTGAGTCCCATAGTGCTCAGAGCCATTTGAACCATTTTCAACCGGCCGCTGTGACCAAGTGGTTATAGGCGCTTCAGTCTGGAACCGCGCGACAGCTACGATCGCAGGTTCGAATCCTGCCCCGGGCATGGATGTGTGTGATGTCCTTAGGTTAGTTAGGCTTAAGTAGTTCTAAGTTCTAGAGGACGGATAGACTCAGATATTAAGTCCCATAGTGCTCAGAGCCATTTGAACCATATCCCTTCAATTTCCTCCCACTTCGAGATATTCTGCTTCGCTCGTATTTATTCTAAACCCTCCTCGTTCAAATGCTTCCATTATCTTCTTTATCGTAAACTTGACGTCTTTCCTACTTTGTTCTATCGATACTTCATTACTGCCAAATAATAATGAGTAGATAGTTCCGTGCCGGAATGGAATTCCCATACCTCCACACGACTGATTCCACCATTCTAATATACATCGTAAGTTAATTATTCGAATACACAGTATTAATGTTCCACAACAACATTTATTTATTTAATAGCTCTTTATGAACTAGCTTTCGGCTTCTTACGCCATCGTCAGATAACTTAATACTAAATAGATACTCCCACACAACTTCAGCGAGAATTCATAGATTATTGTACAAAGATATATGACATTTTATGACTATATCGATAAAAAACACAAGCATAGTGTAAATCTAAAGAGACTCTGAACAAATAAACCTTATATTACAGAAACAACAATATGGGATTTGTGTGTCCACCTTGATGCACAACACTTTTTGTTATTTATTAATTTACTTATTCTCCAAACTGCTTTCAGCAACAAACGTCGCCATTATGAGTGTGTTCTTTAAATCTAAAACATGCAGAAAATAGCATAGTTATAAAACATTATTATATTTGTACTGTTCTTTTTAATATTGTTTTATGTGAATAACTTCGTACTACCTTATTTATTATACTTTACAGCATGGTTTTAAGATTGTTGTAGCTGTTTGCGGCATATTTCCTGTGTTTTTCCGTTGCCGTTTTTCCCGGCATACGTCATGTCATCTGCAACTGTGTGAGCATCTGTTAGTAAGCAATTACAAAACTGCTGACATATGTAAGTTCACGCAGTTGCAGATGACATGATGTAAGCCGAGAAGAATGGCCACAGAAAAACACAGAAAATACGCCACAAACAGAGACAATAATTTTTAAACCATGTTGTATAATAAATAAGGTTGTATGAAAGTATTCACAGAAAATAATATTTTAAAAAAAACAGTATAAATGTAATAATGTTTTACAGTGTTTTATAACTACGCTATTTTCAGTATGCTATAGCTTTAAAGAACCCACAGTAATAACAAATCTGTATTTAAAAACTTACCTTGAAGTCATAGTTAGCATTTCAATAGGCTGTACACAGTTTCTGAATTGCGTGTTTTGGCGTTACAGAACATTCTTCAGTTTCCCATGCAATTCATCGAAGGAGCTAACTGACATACGAAAGTAGTTAAAAAACTTTCGATTGTCGTCTCTCAGGTCTGCAAATAATGTGTAGAAAACCCCGACTTTCTAACGTCTCAGATTAGTTGGATGAACGTAGTGAAGGCGATTGCGCCTTCGTCTTCTCCGAAGTCGATACAGTATCCATAATGCAATGACTTGTTCACCATCCATAATAAGAACTGTATCATGTCACAATTTGAAGGGAACTGATGTTCTTGTTTAACGTTTAAAAATCGTTTAGTGTGAAAATCAACCGACTACGCTTTAAACGCGTACCGTTTTTTCCCGTACGGGCTAATTCGTGTAATGTGCAGGCAGCCTAAGGATCCCATACATCACAGCAGTACTCTAGCAGAGGACAGACAAGCATAGTGTAGGCAGTATCTTTAGTGAGTCTGTTAGATCCTCTATGTGTTCTATCAATACAATACGGTCTTTACTGCACCTTTGCCACAAAAATATCTATGTGATCGTTCTGGTTTCAGTTATCCATAATTGTTATCTTTACGCATTTAGCTGAACCGACAGCCTTTAGATTTGTGTGAGGTATTATGAACCTAAATTTAAGGAATCTATTTCAGTACTCATGTAGATCACCTCACACATTTCATTATTTAGTCAGTTGCTACTTTTCACACCATACAGACATCTTGTCTAAATCATTTTGCAATTGGTTTTGATCTTCTGATGACTTAACTAGATGGTACATGACAGGATCATCTGCGAACAAAGTAAGAGGGTCACTCAGATTGTCTCCTAAACCATTTATGTAGATTAGGAACAGCAGAGGGTCTATAACAATTCCTTGGGGAACGCCAGGTATCACTTCTGCTTTACTTGTTGACCTTTTCGTCAGTGGCTATGAACTGTGATCTTTACGACAGGAAATCACGAATCCAGTCACACAACTGAGATATTACTCAGCAGGCCTGCAATTTGATTAGAAGCCACTTATGAAAAGCGGCATCAAAAACCTTCTGGAAATCTAGATATATGGGATCAATTTGACATCCCCTACTGATAGCACTCATTACTTCGAGTAAAGAGCTAGTTGTGTTGCACTAGAACGTTATTTTCTGAACCTTTTCTGACTGTGTGTCAATAGATCGTTTTCTTCGAGAAAATTCATAATGTTCGAATACAATATGTGTTCCAAAATCTTACTGTAAATTGATGTTAGTGATACGGGTTTGTAATTCATCAGATTACTCCTACTCTCTTTCTTGGGTTTTGGTGTGATCTGTGCAACTTTCCAGTCATTAGGTACGGATCTTTCATCGAGCGAGTGATTAGATATCATTGTTAAATATGGAGCTGTTACATCAGCATACTCTGAAAGGAATCTAATTAGCAGGCAATCTGGACTGGAAGACTTGCCTTTATTAAGTGAAATGAGTTGCTTTGCTACGCTGAGAACTTACTCGTAATTACTGTATTTCTTGATTAGAATTCTGGAATATTTACTTCGTCTTCCTTGGTGGAGGAATTACGGAAGACCATATTTAGTAACTCCGCTTTAGTGGCACTGTCATTGGTGACATTACCATCTACATATCACAGAACAGAGAACATACAGATAGGAAAGCGAAGGATGGCCCCTTTGAATTGTATGATGTCAAACGTTGCGCTCGGCGCCATATAGAAACCGAGTAAACGCGAAACATTATCTGCTTACTCTTACGGCGCGAACGTACGTTTTTACAAAATGGAAGTAATCTAACTAAATGAACACGTATACGAAAGAGAACACTAATAAAACAATCTGCGATAAATCTTTAGCTTTTAAATTCATTACTATCCACACGTGCAAACTGTGAACTGCCACTGCTCTTCGCTTCAGAAGACAACGATTCTAATTTGTTTTGTAAATATCGGTTTTCTCCTCGCAGAAATTTTATTGCACAATTTAATTTTTCTTTTCTGGGGCTTTTGAGCTGATAAATCAACTTCACTTCCGACAGAAACAGCTGTTATGGGACACTCTCCAAGAGTTTCAGTGTTTGTATCAGTGCTGGAGT
The DNA here is from genome assembly GCF_021461395.2 of Schistocerca americana. Taxonomy (NCBI): domain Eukaryota; kingdom Metazoa; phylum Arthropoda; class Insecta; order Orthoptera; family Acrididae; genus Schistocerca; species Schistocerca americana. Next base: position 406,126,999 of record NC_060125.1, read on the forward strand.
TTTCACTCATGCTTTCAACCTGAATGTAACACACAAGTATTAATTTAAATTGAGATAGTAGGCTGCATTAAAATTTTATTTATATGCTTGTTCTGAATGAGACCCAGACCTATAATTTCATTCTGACATGTAATATGGATAATATTCGTTTAATAAATGACGATTGATAAGTGTCGCAAAGAAACTTTTGTCAAGCTTTGTCCTAAATGTAAGATGTACTTCGGCATTTCCCTTACATAACTGTTGATGTGGAATGTCTGCTTCTTCATCATCATTTCCTTCTGGCAGTAAGAACAAAAATAAATCATGATCATTAATCTGAGAAACATGCATCTACTCGTACGAAATTATCATGTCCTCATGACAGAGCTGCAGGCTACTGCCACGTGGCGCTGTCAAGCAGTGCGCTCGGCGCTCGGCTCAAATAAAATATTTTAGCTTCCATGTGGTCTACATTGTAGTGAAATGTGGCCTTCCTTCCAACTTCTAAAACAATATCTATATATTAGCTATATTTATTCCACAGCAATACAGGGTGTTACAAAAAGGTACGGCCAAACTTTCAGGAAACATTCCTCACACACAAAGAAAGAAAATATGTTATGTGGACATGTGTCCGGAAACGCTTACTTTCCATGTTAGATCTCATTTTATTACTTCTCTTCAAATCACATTAATCATGGAATGGAAACACACAGCAACAGAACGTACCAGCGTGACTTCAAACACTTTGTTACAGGAAATGTTCAAAATGTCCTCCGTTAGCGAGGATACATGCATCCACCCTCCGTCGCATGGAATCCCTGATGCGCTGATGCAGCCCTGGAGAATGGCGTATTGTATCACAACCGTCCACAATACGAGCACGAAGAGTCTCTACATTTGGTAACGGGGTTGCGTAGACAAGAGCTTTCAAATGCCCCCATAAATGAAAGTCAAGAGGGTTGAGGTCAGGAGAGCGTGGAGGCCATTGAATTGGTCCGCCTCTACCAATCCATCGGTCACCGAATCTGTTGTTGAGATGGGTGCGAACACTTCGACTGAAATGTGCAGGAGCTCATTCGTGCATGAACCACATGTTGTGTCGTACTTGTAAAGGCACATGTTCTAGCAGCACAGGTAGAGTATCCCGTATGAAATCATGATAATGTGTGAAACGTCCCCTTAGAAAAATTATATACGATTGTCCTTAAACTGACACACAATATTTTTTTAGCGCAAAGCAATCTGACTTTCAAAAATCCCTACAAAAGAATGGCCCTGACTAACATTAACCTATACGTTTCACAAATCACTTACCTCACCAAAAATCTTGGTTACTCGAACTACTGCAATACAGCAAGTGCCACTACTGACAGCTAAATAAAAGATTCAAACTACGGAAGGCACTAACTACTGATAGGCATAGTTAGCAAATGAAAGATTTTAATAGAGAACAAACAATGTATTTACCTTAATAGTCATAATATATATAGCAGTTCATGACATCCAGTCTTACAAATTTCAAAACTCCGCCATCTTTCTCCCCACGTCCACCACTGCTGGCGGCTCACATCCAACTGCCCAGCGCTGCACGCTGTTAACATCCAACTGCCCAACACTACAATGGCAGACAACAATGCAAACTGGCCACAGACTGCACACAGCACAGCCAGTGATTTTCATACAGAGCGCTACGTAACGTCGCCAATAAGAAAACATAAACAGCCTACTTACATAGCCCCCATGCTCCCCACAAAAAATTTTACAAATTGTTTTGGGCAGTGGCCAATAGTGATTTGATAAAATTTTTCATAATTACAATAACAAAGATATCAAATGCACACACTTATTGATACAATGTTGGTCAAAAGCTAAAATTTTCTCACAGTCCATAAAGACAGTCCTGATCATTCATCACAGTATAATTTCATTGCACAAAGTCTGATCAGTAAAAGAAAATGCACTTGGAAGTAGTGAATTTCCATGCTGCCTTGAAGACGTAGTGTTGTCCTTCCAACGGAAAGACAGTGACGACTCTCGACATGCAGATAGGTAATGGGCCACGACAGAGCAAACCCACAGCAGAGTCATTCGACGTTTTGAAGAATATTGGTAGGTAGGTCATCACAGAGTAGACCCACTGTAGTCCTGGTAGAGATTACGGTATTGGTGGGCCACCAGAGGTGCAGACCCACTGCAGTCCTTGTAGAAATAATGGTACTGGTGAGTCAGCAAAGGTGTAGACCCACTGTAGTCCTTGTAGAAATGGCCAGCAGCCATCTGTTGTGACTGTGCAGGTGCACAATCACCATTGAAGAGTCTTGCGGATAATATAGGAAGTCCATAACCACCACTTGTGCACTCACAAAGTTTTTGGAATTGTCCTTAGAACCAGCAATGCTGTTAATCAGTCCCTTGCTGAATTATCAAACACGTGCAAACACTATCAGTCCCTACTTCTCACATATTGTCCATACGCTATGACCAACAGAAACGTGTGCGGTGAAATGTAACTTACAAGTTACTTAATTTGATGAACTGGTGTCAATTACAATTTTATAACGTAAGAATACAATAACAAACGTACAAAATACATCATCAAAGAACATAAAAATACAGATAACATTTGTAGTAATACGGGCTTTACAAAAGAATCGAAATAACATATACATCAGTGTTACAGGAATTATGACATAAGTAAATATATAAAAGATCAGAATAACTTTTGAAACATCAACTTCACACATGAGCATTAAAACAGAACAGAATAAATAATGTCTAAGCATATTTACAAGGTAAATAACATATTATCAGAAATATTCTACAACATAAATCTTATTAGCTAGACACATACAGACAGGAAAAACACAAATTCACATAGTGTAATAACACAAAAATACAGGACAGGGTTTGTTTTCAGTGTGACATTTGGTACTGCAGTCCACCCCAAAACTTCATTCCATATATATTTCCTCTTATTTCAACATTTGTTTCCACCAAAAAAATTCTATCCATGCATGCTTTCTGTATTTATATGTTCACACATTTCTTACCTCATTATTTATTTTCCATTATCTTACCTCATCATTTATTTCCAAGAAAATTCTACCTAAACCTGTTGTCCCTAGACCCTACTTTTTTGGTTCATATCCTCTTTCAAAATACTTTTTTGGCCAAACCATTTTCTTATAGCTTCTCAATGCATTTCTTCCAATTCATCATAGTTAGTTTCTTATATAGTCTACCCCCTCTTAAGCTAACTTAAATCTACTGAGCTCAGATGCTAAATTAAGGGACAAGGCAATGCAGCAGCACAAAACAATTAACACAAACAGCAATTCAAATTGGCAAAGCAATTGCAATATTACAACTAATATAAGGGACTGTGCAGCAAAGAAGAAAAATAAATCCGTAGTAAAACTGGCTTAACAGCGTAATACAATGTCAAATTCAGTAGCACTATGCCTGGCACACAGCAGCAGCAAATGCAATAACTTACATCTAAACATGACAAAGCTCAAGCAGAAAAAAATATTACACTAAAGACAACAATGCAGACAAGGGAAATGTATATTCACATCTTAATGTCTATGTAATTAAAGTGGTGCACCACAACTTATTCTACCATAAAAATTACCAAGTACTTGAAAAGTAAATTATATATGCAGTTCCTGTGAAGGGAAATGTCTTTGTGCTCCCTCATTTTTTTTAGGAAGTGTATTACAAAATTAGTATTTACTGCAATTCTCGTCAGCCCACACATGTTGATTGTGAAAATTTACAATTTGATCACGTTGGAATGAAGCCTCATCCGTAAAGAGAATATTTGCACTGAAATGAGGATTGATACATTGTTGGATGAACCATTCGCAGAAGTGTACCCGTGGAGGCCAATCAGCTGCTGATAGTGCCTGCATAGGCTGTACATGTTACGGAAACAACTGGTTCTCCCGTAGCACTCTCTATACAGTTACGTGGTCAACATCACCTTGTACAGTAGCAACTTCTCTGACGCTGACATTAGGGTTATCGTCAACTGCACGAAGAATTGCCTCGTCCATTGCAGGTGTCCTCGTCGTTCTAGGTCTTCCCCAGTCGCGAGTCATAGGCTGGAATGTCCGTGCTCCCTAAGACGCCGATCAATTGCCTCGAAAGTCTTTCTGTCGGGACACCTTCGTTCTGGAAATCTGTCTCGATACAAACGTACCGCGCCACGGCTATTGCCCCGTGCTAATCCATACATCAAATGAGCATCTGCCAACTCCGCATTTGTAAACATTGCACTGACTGCAAAACCACGTTAGGGATGAACACTAACCTGTTGATGCTACGTAATGATGTGCTTGATGCTAGTACTGTAGAGCAATGAGTCGCATGTCAACACAAGCACCGAAGTCAACATTGTTGTTGTTGTTGTTGTGGTCTTCAGTCCTGAGACTGGTTTGATGCAGCTCTCCATGCTACTCTATCCTGTGCAAGCTTCTTCATCTCCCAGTACCTACTGCAACCTACATCCTTCTGAATCTGCTTAGTGTATTCATCTCTTGGTCTCCCTCTACGATTTTTACCCTCCACGCTGCCCTCCAATACTAAATTTGTGATCCCTTGATGCCTCAGAACATGTCCTACCAACCGATCCCTTCTTCTAGTCAAGTTGTGCCACAAACTTCTCTTCTCCCCAATCCTATTCAATACCTCCTCATTAGTTACGTGATCTACCCACCTTATCTTCAGCATTCTTCTGTAGCACCACATTTCGAAAGCTTCTATTCTCGTCTTGTCCAAACTAGTTACCGTCCATGTTTCACTTCCATACATGGCTACTCTCCATACAAATACTTTCAGAAATGACTTCCTGACACTTAAATCTATACTCGATGTTAACAAATCTCTCTTCTTCAGAAACGATTTCCTTGCCATTGCCAGTCTACATTTTATATCCTCTCTACTTCGACCATCATCAGTTATTTTGCTCCCTAAATAGCAAAACTCCTTTACTACTTTAAGTGTCTCATTTCCTAATCTAATTCCCTCAGCATCACCCGATTTAATTTGACTACATTCCATTATCCTCGTTTTGCTTTTGTTGATGTTCATTTTATATCCTCCTTTCAAGACACTGTCCATTCCGTTCAACTGCTCTTCCAAGTCCTTTGCTGTCTCTGACAGAATTACAATGTCATCGGCGAACCTCAAAGTTTTTACTTCTTCTCCATGAATTTTAATACCTACTCCGAATTTTTCTTTTGTTTCCTTCACTGCTTGCTCAATATACAGATTGAATAACATCGGGGAGAGGCTACAACCCTGTCTCACTCCTTTCCCAACCACTGCTTCCCTTTCATGCCCTTCGACTCTTATAAGTCAACATTACCTTCCTTCAATTGGGCCAACTGGCAGTGAATCGAGGAAGTACAGTACATACTGACGAAACTAAAATGAGCTCTAACATGGAAATTAAGCGTTTCCGGACACATGTCCACATAACATCTTTTCTTTATTTGTGTGTGAGGAATGTTTCCTGAAAGTTTGGCCGTACCTTTTTGTAACACCCTGTATATCACCTAAAATGAAGCAAATGTAAAGTAGCAAGAGACCACATTTTTCACTGTAAACCCTTCAAATTTTGCGCTGCAGAGTACTTGGAAATTAAATATCATAGTAACTCTGATCAATATCGAAAAAAAACAGACACTTCATCAACGAGTTATGACATGAACCTTTAAGATAAGAAAGAAATTGATTTTGTACATCAATTAGTTTCCTGAGAATCGAATGAGAGGTAATATAAATAGTAGGGCAATGGCAGTATCAGGGCATTTTGGTACTGCGGGTGGCATAAATTCAAGGGCAAACGTACATTCAGGGGCAAACTTGATTGATTTATGACCTTAACCTATTGGTCGGCTAGGTACCTTATGACAACCTGAGGGTTGATTTTTGACCATCTGGGGATAATCTGTCCTTCTGAGAAACTCCCCACCACTCCCTCTCCCCCTACTCCTCCCCCACCTCTCTGGTAAATCCCCCAGCCCTCTTCTCCCACCACCCACTGCTCCTCCCCTCCCCCATCTGGAAATTGGTGGGGAAAGGACTCAGTCTGTGCTGGAGAGACAGGACCTCATGATGATGTCACTTACATAGCAGAGGATAAATTGTTTATTTATAAAGTATAATTTTCAGGGGCTGGATCTCTTCATTTGGTGGGGAAAGCTCAAATATAGCAAATACATCTCCTAATTAGATAAATACACTACTGCAGATTAGACATGTTGTCTTTTAAAAATTCCATATGTGTGATCACCTCGCCATGCAGGGACCTACTGAGCTAGTGTGCAATGCCACCACCAGAGGACACCCCAGTCCCCACCTCTCGCTCCCCCCCCCCCTCCCCTCCCAAAAAAAGTTGGCGAGAAAAAGAGAAAATCTGTGTTAGAGAGGAAGGATCTCATGACACGAATTTCAAGTAAATGTCAATAATGTGCTGATGCATATTCTTTATTTAATCAGTTTGTGGGAGACAGGTTTCCCCCCTTTGGGTGGAGCTAACATCTGCACCCCTCCCCCACCCACCTTCGTTTCCCGTGACATAATAACTGTAAGCACCGAGGAACTGAATGTTTGTGGTCTCCTGCATATGTATCTATCGTCCTGGCGCCGCCACAAAGTTCAAAAACCTCCCAATGTCCCAACTACAGACCACAATACTAAATATCACCGACCACAGACTGGATATCGGCCTCCTTTGGTTAATAGGCTCCAAACAAGCCCCCAAGTGGTGGAATTCTATTGATCAGGAAATTCCAGACTCACTTCCTGTCTCCTTCTTCATAAAAAAATATATTTTTAGCGTTTGAGTATCACACGCAAACATTATGCAAATCAAGTAATTAAATTTCCACCGCAAGTAAATCGTAGCGCTAAATGTACCTGAGGGGCTTGTACACACCGATGTTCGAGAACGGAAGTACTCTCCTCCACCACAATGTTTCCACTACACATATCAGGCGAAAAACTCCAACCAATAACACACACTCGCAATCGCGAAGCCGGGTACCACAGTCGCGCCATCCACTGTTGGCAGGAACATCGCATCGTCTCGTAGATGCAGGTCATGAGAGACCCGGCCATGTATCAGCCATCCCGGCAGCTACACGCCCACCCCCCCACACCAACACGCCAGCCCTAGCGAATGCTCAGAGGTCGTAGAGACTGTCACCAAGCAGTCAACTGATCAATTTACGTGTGGGAATAATCGTTCAAAGAAAACACCCGTCATATTGAATTTTCTGACGCGACACACACATCACCTTCTGTCGCTGCTCACCCAACCACTTGTCACTTCACTAGACCCCCGCCACTGCCGGTAAGAGCAGACAGATCGGCGCATTCTTTGTACCTAATCTCCCATCAGACGCTAACCTAATCCCTGACTTCTGGTCGCTGACTTCTCGTAGCCACTCCTGCCGCCAGCCGTGGCGTGCTATGAGTCACGCAGTAGCGGCTTGGATGTATACACTAGTTCTAACCAATTCCTCTCCAACCCCAGGTTAAAAAATGCAATACAAAACCCAATTCGAGACAGGGATGTTGTTCAACACACACCTCGAATTTCTCACTCAAAATGTAGATTCCTCCCAATTATACGAGCTATTTTCGAAGACAGAAGAAATTGGGACAAACATGCGTTTTCACATCGATAAAGTGTCGTTACTTGTTGCGAAAATCAAAAAATGGTTCAAATGGCTCTGAGAACTATGGGACTTAACATCTGAGGTCATCAGTCCGATAGAGCTTAGGACTACTTAAACCTAACTAACCTAAGGACATCACACACATCCATGCCCGAGGCAGGATTCGAACCTGCGACCGCAGCGTCGCGCAGCTCCAGACTGAAACGCCTAGAACCGCTCGGCCACACCGGTCGGCTTGCGAAAATCCTGTGACAGTATGGCATAGCCTATATTTCCTCTAAGTAACGTCTCATCAGGTAAAAAAGCGGTTCTAATCAGCTTAATATCTGTTACGTTGTGCATCACAGTACAGTTTTGGCTCATGACAGAGTCTAAGATCTACCTCTTGTCACAGGATGCCTCCTCACTTTCGAGCTCTGTTAAAGTAACCAAATGATTTGGCACATACAAAGTCTCTTAAAGTAACAGCACAAATAAGTTGTAAAAATAAGGTTTATACTACGTATTACTTTATAAATTCGGTAATACATCTGATTTTATTACGAGGGTCATCTCTCCCTGTGCAGGTGGGAGATTGAAATTTCGTTAAAAGATATGGCTGCAACGAAAAAACTCCTGACTATCGCTCCATCTCCCGAAACATATCTGTAGTACCATAGCCCTCACTTCTACCCACCAAGCAGCACTCATTTAAATCAAAGTGATAGGCTCATTAATTAAATTTATGATGAGAGTCATTTTGCATGACATGTAAGTCTCTTTTTTAGCAGTCGCATGTCACTCGCAATGTAGCTGAAATGGGAATCCCTGAAGGGAAGACGATGTTCTTTTCGAGGAAAACTATTGACAACCTACATTTGAAGGTGACCGCAGGATTCTACTGCTGCCTACGTACATTTCGCGTAAGGACTGCAAATACAAGATAATATAAATTAGCTCTCATAAGGAGGCATACAGGCAGACTTTTCCTCTCGCTCTATTTGCGAGGTCTGCAGCTCGTGGTCTAGTGCCTAGCGTTGCTGCCTCTGGATCATGGGGTCCCGGGTCCGATTCCCGGCGGGTTGGGGATTTTCTCTGCCCGGGGATTGGCTATTTGTGTTGACTTCATTATCATAATCATCATCATCATCATCATTATTTGTGACTGTGGCTAGATTGGACTGCACAAAAACTGGAATGTGTCAAAATTGGGACTTTGTGTGGACTCTGATGACTGCGCACTTGAGCGCTCCACAAACGAAACCTCATCTATTTGCGTGTGAAACAGGAAATGGAATGACTAATAGTGGTACAGGGTACCCTCCGCCACACACCGTACAAAGGCTTGAGAAGTAAGCATATAGACGTAAATGTAAATTTAGTATACCTATTAAGATGTCAGTCCAACTATTTAAAGTCACACAAAACTCGCGGAAAAAAGTTGTCTTTTTTTTCGAGAGAATAAAAGACTTTTGCAGATAACTGTATCTCGATAAAAATCTTCATAAAAGCTCCTAAGTTTCTCACTGCAGTCATTTCGTGAGACAAATGTGAGAGGTTGTCACCTAGAAGAAGAAGTATAGAGCTTACCTATCAACTCCCCTTTCGTCAGAGTATTGCTTACCTACCGCATTCTCACGAATATTTCAGTCTTCCATTTGAGTCCACATCATAACCACGAGTAACCACCAGTCTCATCTGAGTCTATATCATTTCTACGAGTAAGAGATATCCCCCCGCCAAGGCACAGACCCCTGCGAATTCTCTCGAAATCCCATCACGTTCCGACAGCATGGTTCCATTAGTTAGAAGGTTGACAGGTAGAGAGCCATGACAACGAGAAATACAGCACACTAACGTACCGGAGGAAATTCACAACCATGCAGAGCATATGTGGACTGTACAAAGAAATTCGGAAACATAACACCTCTAATCCATCGGTATCGGATGACAGTCTTATAAATATCACTCTGTACACATCCTAATCTCTTTTTAACGTATTCCTATGATTACCACGCTAGAAATACGACAGTGTCATGGTGTCTGAGCCTTTGTGGCAGCACAGTCCCTCTCTCTTTCTCTTCATTATTTTTGTAACATTCAGTGGAGTAAAACTACGAATTGTAAAAACTTCACTAACATCACCTGGTAGAGAACTTAGTAAGATTTTACCCTGTCTCTCTCTCTCTCTCTTTCGATATACCATCTATGTCTTGACATCGACCATATGTGCTGATCCCATTAAATATACAAGTATTGGTCCACTGGGGCAGGCGACCAGTGATCGAAGTCGCTTCCATGGACCTGTGAAAAGTTTTGTTGCTTATACTGTAGGAAAATCATACCAACCATCAGCCACAAGGAGAGGCTTCTTGCGTTGTTGTTTCATAAGTAGTCTGATACATCTTTTTTGCAGTAACACATTGAAGCAGTGCATGACTGCAGCTGTGTACACGGCTACACATTGTTTTTCTACCATGACTTCAAGAACTGTGCCAGGTTTGAAGCCAACATTGATACTTTTCAATGCACTGGCTCTGACAGAAAACTGGACATCGCATAGTATAAACTATGCTGCACTCACAACACAAAGTGTAGTTGAAACAAAAGACAGAGGCGCTGTTTCTTATTGACAAAAATGTGGAAGACATAGCAAGATATGGGAGCTGGAATAGTTTGCAGCATTGTGAAGTGTTTCTAAACAGCTGCCCAGAGGTGATGACCTCAACATTTCAACTCATCTTCCACCGTGATAGGGTAGTAGATGTCTCAGTGTTCCATTTCAAAGAGACCAAGAGCACTGATTCCTCATAATGCAGCCATGTACGTGATCATTGTTTCAGTGATGTGAGGTCTGAAAACAATTCCATATACTGCTCATTGGAGAGCCTGTCAGCAGAGTCTTGTAGCGCTGCACTTGATGGAAACTCAAAGTCTGGAAATAGTTCTATATGTTTATTTGACTTCGACTCCATCACGTAGGGATCTGCAACAGAGAGTTGACATGTTTACAGAGTTGATTTCTGTTGGTGTTCAGATTTTGTTCCACAAGTATATACTCTTACCACTTACCAGATGCGCTTTGTTATTTCTATTTATACCTTCCAACTCCGATACTCTTTTTCTCTCTCTCTACCAACAGATTGCATCTTCCCAGCACTGTCATTTATAGATGAACAGTTAGCAAGTTATACGTCTCAGCTGCAACCATCCACCACTGATAGCTCTACACACTTACACACAGAGACTCTGCACGAATATTATCAATTGCAAAGTCTCGATTTCAATCACTTCCATGTTATTTTCAACAGTGCTACAGCCCTGCAAATAGCGAAATGTTCTTCATAAGACGGTTCTGGAGCGCGTGTATGCACATTTACATTCATCCCGCTAAACAGCATAACATCTTCGGATTTATATTACCAATATTTGTAAAAAGATTGTCTAGATTCTTCATTAATAAAACCTTCCAAGACGCCCTGCTGAGCCTATTACACCTCTTAAAGATCCACAATGATGGCACATGATTACCTCAGTCACTCTGTTGTGTGTGCTAGATGTGCATTGGATGGAGAGAGACAGTCTTTCTTGAGTCTCATTCTTATGTACAAGATACACCAACACATTAATCAGACGGTATAGTGTAGAACTGTACTCGAATGAATCCAACCACATATAGGGTTATTACAAATGAGTGAAGCGATTTCACAGCTCTACAATAACTTTATTATTTGAGATATTTTCGCAATACTTTGCACACACATACAAAAACTCAAAAAGTTTTTTTAGGCATTCACAAATGTTCGATATGCGCTCCTTTAGTGATTCGGCAGACATCAAGCCGATAATCAAGTTCCTCCCACACTCGGCGCAGCATGTCCCCATCAATGAGTTCGAAAGCATCATTGATGAGAGCTCGCAGTTCTGGCATGTTTCTTGGTAGAGGAGGTTTAAACACTGAATCTTTCACATAACCCCACAGAAAGAAATCGCATGGGGTTAAGTCGGGAGAGCGTGGAGGCCATGACATGAATTGCTGATCATGATCTCCACCATGACCGATCCATCGGTTTTCCAATCTCCTGTTCAAGAAGTGCCGAACATCATGATGGAAGTGCGGTGAAGCACCATCCTGTTGTAAGATGAAGTCGGCGCTGTCGGTCTCCAGTTGTGGCATGAGCCAATTTTCCAGCATGTCCAGATACACGTGTCCTGTAACGTTTTTTTCGCAGAAGAAAAAGGGGCCTTAAACTTTAAACCGTGAGATTGCACAAAACACGTTAACTTTTGGTGAATTGCGAATTTGCTGCACGAATGCGTGAGGATTCTCTACCGCCCAGATTCCCACATTGTGTCTGTTCACTTCACCATTAAGAAAAAATGTTGCTTCATCACTGAAAACAAGTTTCGCACTGAACGCATCCTCTTCAATGAGCTGTTGCAACCGCGCCGAAAATTCAAAGCGTTTGACTTTGTCATCGGGTGTCAGGGCTTGTAGCAATTGTAAACGGTAAGCCTTCTGCTTTAGCCTTTTCCGTAAGATTTCCCAAACCGTCGGCTGTGGTACGTTTAGCTCCCTGCTTGCTTTATTCGCCGACTTCCGCGGGCTACGCGTGAAACTTGCCCGCACGCGTTCAACCGTTTCTTCGCTCACTGCAGGCCGACCCGTTGATTTCCCCTTAGGCTATGCGCAAATTGAGAAGCGTATAGCACGTGTGACGTGACACTAGACTACAGCGCGACACGCACGTGCCGCACGGGTCACGCGGGTCCAGCCAGCACCTCCTATAGAGGAAAGCCTGCGCGCCCGCTCAGTGACGTCACGCACGTAGTCTGGTGCCGGTGCTCGCAGTCCGTTTGGCCACAGCAATAGACTGTTACGGGAACCGTACGAGGAAAATTCGTAAAGAAATCTGACATACCTCTCTCATGAATTACAAGATTTCCTTTCTCAAATGACCCAGTTCTTTTGTCCGTAACTTATTTCTGCATACCTTTTAGCCCCGACGTAAAAAGTGGCTGTAATAACTTTCATTATCTGAGGCATCAAAACTCCCAAATGAATGGACCCATTTCATTGTAGTTTATTTTAAAGGTGCTTTAATGGGGCTTGTCACGACTTGTTTGATGGCAGTCTGGTTAGCCGTTCAAAGATCGTCAGCTACACAAAGTGCAAGTGTTTGCCACCAGTGTGCTCTTTCCCAATACCATTCCTAAACTGTAACTGCTGTAGTATAAATTGTAAATCTCGAAAAGGCCAATCTAAACGTCTGCAACGGTATACATTTATCTTTTATGGCTGACCACCATTCACCATTCTTCCGTTTTGCAGTTCCTGTGTAAGACGATTTTTAATGACAAAAATTTTGATTGAAAGCCATCCGCGAAAGATTCTCGTATGCTCTCGCGGATTTTCTTTTACAGGGGGTGCTGGTCCAGCGCATATTGCGACGCGTACACCGTACTTCGCACGCGCCGACTGGCGACGCTCTGCGCTGACTGAACCGAAGTGCGCGCAACCTCTTATCTTTCTCAAACGATTTTACAGAAACTATTCTCTGAAAATATATGATTTTTGCCTCACTTGTAGCGTTATATGTCAGCTTCGTGCCCATCACCTCGCTAATGACCATTCTTATTGTGATGTACACATTTTAGTAAGACACTACGCAAAATTCAAAAAGTTTGCAACGAAAATTGGGGGTCGCTATGATTTTGCTTTTGGTGCGTATTACACCATATGTTGCTGCGTATGAAATTTAGCTAACATGCTGAATTTTTGTTTAGACTTGGGAGGAGGTCTCTATCTGCCTCCGATCTCGAGAAAATGGATCCCATGTAGCGCGCTCAATTCCGATCTCACGCTCGCGAGAATGAAATACTCGCAACATCTCTCGTATCTCCTAAACCGCTCGAGACATCGAAACGAAAGTTTGGCGAAAGATAGCACACAAGGAGGAGAGACTTTTGCCAATTATTAAACACACGGAACTTTCTTATCTATGGCGATATGTCACTACTTATACTTCTTTTTTTATTTATTTCACTCCAGTGACTGTAATTTTTTAAGAGTTATCGACAGCTAGCGAAACAAGAGCTTCCTAGTATGAAAATAAACATGAAATTTCTTCTTTTATGTTACTGCAAACCGATACTATGAGGTTTTTCGTAAGCTATTGAGCTCTGTAATTGTCAATTACTTGTTTAATGCCCGCATCTCGTGGTCGTGCGGTAGCGTTCTCGGGTTCCCGGGTTCGATTCCCGGCGGGGTCAGGGATTTTCTCTGCCTCGTGATGGCTGGGTGTTGTGTGCTGTCCTTAGGTTAGTTAGGTTTAATTAGTTCTAAGTTCTAGGGGACTGATGACTATAGATGTTAAGTCCCATAGTGCTCAGAGCCATTTTGAACTTGTTTAATGAGGCCCTAAGTTTCGGAATTCTGTCTCAATAGCTGCTGTGAGATGAGTTTGGCAAATTACACTATGACAAAGAAAGTACAATTAAACCAGTCACCAAGAGAAATGTGGCCTTTACTCATAAATGGTGATGCTTCTTCTAATGCGAAAAGGTTAACAACTCACACAAAAACAGATTGGCAATTCTGTTGGAATTTTGGTGGAATCCTCGTAACCCATCGTATTTTTAACACTGAGCGACGGGAAACTTACCAAAGAATTTTATTCCTTCTCTTGATCTGAGCAGTATTAAAATAATGACGAGCGTTCCTTCAGGCGGAATGATAGGCACATGCCAGATACTGTTTACTCACCTAGGGCTTGCCAAACTGACAATGCGTGATCGCGAATAAAATAGTTGTTATTGAGAAAAATAAACAATTGATCCGTCGCACAACACAATGGTTAGTGTATTGTCAGCAGCGAAGGATAATGCGCGCGCAGGAATGAACAAGTTAGCCAAGTGTGCCTTGTGAGATGGAGTTCGAAAAACATTATCATGAAAGTAGATCTGCCATTGTCAGCAGCACATTTCAACAAATTAAATATATCTAATCATAACACTCTTTTAGGATATTCCTACTTTCGTAATAATACCGACCATTTTCTTCATTTGTGTAGCCTGTTGTTGTATAATTAGTTTATTAATGCTGATAATGTCCATGCAACAATTGAAACGCTTTTTCTCATCACGGCGAACCAATTAAAACATTGTCATTTGTGACTGATTTTCGACTGTTTCTAGCTTGCAGTGGAAATATGTTGTTCACAAGCATGTAGTACAGTGTGTCGTATTACATTATTACATACATATCAGAGTAATCACAGTGAAACTTCTATACTTCAGATCTTGGACGCTTTTTACCACAAGAACAAAGGGATCACACCTGTGGAGATTATCCCTTTCTAAATGTTTGTAACAGATCGTACAGATACGCTAGCTTACTAGGCAGCGGGAATATAACCTTGCTTTACTTTCCTGCCTTGATTCTTAATCACATGATTTTATAATATTCCTTGCTTCCTCATTCACTACCCTCTGTCCCTTCTTGCGAGCGCGACTGCTACGGTCGCAGGTTCGAATCCTGCCTCGGGCATGGATGTGTGTAATGTCCTTAGGTTAGTTAGGTTTAAGTAGTTCTAAGTTCTAGGGGACTGATGACCACAGTAGTTAAGTCCCATAGTGCTCAGAGCCATTTGAACCATTTTGAACATCACGGAGGCATATGGTGCAAATTCCAGCGGCCAATGGCTCATCAGTTACTGAAGTATACATTTTTCTTGACAGAAGAAAAACAGAACAAAACTATGCAGATATAAATAACAGGAAAGTATAACGTGCTAACGAAGAAAGCTGGAGCGTTTAAATGGCGAAAAACGAAACACTATCCAAAGGCAATAAAATTCAGTACACAGTAAGGCAAAATTTATCGTATTGGCAATACTACCACTGCTGATATGCGCCGTTCCGATGTGAGCATATGGCTGGGCTACTTGTCCGCTCCCCTCCTCAAATCTCCCACGATGCTAGCGAGGCAAGCGCGACGCGCTGCGCGAGAAACTGTGCCTCAACCACAACGCCGCGCGTCCTGGCGCAGGCGCGTGTCGCGTCCCAGTCGCGTCGCGTCGCAATTTGCGCGGTCCCATTTGAACCTGGGATGTTACAAAAACGCGCGTTGCGCTGCGTCGCGCCACACGCGCTATACGCGTCTCAATTTGCGCCTAGCCTTACAGAGGCATCCAGAAGCTTTAAACTGCGCATACCATCGCCGAATGGAGTTAGCAGTTGGTGGATCTTTGTTGAACTTCGTCCTGAAGTGTCGTTGCACTGTTATGACTGACTGATGTGAGTGCACTGCAAGCACGACATACGCTTTCTCGGCTCCTGTCGCCATTTTGTCTCACTGCGCTCTCGAGCGCTCTGGCGGCAGAAACCTGAAGTGCGGCTTCAGCCGAACAAAACTTTATGATTTTTTCTACGTATCTGTAGTGTGTCGTGACCATATGTCAATGAATGGAGCTACAGTGAATTTATGAAATCGCTTCAATCATTTGTAATAGCCCTGTATATTACAGTTGCAGTGCATTTGATCTCTTTTCTCTATGTCTGTATTTGTGTGCGTGTTGTGGGTGTCTCCCAAAAACCTAATGCAGTACTCCCACTGGTGGATCTACCACCTGACGTTGCATACATATCAGGAAGTAATGTATACTGGACTCACCTTCAAGCACTATACCAGATGCAATGCATTGTGGATCCACCTCTGGACACTGCTCCAGATATAACATGTGGTGGATCCACCTGCAGACTATATCCCGGACATATTGTATTGTGGATCCACCTCCGAGCATCGCTCCAAATATAATGCATGGTGGTTCCACACTCAAACACTAACTCAGGCCTACTCTGGGTCATGGAACCCACAAGCAACACATACTTGCATCACTTGCTAACTGCTTCGCCTGTAAATGATACTGCTGGGTAGACACTCTGTAGATAGAGAGAGAGAGAGAAGGGAAACTCTCACAGCCCAAGATGCTAACCTGGTCGACACACTGTCAAGTAACGAATAACTTATTACTGGAGTAATAAAAATAAATACCCACAATCTATAGTTTGTAGATATCCTGGCAGGGTTGTGGATATGTATCAGAGTTGGAAGGTACAAACGGACATAACAAAGCACATCTGGTAAGCATAAGGGCGTATACTTATGACAAAAAAAATCTGAGCAGCAACAGAAATCGACTCTGTACCCTTGTCAGTTCGCTGTTGCAGATCCCTATGTGATGGAGTGGCAATCAAATGAAAAAGTTTCCAGATTTCGAGTTTCCAATACATCCGTCATCTGCACCACTCATTGAATCTCATACATTAGCCAAAGCGACTGTTGCTATTCTTTTCATGACTGTCCTATTCAAAATACATGCATGTGGATCATTGGGAAGAGGAGAAGTCTTAGGTTGGTGTATAAGGCACGCAAATATTCTCGTAGAAAATGAAACAACACATGGGTATGTCAGCAAGAAACCTGTATATAAAATATGAAAAATCACATCAATTCCGTAAAATTCGAGGAAATTCTGATATAATCACCAAAAATCAATGTGAAACACGTAAAACTGAGAGAAATTCGATGAAACATGTAAAATCGCAAAAACTAGCAAAATTACGGAAATTGATTGAGAATACATGAAGTTGGAGAAAAAATGCCATGAAACGACTACTGACCGAAATGAATAAAAATGGCGTGCTCTGGAGGGGAACGGACTGATGCTACGTATGGACATCTTAATAGCGGAAAGAGAATGCATTCTAGAGACATTGCAAAACGACCATATTATCCTGCAAACGTCAGTACAACCTAACATCGGACCATGACTTCTGTGTGCAAACGGAAGTTTACCACGGGCGGTGGTAAACTACGATAAATCAACTACATCTCCTCTGACTACTTAATATGGTGTTTATTTCCTCGTAAGACGCTACAGTTTCTTCAAACGCATTTTCAGCTGCCGACGATCATTTTAAGAGCTGTTGTGAACTTATCATAATTTCCGAACAGTAACTGGGCTTGAACTTCGTAAACGGAAGGCGTCATACCCCTCTGGAAACGTATGTAGTCTTTGTGTTACAAAGAATCGATTTTTATTTGGTGTGGAATGTAGTTGTTTTATGACTTTACAATTCGTCACTATAGTTTATGGGGGAGAAACTTGGTGGAGAATATATGTCACGCACTGGAAATGTATTTCTTACATTGGAATATTAACAGCATTGCGTTCTGCACGACTAATAGGTCAGAAACCGCACAGCTTTAGCATTATAGCGTGTTTAAAAGTGCAGAACTGTGTAATCCTTGAAATGTGTTTATGTTCCATGATCATTTCTCTCTTTCCTATACATTCTTGGTATGGGCACCAAACACTGAGACAATACTTCAGAATTGTTAAAACAAGTGATTTACATAAAATGTATCAAAGTCCTTTTCTAAGTCAGTGACAGAGGTCTGTGAGGTACTGCAAATCCTGTGTGTGTACATTTGTTTGACAGTTGTCCTGTGTACCAAGTTAGTGCAGCATGGTGTGTAATTTCACATGTCAAACGCCGCTGCTGTCTATTTGTCTATTTCCTCATAAGATACATTTTCCGTCATTGGGGATTACTTTATAGGACTGATGCGAACATGGTAAATGGAGCTTTGTCTTCCTTGTTTCCTTTTACCCTGTGGGTTCCAGCAGAGAGCTGGCTTTTTCGAAGTGTGTGTCCGACCTGGCTCCACTTCCTTCTCTTGCTGTGGATGGCGGTAGGTTCTTCTCTAGTTCTGCTCAAAAGGTCTTCGTTGGATATCACATTTGGCCAAAAGATTTTAAGAATTGTCCTAAGACATCTATTGAGGAAGACTTGCTAACTCTTGCTGCTTGTGGAGGTAAGCTTCCAAGTTTTACATCCACATAGCAGCACTGCTACCACATTTGTTCTAAATATTCGTAGTTCATTCATTATAAAAATCTCTTGCCCTTCATAATGGATACAGCTGGATGAACACCCTATTTGCCTTTCGAATTCTTGCTCTGACAGCTGTTGCTCCTTCATCTTCAGTAACTACATTCCCGAAGTATGTGAATTCGTTTATTTTTTCAACATCTTCAGTGTCACTCGCAGTTTTCTTTTATCTACCAACTTCTCTGATATGGCGTACATTTCCAAAGATCTCCACATATTACTTTTTTCAATACAATTGAAAGCCTTTTCAAAGTCTACAAAAAGAATGTTCTTTGATAACGACTCTAAATGTGTTTATTTGATCTGTACAAGAACGGTTACTTCTAAAACCGACTACCTCCTTTCTCATCTGCGGTTAAACTTCCACCTTAATTCTATTAAAAATTATCTGCACCAAGACTTCGCTGGGAATCGTAAACAGGGTGGTCCTCCACCAGTTATGGCAGTTGATGATGTCTCCTTTTCTGGGAAATTTGACGAGGAGTCCATCTCTCCACTCCTATAGCATGCTCTTGAAGTTCCAGATCTCTACCAAAAGAGGGTGGAGAAGATCAGTGGTTGTGTCTGTGTCAGTGATAAGAAGTTCTGGTGTGATGTTATCTGCCCTTGGGGTATTTCCATTCTTTAGTTGCTTGATTGCTGTCTTGATCTCTTCCTTTGAAGGTGGCTCTGAGCGAATCACATTTTCTACTCTTTCAGGATCACTTTCATCTAGGGGTTTTCTTTCTAGTTCCAACTCTCTCTCTCTCAACATCTCTATTCATCGCCTACATTAAGTGCTCAGGCCACTCGAAAGTTGTTCATCATCGTTGGCGAAGAAATGTCCTCGTCTGCTTCTTACAGGTCGACTGCGAGCGACTTTTTTCTATCAAGGATCCTTGTGACATCGTAGAGCTTCTTCATGCTGCCAGCATCTGCTGCCATCTCTGCATTCTCAGCCATTTCCGAGACCCAATTCCTGTAGTCAGCCTTAACACCCTATTTCACCTCCATGTCTTTAGCTTTGTATTCCTCCTGTAGTTTAATCTTCTCGAGACGTTTCCCCGACTGTTGAGCTTTAGTTGTACTTCTCTACGTTGTTCGATACAATTCCAGGTTGTTTCTGACATCCATTCCTTTTTTCTTTGGTTCCTGATCCAACATTTTTTTCAGCTGTGCTTGTAAAAGCTATTTTCACCTTCTCCCAGTATTCACTCACGCTCTCTTCTTCATCCATGCAAAAGTCCTCAAAGCAGTTTCTCAGTTTTAGTTTTCTAGTTTGAGCTCTTGTCTGATACTTTCGTTTTTCAACTTTACAACAACAAATATCTCTTTTAAGTGTGGAAACATTTTCTTGGAGTGGCTATCTTGATGTGGATATGTGCAGTCTTAAGATGGTGTCACTGCCTAAGCCTGTACTTTATTTGTTTCTCATGTCTATGAAGGATTTTCTCCACTTTCTGCTAAAAGCTAGATTGTCAGTTTGATTCTGAGTGTGGAGATTAGGAGACACCCATGATATTTCACGACATTCTTTATGATGGAAAACTGTGCCACTAATAATGAGATCATTACTGGCACAGAAATCCACTAAAAGCTCTCCTTTATTATTCATGTTGCCCACTCCAAGTTGTCCCATCACTTGCTCCAATCCAAGATTGCCTACACCAACCTTTGGACTGAAATCATCCATCGTAATCAAAATACCTTTCGCGCTGATATTCTGGACTGTTTTCTGGAGTTCCACTTAGTAGTTGACTATAAACTATTCACTAGCTTCTTCAGTTGTTGTATAACATTGCACTGTGGAGACGTTTCTCACTCTCTTCTGGAATCTTGCCAAGAGAACTCTTAACGACACAGGCTGCCAATTTATCAAGCCATTCTTCATTATTTTTACTTAGGAGCAATCCCACTCCCTCAACATATGGATCACCACTATTTCGCTTTCCAGAATACAAAAATGTATACCCACTCAAGGTCTTCATTTCTTCAAATTCATTGCAACTCACTTCGCTTACTTCTAGGATGTCGTGACTATATCTCTCTGTTACTGATCTAAGTTGTGACAAGTTGTGATAGTTTCGTAGCTTGGTACAAGGTTCGAACATTCAAAAATCAGATAATCTTGTCCTTGTTCGTGCTGTCGTTGTTAGATCTGTCAGGCTGCTTCTCTTAGCTTCTTTAACATATTAGTTTTAAGCAGTTACGAATTATTAGCCTACAACAGCCGACTGCCATGGTGGGGCTGCCACCTCTAAGCCTTGACACTTGCTCCCAACCAAGGTGTTCTGAGTGGGGAGCGAATGTCATTTCCTACAATTTCGTTTCTCGTTGTTTGGTTCTACCGCCGTTACTTGTTCGTCATAGACTTGTCTGTGGTAGTGGGATGCACCACGGTGGGGTTGACATTTCCACAGGAGAGGCTACACAAGTCTCATCGCTGTATCCTGCACCCATTTGGTATTTCAGAAGCCAGGTTTATTACACTTGGATGGATGTGGCGTGAAAGCTTCTTTAATCTGTGCTGTAACAAAATTTCTATTTTTCTAAATTAGTTAATGGTTGTGGGGCACTTTGGATAATTTCAAATTATTACAAATGTTGATTATACATTTGGTTGGTTGGTTGATTTGTGGGAAGGGACCAAACAGCGAGGTCATCAGTCCTATCGGATTAGGAAAGGAAGTAGGCCGTGCCCTTTCAAAGGAACCATCGCAGCATTTGCCTGGAGCGATTTTAGGGAAATCACGAAAAACCTAAATCAGGATGGCCAGACGCGTGTTTGAACCCTCGCTCTCCCGAGTGCGAGTCCAGTGTACTAACCACTGCGCCAATGTTCTGTGATTGTATAGTTCTCATGAACGTTAATTAAATTTCAACTTGTATATAAAACACATTTTTATTTATTATGGTTTCGAAAATATTCACTCTAAACTTAATAAGCCATATTACCTTTTAAGCTGACTTTTACCCATTTAAAGTGAAACTGTCTAAAAATGAGAACATACGTATTCAGTTATTTTGCCCCTCCACATCCCCCAAAGTTTCATCAGTATCGCATATTTACACCTGGGAAAATTCCCCTGTAAGTAAATGCGAATTTGGGCAAATTTTGGTACTCATACAGTGGTGCTTCTGTAACAAAGGCAGTCAAAGTGTTTGGTCCTTCAAGAGGCACCGTATCGAAAGAAAACGGAGAAACAGCACCCGCTAAGTCACAACACAGACGAAAGTTTGTGTTGAGTGATTGTGATGGACGGTCATTGCAGAGGAATGTGATAAAAAAATAAGAGGACAACAGTTGAAAAAGTCGCTGCACAACTGAATGCTGCACAAAAAAAGAATAAAAACGAAGGACTCTCCGGAAGCCGGGAATTCCAAAATTACTCATCAGTGGTGCAAATTCCCGTAACAGGGAAACATGGAGTATGGAGCAATGGGGAAAACGTCATTTGGTCAGGTGAGTCTTGTTTCGCACAGTTTCCAACTTCTGGCCGAATTTGCGTCCCAAGAGTGAAAAATGCCGGGAATTCAGCGATAATTTGGGCCGCTATATAGTGGTATTCAATGGGCTCCATGGTTACTCTGCAAGGTCGCATTACTGCTCAGGATTATATGACCATTTTAGATGATTAGTCCCACTCCATGGTACATTGCTTGTTCTCCTATGGTGATACTGTGTTCCGAGACGACATGGCACCTGTTCACACAGCTCACATACTCCAGGACTGGTTTTGTGAGCACGAGCATGTATTGTCCCATCTCCCCTAGCCACCCAGTCAGCAGATCTCAGTATTATTGAATCTTTATGCTCTAACTTGGAGAGAAGGGCTTGTGATCGCTGTCCATCTCCGTCATCGTTATCTGAACTTGCCACTATTTTTTTGGGGCATGGTAGTGCGTTATGTTTTTAGTGTTGCCAAATTTTTGTCTAAGCCCTGTAATATCGTCTATTGAAATTTTTTAAGCAAACTTTCTTAGTGCAGTCGGTATCCACTTTCAAGCAACTGCCAATTCAGGTTTTCCAGTGTCTTTGCGATACTTATCCATGAGCCAAGCAAACCTGTGACAATCTGTGCTGCTCTCTATGGTATACATTCAATACTCCCCTTTAGCCTTATTTGGTATGGGTTTCACACAACTGAACAACAGTGTAGAATGGGATGCAAGTATGTTTCGTAAGCAATCTCCTCTGTAGCCTGATTACATTTCCCTAATATAGTACCGCCCGCTTTACGAGTCGTTAGCCTACAACAACCGACAGCCATGGTGGGGCTGCCACCTTTAAGCCTTGGCACTTGCTCCCAACCAAGGTGTTATGAGTGGGGAGCGAATGTCACTTCCTACAATTTCGTTTCTCGTTGTTTGGTTCTACCGCCGTTACTTGTTCGTCATAGACTTGTCTGTGGTAGTGGGATGCACCACATCCCTACATATCGTTAGACGCAGGTATATGTATCAGTTGACCGATTCCAATTGAGATGCATTGATATTGTAGTCACAGAATACTTGTTTTCTTCGTTTTGTGATGTCAAAAATTTTACATTTCTAAACATTTGTAAAAAGTTGCAAATTCTTCCGCCCGTTCAAAATCGTATCTAGATCTGACGGAATATCTGTGCAGCTTCTATCATCTATACTTCTCTAAAACTATATAAAGACAAGAAGTTGTTTAACGTTGCTACCAAAAAGCCTTGAAAGGTTCTTGGGCCAATTTGCTTCAAATTATTACATGTTGCTCTAGTAAATATTCACACACACACAAATATATATATATATATATATATATATATATATATATATATATATATATATATACAGGGTGAGTCACCTAACGTTACCGCTGGACCTATTTCGTAAACAACATCGAATACTGACGAATCGATTCCACAGACCGAACGTGAGGAGAGGGGCTAGTGTAATTGTTTAATACAAAAATGCACGGAAGTATGTTTTTTAACACAAACCTACGTTTTTTTAAATGGAACCACGTTAGTTTTGTTAGCACATCTGAACATATAAACAAATACGTAATCAGTGCCGTTTGTTGCACTGTAAAATGTTAATTACATCCGGAGATATTGTAACCTAAAGTTTGCGCTTGAACCCTCCGACGTTCAGTTGCGTGTTGTAACAAACACGGGCCACGGTCGGCGAGCAGCATCTGCAGGAACATGTTTACGATGACGACCGTGTTTACGAGTTTGGCTGTAGTGCACTGTTGTGGTTTGGTCTAGCTGTCGCAGTGTCCGCACGTAGCGCTTGCTGCTATTGTTATTCTGCATTCGTCTCCGCACGCAGACCAGCTGTAGTACACCGTGTTACCAGACGTCTGTGATAGTGTAGTGTTGTAGGAACTGTGACCATGGTGTATTCGAACTCTGAAAAGGCGGAGATGATACTCATCTATGGCGAGTGTCGACGAAATGCAGCTGAAGCCTGCAGGGTGTATGCAGAACGGTACCCGGACAGAGAGCATCCAACGTGCCGCACATTGCAAAACATCTACCGCCAACTGCATGCAACAGGTATGGTCGTAGCACGCAAACGGGTCCGTAACAGGCCCGTCACAGGAGAAGCGGGTGCAGTTGGTGTGTTAGCTGCTGTTGCCATGAACCCTCACATGAGTACACGGGACATTACGAGAGCCGGTGGACTGAGTCAAAGTAGTGTCATGCGCATACTGCATCGTCACCGCTTTCACCCGTTTCGTGTGTCTCTACATCAGCAATTACATGGTGATGACTTTAATCATCGAGTGCAATTCTGTCAATGGGCATTAGCAGAGAATGCGTTGCAGTTCTACCTGTTTACCGATGAAGCGGGTTTCACAAACTACGGGGCAGTGAATCTACGGAACACGCATTACTGGTCCATGGACAATCCTCGCTGGCTCAGACAGGTAGAGCGACAGCGACCGTGGACTGTAAACGTCTGGTGCGGAATCATTGGCGACCACCTCATTGATCCTCACTTCATTGCAGGGGCCCAAACAGCTGCAACACACATCGCGTTTCTACGGAATGATCTGCCAACGTTGCTCGAAAATGTCCCACTGGAAACGCGTCGACGTATGTGGTATCAGCATGATGGTGCACCTGCACATTCCGCAATTAACACTAGGCTGACCCTTGACAGGATGTTCGACGGGCGTTTCATAAGACGTGGAGGACGCATAAATTGGCCAGCCCGTTCTCCTGATCTTACACCTCTGGACTTCTTTCTGTGGGGTACGTTAAAGGAGAATGTGTACCGTGATGTGCCTACAACCCCAGAGGATATGAAACAACGTATTGTGGCAGCCTGCGGCAACATTACACCAGAATGAGATTTTTCACTCTGCAGCGGAGTGTGCGCTGATATGAAACTTCCTGGCAGATTAAAATTGTGAGCCCGATCGAGACTCGAACTCGGGACCTTTGCCTTTCGCGGGCAAGTGCTCTACCAACTGAGCTACCGAAGCACGACTCACGCCCGGTACTCACAGCTTTACTTCTGCCAGTACCTCGTCTCCTACCTTCCAAACTTTACAGAAGCTCTCCTGCGAACCTTGCAGAACTAGCACTCCTGAAAGAAAGGATATTGAGGAGACATGGCTTAGCCACAGCCTGGGGGATGTTTCCAGAATGAGATTTTTCACTCTGCAGCGGAGTGTGCGCTGATACGAAACTTCCTGGCAGATTAAAACTGTGTGCCCGACCGAGACTCGAACTCGGGACCTTTGCCTTTCGCGGGCAAGTGCTCTACCAACTGAGCTACCGAAGCACGACTCATGCCCGGTACTCACTGCTTTACTTCTGCCAGTACCTCGTCTCCTACCTTCCAAACTTTACAGAAGCTCTCCTGCGAACCTTGCAGAACTAGCACTCCTGAAAGAAAGGATATTGCGGAGACATGGCTTAGCCACAGCCTGGGGGATGTTTCATTCTGGTGGTCATGTAGAAATATGAGTAAAAATTCTCAATAAAATCGACTTTTCAATCACTATCTTCCTTCAACAAAATTGATAATGACTTTAGAGACACCCTGTATGTACAGGGGGTTCATTTTAGTTGAAGAAATTGAAAGATCTCGAAAACTACACGACAGGTAAAAAAGGTTATGATTCAATTTTTTTGTCTCGGAGAGGGACATCCAACGATACCACACTCGATTCACCATCCCACCCCGTGCGTAGGTGGGGTGGGAAGTGAGGGGGGGGGGGGAGAACTTTGAAATCTTCAAAAGTAACCCTCGTTTTTTATTGCAAACTATGATTCTGTGGCAAAATCTACATATGTTTTGTCTGAATCATTTTCTTCTTTTCGTCAAAATTGGCGCTGTAATCAGAGGAATAATTTCTGATATGTTACTCAATGCCCCTCGAATATCTAAAGGCAGATGGGACCCAACCTCCGTGATGCGAGGGTAGGACAGGCCAGTATTTCATAACTTCTAATTGGAAGCCCCATTCGCAATGTTGTATTCCTCTGACATATCGATCAGGGGCTATTCTATGCGCTATGAATATTCAAAGGCCATTGAGTAGCATTTCCTGTGATTACAGCGCCATCTGCCACCTAGAGGACAGTAGATGTACTGATAATGGTTTCAATTCGTCTGCCAACAGAGGGTACTGGAATTGCTACCACAGCACCAACTGTGTCTACCCTTTAATAGGGAATGCTCACAGGCATGAGGTTCAGTGTGTTGTAAGCATGTGAAGCAAGCAGGCAGGCAACCATGCCATAGAGCTGCACTTGTGCTTCCTACAGTCAATTGGGCGCGTTTGAAAATAGTCAGATTGTGGCCTTCTGAGTGGTGGGATTTTCCTTCAGGGAATTGCCACACAAGTTGGACGTGCTGCATCATTTGTGCAACTATGCTTGTGAACATTCTGACACCTGTAGATAAGGTTCTGGACCTCTATACGGTACAACCGCCCACCAAGATTGTAAGAGCAGCAATGACAGATCGTACAGTTACCACAGCACAGATGTGCACAGATGTGTCAACATGAACTGTTGTGAACCATTTATTAGCCGTGGGAATACAGGCACCCACACTTCTACCCTGTCTTCCATTCATGCCACAGCATCGACATGCAAGGCTTGACTGATGCCATCAGAGGATCACTTGAAAGATGGAATGGCGCATCATGGTCTACAGCAATGAAAGGAGGTTCTACCTGCATGCAAGTGATGGTCATTTGCACATACTGTGTAGACCTAGTGCGCACTGTCTCATAGAATACATTCATCCAAGACACACTGGCCACACCCCAGACTGTATGGTCAGGGGTGCGATAAGCTACAACTCTAGTGCACCTTTGGTGTTCCTAGAGGGGATGCTAACCAGTGCTTGGTAAGTCAGAATGTTGTTAGACCCATTCTTGCAACAGGAAGGTGATGTGTTGTTCCAACAGGACAATGCTCACCCACTCATTGCCCATTGAACTCAACGTTCTCTACAAGGAATGAAGCAACTTCCCTGGCCTTCTCCTTACTTGTCTCTAATTGAGCACTGTGGGATACGATGGGACGAGAAGTGATTCATGTGACTCATAAACCAACAACTATTGTGAATAGGTCCAGCAGATGTGAGGTGTGGCATAACGTATCCCAGGACAATATTCTCCATCTTTATGATCGAGTCGATGCCATTACCATCTATGGAGGCTACATCGCTTACTAACATGGATGTTTCAGCATGGGTTGATACCTAGTACCCCAGAACCACTTGTGGTTTTGATATGTAAATGTAATCATTTCATGTATTGCATTTGCACTTTTGCAATAATAAACCTTGAGTAAACTGAAAACCTCTAAAAGTGTATACTGTTTTTTTCAGCTGTATATATATATATATATATATATATATATATATATATATATATATATATATATATATATATTCTTGTCCAATTAATTCAAATTTTTGTATGATACTCTGATAAATATTTAAAGTGACATAAGTGATATATTTTTAATGACAATGTACAGGCTTTCTTTGAAAACTGACTGCAAGAAAGAAGTGCTGTGCTGTGAAAACTTGTAGTTTCATTTTCTTTTTCACTTTTAGTTTTAACTATGATAACAGAGTATTTAAACCATTAGACATTATAAACATTTTTAAATGTATAAGCAACAATGTGCTGCTTTGTTTTCTTCCTTGCAGTCGGTTTTGAATGAAAATAGGAAAGTTGTATTTAGGGCTCATCAGCTTGTGATTTTAATACTACTATGGAATCTGAATTGTCCAAAACTTTGTTATCCTAACTATTTACATATTAAAGTTATGCAGAATACTGTCACTGAAGTTAACATCCTCTCAGACCCAGCAGCTAGAGAGGCCTCTCTCATATCCCTTCACACTGTGATCACAAATCTAAATGCATGGGGCTGTAAGATGATTGTAACTGACCCAATGATTTCTGGCCATGGTGCATTAGTTATGGAATCATCTACAAGAGATAAAAATCAACTGACTGTAACGTGGCATTCTAATCATATATTCACAAAAAGGGTAATAATAAGGAAACATTAAATGCTTTTCAGACAGCAGTATCCGCAGTAAAGTGGCAGCCTGGATTACGGTAAATGGCAGCGACTGGCGCATTTAAAGGGTTTTCCATATCATCAAAACCAAATTTGATTTTGAGTATCCACAGTAAACCAAAAAAATTTCCTGCAAACATGACACAACATGGCCACAGTGTGAAAGAAAAAACGTGGTATGCTGACGAGTTGAAAAATTAAAATATCATCATACTGCTATTACATGATCACTACAGAACAACAGCAGATCCCAGTGTAAATGAAGCGTTCTCCAGCAGATATTTACAAGCAAAAAGATATTACAGAAAGAATGTAGAAGAAGCCAAAAAGAAAAGCAATGATAGGTTCATTGAATGTTATAAGACGATTTCCATAGATCGCTGTTTAGAATCTAACTCGAAACAATATTTTAACTTACTTGTGAAACGACTCCACAGTCCTCTCATATGGAAACCAAATCACAATTACAAAACTTCACCACATCAATCAGAAACAGAATATTACTGCGTTTTCCTTGCTGTTTACATGCTCTTACATTTACAATCGCTGTTCACACACATCATGCCAAAAAGATATTTTCTAGTTAATGTGACCAAACACTTTTTACTTCATTAGAAACAATGTTTTTATCTTTTCATTGTCTTGCTAGGATCCTTATTGTTTAAACTTTTGCAGTTTCATCATCTTACATAGGATAAAGTAAGTCTGCTTCAGACACTAAAGTTAGTTTACACTCACAAACATCACCGCCCTGATGTTTGTGTCACCCACACATTGTACATGCTTTGTATCTCACTGTATAATCTCATGGTCCTACACAGCATTGTACTGTGAAGGTATGGTGATATCTGCACTACTAGCAATGCTTCCCAAAAAAATGAATTGTTCACTCGCAAAGTAAATGCACTTATTCACTGTTGTCCACCTCTCAGACAAAGACTAATGTAAAGCTATATATAATAAATCCCACAATCGAAACATATACTACAATCAGTTTATGCTAACACTTTTTTCGTATTTCACGTGAAACTTTTAAAAACTTTAAAAAAAAACATGTAACATCTTTCACTGCAGTCGAATGCGCTATCTGTTGCTCCACGGAATGACCGATGGATGAAATAGGTCTTCTGAGTGCCTTCTACACAGGAAATCAGCACTAAGTTTTGCCAAGGTTAATTTTGTTGTGGTTGGGTCGTAACTCGTGAATGACAGTTGACAACCTAGCTATAATATGAGGACCCATCTGCAAAACTTCTACAATTCTTTAGTTTTGAGCGAGTTTAATAATGTTGCAGGGAGCAGGGAAAAGAATGTCCATCGTTGCACATATCGTCGCTCTAAATAGGTGTAGCATAAACACATTAACCATAGCCAGCCTCCCACTATCAACATTCACAAAATTCCTCTGTATTATTTCTTAGAAGTTTTAATTGCGTTTTTCATCACTAAACACCTAAAGTATTTGCAGTAACAGTACATAAAAACCTTGTAACTTCGACTAACACTCCTAAAACACAAGTATAGCTTCATCTTACTCCTAGCGTGTGACATCACCAGAGCATCAGGCAATAACAGAGCGTTTTCGATCACATGACCAGATCTTGATATTTAATGATTTACATAAAGATAAGAGAGATTTTGTGAAATACTATTTTGTGAAATACTATTTAAATGTTATAATCAACCAGAGTAACAACAATCTGAACCATATTTTTAACATATGAAAATCGCCTAACACATGCAATAAGGAATACATAGACATCCAAAGCTGTCAACTCTCTATGATGCAGGACAGTTTTTCAACAGTAGCTATTAAAATGTTTAATCATCTAAAAACTAAAATACAGTCCTGGGACTTAGTGAAATTTCGAGGAAAAATGTCGCAAAATCTCCATTAAAAACCACTGTAAAGTTTAAATAAGTTCTGTGACAGTGAAACAGCAAACTGGACTCCCTAAACAATGCAGTGCTATATGAAGTGAAGTGAACATGTACTTGTTAAAAAATTTCTCGCTCTATATGTCATTTAGTGTTATGTTATACTTATGTGAATTTGCTCTATTATTATGCATACTTACTCTGATCTATTGTTGTATTTAACCCTGACACAGTCTATCCATCTTGACTGGCGAACGATATAGCTGTGGCAAATGGTCGCAACTGATTTATCCGTTCATCTTAACCTTTTTGTGGTCCAAATTTATTTTATATGTGGTCAAAAATAAAAGTTCTAAAACTGCCTTCCGTGATGATCAATAATACACTTCCACTACCAAACAAATTTAAGTTGAACAGTTTTGAAAATTGGTATGGCACAGGTGTCACACGAATCTAACATGTTTTCATGTGGACCTAGGATTTTCAGAGTACAGTTTTTGTTTGTAGAGTGATTTTATCACCATGGAAAATATGGAAAAATGCATAACAAATCACAACCAACTCACATTTATTCCCAAGACAGTTAAAAATGTGAAATACAACATACAAATTTTCAACTTACAAAGTCAAGATGGATTTGACATATCACATACCTGTTTTTTCTACAGCTTATGAAATTTTCTGGGTCATGTACATCCCACTAAATACAAATTGTGCACGTATTAGTAGATTTACTGAGGAGTTTAGTGTTGTTTCAAAACAATGTGGGTGTATAAGAAAATATAATTAACTCAGACATTTTTAGAACGGAGAAGGTGGTGATTTCATCTGTTTTTCGTGGAACCCACATGTGCCAGTTATAAATATACACCGCCCCATTTGATTGGCCACAGTATTCTATATGGATCCACCACATGGCACGTAGTATTTCTCTCGAGGTTCCGAAAGCTCCCCGGTAGATGTGTCGCGACGCTTAAAATTGCGTATTAGGTTTGTGGGACATGTGTCCCATCGACCACAATAGTGTTAACCGACTTCGATTCCCAATCAAGGTTTTGTTTGCACCAACGATAAACAAGGCTCGACGTCAGAGAAAGAGATGAAAGGGGGATTAACAGCAGGGGAGGGGCGGGAATGGAGAGAGAGAGAGAGAGAGAGAGAGAGAGATGGACGGTAAAGGGGGTGAAGGTGGTAGACAGAGAGGGAGGAAGGAGATCAGGACGTAAATGCAATTCCCATACATATTTAGCAGTTGCGGAGCATTGTCGGGTTCGCCAGTTACAGATCGATAACTGCATCGTCTGCAGAATTCGGAGGTTATTATCAAAACTGTCCGCCAAGTCATTAAGGTAAAAATTAAAGGTGCCAGTTCACTTCCCTGGGGCATGCCTAAGTTATTTATACATTTGTAGATGATTTTCCATCAAAAGTAACATTCTGCATTACCCTAGCAAGAAATATTAAATTCAATCGCAAATTTTCGTTAATAAGCGTATGTGTGATACTAAGTCAAATGTTTCAGGAAATCAAGAAGTACTGCATTTACTTGGCTCCCTTGATTGACGGCATTCGGGATGTAATTAATGTGGACTACAAACATCCTGGTTCCCGTCTCCAGTTTTCACTCCATAGATTTTCCTATTCACTGTATGTGCGTGGGTAAAACAGTGAACTGTGGTACAACAATGCCATCAGCAGTGTGTGAAGTGTTTCATTAATTACGCTCTATAAAAATATAATAAGGATGTATGGGACAACAGATTTTTCAGAGTAAGATGTTTGTTTTCTTTTCATTAAAGTGATTCCGTGTGCTTCATCTTCATTCTGATTATGCTTTGTTGTTAGACATTGTTTTGATGAGACGAGGGTCTTGTGTAATCATCAATGGATGATTCATTACAATCACATCACGAATACAAGTTTGAAAAGTTCAAGAATCCATATCATGGAATGTATTGATATAAATGTCTCTCTTTAAACAAGATAGACTGAACTGGTACATTTGTTACACGAATTCAGTATACCGTGTATTGTTTGCGCAGTGTCGTCTCGTCATCTTTGCAATTATTTGACCCTCATATACGTTTCCGTCGCTCAAATAAAGAGTAGTGATACTCTTTAATTTCCTACCGGCGTAGGCTTTACAATTCAGAAAGAATGCCATGACGTAAACTGTTTTGGTACCACTCCATCTATGAAGATTTCGCCTTAAAAATGAATGCCCCAATTATGGGTAATACTAAAGTATAGAGTATAGCTGCTCAAATTTCCAAATGCGGAATATAAAGGAAAGGGTTTACGTACTGTAACGATGGTCTTTCATGATTAATATTAAAATAAGTGTATAATACTGGAATAGTGACTTGAGTTTAGAGAGAAGAAAATAGGTTTGCGGATGCCTAAGATTCATAGATTTAAATTCCGTCATTGTTAACTTACTGCTTAT
Organism: Schistocerca americana; assembly: GCF_021461395.2. Classification (NCBI taxonomy): domain Eukaryota; kingdom Metazoa; phylum Arthropoda; class Insecta; order Orthoptera; family Acrididae; genus Schistocerca; species Schistocerca americana. The sequence goes on from NC_060125.1 coordinate 406,159,455, forward strand.
GCTTTTACATAGTGTTTCCCAACAATTTTAATGCTTTGCCGACAGCTTACAAAGGAAAAATCAGTCTTGGATTTCCTTAAAATTAGAATCGTATTGGCAGTCGTTTACAATTCTGTTTATAGTACTATAGTATTATTCTACCGCCGAACATAAAAAAACCGGTAGTGATAAATTTCAGTATCACTGGTACAGCTATTCCCAGTCCGTGACATTTTATCCAATGACTTTTTTCTTTTACTGCCTTTAACCTGTACCCTTAATTTAATTTATAGTCTTGTGAACTCCCATGATGAAAACACGAAAACAAAACGAACAGCAGAATTACAAAAAAGTATGTCTTACTTCGCTGTATACAGCAGACGGCGTTGTGTAAGTATACAGCTAAGGTAGTGAGGATTGTCGTGTCCTCGGTATAGCCGTGATCGTCTAGTGGTAAGGACATTGCGTTGTGGCCGCAATAACCCAGGTTCGAATCCTGGTCACGGCAGTGGTGAAACACTGTCACGGCGAGGACTTTATTTTTACAACCAAATACGAAAATTTTGTTAATCAGTGCAATGAATAAGCTTTCCTCTAAAGTGCATCAGTCGCGTAATTTTTTTTAAAAACACGATAAAAAAATGACCTGCCAAGATTGACTTCTGAGAAGCGCTTATTCATTGCCTATATCTGAAGACAACCGCAAGGTCTGTCAGAACGGAACAAAGCACTAATAATTATTTTGAAGTACTGAAGGCTTTTCGCTTGATAATAAATAGCACAACAGTTGGAATAACAGTGGAAGTAATAATGCAAATGTTATTCATTACAGCAAGTTTTAACACTGCACAAATTGTTACTTTGCCCAATTCCACAGCATTAGTCAGTATACGATCTTGTATTCATGTGCCTGCTAGTTGAAACTCGTAAACATGTGAGAAAAAATTCAAAAGAGACAAATAAGAACTGTAATACTCATTAGTGTAATACAAAGCAAAAAGAAGATTTTCATATCCACATAGTGAGGAATCAGTATTTAATACTACCTCTATTCTGTTATAGATATTTGCAGTATTCTTCCACATTAAGTATGTAAAATATTTTTCATCATTCTCACTATTTAGTGAAACCTAAAGGGCATTCTTATTAGACCACTACTTCTGTTCAGCAGCAGAATATGTAGAACATATGAAATACAAGGGACATGAGTCCCACAATGTGGAAAGATTTTTAGATTTATAAATAAATAAAATAAGTTGTATTTCTGATAACCAGCAAGGCAAGTACATTTTCCCTCCAATTCAGTATATTTAAAGCCATACCAGTATCTGGATTTTCTAGACAAAACTTTACTAGGGCCTACTGGTACTGCTTCTTTTACTTTTTAGAAGGCAACAGCATTAATATCGAATTAACAAATGATCAAGAACCCAGGAAACGTTTTCCTGTTCTGATTTATTTTATTTCAAATTAACATTGGTTTGGCAGTTTACAAATTATCCATAGTTTGATATAAATTTGATAACTTTTATCTTGAGACCTCCTACAGGATTAAAACTGTATTAAACGTGCAAACAAAGTTGACATCCGGTACGGTGGCTGATGGGAGCAACTGTACATGGGAAATGCCTTTACGGTTGCTCCCATCAGCCACTACGTCGAGTGTCAAATTTGTTTGTACTTTCAGGATGCCAGACTGGGTAACAGTTGTAACCTCCCAGAAGGTTTCTAAGCAGGGCACACTCTTTTGCAGATTCATTCTAGAATTTTGATCTTATTGTTTATTTAAATCTCAAAAAGTAACAGTTCAGTGATTTCACTGCAGAGCTTACTAACCAAATGAGCATTCATAGTTATTGGCAATGAACTCCATACAAAGGTTTCATTAAAATTTCAACAAAGTGATTCCAGATATAAGAAAGGCTATGTAATCAAAACATGTATCAGGGTGAATATGTAATTATTATGAAATGTGTAATGGTTAGTGGACTTGATTTTAATGAATTAGATCAATCTAGTGCAAACAAAGTTTTAGTTGTTTATATTACAAAAAGATGATCAAAGAAATTAAAAATGGTTTGACACATCCAATCACATTTTGACATGGATTCCTCAGAGAAAGTCAATTAAAAAGACTATGGAGGGATTTTTTTCAGAAACAATATGAAAAGCAGCAAGTGAACTGAAATTCAAAAAACTAATGAGTTAGGAAGCTTCCAGAAAATGTAACACAAAATACTGTTGAATTTTTTGCAAGAACACAACTTTTTCCAGGCAAACAAACTGATTTCCTCTTCCAGCAGACAGAGAAAAACCTCAGAACCAAAAGCAGACTCTACTTACTACTTAGCATTGTGAAAGAATTATTCATATGTCAACAAAACAGAAGTGGACCTGAAGGCACTTTCAGAATTTTTTGAATTATGTCCAAAGTAATGTGTGACTGTAAATGCAGCAGTCTCTCAAGTTGTTTGCTTAAATACATGAGAATCTAAAACTAAAGCTGACACACAGCTCAGTGAAAGGAGATTATAAGGAGTTGGTTTGCAAAATAAGTGTGTTGTCTGGAATCAAAAGACGGAATGCTTCAGTGCTGTGCAGAATATTCAGAAACTCTGAAAAAAATTGTGGAAAATACATTTGAATCTGGAAAAGTTGTTGCTGTGGTCTTCAATCCAAAGACTGATTTGATGCAGCTCTCCGCACTAGTCTATCCTCTGTAACAGGCGTTCCCAAACTTTTCACCTGGCGGAACAGTTTGAGAATCCTGGTACTTTCACGGAACATCTCATTTATTTTGAAGGTTAATAAAATTATAAAAAATGAAAAATAATTGTTTTATTTATTCATTACTTCAGTTTCAAAGCTTAACTAATAACACAGAATCATAATACAGTTTTTAAAAAATAAGAAAACAATCCAAAAAAATTGCCGTGTTGTTGATTGTTTTTTTGTAATGCACTCATTCACTTCCCACTGAACACCAGAGTTATGTGAACACAATTTGGAAAATTCTGCTGTATAAGTTTCTTGTGAATTGTGATTTATTCTTCTCATAACATACAGATGATAATCAATCATAGATGTGTTTCTGCATAACAAAGCAACATACATCTATTTCAATCTGCTTACTGTATTTGCAGTGTGGTCTCCCTCTTCAGTTTTTGCCCCCACACTTCCTTATATAACCAAATGGATGATTCCTTGGTACTTCATAATGTGTCCTACCAGTCAGTCTCATCTTTTAGTCAAGTTGTACTATAACTTCCTTTTTTTCTCTAATTCATCAAAAATAACTAGCGTTTAAAATATTCGATGTTTTTTTCTACCCACATTACACTTCCCCATTAGCTATTTGATCTATGCATCTAATCTTTCACATTCTTCTGCAGTACCACATTTCGAAAAGCTATTCTGTTCTCATCTGAATTGCTTATAGTCCATTTTGTGTACAAGGATACACTCGAGAGAAATATCTTCATGAAAGGCTTCCTAACACTTAAATTGATGTTTGATATTAATATATATTTCTCTTTGTCAGAAATACTCTTCTTGCTACTGCCAGTCTGCACTTTGTATCCTCTCTATTTCGGCCAACATCTGTTAATTTACTGCACAAATAACAGAAATCATCTATTAATTTTAGTGTCTCTCTTCCTAGTGCAATCCTGTTAGCATCGCCTAGTTTAATTTGACCACATTCCATTATCCTTGTTTTACTTTTGTGATGTTCATCTTATAACCTCTTTTCATGGCACTATCCAATTCATTTAACTGCTCTTCCACATCCTTTGCCACCTCTGAGTTAAAAGCCCAACATTTTTATTTTTCTCTATGAATTTTACTTCCCTATGAAAATTTCTCCTTGATTACATTCACAGCTTGCTCATTGTACACACCGTATAACTCTGCTCTCAACTACTGCTTCCCTTTCATGTCCTTTGACTCATAACTGCAGTTCAATTTCTGTACAGGCTATAGACAACCCTTCACTCCTGGTATTTTATCTTTGCTACATTTGGAAATATCAAAGAGTATATGCCTGTCAACATTGTCAAAAAGGTTCTCTAAATCTACAAATGGTATAAATGTAGGCTTGCCTTTCTTTAACCTATCTTGTAAGATTAGTCATAGGGTCAGTATTGCCTCAAGTGTTCCTATATTTCTCTGGTACCCAAACAACTGTCCCCGGGGTTAGGTTCTGCCATTTTTCCCTTTTTTCTGCAAACGATTTGTGTCAGCCAACCAAGACTTATAAATTAATAGTTGGTAATATTCACACATGTCAGCCAAGTCCTTTCTGGGAATTGTAATTATTGTATTCTTTTTAAATCTGAAATATTTTGCACTCGAGAAGGAATAGTTTTGTCATACAAGGATCAAAATAATCTTAGGAAATGTCGTCTATTCCAGGGGCCTTGTTTTGGCTTAGGTCTTTCAGTGTTCTGTTAAATTCTTCTTGCAGTATCATATCTCCTATCTCATCTTCATTTAATTCCTCTTCCTTTTCTATAATAATTCATTCAAGTTCATTTTCCTAGTAACCTTAAAAATATTTATCCTAAAGATACAATTCAATTTAAGCAATGGATTCTTACTGACCAAACACACTTGAAACTACACAGCTGACTGCGGAAGAATTTATTGAAGTAGGAGTAACATAAGTTTCATCTCTTTTTAACCATAATGACACACCTAAGCATCACTTAAAGCATTCACAAGTAATTAAAGAAGACCTCAAAAAGGACCTCAAGCTGAGTGAGTTGATTATACTGGTGGATTTTCCTTTATTGTTCAAGATGCAATTAAACTATTTCACTGGGAAAATAACCAAGTGACGCTGCACCCATTTGCCGTAATTACTATGAATATAAATAAAAAGCAATTAAAAAGTACCAGCTACCAGTATAGCTTAATCAGTGATAGTAACAGATTTTTAAGTATTACTCTGATAATGCCACAGTCTTTTTTAACAGTGGTTGATAAGAAACTGTGTCAGTTGCACAGGACTGGTCCGGGAACAGACATGTCACCCTTTCTTTGTCATCTAATTAATTAACTTGTTATGTATTACACTACATATAGCAGATGATATGTTTTTCATAATAGTTTTTCTCTGATAAGAATGTTCTCTGGTTTCTATACGTTTTTTAACTAAACTCATTGAACAGTAGTTTTTTTCTTTCTCAGTACAGTAGTATCTTTTTTTTTTTTTGCACTGAGTTAACCATTATAAAATTTAATACAGATATGTTCACACCTATGTTTAAACTTTTATTGGACAGTGAACTAGAGGGTAATGAGTGAGTGGTTGCAATTTTTACAATAATGAAGCAGATTTCTTCATATGCACTTAAGAAATTATTCTACAATTATGACTGACTGTATTTCAGTTGTAGGCCCCCTATCTGTTTCATACATACACAATTGTTTTTGTACCTGATATGACAGAATGTTCTTTTTCTGCAGAGACAGTATTTAAAGTATAAATACTGGTGTATATAATAAATAAATCAAGCCAGAGGGTCTACCCATCTTCTACATTATCTTGCTCATCTTTTCACTATTGACTTATGTTTCTCTGTTGGATCGTGGTAGAAGCAACATGTAAGTCCTTTGTACAGCCTGCTTGCAGAATAATAAGTTGAAAATTAATTGCATAACTGTGTTTCATTTTTTAAAATGAGATTATTTGAAATAACATTTTCTAGATTACATGATTATTTGTGATTTTCATTGGCTGTATTCAGAGGGTTGCAGTCGCATTATTCAATGACCAAATGATTCAAGCTTCATTTCTGTTTCTTCATTAATCATTCTCTTAATAGAGAAAGAACCTAACTTTGTAAATATCAAAGTCTAATTATCTTAATGTGTACATTATTTCAGTGCAAGAATTTTATGAAACTTTCACAGTAGAATGTCACTGAACAATGATGGCAGACCAGTCAGACATGTTGGCCTGAGACATAACCTTTTTTTTCTTTTTCTTGTTTTTTCAACAGTGGGAATAATTAATAATATCTCAAGACACTTTAGATCATGAATGGTTGCTTATATAAAGTGTTAATGCCAATTATAGACCACAAATATGATCCCTTCGCTGTTGGAATGTAACTTCTCAACACAACAGAACTACAAACACGAAATTTTGAATTATTCATATTTTTCATGGTTTTTAACTGGACTATTCATCCATTGTAGAACTTGCTCTAGAGTGAGGACACAGTTCAATACACAAGCTACCTTAATTGAAAAAATGGCTAATAGAATAGTTAAGCCCATGAAAGGGTGTACAACATTTACCATTACACCATGGGATTGGATGTTTTCTAAACTGGGCTTTGAGTCTCATTTACATAGTTCTTTGCTAATTTTCTTTACATTTACTAGTTTTTGTTTTTAAATTTGTGTGATGCAGCCCAGTTTTGTATATATATGCTGTTTGACAAGTTTGGTAATTATCTCGAGGTAACATCTTTGGTAACTCGTACACATTTCGCAACCTACAAGCATCTTTTGTTCAGCTGTTTCCCTTCAGAAGTTAGCATTTCTCCATTTGAAACTCTTTTGTTTCATTTGAAAGTAACTTAAGAGTTGCACTGTAGCAGATAAAAGAGAAGTATCACACTTGTACAGATTTTCACTGACATATTATACTTCCCTCATCTCATACATGTTTTGTGAATCATATACACTGGATATTTCAATTGTCTGCCAAAGGTGATCAGAGAGGTGAAGGGTTATTATACTAACTCTGCTGTTATCAAAATTGGTGTAGACGTGAGGCATAAAGATAAAGGTGTCCTGTAGTTTGTCCGGATCTATCCAACAAAACATAACACCATTTAACTGTTCATACCTTTAAGTGTACTTTTAAGAAGTCTATTCCTGTATTCTTATATTTACTACATACAGTATACCTCATTTTTCCATATTTTGCAAGGAGTCATCAGATAGGCTTTAAAGAATGTTTCTATGCTAAATCCTGGTTTGAAATCCAGTTTTCACGCACTGTAGATGATCTTTATAATATACCGGAACCTACCTTTCCTCGCATCTGTGTTCTGCTTGACAGAAATTGTTGAACTGTCAGAGTAATCAGATCATTATACAAACTATATTCTGTAAGAATGGTCACATCTGAATTTAATCACTTGGTTTGTACAGTAAGGGTCCCTTCAGACATAGCCACGTAGCAGCATTTCTTAGCAACACTGCCGATGAGAAAAGCTGTAGGTATATAAGTGATTTTACATCCAGACACAGCACTAAATGGTAGTGCTGCAGTTCATCTTGGCAGTCTGGTTCAAAGTGAGGGACAACTAAGAAAAGTGGCTTCACTCGTGACTACACAAGGAATGTGTAAAACTATATACAAAACTTGACAATATACATCAAAGAAATTGTACAACAAAAATAGTAAATTAAAAGAAAATTAGCAAAGAATTGTGTAAATGACATTCAAAACATTCAGACTGCGCCAGTCACACCACTGTTTCAAATGTTTGAGTGTAGTGCAAGTAATAGGCGAGTCATTAGAAAGAGGCAAGCAAAAAAATGATTTGGCATCCATTTCTGCAGAAAAGTACTTGAGACATTGTACATTTTATGAACAGTTAAGTTTGTTAGTCTCTGCTGCAACACCAACAAAATATAGTCTGTCATTAAGCAATGGGGAAGTAATGTGGAAGGGGCCATGGCCCAAGCGACATACAACAAGAAACCACTAAAGGGCGTGGAACAAGCCAGAAGAAATAAGCAGTGGAGGATGATGATGGTTAACTATTTTTGCTATCATTGCATGCATCAACAATATGGGCCTCTACCTCCAGCCTACCTTTAACAGTCACCTTTGCAGTTGCACCCCCAACAACGATACTTAGTTGGAAGCTTACTGCATTGCCATACCAGGACAATGACAGGAGTTGACTTCATTTACAACGTGAAGAAAACTCAAATAACCGCTTACTTCAGAGCCCTGGCGCATTGATCGCAGTAGCTAGTGATGTATTTAACGAATGATGTTTTGACTGTACTATTTTCTTAATCATCGTTTCTACGTGCATGTCCATGTAGTGCTTTTTTGCACATAATAAAAACTGAAAACTGTCACATTTTAAATTTTTCAATGCAAATAATCAATTTTTGAAAATTTTGGATAGATAAAAAATTTCCTTACCAAGTGACAGCGGGAGAAAACACGTATAGAAGTAAAGGAAGTGTGCAAGCTTCTGGAGCTGTTGGTGTCTTCTTTACTGAAAGGGACTGGTTGTGTTTAGGAAATGGGGAGATTTATGGAAAAGTCACCCACAATTCCAGGTCAGTGAAGGCATACTAGATTGGGATGAGAAGGAAATTTTAAATGTTGATTTTTTACTTGACCGCAATGTCAAAGCTAGTCTCTCTTTGGGGGGTAGGGGCAGGGGGGTGGGAGTGGTCTGTCTTATAGTGATGTTTTTTCTTCGAATCATATTACTGATTTTAGCCAAAAGTTCTTTAAATGAATTTTTCGACGTACAAAAATAAGAAAAAAAATTTATAATCATCTTGTTACACTTCATCAAATAATGTGTGAAGAAGTTCATGATTGTGTGCTGCTAAAATCTTTGGATGGACCCATAATCAGGGTTGCCACAGGTTCTAGAAATCAGGGAATTACAAACACGTCAGGGAAATATCAGGAGAATTTGAAAAAAAAAAAAAAAAAAAAAAGGAAAGAAACAAAGAAAACACTGGGAAAATCACATTTTTGTCTCAGTAGATGAGATGGTTTGTTTATTGAGGTGTGATGGATGATGCTAGCTGGGTGCAGCTAAGTATGTGCTCTGCTTCCCTACTCCCTCATTCTTACTGCTTCTCCCCTTCCCATCACTTCCCTCAGCTTGTAGTCAGTGCTGCCACCACTTCTTGCCACTAGCCTAGCAGCTGCCAATGAAAGGCAGGGAGATGTTGTGGACTGGTTTGTTTGGATCTGATTCTCAGAGACTGTAGACACAGTGGCTAGAGATGGTCGCCATGTGTGCATGAGCTGTGTCTGTGTGAGTGTGTGAATGTGTGTGTGCTCTCATTTTCTGACAAAAGCTATGGCCGAAAATTTAGTTGTGAGAGTTTGATTGTCATTTCTATGTGTCTGTCTGTGGCTCAGCAGTCATATTTATGGAGAGTTGCTACCTATCCTGGTTATTATTGATTCTCAGAGTACTTGAACAAGTTATCTGTTGCATGGATTGATCACTATGGTCTCATTTCATCAACATGCTGTCTGGGGCTCTTGTGAATAGCTGGCCACACAAGTGGATTTCCACAACAGGCCAAAACCGCAGGCTGTTTCTGTGAGCATCTGTAATGGATCGGACCTGCCGATCTGACATCATTCGATACCCAGTAATGTTCAGGCCCTGCCCATTGGATCTAGCATCACCAATCTGCCCGCAGACTGGGTCTGCTTGAGTGTGGCGTAATACAGCAGGTTTTCATGGTTTATCCATGGACCCGGGAATGTAGTGCTTCTCAGCAGGCCAGAGGCCATGACCGATACATTTCAGGAATTGCGACTGTCTCATCGCAATAGCATTGTACAGTGTGGTGTTTTATACATTTTATTTGTTCTAGTATATTTTGGCACTTCAAAAGTAGTTTATATGTTAGAAAGTATGGATGATTGTGTACTCAGTGATCACACCTGAAGATGGCAGTCAGATGGATCGCCGAAATATTGTGTAGTGAAGATAATCATATCCGGCAGCATACGGGTAAAGAGCATAAACACCACTAACGTGTGTTTGGAATGCCACTTTCACTTGTAACTAGCTCCTTCACCATCTGCTGAAGCACTGCTCACAAACTACTAGTAGTGCTGATATGTGGCCCCTTGTGAAGCCAGTCTAAATGTAAGCATTTATTGCCAAGCAAATTGATGATAACTGGACTAAGAGAGTTCCTCACTGGATTCCAAAAGGTAAGGAAAGACCAAAATAGTGACCCAATGGAAGGTGGGTTGATGACATTATAAAACAAGCAGCGAGGTAAGCAAAAGTAGTTGCTCGAAGTTGATGTCTAACTGTTGCTGGTGATGATGGCACTAAAATAAGTAGAATAAATGCCTTGTTTCTCAAAAATAGAATCTGTAACCTTTTAAAAACATATGAATCAAGTAATTTGTACTCATTGGTTCATTTAAGATGAAGTCTATCATTGTATTGTGTTGAACTGGGGACCTAGAAACGACGGAGAGGTGTTGTCTCTGCCGTAGCCCTCAGTGGGACACAGCCCCACGACAGGCTACGGCAGTCCACTCACCCCACCGCTGCCCCACACTGAACCCAGGGTTATTGTGTTGTTTGGCCCCAGTGGACCCCCCCTGGAAATGTCTCACACCAGACGAGTGGAACCCCAATGTTTGTATGGTAGAGTAATAATGGTGTACATGTACGTGGAGACAGTGTTTTTGCAGCAATCACTGACATAGTGTAACTGAGGCAGAATAAGGGGAACCAGCCTGCATTTGCCGAGGCAGATGGAAAACCACCTTAAAAACATCCACAGACCGGCCGGCACACCGGACCTCAACACTAATCTGCTGGGCGGATTCGTGCCGGGGACTGGCATGCCTTCCCACTCGGAAAGCAGTGCATTAGAGCACACGGCTATCCAGGTGGGTAAGTCTGTCATAGTCTTGAGCTTAGCATCCAAGCTGTATCTCTTTATTTTATGACTTTCCCTCTTCTGATACCACGTGCTCTTTATGGCTGAGTTGTTTCACACACAGAAATCAATTACGTTCTCTGCTTCCAGGTTTCTGTTGCCGTAACCATGAAGATGTTTTCACATCCTAGTCTTTCCTTACCAACTTGAGCATTCAGATCACCCATAACGGTATTGTTTTCCTCTGTTATTTGTTCTTCAGGTTCATTAAGGAAATTCTCTTTCTCCTCCATAGTGCATCCTGTCTCTGGTGCATATACTTGTAATACAGTATGCTGTCTGTTAACAGCCGTTAATCTTATCTTGATGATCCTGTCACTTATGTATTTGATGTCTGTCTGTATGTCTATATCTTTATGGAGGATCAAGTCCACTTCATTTTTGGATTCACTGCTGTTACCACTCCAGTATAGCACTTTTCACAGCTTTCCCACTTCGTCTCACTCCACCTCAATATCCTGAGCTTACACCTGTCCATAAGATCTACGAGTTCTTCACAGTTGTTGGTGAGAGTGAAGATACTGATTGTACCAATTTTCAGTCGTTCCTTTTTGGGAGGGTTTTGTCTTGCTGGTATCTCTGATGAGCACCAGGCATTTGTCTGTTATTACTTCGAGCAGTACTAGAAGAACTGTCGTATCTTGTGTTTCATTCATTCTTCCCGAGGCTTGGTTTAGATTTGAAAGCTGTATATATTTGCTCAGCTGCTGACTTGCTAGGCTTAACACAGGTGAGGATTTTCTTTCAGGGTTTATTCCCTTAGCCATCGAAGGTCCCTCTTCTCCATAAGGCAGAGGTGCCCTTTTCTAGTTATCCCCAGGGAGGATGAGTTGCCTCACACACCATCTCCATCATTCCAAAGGTCTCTTTCTCTGCGGAAGAAGGCCTTCATCCATAACCCTGGGCACGGGTTCCACGTTACACCCTATGGAGCTGGGTGCCTGCCTGAACTTAGCCATCTTTTCACACCAGCCAACTGATGTGGAGGATGCCCATCCCCGCAATGTGGATTCGCAAGGCAAGAATTTCTCTAGTGGTTGATACAGGAGGTGCCCATGATGTCACAACCAAGGCTGGTCAGTATGTTACAGATGTTGAAAGTTACACCAGCGAGTACATAGATAGTGACCACCAGCTATTAACTGCTAACATAAAAGACATTCAAGTGCCACAGTTTAAACAAAAGAGAAAGCCAAAGATTAAAACTTAGTCGTTGAAGGACGTGAAAAAGAATAGAAAGTATAAAGCACAAATAGCAGCCAAATAACCCAAAACTAAGAAAGAGGAAGTAGCAAAAGAATGGTCCTTATTCAAAGAAACCTTTGTTAGAAAAGACTTGGCCATCTGTGGAAAAACGAGTGCCACACCAAAAAACCTTGGTGGAATGATTGAGTAAAGACAGCAGTAAAAGACAGGAACATACTGAAAAGGAAATTAGACCATGAAAAACAGATGACAGACAAAATGAATTAGCAATTGATCATCTAGCTCAGGAATACTGGAGAAATAATTTACCTGTAAAACAACTGATCCAGGAAGAAAAGGAAAACTGCTGGGAAGACTTTACTACAAGGATAGGGAAGACTGCAAGGGAAGTAGGAAATTATTATACAAAGTAGTAAAGAGCAAACGAAATTAATATGTAAATATCCGTGCCGAGACTCATGGGTTCAGCAGTAGAGGGTAGGAGGAGTCGGGACAGACTAAGGAGGAGGTACCTGGATTCGGTTAAGAATGATTTTGAAGTAATAGGTTTAACATCAGAAGAGGCACCAATGTTAGCACTGAATAGGGGATCATGGAGGAATTTTATAAGGGGGGCTATGTTCCAGACTGAACGCTGAAAGGCATAATCAGTCTTAAATGATGATGATGATGATGGCAACAGATGACTGTAAATTACTACAAACAGAGGTAGGGATCAGGGATGAAATGAAAAAGTATTTCAATATGCCTGCTAATGAAGATGGGGACAACACAACCATCAATGACTGTAGACAAATTAATGAAGTCCAAACTAACGGACAACCACTAACATGGCGTGAGGTAGAAACAGCATTAAAGAGCACGATGCGGTATGGAATGTCGACAGGCTTTGATGATCTCAGCTCAGACGTGATAAAGGCAGCTGGTATATTCAGCTTAACTTGGCTGTATAGAGTGTTGTCAGTGGTTTATAAAGAAAACAAAATCCCAGGAGACTGGAGTAAAGGAATCGTCACCCCTCTGTTCAAAAAGGGCAATTGATGAATATGTGGAAATTACAGAGGCATCACTCTGCTGTCACACAGCTTGAAACTGTTAGAAAAAAATCATAGAAATGAGAATTAGAAAGATAGTAGAACCTTTGCTTAAGGAAGAATAACACGGATTCAGGAAAGACTGAGGTACTATGGGCCTTATTTTTGCAGTAAGAATGTTAACAGAAGAGTACTGGGAATATGGAAGAAATCTTGTGACTGTTTTTGTGGACATTGAAGAAGCATATGACAGTATTCCTCGAAACAAGATACGGGAATGTTTGGAAGACCTAAAGGTGCCAAAGTACCTAATCGACAAAGTCAGTATGCTGTACCAAAAGTTTTACAGCTGCGTCCAGATAGGCAACGGAAGATCAGATTGCTTTGAAACAGAGACAGGTGTCCAACAAAGAAGTGCACTATCACCACTCCTGTTTGCAATAGAAATGAACAAGATCATAAACTCTATCAAGAAAATAGGTTGCAAACCAAATACCCTGGTTTTTGCTGATGATTTGATAGTATGGGGAGAGACAGAAGCAGCACAGATGAAACTTATGATTGGAACAACACATTCAAAAATTTCAGACTAAAAATAAGCTAAACAAAGACAGCAAAAATTACCATCAACAGGCAAGGAACAATTTCAAATATATTTCCAGGAGGAGTCAAAGTAGAGTCTGTTTGAGATCCAAGTACCTAGGAAGCACGATCTCAAAAGACGACACCATTAAACAGGAAATACTCAGCAGGTCACAGAAAGCATCCAATTTTTACAGTCAAATCAGAAATCTTCTCTGCGACGATAAAATGCCACGAAAAGCAAACGCGACTGTGTCACACATATTTTGTACCTATCCTAACATACGGTTTAGAATCATGAACCCTACTAAACAAAGACCTCAGCAGAATTCAAGCAACAGAAATGAGATTCATTAGTACTACGAATCAAACAACTAGAAAGGACAAAATCAGGAATAATGCGAACAGAAAGGTAGCTGGTATTGAGGTTCCTGTTACCACTGTCGTAAAGAAACGCAAGCTTCAGTGGTACGGGCACATAATGACAATGACTGAGTGCCCCACAAACCAAACATCATCGTAATGAGAATGAACAGCCAAAGACCTGCCAAAATGTATTTCAACCAGAGCCTCGTATGGAGAAGACCCTGGGGAAGACCGAGGAAACGCTGGACAGAGACTGTAAGGTCAGATGTATAGGAGAAAGGACACAAATGGGAAGCTGTTCTGGAATAGAAGATCCATGAAGTCAGAATGAGATGGCAAGCACTTGTACACCACACCCGGGAAACTGGATTTGGAAAAAGATGATGATGATGATGATGGTTCATTTAAGAGTGTCATTCATAATTTCCAAGTGGTTCGTTGTCCTGTATCCACTTCTAAAGCCATCTTCCTGGCGTGGCTGATTAACATTTATTTTTGGTCCTATGCGGTTAGTAATAATTTTGGTTAATATCCTACACATTTCAAAGAGAAAGCTTGAGTGTCAATAGTTTTGTATGTCTTATTTGTCTCCTTTCATGTGATGTGTACAAATTACAGCATTGTTCTAGTTGTGCAGATTTGCTTTCATCCACAAAAGTTCTGTTACTAACTGTAGAAGTTCCTTTTGTGTTACTTGTTGTTGTTGTTGTGGTCTTCAGTCCAGAGACTGGTTTGATGCAGCTTTCCATGCTACCCCAGCCCGTGCAAGCAGATTCAGAAGGATGAAGAATCTTGAAGTACCTACTGGAACCTACATCCTTCTGAATCTGCTTAGTGTATTCCAATACTAAATTGGTGATACCTTGATGCCTGAGAACATGTCCTACCAACCGATACCTTCTTCTAGTCGAGTTGTGCCACAAACTCCTCTTCTACCCAATTCTCTTCAGTACATCCTCAGTAGTTACATGATCTATCCATCTAATCTTCAGCATTCTTCTGTAGCACCACGTTTCAAAAGCCTCTATTTTCTTCAGGTCCAAACTATTTATCATCCGTGTTTTACTTCCGTACATGGCTACGTTTAATACAAATACTTTCAAAAAAAGACTTTCTGGCACTTAAATCTGTACTCGATGTTAACAAATTTCTCTTCTTCAGAAACACTTTCCTTGCCATTGCCAGTCCACATTTTATATCCTCTGTACTTCGACTATCATCAGATATTTTGCTCCCCAAATAGCAAAACTCATCTATTACTTTAAGTGTCTCATTTCTTGATCTAATTCCCTCAGCATCTCCTGATTTAAATTGACTACATTCCATTATCCTCATTTTGCTTTTGTTGATGTTCGTCTTATATCCTCCTTTCAAGACACTGTCCATTCCATTCAACTGCTCTTCCAGGTCCTTTGCTGTCTCTGACAGAATTACAGTGTCGTCGGCAAACCTTAATTTCTTCTCCGTGGATTTTAATTCCTACTCCAAATTTTTCTTTTGTTTCCTTTACTGCTTGCTCAATATGCAGACTGGATAACATCGGGGATAGGCTACAACCCTGTCTCACTCCCTTCCCAACCACTGCTTCCCTTCCCTTCCATGCCCCATGACTCTTATAACTGCCATCTGGTTTCTGTATAAATTGTAAATAGCCTTTCATTCACTGTATTTTACCCCTGCCACCTTCAGAATCTGAAAGAGAATATTCCAGTGAACACTGTCAAAAAGTTTCATTGCCTTTCCTTAATCTATCTTCTAGGATAAGTCATAGGGCCAGTATTGCCTCAACTGTTCCAACATTTCTGCAGAATCCAAACTAATCTTCCCCAAGGTCAGCTTCTACCAGTTTTTCCATTGGTCTGTAAAGAATTCATGTTAGTATTTTGCAGCTGTGACATATTAAACTGATGTTCAGTAATTTTCACACCTGTCAACATGTGGTTTCTTTGGGATTGGAATTATTGTATTCCCTCTTGAAGTCTGAGGGTATTTCGTCTGTCTCATACATGTTGCTCGCCAGATAGTAGAGTTTTATCAGGGCTGGCTCTCCCTAGGCTACCAGTAGTTCTAATGAAATGTTGTCTACTCCAGGGGCCTTGTTCAACTCAGGTCTTTCAGTGCTCTGTCAAACTTGTCACACAGTATCATATCTCCCATTTCATCTTCATCTACATCCTCGTCCATTTCCATAATATTGCCCTACAGTACATTGCCCTTGTATAGACCCTCTTTGTACTCCTTCCAACTTTCTGCTTTCCCTTCTTTGCTTAGAACTGGTTTTCCATCTGATCTCTTGATATTCATACAAGTGGTTCTCTTTTCTCCAAAGGTGTCTTTAATTTTCCTGTAGGCAGTAATCTATCTTACCCCTAGTGATACATAGCTCTACATCTTTACATTTGTTCTCTAGCCGTCCCTGCTTAGCCATTTTGCACTTCCTGTTGACCTCATTTCTGAGACGTTTGTATCCCTTTTTGCCTGCTTCATTTACTGCATTTTTATATTTTCTCCTTTTATCGATTAAAATCAATATCACTTCTGTTACCCAAGGATTTCTAGTAGCTCTCATATTTTTACCTACTTGATCCTCTGCTGTCTTCACTATTTCATCTCTCAAAGCTACCCATTCTTCTTCTACTGTATTTCTTTCTCTCGCTCTTGTCAATTGTTCCCTAATGCTCTCTCTGAAACTCTTTACAATCTCTGTTTCTTTCAGTTTATGCAGGGCCCATTTCCTTAAATTCCTACGTTTTTGCAGTTTCTTCAATTTTTCAGCTTCATAACCAACAAATTGTGGTCAGAGCGCACATAAATGTCTTACAATATAAAACCTGGCTCCTAAATCTCTGCCTAACCATTGTATAATGTACCTGAAACCTTCCAGTGTCTCCAGGCCTCTTCTATGTATACAGTCTTTTTTCATGATGCTTAAACCAAGTGTTAGCTATGATTGAGATATGCTCTGTGCAAAATTTTACCAGGCAGCTTCCTCTTTCATTCCTTACCCACATTCCATAGTCACATACTACTTTTCCTTCTCTTCCTTTTCCTCCTATCGAATTCCACTCCCCCGTGACTGTTAAATTTTCATCTTCCCTCACTATATGAATGATTTCTTTTATCTCATCATGCATTTCTTCAATCTCTTCGTCATCTGCAGAGCTAGTTGGCATATAAATTTTCACTACTGCAGTAGGTGTGGGCTTTGTATCTATCTTGGCTTACCTGCACTCCTATTTTTTATTCATTATTAAACCTACTCCTGCATTACCTCTATTTGATTTTGTATTTACAATCCTATATTCACCTGACCAAATGTCTTGTTCCTCCTGCCACCGAACTTCACTAATTCCCATTATATCTAACTTTAACTTATCCATTTCCCTTTTTAAAATTTCTAACCTACCTGCCCAATTAAGGGATCTGACATTCCACACTCCGATCCGTAGAATGCGTGTTTTTTTCTCTCCTGATAACAACGTTCTCCTGAGGAGTCCCTGCCCAGAGATCCGAATGGGGGACTATTTTACCTCTGCAATGTTTTACCCAAGAGTACACCATTATCATTTAACCATACAATAAAGCTGCATGCCCTCAGGAAAAATTACAGCTGTAGTTTCCCCATGCTTTCAGCCGTATGCAGTACCAGCATAGCAAGGCCGTTTTGGTTAATGTTATAAAGCCATCTTTCACTTCCATACCCCTCCTGGCCTCAATCTCCTTTAATCAGCTGTCTCCACACTCTCTACCCTACAGTTTTCCCTTCCTCTGTCCTGTCACTCCCCTCCACCTCCACATCATTTTCATTGTGTGCTGCACTTCGCTGGCTCCAGTGCCTGTGTATCACGTTCCTTAGCCTGTGCATCAACCACCCCTCCCTCCCGTATTCCTAATCAGCAAACTCGCTGCCTCCCTCCGAGCCAGTAGCTATGCAAACCCTCTTCAAATCTCCCACCTCTCTCTTCCTGTACCCACCCCACCCGACAAAACCTGCACCCCACTTGCTGAAATTTAGTCCCTGCATTTTGTGTACAACTGGCACAGTATAAGGGAAAATGTGTCTTATTCTTCTCTTGGAACTAAACAAACGTTTTCAAACAATCTTGGAATGCTTGTACAATTTTGTCTCTGATGATAGCTATTCTTCCATCTTCAGTGATGCAAATCTGATGTATACCCAACTCAAGCTTCAGTTTTCCTTGTACTTTATAGTTTTAATTGTTTATTTTGTTAAATTTTCATTCTATTTTCTAACATCATCTAAAGGCATTTCTTGTTTAATTTAGCATGTTCTGCCATCTTCCAGTTATTGTTTGCTTGTAACTCTTACCTTCTTCTTAGCAGCTGTCTTGTTCAGTTTGAAATTTTCATTCATTGCAGTATTTTCACACCTTCATTAAATAACTGCCTCTGTCAGTGTGATGTTTGTACTTTGAAATGCGGAACTTGCTCAGTTTAACTTGGTGTACCTTCCTGTTTTTAAATAATTTTTATAATTGTCATTTCTACTCCCTGCTTTACAAGCCTTTTCTTTCTAGAATTGGACCTATCCCTACTCTTGTTTTTTTACGAATTTATCATCACTTATAATACAAAAGTCACATTCTGTGTAAATTCTTTATTATTTCATACAGTGTTATCAACTTCCTGTTTTGTTTCACTTACTGTTTGTCATATCCCTATTTTTCTTCTTGTTCTTGTTCTTGTTCTTTTTCTTCTTCTAGCTGTTATTTACCATCAGCCATTCTGTCTCTTTCTAGTTTTTGTTGTTTTTTCAAGTGAGTTTTTCTTTTCGTTCAGTTAATATGAAATGAAATGAAATGTCGTGTGACGAGGGCCTCCCGTCGGGTAGACCGTTCGCCTGGTGCAAGTCTTTCGATTTGACACCACTTCGGCGGCTTGCGCGTCGATGGGGATGAAATGATGATGGTTAGGACAACACAACACCCAGTCTCTGAGTGGAGAAAATCTCCGACCCAGCCGGGAAACGAACCCGGGCCCTTTGGATTGACAGTCTGTCGCGCTGACCACTCAGCTACCGGTGGCGGACGGTTCAGTTAATGACAACCATTCAGTATATGGCTCATTGATTTGCCGTCATATCATGTTTTGCAAGTCTCTCAATATTTTCTCAAGGCAGCTGCACAACGTCGTCAGGTGGTGGCTGCTGGTTACTGCTGGCATCTGCACTGTGATGCCGAGCAGTTACCCAGAGGAAATATTGTGGGATTATCAAAATGTCATTTGGCAGCAGAGCCAAGAGCCATAAACTGAACATTTTCTCTGGGAAGGCCTGAAGAATCACAGTGACAAACACAGCATTCTTTTCAGCAGATTCTAGTAATAAATGACCTCACTTACAGTGTCATAACTTGTTTCACTCTGAAGAACTGTACTAGTTTTTGTCCTACTTGTTTTGCAATTTCGTGACTTTTAACAGTTTCTGTGACATATTTTTTGCGTCATTTTATCAGTTCTGTATTTCTGTGACTGCAAATATTGCTGTTTACTTCTGAGAGAACAAAAAATGCAAGGCTCAAAGAATGAAACCAATGAAATAGTCATCTCACTTAAGAGACACAGAAGTGATTGTTTTTTCCATTCCATGCCACTACAATTTACCTGAATGGCCTGTAGTAAATATAGAAGGGGATAGTGATAGCGAACTATGATTAACCAGTTTACTTGCTCATACTGAGTAATAAGGGGCAATCTGTAAATATTCAGCTTGAAGGAAGACATCTTCTCAGCCAAGATTACATTTATAGAACCTTTATTTACCATTACTGGTTTCAGCAAAATAGAGCTACCATCATCAGATCTCGGTAAAGATTGATACAAGTGCCCAGTTATAGCTATAATTGTACTCCATATCTTAATTAGCCAGATAGTTGATGTCAGATGCATTGGCATGTCAAAGTTAAAACCAGCATTTACAGTGTGTCATGCAAAGTGCATCTGTCCCGTTTTACAAGGCACAGAGTACTTCACTCATACAAGAGCACTGCTGAACTAAGAAGAACAGTTCGGCAGTGCTCTTTTATCAGTGATGTACTCTGTGACTTGTAATACAGGACGGATGAGCTTGGAGAAACACAGTATAAATACTGGTTTTACTTTTTACATGCCAATTCATCTTATGTCAACTACCTGGATAATTAAGATGTGGAGTACATTTATAGCTCCAATTGGACACTTGTATTACATTTTACCAGGACCACATGATGGTAGCTCTGTGTTACCAAAACCGGTCATCGTAAATAAAGGTTTCACAAATGTAATCTTGGCTGAGTTGCTGTCTTCCTTCAAGTTGAATATCATTAATCAAGTTGTATCTATTAGGCAAGAAACAAATTATCACAGTAAATAATTGTAAATCAGATGACCTACCAGTTACTACTGGAATCACAAAAGGTTCTGTCCTGGGCCCTTTGCTTTTTCTAATATGTATGGGTTGGTTGGTTGGGTTTTTTGGGGGAGGAGACCAGACAGCGAGGTCATCGGTCTCATTGGATTATGGAAGGACGGGGAAGGAAGTCGGCCGTGCCCTTTCAAAGGAACCATCCCAGCATTTGCCTGGAGCGATTAAGGGAAATCACGGAAAACCTAAATCAGGATGGCCGGACACGGGATTGAACTGTCGTCCTTCCGAATGCGAGTCCAGTGTGCTAGCCACTGTGCCACCTTGCTCGGTTTCTAATATGTATGGCTAATCTGCCAATTTCATTGCCCTACAAGTCAGTTACATATGCTGATGATACCTTGCAGTGACAAATCCCAATACAGTCAAGGTGAAAAAGGAAACCTTGACAGTGGTTAATAATTCTACATAATGGCTATACAGAAACAAACTAATATTAAATAAAAGTAAAACTTTTCCCCACTAACAGAGTGAAAAAATAAATGAGGATGACACCATCATTTTATTATGAATACATTTTGGCCTGTGACTGAAGTGGGATGTACACACAGAGCAGTTATGCACTAAACTATTATGAGTGATATACCTGTTACAGGAATGAAAACCCTTTGCCAGCAAGGACCAACTCCCATCCTCATATTACACTTCCTTCTACTCCCACTTAACACATGGAAATATTCAACGGAGAAACTGTTTTGGTGCAAAAACAGTGTTCATGTGGCAAAAAGCAGTGTGGCTAGTTACACACATTAAAAACATAGTCATGCTGGTCACACTTTAAAGAACTAAAAATACTAACACTACCATCTCTCCATATTATTGCATACCATCTGTCAGTGAAAAAGTAGCCAGAGACATTAACTTATAGAAATATTGCCTACAATTATGTAACAAGAAACAGAAATAATATAGATTTAGAATACATTAGGTTAAGTAAGAGCCAAAATAGTCTCCAATATGCTGGCTAAAGCTGTGTAATAAACTACCCCTGAGAGATCTACCATACACTTTCTTTGAGAGGAGGTATCTACAGAACATATTAATCAACCGGGACATTATAAGATAGAATAATTCTACAAAGTATGTAAATAATTTACGTCATCGAAAGGTACGCTTAAAAGAAAAAGAAAACTTGCTAGAGTTTGGAATAAATCCTTTGTTGAGCTAGAGCACAACAAACACACACACACACACACACACACACACACACACACACACACACACTTGTGGCCCTACATTGTACTAGCTGAATGTAGAAGCACATATGTGTGTGTGTGTGTGTGTGTGTGTGTGTGTGTGTGTGTGTTCATACTCTAGTCCTTATGTGTATGCCTGCTGATGATTCACCACTTCTGCTATTTGGTGAGCAGTCTACAATAGGACAAAATCTAATATGCACTTTTCATTGTAAAATGTAAGTTGAAAAGTAAAATTTTATTATTATACATCTTTATAATTGCAGTTATCAAAATTCGTATCATGTATACAATCTGTGATTTATGAATAAATATGAAAATAAGAAATATCCAGGTATGTCTTCATGCCAATTATATTCCTAATTACTTTCCACTCATACTGTATATCTCTGAAAGACCCAGGTGCAAAAACTGCCCTGTGCACCCATCCAGCACGTATTATTCCAGTCGTGTTACAAGTATACTTTACTCTTATCAAAGGCAGAACCATTTGTGAAAGCAGTCATGTTATATACCAAATCTGTAGTAACTTCTGCACAGCCATTTACATGGGCATGGTGACCAACTAGCTGTCCACTCAGATAAATGGTAACTGCCAAATTATAACCAAGGGCAAATTTTACCATCCAGCGGCAGAACATACTATAGAGCCCATCCTCCTTGAATTCGATGGCTGCTTCACAACCCATGTTATCTGGACCCTCCTCTTACCCAACACTAGCTCAGCAGTGAATTATATATATGGAACTTACAATATATCATTCGATCCACTAATCGTTCTGGCATCACTCTCCACTAGCCTGTGTCCTGTACCCACTTCCACTCTGTCACTGTGACTCCCACTTCAGTACATTAATCTGCGATCACACTTATCTCTCTGTAGTCTCTCTCTTTATCATGCCCAGCAATGAAGAGTTTGAGCCCCATAATTGTTCTTATATTTCTCAAATTAGTGTGCTGCCACCCATCCAATTTAAGAATATGATTTTCCGTAACCATGCTCCTCGTCCTATTGGCTGATTGCTCCCCAGCTTACACCCCTGTGGAAGACCTTTCCTATATATACACTCATTCTTGTGACTAGTAATTCTCACACCATCAAAAACAAGGCTGCCCTTGAATGTAGCAAAATCAACTACACTGCAGTGTTCTACACAAACTATCCTCTTGGATGTATATCCCATATCCAAATAATGCAAAGTTTTGAGACAGGTGCTCCAACCTGTCGTGTTATTTTTCTCAACATGCTCAGCAACAGTGTAGAAAGACTCTCTCACTGATTTTCAAAATAAAAGAGGTAAGTACTCACATGCTCAAAGGTTCTTGAACCCTTTGTGTGATTTTGCTGACATTCCAAAGACTGGCCATACTACAAATTTCCACATAAACAGTATGCTTTTGAATTTTGAGGAGCGAGGAACATCAGTAACATAATAGACATAATGACAAACATTTTTAAAACCAAGACATGCTATCTGCATAGAACCAGTGATATCGACACACGAAATGTGGAATTTTCTTGATTCATGATAAAGCTTCTGCGCAACAGTTCCATCTCACTGTCTACATATTACCAATTTTAAGTGGAAACTTCCCAAGTACCTCTTACATCACTACATCCCAATTAATGATTATCCCATTTTCCTAAACCTCAAGAAGTTGTTGACTTTTCAACATTTAGAACATAATGATGAGCTGAAATTTTCAGTTTTGGAGTTTCTTAAATAACAAATGGCAGTATTCTATGTACAGCCCAGAATGAATTTTCACTCTGCACTGAAGTGTCACTGATTTGAATCTTCCTGGCAGAATTAAAGCTGTGAGCTGAACTGGGACTCAAACCCCCCAGGAACTCTGCCTTCACAGGCAAGTGCTCTACTAACTCAGCTATCCAAGCACGACTCTCAACCTGTCCTCACAGTTTTTCTTCCACCAGTACCTTATGTTCTACCTCCAAGCTTTTACAGAAGTTATCCAACTTTCCATTTATTGGCTATGGTGTCACAAAAGTCATGAAGCTGTTCAAAATCATCTTCACTAAGTTGCTAACATACCTGAATTTTTGTGTGGGTGGTAGTGAAGATTTTTGTGCAGAATCCATTGACTGTTGACGCATTAACCCCTAAACTTGCAGCACAGAAGTAATGACCTTTAAATGCTCTGTACCACAGATACACAAACTTGCTTAATGTTTCGGGCATACTTGCTGTGTTTTCAGGGTCACGCAGATTCTTCTTCATTATGAAGCCAGTTGTGTTGAAATTTGTGATCTGGAATAGGTTGGTGGACTCATATATTAAAATGGTTGCAAAAGTCATGTTGTGTTTTCATCACAGACTCACCATTTACAAAAAATTGCTGAAGACCAAACACAATGCTTCACATTCCAACAACTATACTTCTTACTCTAATGGAGAAATCAAGGCCACCTCCACTTCCTAAGCTCAACTGTACTACTTAATATAGAAACATACAGTTTCTGTGACAGACCCAGTAGATAACTGCATCATCTCCAAAACATGAACAGCAAGGGTACCAACACATTTCCCAGGGACACAACTGGAGCTACTTCTACTCATATTTCTGTCAGTGATTCTCCAATCAAGATAACATACTGTACCCTCCCTTCCAAGAAATTCTCAATCCAGTCAAAATTTTTGTTTAATACACAACATAATCATACTTACGTTGATAGTCATTGGTGTGATACTGATGCAAATGCTTTTGGAAGTCAAAATATACTGCATACACTTGATAGCCTTAATTCATGTCATTCAGGATGTGATGTGAGAAGAAACACAAGTAGTAGTCTGCAAGACCCTTGTTTTTTGGTATGTCTATTGCTTGGCATGGAGGAGATCACTCTGTTCAAGATCCCTCAAAATGTTTGAGCTGAGAATACATTGTAAAATCCTATGATGTACAAATGTCAAGGATACTGGAAAGTAGTTTTATGCACATGATCATTTTTATTGCTTTCAAGGAGGAGGTAACTAATGAGAGCTGTGTCCGCCCCGGTAGCTGAGTGGTCAGTGTGACAGAAAGTCAATCCTAAGGGCCTGGGTTCGTTTCCCGGCTGGGTCAGAGATTTTCTCCACTCAGGGACTTGGCGTTGTGTTGTTCTAATCATCATCATTTCATCCCCATCGATGCGCAGGTCGCCGAAGTGGCGTCAACTCGAAAGACCTGCACCAGGCGAACGGTCTACCCGACGGGAGGCCCTAGCCACACACGACATTTCATTTCATTTCACGAGAGCTGTTAGAAATGATTAGTATCTGCCTTAATACCTTTCTTGTGAAGATGACAACAGCATATTTTGGCCTGTCTTGAAAACTGTGATTATGATGTATTGCATATTTGACTGAAATATATTACATACGTCTGCATCTACATCTGCATCTTCATGATTACTCTGCAATTCACAATTAAGTGCCTCGCAGAGGGTTCATCGATCCACCTTTAAGCTACATCTCTACTATTCCACTCATGAACAGTGCACCAGGAAAAGCAAACGCATAAATCTTTCCATGTGAGCTCTCATTTCTCCTACTTTACTATGATGATCTATGTAGGTGGGCACCAACAAAATATTTTCGCACTCTGAGGAGAAAGCTGGTGACTTAAAATTTCATGAGTTGGTCCTGCTGTGGCGAAAAATGACTGTGTTAATGAGTGCCACTGCTATTTGTGTATCGCAAACCTCGCACTTTCTCCCTTATTTTGCAATAAAACAAAACGAGCTGCCTTCTTTTAACTTTTTCAATGTCCCCTGTTGGTCCTATCTGATGTGGATACCACACTGCACAGCAATACCCCAGAAGAGGATGGACAAGCATAGTGTAAGCAGTCTCTTTAGTAAACCTGTTACATTTCCTAAGTGTTGTGCCAATAAATTGCAGTCTTTGGTTTGATTTCCCCACAACATTATCTATGTGAGTTATCCTTAATTGTAATCCTTGAGTATTTAGTTGAGTATATAGCCTTTAGATTTGTGTGATTTACCATGTAACTGAAATTTAGTGGATTCATTTTAGTGCTCATGTGGATGACTACAAATGCTTTATGATTTAGAGTCAATTGCCACTTTTTGCACCATACAGATATCTTGTCTAAATCTTTTTGCAATTTATTTTGATCATCTACTGACATTACATGATGGTAAATGACAGCAGCATCTGCAAACAGTGTAAGGGGACTGCACAGATTGTCTCCTAAATCACTTATGCAGATCAGGAACAACAGAGGGCCTATAACACTTCATGAGGAACACTAAATATTACTTCTGTTTTACTCTATGACTTTCTCTCAGTTATTACAAACTGTGACCTTTCTGACTGTAAGTCACGAATTAGAAGTCACTTGTGAGGAACAGTGTCAAAAGCCTTATGGAAATCTAAAAATAAGGAATCAGTGTAATGTCCCCCGTTGATAGCACTCATTACTTTGTGAGAATAAAGAGCTAGTTGCATTTCACAAGAATTATATTTTCTGAACCCCTAGTGGATATTTGTCAGTATTTGTGTGACTAATGCAAATATACTGTCTCTGGGTACCAATCTTTCTATGAGCGAGCAGTTTTATATGATTGCTAAGTATGTAGCTATTGTATCAGCATTCTCTAAAAGGAATCTGGACTGGAAGCATTGCCTTTCTTAAGTGTTTTAAGCTGCTTTGCTACACTGAGCATATCTACTATGTTACTCATGTTGGCAGTTGTCCTTGATTTGAATTCTGGAGTATTTTGCTCATCTTCTTTTCTGAAGGAATTTTAGAAAACTGTGTTTAACAACTCTGCTTTAGTGGTGCTGTCATCAATAACATCAACATTGTTATCGTGCAGTGAAGAGACTGATTGTGTCTTTAACTCTGGTGTACTTTGCATACGACCAGAGCTCTTTGGGTTTTCTGCCAGGATTTCGAGACAGTGTTTCATTGTGGAAACTATTGAAAGCATCTCACATTGAAATTCACACTATATTTCAAACTTCTGTAAAACTTTGGCAATCTTAGGGATTTTGCATTCCTTTAAATTTGGAATGCCCTTTTTTTTTTGGTTCTGCAGTAGTGTTCTGACCTGTTTCGTGTACCATGGGGGATCAGTACCATCTCTCATTAATTTATTTAGAATATATCTCTCAATTGCCATTAATAGTATTTCTTTGAACTTAAACCACATCTGCTCTACGTTTACATAGTGAGATTGGAAAGAGAGGAGACTGCAAATTTTATCTACTTTTTTAAATAGCTGGAGTTTGCATTTATTTGTTGTGGGTTTGGATGTTACAGTATTCAGACTAGCTACAACAACCTTGTGGTCATTAACCCCTGTATCTGTCATGGGATTATTTTTTGCTAAGAGGTGAAGTACATTGTTACAACATTTGCACTTTAAGTGCGGTCCTGACATTTACACTTTAAGTGCGCTCCTGAACTAGTTGTTCAAAATAATTTTCTGAGAAGGCATTCAGTACAATTTCAGATGGCATTTAAACCTACCACAAACTTTAAACTTGTATTTTCACTTACATATTGAGGGTACATTGAAGTCACCACCAACAATAATTGTATGAGTGGGGTACCTGTTTGAAAAGACATTTAAATTTTATTTGAACTGTGCAGCAACTGTATCATCTGAGTCAGGGAGTTAGTTGTTAAGTATAACCTCTACCCATTTTAATTCACAGGAGCTACATATTTCCAATTTTAGCCAGCTTTCCACATCTATAACGATGTGAGATTCAGCACTTTCTGTTAGCACCAGGTACTCTGGTTCTTTTCCAACACAGCTAAGACAGTTTACATCCAGGATATCTACCCTCTTTGTGTATTCATCCTGCACCCTTTCGAAAACTGAAACCCTTGCTGCACATTCCAGAGACCTTCTAACCTAAAAACCATCCAGCCCCCTCCATACACCCCTCACTACCCATGTAGCCAGTTCCTGCATGTAGTGAACTCCTGACCTATTTAGTGGAACCCAGAAACTCGCCACGCTATTGCGCAAGAAAACGAATCGGCAACCTACATGGTTGCAATACCATCTGAGCCTCTGATTGAGACCCTCCACTTGGCTCTGTACCTTCATCTTGTAAGCAAGACTGGCAGTCTTTACTACTTCAGTTAGTCACTCGAAACCAGAAAGAATCTCTTACGATCCAAAGGAACACACATTGTTTGTGCCAACATGAGCCACCACCTGCAGTTGGCTGAACCATGTGCTCTTCATGGCATCCTGACTTATATATGTGACGAACAGGATTTTTTTAAATTTATTTGAACTATTATACATGACAGCAACAGCAAATTGACATACATTACTGGATAAATACCTCCTACAGAATTTTCCTTGCATTACGGTCTGCTACAATGTGTGTCCTCCAGGTTTTCAAATATATCTACTCACCTCCCATTTGGTCATCTTCTCGATCTTTTCTTATCTCTCAGTATCTAGCTAAGCATTTTCTTGGTCCACCTAACACCTGTTTCTTGACTGCATATCCTATGAATCTAATTTCATCAGCATGGCAGTTACAGTTGCGAAACCAGTTGTGTGAGTCTTTAATCGACTTCAATAAATACAGCTATTGCAGACTATTGGACTTTTTGTTCATTTTTATATTATAATAGTTTTAACACCTGCATATAAACACTTTCGTTATGCTGTATGAATGTTCAGTCAGTTATTTCTAATTATTTTAGCTGTGGCTGCCCTAGTTTTAAAATTTTATTGCCCTTAACATACATTTTTACATTCCCAAGAAAGATCTGTGATGAACACCACATAAGTCTACAGTGTCAAAGATGGAAGTCCAGATGTGTTAATCACGTTTGCCTCAGAAGAACTCTTCCGCTTCCTCACCTAAATACAGGCAAAGTTTGTTACTTGAGACCATTCAACAGGCTCAACTTTGGCATTCATATCAAGATGGAGAGAAAGTTATCATGATCATGTGGCATTAGACAACAGGTGCCAGCGGTTTTCAAGAGGCAACATATCTGTATCACTACATGAAGAACGAGGTTCCTCATGAGCTTCTAAGCTCAGTCTCTTCAGTGATTGCTGTGGTGGTCAAAACCACAACTGGAGTATGATGTACTTTGCAAGATACAAGGTGAGAAATTTAGCAAACATTAAAAATGTGTGCACTGTGTAATAACTGGTCACACTTATTTACCAAATGATGGATCTCAACATAGCAAAACAACATATTTACCCCAAACGAATGGATGGAATCAATGAAAACATGTAGAAAAAAGTTACCTTTTGCTAACAAAGTGGTGGATAAGTTTGTGTTCTTTTGACAAACTAAATCCTGCATTCAAGATTTATCAGAATTTGTATGGAAAGTTGTCAGTGGAAACTTATGATGCTGTACAATGATGACCATACTGACATTTACAAATGAGTTGGTCTAAAATAATGATCTCACCTACAGAGCTTCACATATTCCTTGCACAGCTCCACACCATTTTGCGTTCTCATAATAAGATGTAAGATATAAGGATTTGTACTTCCAGTGAATCACTCATTTTTATCTTTCCCTTGTAAATGACTACCTCAGGTATAAAACATTAAATGAGCTCGAGGATGTTCTGCCACAGTATTGAGGAAATGATTTTCTCTGTGGTGACTATTATTTTTTACCATTTGAAAACTTTAGTTCCAGGCTTGCCTGTGGGTTACAGTACCCAATTCTTAAGTGGTCTACGCAGCAATTATTTGTGTAAAAATGTATTATGGTTGTCAAAAGTGTGCAAAAATTTTGCCTTACCAATTGTTAAGTACCTCATTATGTATTTTCTCAATCAAAGGTTCCATAAATATAAACAAATAAAGTGCACACTTAAGTAAAATGTGTTTCATTTATTTTCTTTGTTATTACTATTTGTACCATATATCTCTTAGTTCCCGACCTGCCAATTACCGACAATTTGTTATTGGTACTTTGACATCATAAAATAGTTTTTATTTCTCTTTACCTTCAACTCCTTCCCCTTTCTTCAACAGGACTGTGAACTTTTACATCTCATTTCCTTTTGTAATTTTCTGTCTCTCTCTCTTTGTGAAGAATAGTAGAATGGGGAAAGAAGGGGGGATATATTATGTTACAGAGAAGTTACAAAAGATAGTTTTCGATCATGAAAGCACTGCTTACAGGTTACACATCAGAGAAACGTAAGATTACAGCTTTTAATAAGCACATTATGACAGCTTTTTAAAGTCGTTCAATAGCTGTATGAACATTGAAAAATCAAATTTTTCTTGCACCTGGAAGCTGTTAGGTAGGCAACCTGAAAGTGGAATCGTGCCCCAGGTTAGGCATTTAGTAATATAAAAGGTGCGTCTGGAAAGACTAGTCAGTGGTCTTGCCTGATAAACAAAGTAAGAGCCTACGGAATATCAGACCAGCTCTGTGGCTGGATTGAAGAGTTTTTAGCAAACAGAACACAGAATGTTGTTATCAATGGAGAGACGTCTACAGACGTTAAGGTAACCTCTGGCGTGCCACAGGGGAGTGTTATGGGACCATTGCTTTTCACAATATTTATAAATGACCTAGTAGATAGTGTCGGAAGTTCCATGCGGCTTTTCACGGATGATGCTGTAGTATACAGAGAAGTTGCAGCATTAGAGAATTGTAGTGAAATGCAGGAAGATCTGCAGCGGATAGGCACTTGGTGCAGGGAATGCCAACTGACCCTTAACATACACATATGTGATGTATTGTGAATACATAGAAAGAAGGATCCTTTATTGTATGATTACATGATAGCGGAACAAACACTGGTAGTAGTCACTTCTGTAAAATATCTGGGAGTTTAAGTACGGAACGATTTGAAGTGAAATGATCACATAAAATTAATTGCTTGTAAGGCGGGTACCAGGTTGAGATTCATTGGGAGAGTCCTTAGAAAATGTAGTCCATTAACAAAGGAGGTGGCTTACAAAACACTCGTTCGACCCATACTTGAGTATTGCTCATCAGTGTCGGATCTGTACTAGATCGGTTTGACGGAGGAGATAGAGAAGATCCAAAGAAGAGCAGCGCGTTTCGTCACAGGGCTATTTGGTAACCGTGATAGCGTTAGGGAGATGTTTAGTAAACTCAAGTGGCAGACTCTGCAAGAGAGGTGCTCTGCATCACGGTGTAGCTTGCTCGCCAGGTTTCGAGAGGGTGCTTTTCTGGATGAGGTATCGAATATATTACTTCCCCCTACTTATACCTCCCGAGGAGGTCACGAATGTAAAATTAGAGAGATTCGAGCACGCACGGAGGCTTTCAGACAGTCATTCTTCCCGAACAGAAAAGGGAGGTAATGACAGTGGCACGTAATGTGCCCTCCACCACACACCGTTGGGTGGTTTGCGGAGTATAAATGTAGATGTAGATGGTATAGGAAACAAGAGTTACAAGTTAAGTACGTTTACTGGCCTTCAAAGTAATCACCATTAGCTACAACACACTTCTGGCATCGACCATAAAGCTGTTGGAAATCGTCAGCAAATGCTTCTTATAGAATCGCTCAGAGCACCGTCGTCATACATTGCTGGAAGTCCATAATATTGTGCTTAACACTCTTGGCATATCTTCAGCTTTTCTGCTCTCATTCTCAACGACAGCCACCAATCATCCGAAAGTATGAGTCACATTCCTGCCATTCCAAAATGGAGTGCACAAATGGAGTAATGTGTTTAACATGAAGTTCTGCTTAAAATTAAGGAAAATGGTGACAGATTCATGGAATATTAGTTGAAGTGTACAGTGTTTAAGCAGTGAGTAAAAAAGTGTCTGTTTTGAGTGGTTTAAACGCTTTATAGAGATGGGAAAGGACTGTATCAAAGATGAGCCATGTTTGGGTCTACCGAAACGTGCACAGTCACAAATAACATTGAAAAAGTGTGACAGATGCCTGCAAATGTCTGGCAACTGTCTGAGAATGAGAGCAGAAGAGTTCAACATAAGAAAAGAAAGTTTAAGCACTATTGTTCATCGAACATTCACAGACATTGCGGACATCCAACAATGTATGACCACAGTGCTTCAATTAATTCCATAAGCAGCATTTACTGACTGCTTCCAACAGTTTTAGTACCAAAGTCAGAAGTGTGTTGTAGCTAATAGTGATTACTCTGAAAGTCAGTAGAGGTATTTTGTTTGTAACTATTGTTAACTTTATCTTCTGAAACCATTCACTGAACTTTTCAGACGCACCTTGTTGATGTCTATGTAGGAACTATTTGACTTACTATATTTGAAACCAGGTGCTGTACCACAATCATCAGTACTATAGCTTTTCAAACCATTTGCAGTTAATTCACTTCTCATTCTCTTTATAAAGTGTTAGGAAAGAATGTGGAAAACATATATGCACAGCACCTCTAATTTTATTTATAATGAAGATTTTGTGGTGAATAAAATGTGTTTCAATTAAACATCTTTTTGTAACAGTAGTGTGAAAATATTGCTACAAAATCACCATGTTACACCATAACACACTGTGGAATGTTAGCAGAATGTTATTTCCTTCGATAGTTTTCATGCTTGCAGAATGGTAGTTCACACACTGTAGTCGGAGAGGTACCCTGTAGACCCCTATAAATCTGCACATTAGTTTGATAATGCTGTTTAATTAGGCATATGCAAAGGAAAACATTCAAGGAGTTACAGTTAATCACATTATTCCAGCAGAATACCCTTTATTCTTAAAATATCGATAAATATACAAGTTCAATATTTTGTACCATTTTACATTATACTACATACACGTGTTTTGCAAGTCAGTTTTAATTAAGTACATCTGTTTCTGTCACATGAGCAGGATCTGCCTTCTCATTTGGTGCTACCGTTACTACTCTTACGAAGAATACTTGCCTCTCATCATGCATTGATAGTCATGCCAGTTCAGCACTGAAGCGCAAAAGTAAGATTTACATTCACAAAATTATACTGGGTTTAATCAATATTACATAACAAATATGTACAGTTTATTTAACACATTATTGTATTACTCCAGTATTGCTCACGAATGCAAACAAGTTCTCACAAAACACAAAATTCGTCTCAAAAACCTTTCGAGATGTTCAATTCATATAAACATTTTAACACGGACGGCAGTCATAATGGTATTTCAGAATTACTTAAATCAATGTTAATTAGAGGATTGGGAGGTGGAGGGTGATGGGGGCACAACAGTTTCTTGTAGAGTTCACATAACTAATAAGAACACAAACCTTTGACACTTTCAGTCACTATTTCCAGTAATCTGCATAGAAAATCCTGAGCATTTTATATCAAAAATAATACTTTAGAAAAATCTGACAGATATCAAAATATTATAGTTTCTCAGACAGTTGTTAGGCTATCATATATAGAAATGTAATTTTGAGTTCACAGGCAACTGGTGTTAATAGTGATAATACCAAGCTTTTGCCAAAATCAAACAGTGGAAGAAGAGTATCACTGCAATTTAGCATTTGCATCACATGCTTTATTTTATTTTATTTTGTGAAATGCACATATTGTCACGAAGATGCTTTATTTATCTTTTCGTATTTTTACACTTCCAGATAATAGTAAGAAAATAAAGCTATGCCACTGTAACTTTGACCATAGTCGCTTGTAATTATTAGACTAGACTATTTTTATGCACCTTACATGGTATGTAAGATTAAAGAACCAATTGTTTGAAAACTTACTCATAAAAAGAGAGATAATCAGATACACTTTTCATGCTCAGGCATTTCTAAGACAGCTGTGAACAATTTTTCCACTTGTCTTACACACTGCAAACTGTCTCCTACAACTAGGATTTGTACGTGGTTAGTCTTTGCTACAAGTAAAATAGTAAATAAATTGTCTTTTGAGCACACTATGGTTATATAGGTAGATTATGTTTTAATCTACTCTTTCACAAAGTTCGACTTCTTAATTTTAACTTGTGTAATTTTATATGATGATCTATGTAATATATGTTTAAGAGCTACTCTGTATTTTATGTTTAAGCTAAAACGTGAACAAGTCACAGTGAAAGAGATTCAGTCACACTGACACACATTCTTTTTGTTTTAGAAGTGACAGATTTTTTTTTTTTTTTTTGCAGGAGGGAAACATTTTAATAAATAATGAAGAAAGAAGTGTAAGATTCACAAAACTAATAGTACAACTACTTTTTTGGAATATACTTGAGCTATACCCTGAGAACTCCGAATAATTAAACAAGCTCTGCAATATTTAATGTCTAATAGTTCATATAGATAAAGTTAAGGCTCTCTTTAAGTACAGTCCATGATAAAAATATACTGTACTTCCTGTTGGTGTGAAATATCTGGAGCATGGTCTTATTGGAATATCAACACAGCAACATAAACACTCTTTTAAATACTTCTAGTTCATAATCAGCAATATACTTCGATTGTCTATGTATGGTGACAGTGCAGAGAGAGCTAGTTCTTCGGAAATGAGTTTTTATACACTAACACTAGTTAACAGAGAGCTAGAGGCAGAAAAATGGAATCTCAATATATTGGCAGCATTTCAGCATGTATGTTGGAAACATTAATTAGGCAACAAAGTTTACAGATAAAAGTAAGAACTAATATGGCAAGTGGGTGGCCAGTGCTAATTCAGAAAGCATTCCTTCAGTCCTTTGAAGCAGCAATCAGTGTTACACAATCTGTCTTCTCCATTGATTTCCTATCTTGAAGCCACGATTCCCAACTGAATAATGTTTTTTTTTTAAAAAAAAAAAAAGTTTGTTCCTCTTACTGTCTGCATAAAAAGTAAGTAAGTAAGAAATTTAGTAGTATTCAAAATCCAAGGACCTGATGACATTTGTGATAGTAACATTTTAAATATTTCACAGCCCATCACTATTAGAGTATATTTGTGTGTGCGTACCATGCAGTAGATAAACACACCAATTCGCATCATGCACCTTAGATTAAAAGTGATTTTTTTTTCCTGCTAATCAGTGTTAAAGTGTTCTATACTTAGTTACACTAAGTAATCTAAAGCTGATAGAATGTAAATTGTGAGTAGAAAATAGTTGATCTGTAAATGGTATTTTTTTTATATTTTAGAAGTATTGTAGTCAATTCTGTCAAAACAAGCATTTTCACAGCATAAGATTTAGTGAAGTGTCTATGTTTGAAGATGATAGTACAGCCATCATTTTTATTTTTATTTTTTTCTATTTCTATAAATATTTTGCGGAGATTCATTCTCCATATAGGCATCTGAAGCACACTACAGAAATGTTTGGCACATTCTACTAGAAATAATTTTCAGATAATACAGCACTTCTACCATCTTTATAAACATATGTTTCTTTTCAGATTTTTTCCCAGTGAATAGCAGACAAATTCTGCAGAGAGTACAGCTGCCATTAAAAAGGTATTATAAAAAAATGTGATACATGTACTAGTTAACAAGTAGTGCTTCAGATTGTAACTAATTTGCTATTTAATAAGAAAATCAATATTAATTCCAACAGAGCACAGGTAACTGTTTGTTAGATTGCACCTAACAACAGAATAACTGTACAATAAGTAAGAACACAAGATTATAAATTCATAACAGTTCTGCCAGATAAAATAATCTAAAGATGTGATTATTTGTAATGGAGATGCATCACCTCTGTGTGTACAACATACACATGAAAAATGTGAATAATGTGTCATGTAGCAAACTTGACAGCATAATGCAATCAATTTGATTAGAATGTACACTTTAGACATTTGGTGTGTGCTCAAATAAGACCACTTCTCTTGAGGAAACTTCCTGCTTTATGCACCAATATTTTAAAAATTTTCTCATCTTTACAGGAACTGTTTTTATTTCCTTAGCTGATCTTGCAATATTAATAATACAACAATCTTCCAGTGTTTTATAAAACATCTTTCAAACTAAGTTTAATTACATTACAGCATTTTTACATGGAAAACACTGAGGCTGGTGTTCATCTGTATTGCTAGCTATGTACTATTTACATTTAATTAAAATCCCTATTAAAATAGTTAATTAAATATAATCTCCTACAAAATCTATGTTATGATTTCTTCATACTAAAAATGTTTCTAGAAAGATATATGCTTTATACACATTGGTAATATGAGTGTACTGCTCAAAATGACAATTTTTTTTCCCCTTAATGAAATGCTCTAACACACATAATTCTGTTAAATTTAACATTTACAATTTTCTGGTCCCTTAAGAAAATTACAGCCAGATTTGGTCCATACATATCAGAACATGCCCATCACAAAGTGACCAATGTATTGATGGTTTTGTGGCAGCAAGTAAACAATACAAATGAAAAACATGGAATTTAATAGTAAACTTGAGAAAACATGCATACCAAAGAGGATAAATAAAACATGCGTACCAAAGAGGATAAAGCAGTGTTGCTTTCAAATATCAGTGAAATTTAACATTTTACAATGATCAGTAAACAAACAGAAATGTTTCAGCAAACAAACAGAAATGTTAACATTATTTGAATTTATTTACATCTACACACACGCACACACAAAAATTGTTAAAGGTACCAGAAATTATGGCTGTATAACAATTCTCATCAAAATTGTCATCTTGAGAATACCTCTTCACTTAGAAGGCCAGAAGTTCACTCAGAAAGATCTGTTGTGCTATTATATATGAAAAGATTGGATATGATAGAAAGATATGAATAATGTTCAATTTTTCTGTAGCAATATGTACAGTATCTCTCTCAGTCACCACATTTCATACAGTATGGCAGTCATGCATGGCCAAGTAAACAGAATCCTGGAAGTAGCCAGGAAGCATTAATTCGGAGGCCTTGAACCTGCCCATACAAGTATCGAATTTCTCATCCATTCATTCTTGTAATTTATCAGGAGAACAGATATCTAGGAACAGTTGAGCATTATTATGTACAATAAATGCTCCCTCCACTGTGAAAAGGAAATTTTTCACATTGCCACTTCCCATACCTCCAGACACACTTGCATTCATGGAACCCTACATAATCACTCATCCCTCCAGTTCAGCTTGCACAAGAAACTACTCTAGATTTTCCTTCTTTTAAAAAAAGAAATAAAGTTAATATATTAAAATGTACAGTCTAAGTACTACACTAAACTGACTGCAGAATTGAGATCTATAAGGTCGCTATTGTTGTAATGTGACAAAAAATTAATGTGTATTATGTCTCACATCATTTCCTTTGCCGCTGTATACATAGGAAGCACAAAGAATCTTTTTTACTTTTTTTAAAACTCTTTAATATTTGTGGCAAAATAGATCGTATGCTATTATGAATTTGCCCTATAATATTGCCCAACCTAAAATGCTGTTAATTAAAAATGTTCCAAGATTATTAAGTATCAAAATTTTTTGACTGTTTTTAAGATTACATGTTTCCGAGTTCTTCTGTAACAGTGATACGAAGAACTTCAAATCTAAATAAATTAGTTTTACTACACAACACATATTTTAAATAAGAATTAATATATACAGATCTTGCAGTATACAAAAACTGTTTTTAATGTGTAAAACAGGAATGCTGTATCAACCCAAAAATCAAATTTGATCTTTGTGAAAAGAAAAACAGTATTAATTACCTAAATAAATATACATACACACACACATACACAAAATGGGAACACAAGTGTTATACAATGCACAGAGGAACACAGCTATCACAAAAATTAATTTTGCTATGTGATTATAAGGTCAGTCCAGAGTAAGGCAATGTATTATTCATCAAGTTATATTATTTACAAGTAACTTCTATGATATCTGCAACTTCGCACTGAACTGAATGTAGCTTTGGTTTTCCAAAGCTTAGTCTTGTTAGATGTAACAAGACTAAAAATAGCAGATCTAAGGGATGCAAATATCATCAGTCATAAAAATGATGCAGCGGGTAAAGCTATATGTGTGAGGTAGACTGGCTTTTAATTGTGGAACATATGGGGATTTCTTGTCATTATGGTCAGTAATCAGCAGAACTAATTAAGCATTTGAAAAACAAAATACTTCTGTTATATAGTACTGCACTAAGCTGTAATCAGAATATTGTTCTGTGAATAACATGAGTAAATGTTTCCAAATTTGACTTTTGGGGTTTAGGATTATGTTAAACTGCTAAAATAACATCATAAACATATTACATCAGGCATTTCAAACTGATATATTACTGGATAAAAATTTACGCACATCCTTTTTTATACAACTGTCCATGCCATTGCTGATATTTTCATCCTAACACACAAATAATCCGTTTGCATATATATACCACGCATCCAAACATTGCCTCCAATTTAATCGTGGCTACATGTACAAGACTGCTGAACTTCACATCCAGGCCTATGAAACCACATTACAATTTCGTACACACCAACCAAATTACTTTGAGTCCTCATACACCATCATCAGAAAAATCACATGTTTAATTACATTAGTATAAAAAGGTAATAAGGCCTAAGTTTTCAAGTTTATACACAATAATATACACAGTGACCGAATCGTGCAAACAAGCTCCCAGTCAAAATGTTTGAAAGAGTAACTGTGATATACTGGCAGCTGACAGGACATTTCATGCATTACCTCCATACATTAACAATTCTTTTAATAACAAGTGACATGTCACAAGTATGTGCCGTGAGGTTAGAAATGAATTAAATGGGAACAGCACATAACTGTCAGATTATAACAGCCAGCCAGCTATCAACAGCATCCTTTCATGGCGTTCTCTTAATTGCTTTTTATAGAAAGACTTAGTAGAGTCCACTACATTGCGATAGTGGAAGAGACGATAAAAAATAATGAGGGTAACAGTTCTAAAAATAATAGTTATTATGGTTCTTTAAGGACACTAAATCTACATTTCCAGTTACATTTCGGTCACTGCAAACTGCAACCACCACAGAACAATAAAATGCTTCAGAGATGGTTTGCGGCGGTGGCAGCATATTGAGGGTGCTAGGGCGATGGCACCGAATCGGACAGCACCTCAGATGGTGTACCCTCACTGGAATTTATGGAGCACGCCTTATGAGGTGGTCTTCGCTGTCGCAGGACTGACGGGTCGAAATTTGGATGCCTGCGGGCATGTTTGCTGTGAACAGAAAATGGTGTGTTATAGGTTAATCTTGTGAAGTTGAATAAATACAGAGAAGTGGAATTTTTTATGACCAAGAGAAATTAGTAATAAGTATTACACTGGTAACAGTCATCTAACTAAAATAATTGATCAGAAAGTGACAAGGCAGTAAAAAGAGATCGGAGATGTTTTGCTCTAACGAAGGTAGAGCACCGTAACAGGAATATGCAGGAACTAAGGGAGTATGCACCATGATGACAAAGATTTCTGGTAAAACATTGTAAAAAATGTTTTACAAAAACAATATTGTGCAGCAGATTCAGCTGGTACTTTATGGAAATAAATGAAGCCAGAAGCAGTTTCTAAGTGAAAGTGGCTCACAGAAACTTCAGTTATCAATGAATTCCCACTTGTTTCTACATGTGTTTCTTTGGTTCTTTTATTTGGATGTCAGCACTAGTGGAAGTCATTTGTGTATAGCTACTGAACCACATTGAAATTCCAAGGTGCAACATCATCACTGTCTACCTCTAGAGTCTACTAGTATTCTCCGCCTCAACATATTTAAAGGTATAAATCTGCTTCACCAATAGACGCTAGGGATGGTGGTTATCGCTGAAACAATGAAGTTTGATCTGTTTTATTCAACACTAGTTTAATCAGAGTGGGAAAACCATTGAAGATAACTGGTTTCTGAAACAACCAATTTTCAGTTTTTTACTCCTATTAATTCCTGTAATAAATGTAAAAATTGAACAAAGATTGAAAAATTGCAACTCCTTCAGTTCTTAGAATCAAAATATTAAATTAAATACGCAAATGAAACGGAACTTAGTCCATCCACCATTCGCTGTTTTTGTTAAAAAGTAATAAGAGGTGGACTACTATAAAAAAAATCTCCAGTATTTTCCTATTCTCTAATTTTTTGAATCTCTGCTCAAAAACCGTGTTGTAATCTAGGTCATGCCACTAAATGGACATTATGAATATTCAGCACTAAATGATAAAAACTGAAGTTGAAGGATTATTGTTCTTGTTAATTGGGTTTGATTTCCAGCTGGGTCAGTGTTGTGTTATCCTAATCGTCCCTTTCATTATCGGTAAGACACAAGTCGCCCGATGTGGCATCGACTAAAGACTTTAAACTCAGCAGCCAAGGGCTAAAAGCAGATACAGGCATGCCATGTCAACACAGCCAGCAGATCAGCTCCTTTCTATTTTTATTCTGTGAATGGACTGGAAAGTTTTAAGTTTTCTCCTTATGTCATAAGTTTGTTGTGGCTACTGCTGATTTTAATTCATTTTTGACGACAAAAGTGAGGAATTACAATCTAGACTGTACGCGGCAAATCTTGTACACTGCAGGTACACGCATTTCACCTAATAGGCTACACTATTGTCTCTGCAATTCCACACCAAGTCTTATGCCACGTATTTGTTGCTCATTTCTATCAGCATTTTTATTAAAATACGCGCGGATCGATTTTCCCAATTTTCCGTGATAAGGCAATATTTCAATGCAATGCAAATTTATCAAATAAAAATTAATTCTTCTTTAAAATGATTTATTTAAAAACTAAAAATTTTTGCTGCTGTGGCTAATTGATATTTCAGTTTTTAACTGGTTATTATAAAAAAGAAAAACACCTGTTGTAACCAAGACCAAACAAATATTGAAAAATACTGGTTATTCAGAACTAAAACATTGCTATCTGTTTTAACTGGCCAGTTTTTATAGACACCATACCTACCTTACTTCAAGCAAGAAAGACATCTCATTCCTCTG
This sequence comes from Schistocerca americana, assembly GCF_021461395.2. Taxonomy (NCBI): domain Eukaryota; kingdom Metazoa; phylum Arthropoda; class Insecta; order Orthoptera; family Acrididae; genus Schistocerca; species Schistocerca americana. The sequence continues at coordinate 406,199,823 of NC_060125.1, forward strand.
CCCCACACAAAATATAATTTTATACATTTATTTGAATGGCCTTACGTAGGACTGATTTAACTGAAGTCCTCTGCATATGGAGTGATGCATGTACAGCAATAGGTACTTTGATCATGCAGCCCACAGGTAAGTAAAAAATACAGTCAGCTGTTTTTATTTCAAGAAAATAATTTACAAGTTAGTACTGTGCACATTTTTAACAGGGTTGGAAATGGAACTTTTTTACAGCTACTTAAGAGCCGCCATTCGTGTTCCAAATTTAAAACTACTCCATACAACTAGCAACTAGGTCTAGCTCCCCCCCCCCCTCAAACGCACTATCGTATGGGTGCCCTTGACCTGTCTCACTCCGTGCAGTTAGAAACAGAGATGATACAGCTATAAACTGGTTTACTTTCTCTAACAAAAAGTTAGAGGTCATAGTAGGCACTTCCATCTGTTACGATGAACAATAACTGATCGAAAAGGAAATTACTACTGCTGTACATTCAGTGTTGGTTGCACTACTAAATACTATGATATGTGTAACCTCTCACTCAATATCAATGGAACATAAGTATCTTCACTGATATGTTAAGTGTTCAGAACTGATCTACAATGCATTGAGTTTATCATCCCAAATGATATTCTACATGTTTTTCTTAAAGCTAGGTGTTATGCAGTGTGCTTGATAAAACACACCACTATAACAGAATTGAAGCAGGTCTGCTTCCGAACGCAACAGACTTGCCACAAATACAGCATTAGAGACACCATATGTAACAAGCTGAATTAAAATTCTGCAAGAAGAGGAAAATACAGAAAATTCCTAGTACCATCACAGATATGCACCTGTATTCACACTATCAGTAGTACTAATCTAAAAAAACATTTAGAGTAATTTCCAAAAAGTCTGCAAATACGGTCATCTGGAGGGGAAACTGGCAAGTCTCTCGGGGACAAAAATGATTAAAGTATTACAGAAAAAAAGGCAGAATTTTGTGATTACCATTTCTGTAGCAAAAGAGGAAATCAGTATAGTTAACTCAAAAGAAAAAGCATTGGAGCATATGAGGAAGAGTGTCAATGATACAAACAGTTTTGCATTAGAAAAATAATTAAATCTCTTTATAAGCAAACACTATTACTTCTTTAACAAGTTTGGTGGGGAAAAAAAATCAAACTGATTCCAATCTGTTACTACTGATGAAACATGGATCAACACTTAACCACAAAGTGGAGCACGGAACAATCATTGCTATTACAATATTTCAAGTAAAATATTAAAAGTCTGTTCTCCTGATACAGTTGGTGTAACCAGACACATATGTAATGTATCACATTCACAATGTATTTTCTTCTTATTAGATTTCACTATAAGAATGGGATTGATAAATATTAGCAATTTAGTTGTTGACACATTTCACCATTCACATTTTCGCCCTCTATCAATTCAGCCACTACAGAATAAAATATTTAAATAACAAAACACCAGCTGGAGTTTCTTAATTATATATGTCAGTCTTAACTGCAAATACTTCAATATAAATGCAAGAAAGGAGATTTATGTGCAATAATAAAGACACATAGATGTAGCACACGCTCTTTAACTAGTTAATGAAACTAGTTTTTCAGTTCCTAAAAAACACTGCTAAAACTTTTAGACGGAACATAATAAATAGGTGGTAACAATGAATGGAAGGGTTATTCAGGACAATGGTGGAAGGGAGGAGGGGTGTAAAAAATCTATTGCCATCGTAGGAACTGCAGTGACATTGAACAAACAAGTGATGCCTTGCAACAACCTACATATAATTTTCTCAGCCTGCCTACATATTATTTTCTCAGCATATAGCACCAACAGAGCACGCACAAGTTATAAAAATGTCCCGTGTATAAGTTGTATGAAATGGGAGTCTGTCTCAGGGCTGCTTTCCTACAAAAGCACTCTCACTACATATCCAACGAGGAACACACCAGTAAACCTGAGAGGCACCATGAAATCACATGAGTACGAAATGGATGTAAATTGCCAAATAGATTAATGTACAAATGCACTGGAAAAACGAAGATGAATAATTACTTTTTCCTACAATGAGTACTTAAACTCACTGTTTGATGAGAGATATGACTGCCTGACAGTTATCTTACAGGAGAACATTACCAGGAATGTGACTGCCCACATTTTATGGAACAAATGATGAAGAAACAGAAAGAAATGCACTTTATTTTGGTATTCACAAGTTCTTCCATCCACAAGAACTCAAGCTGGTTCCTTTAAAATGGTTAGGTTTTACCATCCAGATAAAAGCATTGTAGTGAGAGTTTTGGAGTTGATGAACTTTGGTGTTTAATACATTTGACTCCTTACATATTAGAGGTGTTAGAAAAGTTTGATCTTCAGAAGGAGGTTATAGCAATTTAAGCTAAAAACACCAATACCGATTATGGAGCAAAGAAAAGGAAAGCTGAGAACAATATTTTAATTTAACTGGCAAGAAAAAGAGTGAAAATAATTTAAATGGTGTAGGATGTCAATCTCATATTGTGTACAATACTGTCCAATGGCTTACTCCTTCATATACAGCTCATAACTGCTAAAATCTACAAACATCTTCGTATTTATGCTGAAAATTTTACTCATTTTCACAATGAGCGAGTGCCCGAAAATTATTAGAGACTTGGTTGAGTTTTCACTAACTACCCCAGGTTCTAATGCATCCACTGAATCAGTGTTTTCAATAATTACTTAAATTAGATGAAAGAAATGGTTAATCTGAAAATGACAGAAACCATATTTGGTAGCCTCCCTTACATGGGCTTTTACAATTTGATATTTAATGAAAATAAACTTCTACAGCAAATACACACTACTGTAAAATACCACTGAAAAACCAGAGTGTGTGCACCACCACCTTCACTGCAAAATGTGTGAAATTTGTGTTTATATTTATATCCAAATTGTTTAGGTAATACTGCTGTTAACATCAGCATTATGGTAGAATATGTGAAAACAAATTATTGTTAAACCAATTCCACTGTGTTTCAGTTTTCACTCATTTGGCCAGAATTTTTGTGCAATATTTTGAAAATGTCCTGATTTTGTTTAAAATAATATGGGAATCCTAGTCATTCTAGATCCCATTAATAAGGAGAACCTTCAGGGATATGTAATGAGTTAGGATATACATAGACATGAGGCAAAAATGATACAGAAACTTACTCTGTATACTGTATTAACAATAAACTATCACTATACAGCTTAATAGGATTTGAACTTATTCCATCTAAATTTAATGGAGTAAAAGAGTCAGCAGCTGCTACTTTGTAAAACTGAGAAGGCAGCATGCTTTTTTCAATGTACAGTGTTTAATATTTGCTTGATTACAATGGTATTTTTCAAATAAACTTTTTTTTTGCATCTATAAATACCATGTCAATATCAATAGTAGGTTGCCTAATTACTTGTCATTCAGCTTTATAACAAACATTGCCATTTGCTATATGGCTCACACAACTTTTCAGTCCCCAAATCTAGACTTCTATGAAATTCAGTTGAAGATAATATTAATGGGAGATAACTATTAGCTAATATAAGAATGAACATTCTTAATAAATAAAAGAGTATTGTAAATAATAAAGAAGAAAAGCAATTAGTTATTTATCACAAGGTCTGTGGTTCGGAGATATAATTTCATTTAAAAATGAAATGGATGAATGAGTCATGAATGCAGCACAAAACCTGTGTATGGGTTAAACAGACAGAAGGCAAAAATAATCCAGCTTAAACTGTGTAAATAATTTAACTTTTAACGTATGGCATTTTGTCTTAGATTGTTTAATCTGGTTTTTTTTTTTTTTTTTTTTTTTTTTTTTTTTTTTTTTTTTTTGGGGGGGGGGTTTAAAGTGCAAAAAGTGTGGGAACTGTGACAAAATTTCATCATTAAAAAAGATATTAACTATGAATTAATTACAAAGGGATCTGCTGGCTGGACACTGCATAAAACCGATTTTGAATATTAGGCTGAAAACAATATCCGAATGTCTGAAGTGAGAAACAAAAGAGTTTTAGAATTGAATATCTATAGCTGAAATTGTATAATGTAATGACATCAACAATGAAAACAGACTATGATTTTTTAAGGGAAAATAATTTGTAACAAAAATTGTGACTGGTAATGAAATGTTAGTACAAAATGGCTCTTTCGATTAATTCGGTTGAGGCATTGCACTCAAATACAACAAGGATACAGAGAAGAAACTAGTAAGTTCCACAGACTTATATATGTGCTTACGACCACCACCACAACCTTTCCCCCTTGCCACCAGCCCCTAAAAAGCAATATGCATTTGTAAAACAAAACACATAAGAGACCATTTGTATTTTCAATAAAATTCTTCTGGGTTTAGCAATACATCCTGAGGAAGGTGCCTTGCAACAGTCGCCGAAACGTCAGAATTTTACAGATGACAATGCGGCCTCAAACCCAGAAGAATTTTATTGACTGTGACAACGCCGTGGAAGCCTATGTTTACAATTTGTATTTTATAAGAATGTGATGCTCCTAAATTATAGTAGAGATATATTGGTAATCAAATATTACCAGTCAAAATGACCGAGTAAAATGTATGATGCTTTACGCATAGGAAGCAGCAGATGGTATATATTTCTAATGCTCTGTTTTGTACAGTGTTATCGATTTTTAAAGTAAGGCACAAGAAATTCTTAATATTGCTGTTCTGATTTGATAAGTATGTCACTGTTGGCAGTAAACTAAAGTTTTAATGACAGATTTTTCTGTAGTTTAAACTAATGTATGTCATGTTGAAAGATCAAGAGATTGGCTATGAGTTGACTTCTACAAATGTGTCATGACAGTAATCTCTTATTTTCACATATTATGTATTCCTTTGATAATAGTCGTTTCCCACTGGCCTGTTATTTTTTACGTTTTCAATATGCCTGAAGGCACTGTTAGAAAGTCTTACACTGAAGAACCTCCATATTATTGCCGAGCTTCAGAAACTAAGTTAATTAAAGTAGTCCCACTGTACGGCGTCGTAGTGGTTACATACTACTTGATTTGCAGCGAGTTTGTCACCTTGTTCTGTTTTCGCCAGTAGCTCAAATATGAACGAATGTCAATCCAATTACGCGAAAAGCGAATTTAGTGCTGATCAGACTCTTTGAACTTTAGATCTGTTTTCTGTAGCAAAGTGGAATGGTATTTTGATGGCGGAAATCATCTCTACGTCCAAAGGCTGGCCGAGCGCTTGGAAAACTAACCTGAGGTGATCGCTGCGCATGAACTTCTTATCACAGACGGGGCAGCAGAAGTTCTTCTCACCGGTGTGGGTGCGCGTGTGGCGTGCCAGCTCGTCCGAGCGGGCGAACCTCTTGCCGCAGCCAGACCACGTGCACGGGAATGGTCGCTCCCCTGTGAACAAACAAAGAACGGCGCTATTATAGAATGCTCTCACTTATGACCTAATGGCTACAACTCCAACAAGATTGCTAAGTTTTTTTCCCCGGAAGAAGCTGTTTTCTGCGTCCTGTCTTCTTTTTATTATTTTTTTTATAGTGTACTAAAATACGAAGGACACGCAGTACGCTGAGAATTATAATTATTACCTTTGGTAAACCTAACAACATTCATTACCAAACTGTTTTAAATGTCGACTGTTGCTTCCTTTGCGGCACTAACATTTCATTAGTCTCGCCGTCTGACGACAAATCAATTGGCGGGGGGGGGGGGGGGGGGGGGGGGGGGGGGTTGGGGGGTTGGGTTGGGTTGGGTTGTTTAGGGGAGGAGACCAGACAGCGAGGTCATCGGTCTCATCGGATTAGGGAAGGACGGGGAAGGAAGTCGGCCGTGCCCTTTCAAAGGAACCATCCCGGCATTTGCCTGGAGCGATTTAGGGAAATCACGGGAAACCTAAATCAGGATGGCCGGACGCGGGATTGAACCGTAGTCCTCCCGAATGCGAGTCCAGTTTGCTAGCCACTGCGCCACCTCGCTCGGTCGAGGGGAGGGGGGGGGGGGGGCAATTACAACTCTAAAAGGTAAATAAAGGAACAACAACCAACTGTTTTGAACTGTTTCTAGCATGTTAACGAATGCAAGCAAGATCTCTTCAGAGATAAGAGCTAAATTTTTAATTTCAGTTACTTTTACAAGATTTAAATACTCACATAGTGGACAGAAATTTTGTTTATTTTGTGTGATTGGGAGTCGGGTTTTTCAAAAATAAAATTTTAAACAATCCGCTTAAATCAAGATACCTGGCAACCTGAAACTACTAACATTATGAACAGAAGCAATATCAATGACAATATTCCGCGACTATTCCATGGATCTAAGAATAGACAGACAGATCCGGTGAATAGGGAGTATTTCCCAATTAATTCATATTCTATATCCCTCAGTTTCCTCATTGCCGAAGCGCTTGGGAGATGCAATTTCCAAATGAAAGGTATTTTCTCCTTACAGACTTCCTTTTCATTGAATTGATTCTTCGTCCTTTATTAAGGTTGTGAATACGGGGAAACCTTGTTAAATCCCGCACTAACTTTTCAGAATTTGAAACTAACACTGTTTCTATTCCCCTCTTGTCTGTAAAATTGGCCCATTGCTAAGATACTGGACTTTCAAATGGTTGGTTCCTTTGAAAGAACACACGGCCGGTTTCCTTCCCCAACCACGTTTATGCGCACAGCCTGTTATGATCTCATCGTCCACGCTAAGTGACGTTTAAAGTCGTAAAGGAAGGTGGATTTGGGTGTAAGTTTTGTAGTCAAAATCGTTATAGTTCACGGAATATTCTAGCCGGCACTTTATTTAAGTATGAAACTGAAAAGTGTTGGAAGACAAAGAGAAAGTAGCACCTTGACCACTCGGGATGTTACGGTCGCAGCTCGACGAGGCAGTAAGCGCTCGAAGCGAGTTAATCTCTATAAACATCTGGCTGCCGATGACAAATGTGACCGACTCATGCCATTACGAAAGCTGTGCGCGACTAAACACCGTATTGATCCAACATTCATGTACAAATATAACAATTCTGAAGAAGAAATCCGTTGCCGCGTGTGTTGGAAGCGAAGTACGAATACTTATTTGGCTGGCAAGTTAACAATAGACTTTACTAACACTTTAAAAGTATTTCCAGCAGATGTGTCTCGTTTTATAAACATAGTTATCTAGTTCGTTTGCGTGTGTTTTTCTCAATAGAAACGACAGATAGAAATCCGCACACCAAATAATGTATAATAAATTAGCACCGGTGTTATCGGCTACACAAGCACGAACCACGTCGCCCTGAACACCTATGAGTAAAGATGGCGAATAGCACGCTTCCAACACCGGTCACCACTACGTAGAAGATACGTCAGAGATAGGTTATTTATTGAATCGTATGGCTAGGGCCCCTCATGGGGCAGACCGTTCGCCGGGTGCCGGTCTTTCAATTTGACGCCACATCGGCGACCTGCAGTCGAGGAGGATGAGGACGAGAACAGCACAACACCCAGTCCCTGGGCGAAGAAAATTCCCCGACACAGCCGGGAATCTAACCCGGGCCCAGAGGGCTGACAATCCCTCACGCTGATCATTCAGCTACCGGGGGCGGACATCAGAGATAGGCAAAGCCAAGAAAATTTTGCGCTTTATTTTCCCAACAGTAGACACTTTGCTGTTTTTTTCATTAAAGACTCATTGACTCATACACCTGAAAATTGGGAATTTCTTAGTAAATAAGTAGGTAGTAATTGGCGACTTCAACGGGTCTTAGTACTCTCACTTCGGAATCATTCCGGCAGATATGGGTAAATGAATACTATCGAGAATGAATTGTACATATTTATGAAAGATGCTTAAATTCTATGCCAGCCGCATCAATTCAGTCTTTCAAATTTAGTTAGAATATCTATGAGAATTTTTCACTTTACAACACCGAGACCAATTACTCCGCCAGTGCCTTTCCAGTAGGGAAGCGGCGCCCCTGAAAAATGTGGCTAAATGGGGCTTCATTGATGGAAAGAGAAAGAGAGAGAGAGAGAGAGAGAGAGAGAGAGAAGTTTACGATGTGGTGCGACATCTGCGCGGCCGGCCGCTGGTGGTCGAGCGGTTCTAGGCGCTTCAGTCTGGAACTGCGCGACCGCTACGGTCGCAGGTTCGAATCCTGCCTCGGGCATGGATGTGTGTGATGTCCTTAGGTTAGTTAGGTTTAAGTAGTTCTAAGTTCTAGGGGACTGATGACCACAGATGTTAAGTCCAATAGTGCTTAGAGTCATCATCATCATCGTCATCATCTTAACAGCGTTTTTACTTGACCAGTGTACTTTTTGAGAAGTCTCGGCTTCATCCAGCTTTTAATGTAAGGAAGGGCCTTCACAGAGATGTCACTGCGTCAGGAATGCGTTCCTGCTAATTTTGCAGATTTGATTTGTACATGACATCAGAATGCAGTAACTTTATCATCCCCACACTTATACTGTTGTGTCAACAAATGGAAGTGAATTCCTTGTGATATATACAAAAGAAATCAGCAAAATTCAGAGATACGCGTTTCTGTCGGTGTTTTCTATAAAGCTCCTTACTCAACTGAGGCGCTGAACATGCAACTATCACTACGAAATGTACATGGGCGAAGCAAAAAGTATATACGACAGCAGGTAGATTTTAATTACAAGTTTTATTGGTAAACTATATATCCTTCGTTGTGCAGTTGGACAGTAAAGGTAAAACGACTGCAATTATCTTGGTCATTACAATATTTTATAGTAAAAATGCTGTATTAAGAAATCCCTGCTTTCTGAAACAAAAATGACTGCTCACAGTGATGGTGTGCTTAAGAAGCGATGTGTTTAAGCAGCGCTTGCCTCAAAGATCCACAACTTTTCTTCCACTTTTCTCTTCATTCTCAGTCAATTTCGAACTTAAAAGTTTCAGTTCCTAAAGCCGGGTTCACACATGCGTCTAACGTGACATCATAGCTTATGACTTGCTATAGTGGCATCGTGAATTACCGTTCACACATGACGCCACTAATTCTACGCAGTTGCACAGCTTTCAATACGGCGTCAATTGAAATTATATAGATGGTCTGAATGTTACATTGAAGGTTATGGCCTTAGAGCTGCGATAAGAATTAAATACAAGGAGGACGAAACTCAGATGCTGGATCCGAAAATAGATTCGCACTGGTATAAATCAAGGGAAACACTTTATAAAAGAATATACTGTCTGCAGCGGCAAACTAACATACAGCTGGCATGTAAATATCATAGCCGGCCGTTGTGGCCGAACACCGGCACGGTAGCTCAGCGTGTTCGGTCAGAAGGTTAGCTGCCCTCTGTCATAAAAAAACTGAGTTAATCGATGAACAACGAACTTTAACGGATGTCTTACGATGTCTGCCCCGAGCAGATGCAAAAAAAAGCGGTTCTAGGCGCTTCAGTATGGAAACGCGCGACCGCTACGGTCGCAGATTCGAATCCTGCTTCGGGCATAGATGTGTCTGATGTCATTAGGTTAGTTAGGTTTAAGTAGTTCTAGGGGACTGATGACCTCAGATGTTAAGTCCCATAGTGCTCAGAGCCATTTGAACCTGCATACACGCCACTCTTCCAAGATATTTGAACCTTATTGTATTCGTTGATATCGGCACTTCCAATAACTAATTTTTAGTTTAACAGCAGCAGCCACATCAAACTCTGAAGCTATTTCCTAAATATAATCCACAATTCATACAATGCTTGGTCTCACAAATTACAAAGTTTATACGACCCGCTTTTTTGGTTACATATATTAAGTTTATTTATTTATTCCTTCGTGGTATACGTCATTGGTTTGCACACACACACACACACACACACACACACACACACACACACACACACACACACACAGAGAGAGAGAGAGAGAGAGAGAGAGAGAGAGAGAGAGAGAGAGAGAGAGAGAGAGAGAGAGAAACATCAAACGATGGTTGCTAGAAGCTGCGAAAAGTGTAACTGCCGACCTTTGTTTCCACTTTTTTCAGAAATAAAATAAAAGCACACAGAAATCGAATGGAATACAACAGCAATTACTGCACGATAACTGCAACAGAATGGTCGAGTTTCGCAATACTGCCACCTGGAAGCAGTGGTAGTAGGGAAGTGGCGGAACAGAGTACAACTTGAGGGGTTCACACATGCAACTGCAGTACGTCATTGACAGTGGAAACACTTTTGTTGAGTGTGTGGGCCTGGCTGAAGGTATTCTTTGGAGCCTTCTTTAGGCGCACGCCGCGGCGGCCTATCGATTGTCGAATAGCTAGTCGACCCGGGAGTAAACAGCAGTGCCAGGCGGCGCAGGGACTCGGTGCCTCAGCTATCTCCAGCATCTCGCCAGTGGGGCATTCAGAAATATCTGTGTCCGCATCATCTCTTTCTTTCACTGTGTCTCACTTTTTCCAACGTTCCGTTGGCGTAACTAAGGGCATTTACTTAGCGGCATGGGGAGGCACGAACATTCATTGATGTGGAGTTCCCACTCTTACGAGAAGTCCTGTTGCCGTTTGAAGAGTTAGATCATCTCTTAAAGCAAATAATTACAGGCTGACATGCTGGTAGCCACATCCAAACAGCGTCTGAGAAGAAGTAGTAGTAGATCTTCAGTAGGACAGAGAGCGTGGAAATACACTCCTGGAAATTGAAATAAGAACACCGTGAATTCATCGTCCCAGGAAGGGGAAACTTTATTGACACATTCCTGGGGTCAGATACATCACATGATCACACTGACAGAACCACAGGCACATAGACACAGGCAACAGAGCATGCACAATGTCGGCACTAGTACAGTGTATATCCACCTTTCGCAGCAATGCAGGCTGCTATTCTCCCATGGAGACGATCGTAGAGATGCTGGATATAGTCCTGTGGAACGGCTTGCCATGCTATTTCCACCTGGCTCCTCAGTTGGACCAGCGTTCGTGCTGGACGTGCAGACCGCGTGAGACGACGCTTCATCCAGTCCCAAACATGCTCAATGGGGGACAGATCCGGAGATCTTGCTGGCCAGGGTAGTTGACTTACACCTTCTACAGCACGTTGGGTGGCACGGGATACATGCGGACGTGCATTGTCCTGTTGGAACAGCAAGTTCCCTTGCCGGTCTAGGAATGGTAGAACGATGGGTTCGATGACGGTTTGGATGTACCGTGCACTATTCAGTGTCCCCTCGACGATCACCAGCGGTGTACGGCCAGTGTAGGAGATCGCTCCCCACACCATGATGCCGGATGTTGGCCCTGTGTGCCTCGGTCGTATGCAGTCCTGATTGTGGCGCTCACCTGCACGGCGCCAAACACGCATACGACCATCATTGGCACCAAGGCAGAAGCGACTCTCATCGCTGAAGACGACACGTCTCCATTCGTCCCTCCATTCACGCCTGTCGCGACACCACTGGAGGCGGGCTGCATGATGTTGGGGCGTGAGCGGAAGACGGCCTAACGGCGTGCGGGACCGTAGCCCAGCTTCATGGAGACGGTTGCGAATGGTCCTCGCCGATACCCCAGGAGCAACAGTGTCCCTAATTTGCTGGGAAGTGGCGGTGCGGTCCCCTACGGCACTGCGTAGGATCCTACGGTCTTGGCGTGCATCCGTGCGTCGCTGCGGTCCGGTCCCAGGTCGACGGGCACGTGCACCTTCCGCCGACCACTGGCGACAACATCGATGTACTGTGGAGACCTCACGCCCCACGTGTTGAGCAATTCGGCGGTACGTCCACCCGGCCTCCCGCATGCCCACTATACGCCCTCGCTCAAAGTCCGTCAACTGCACATACGGTTCACGTCCACGCTGTCGCGGCATGCTACCAGTGTTAAAGACTGCGATGGAGCTCCGTATGCCACGGCAAACTGGCTGACACTGATGGCGGCGGTGCACAAATGCTGCGCAGCTAGCGCCATTCGACGGCCAACACCGCGGTTCCTGGTGTGTCCGCTGTGCCGTGCGTGTGATCATTGCTTGTACAGCCCTCTCGCAGTGTCCGGAGCAAGTATGGTGGGTCTGACACACCGGTGTCAATGTGTTCTTTTTTCCATTTCCAGGAGTGTACATCAATGTAATTACTTTCTTCCAGAAAGCTTTAGTATTACTAGAGTAATCCCAAAAGTAAGGTCTCCTATTTTTTATGAGTACATAGACCTGTTTATTTCTACAATTTTTTACATCAGTTTACAGCTTGAACATTTAGCTGTTTTTCGACATAATCACCATTTCTGTCGATGCATTTTTGTAGACGCTGTGGCAGTTTTTGTATGCCCACGCCATACCAGCTCGCCGCCATGCTGTTCAGAAAGTTATGAACCTCTTCTTTCACCTCGTCGTCGGAGCTGAATCGCTGGGACCACCATTAACGCTGACAGGTACTGTGAGACCCTGAAAAACTCAAACGGGCAATTCAGTGTCGGAGAAGAGGAATGTTGAACAAGGGCGTACACATTCTCCATGACAACGCTCGCCCACACATCGCTCCGCAAACCATTGCTCTCCTGCAACAGTTTCAGGGGAACATACCTATAGTCCTGACTTGGCGCCCAGTGGCAATCACCTGTTCCCTAGGTTAAAATAACGTTTGGCCGGAAAGCGATTCATCTCCGAAGACGAGGTGAAAGAAGGGTTCATAACTTTCTGAACAGCATGGCGGCGAGCTGGTACGACATGGGCATACAAAAACTGCCACAGCGTCTACAAAAATGCATCGACAGAAATGGTGATTATGTCGAAAAATAACTAAATGTTCAAGCTGTAAACTGATGTAAACCATTGTAGAAATAAACAGCTCTATGTACCTATAAAAAAATAGGAGACCTTACTTTTGCCCTCGTATATTTGGTGTCCTTGGCGTAATTTTGTTCCTCATTATGTTCCTTGCCAATTATTTCCATCTTATTTAATATTTTACTTCTTTACTCACAGCAGAAAATTTGTCAAGACAGGCAACTTATCTACAGAGAGGTTTAATTTTGATTGTAAACTGCATTTTGAAAATACACTGAGGTGACAAAATTCATGGGATACCTCCAAATATCGTCTCGGATCTCCTTTTCCCCGGCGTAGTGCAGAAAGTATGACGGGATATGGACTCAGAACGTAGTTGGAAATCCCCTGCAGAAATACTGACCCATGCTGCATCTATAGCCGTCCATTGCGAAAGTGTTGTCGGTACAGGGTTTTATGCACGAACTGGCCTCTCGGTTCTGTCCCATATTTGTTCGATGGGTGGCCAAATAATTTGCTCGAATCGCCCAGAATATTCTTCAAACCAATCGCGAACAACTGTGACCTGCTGACATGACATCTTTGTTTGGGAACCTGAAACAGTCCCCACCATTATGGAGCCACCACTGGTTTGCACAGTGCCTTGTTGACAAATGGGATACATGGGTGCCTTAGTTCTGCACCACACTCTTCCATCAGATCTTACCAACTGGACCAGGCCGTGGCTTTCCTGTCGTCTAGGGTCCAGCCGAAACCGTCACAAGCGCAGTAGATGCGCTGCAGGTAATGCGCTGTTCGCAAAGCCACTCGCGCCTATCACCTACTGCCATAAGCGCAAAATTCGCCGCACTGACCTAACGGATACTATCGTCGTACGTCCCATATTGGTTCCTACGGTTATTTCACGCAGTGCTGCTTGTGTGCTAGCACTGACAACTTGTGTAAATCCCGCTGCCCTCGGTCGTTGTGGTGAGAGGTAATCCCTGAGATCTGTTATTCCTGGCACTGACACTGTGGATATCTGAATATTTAACTCCTTAACGATTTCCGAAATTGACTGTCCCACGCGCCTAGCTTCAACTGCCATTTCTCATTCAAAGTCTTAATTCCCGTGGTGCGGCCATAATCACGTAGCTTCTCACATTAATCACCGGAGTACAAATGCCAATACACAGCCCTTTTATACCTTGCGTACGCCGAACTGCTGCCATCTGTATACGTGCATATCGCTTTCCCACGAGTTGCTTCCTCAGTATAAAAGAAAATTAGTGCGTGAGGAAGTGTTAGACTCAGACTCAGGATTGAAACCTTGATTGGTCCTAAGATTTTATCCGTCACTTCCCCTTCTTTCGCGTCTGTCAGTGAGTTTTAGATTAACACCGTGGTTCGAAGCCCACATTAAACTGTAGGTCCCCATGTAACTCGGTGAATGTGTCAGTAGAAAGGAGCGGAGGAAGGAAGGGCATATCACCCCCATTAGGATGTCGGTGGAATGAGAACACCCAACACCACAATCATGTCGCAAACGCCTGAACAGTTTTTATTCTTCCAACTGTAGAGCATGTCGGTCGTGTAATTGGCGATCGTATCTTAGATACTGGTCCTAAGTTCTTCCGGAAAACTTTTGTGACCGCGATTATCGAGCGATTATGAGGCCACTTGCTCCCGTGGGTCTTTAAAGGACCCCAACAGTTTCTTTGTGTGGCATGATATCGACCTCACTGAAAGCCATGTTAAATAGGATGCCATACAGTTATGCCATCTTTGCAAAGAAGAAACCTTAACAAGACACGGCAAGAAGTTGAGAGAAAGTAATGATGGAGCATTACGCATCACAGATTAAACAACATGGCGCTGCCGGCCGCGGTGGTCTCGCGGTTCTAGGCGCGCAGTCCGGAACCGCGCGACTGCTACGGTCGCAGATTCGAATCCTGCCTCGGGCATGGATGTGTGTGATGTCCTTAGGTTAGTTAGGTTTAAGTAGTTCTAAGTTCTAGGGGACTGATGACCTCAGACGTTAAGTCCCATAGTACTCAGAGCCATTTGAACCAACATGGCGCTAAAGTGACGCTACAGCTTTGCCACATCGGCTGTTAGCAGCCATTGCGGATACAACACGATTAACCATTAACCAAACTGCCGGGCAGTGCCCTACAATGGATGACGCTTGTACACCACACTACTCGAAAAATGTGTGTGAAATCTTATGGGACTTAACTGCTAAGGTTATCAGTCCCTAAGCTTACACACTACTTAACCTAAATTATCCTAAGGACGAACACACACAACCATGCCCGAGGGAGGACTCGAACCTCCGCCGGGACCAGCCGCGCAGTCCCTGAATGCAGCGCCCTAGACCGCTCGGCTAATACCGCGCGGCTGTGGCACATTGGTAACGGCGCCTAGTTACCGCGCGAGGTTAAGAGATTGGGAAGGAGGAACTAAGTTGCAAGGCGTGAAGTATCAACCAACACGCTACTCTTGATAGATGTGGGTCAGATGCAGAAGTGTAAATCAGCCGCCAACAACGTCGCGTGTGTGCCAGTGACGCGAATGATCAACTGACTGCCTGAGTATGTAGAAGACAGCAGGTGGCATAGACGGTTGTTCCTATAGTATTTACTCTCTAGAGCTCTTTCTAGTTCCGTGTAAGTTTAACACGTACTATCATCCTATCTCTCGACTGTGTTTTTCATTATTAAGTACGACGTCAAAACTGTCTTTCTGGTGCCTTTTCCTTATCGAAAGCTGAAATGATCCGTCATCTGACACTTCTATTCGAAGATAGTTTTTGATGTGATTTGGCTCTTCGACAGCAACACGAAAGAAAGTGAAACGGCGCAGTATACTACCATCTAAATATTGTTTGATGTGTTCGTATAGATTTATTTCTCGAGGAAATAAGCTCTGATTTTTTGAAATGTTTCGACGCCACTTTCTATTCGTTCAATTCTGAAGAGAGAGGATAATTCACCATACAACATTTATCACTAATCTTCACTATGAATTTTATTTTGGCCATTAATTAACTCTACCATCATTGCTAGTTGCCTAATTGTGGTACTATGATTTGACTTATGTAAAGAGGAGGGTCAATCATAACCTCTCTTTGGTTGCACAGTAGTTCACAATTTTGGTGCCGATGTATAAACAGAAACAACCATTCCCAAAAAGCGATTCTCGGTACAGGAATAATACGCCAGTGGCGATGCAGTAACATCGCTTGCCGCGTGGCACAAGAAAGTCACTCGCTTGGAACAAAGCTCGTTTTAGGCGGGACGTGCGACACGAACAAGAAAGTAGTCGTCTACTGCAAGCGGTCCACGCGATAGCCGGTACAAAAAAAAGGAGGGAGACCTTTACATAGTACGTGCCTGTCTAGTCGTCTGGTCTACGTGTTTACTGCGTTTGTTGTCAACTTCCTGCAAGTGAATAGACTGTTTAAATTCACTTTTCGAGACTATCAAGTATTTCATGCAATTTATTTGACACCAAGTTTCCTATATGTGTAAACGATCTAATTATAAAAGCTGGAAATGGACAAACCAATAGAACTGCTGCTTTTCTGTAGCTGTGTTAAGCACCCGTGTTAATTTGCTCGATTACGACAAGGTTTTTCCTTTAATGAGAAGACACTGTGGCTCACGTCTAATTACAACGTGAATGTATGCACAAGTGAAAAGGAACGTATTTCTTAAGAGTAGTTTCAGATCCGGATCGCTGAATTACATTTATTTCCTTGCACGAGAGTCTCATTTAAATTCCAATGCGTGTTTATAGCAGAAGTTTCATCTCTTAACTATTTATAAGACGAACAAACTAAGTTTCGTTGAACACGAGACAAAATTTACAAAGAATTCCACGCTGTCAGTTTGGCTTCCCCCTCTCAGTCGTCTGCGCATGCGCGAGGCATCTTCGTGTAGGTGAGAACAGGATCCACACTATTCCGTCTAAAAGCGATCGTACTCGCGAATCGTGTGCAAGTGGTCTACACGGTAGAGGCCAGCGGAACCGGTGCATCACGGGAGCTCACACCTCCTTTGTGTAACTGCTTTTAAGGTGTCAGTTGGTGAGCCAGACGCGCCACGCGCAGCCGGCGTCCCTGCTCCGACGGCGGGCGAATGCCAGACGCGTCCGCTGTGGGGCGCTGCATGCGGCACCTGGTTGGCGGCAGTGTAGCGGGCGCGACCTAACGCAACGCTACTGCCGGCGAGCGGCGCGGCGCCGCGCAGCGTATTGATTGGGCAGACGCGACGCGGCGGCCCGGCCCGGGCGCTGCGGAGCGGAGCGCGCTCCCGCACAGCCTTGCAAGCGCACGTGTGCCGGTCCAGGGGCCTGCCGAGCCAAGCCCGTGGCCCAATTCTGCGCCCTCCGCTCAACGCAGCGCGCGCGTTTCCGAAACACTTTCCACAATAAACGCCATGTACTGGAGCAGTTTTTCTTTAAGTCGTCGTCCTTTTTAACACGACAAACCTTATTGACGCACCTTCGTGTCATCCAAAATACAAAACACATATTTCACTGTATGATTACTCGATTAATAATCTTACCTATGGAGTATGCCACTATATAAAGAGAGATGGTGGTGTTGACTTCTGTCCGCAGACTGGTTTGATGCAGCTTTCTATGCTGCCATATCCTGGTCAGGCCTCTAGGATTCTTACCACCCCTCCCCCCCCCCCCCCCCCCCCGCGCACGCACGCACACACACACACACACACACACACACACACACACACACACACACACACACACCCATCCAATACTAAATTTTGTGGTCCCTTTATGCCTCAAAATGTGTCCTCCTAGCCATGTTGTGCCACAAGTTTCTTCTGGCCAATTCCATTCAGTATCTTCTCATTAGTACGCGATCAACCCATCTAATCTTCAGCATTCTTTTGAAGCACCACATTTGAAAAGCTTCTACTGTCTTCTTGTCTAAACTGTTTATCGTCCACACTTCCGCACCTGGCTACAATCCAGACAAATACCTTCAGAAAAAGACTTTCTGACACCCAAATCTATATTCGAAGTTAACAGTTTCTCTTCTTCAGGAACGCATTTCTTATTTTGCTGCCCAAATAGCGAAACTCATCTGGTATGTTAAGTGTCATTTTCTAGTCTTATTCCCTCAGCATCACCCGAGTTAATTCGACTACATTCCATTATTGTTGCCTTTCTTTTGCTGATGTTCATCTCCTACCTTCAAGACACTGTCCATTCCGTCGAACTGCCCTTCCAAGTCGTTTGCTGTCCGACAGAATTAAAACGTCACTGGCAAGCCTCAAAGTTTTTATTTCTTCTCCCTGGCCTTTAATGATAGATGCATTTCATTCCCACTGCTATTCTTTTCTTGATGTCCATTTGTATGTTGTTGTTCGTGGTAAATCGAGTCCAAGTATTTGAACTGATATACTCTCTTGAACCTCTTGCCCTCAAGAAATTCTTCCTGCTCTTGTCTTCTTCCTAATTGCATGAACTCTGTTTTGTCTTGATTCACTTTGAACCCTACCTTCTGTGAATAATTGTCCATTTCCTGATACATTCATTTCAACTCATGCTTAGATTCACTTAGTAGTATTAAGTCATCTGCACATGCGAGACAATTGAAGTTGCCGTCCATCTGTACTCCAGCCCACTACTGTTGCCTACACTCTGATTACTTTCTCTAAGAGCGTAGCCAACAGGAGTGGGCTGGAGTACAGATTTTTCGTTGGGTTCCTTTACTGGTTGCTCAATGTACAGTTTGAGAATGGTTATGAGACAAGTGTTGTACCCCGGCCCCAATGTTACTGAACAACTGTTTCCGTGCCGGCCGAAGAGGCCGTGCGGTTAAAGGCGCTGCAGTCTGGAACCGCAAGACCGCTACGGTCGCAGGTTCGAATCCTGCCTCGGGCATGGATGTTTGTGATGTCCTTAGGTTAGTTAGGTTTAACTAGTTCTAAGTTCTAGGGGACTAATGACCTCAGCAGTTGAGTCCCCCATAGTGCTCAGAGCCATTTTTTTTTAACTGTTTCCGTTTCGCGACCCTCGAATATTATAGCTGCCATCTGGTTTCTGTACAAGTTGTATATAGACTATCTCTCCCTGTATTTTACTCCTGTCATAGATACACATTCTAAAATATGTTGCGTAACGAGATGATTTTGATCCTAAAATTGTCACACACCTATACCATAAACGCACTAAGCCTTTACAATTCATCATACATAAGGAAATAACACTGACGAGAGAATTACAAACAAAACAAAACAAAAATTTGTATGTACCCACTATGTATCTAGCAAAGATATCTCTCACGATTAACACATTACTAAAACACGCCGACGTAAAATTTGGATGCCAGACACGACTCACTCTCCGGACACACAAAACTAATCACATATTTAAATCAAGGAATACATAAAATTCAATGTAAATTCCTTACCACATTAAAGATAGCACCAACTTTCTTCCACCACTTGAAAATCGAATGACATATAGCGGACGATATGCAGGGTGTCTCCCCCATGAAAGCAGTATGCCTGACTTACTAGTTAATAATCTCGAGTCGAACTGCTTGCGAAGTGACATAGATGCCCATGGCTACCACTTACAGCATCTCTTATAAATAGGTAACAACATGTTTTTTTAACGTTACTGTTATGAATTTTTTGTTAGTTCATTGCTACTTGACTCTCGAGCGTCAGGCGTACTACTTTTATGTGGGATACCCTGCAGAACGGGCCATCGACGTTTCACACATTGCACAAGAAGTTTCACTAATGAGTATTCAAGAAATCGAGAAGTATTCACACACACAAAATTCCCCTCAAGAAATTCTAAATGAACAGATCTATTTGGAACACAAACATTACATAGAAAATTTTGAAGCAGTTATCTTTCTCAACAAGAGATGCACAGAAAAATTCTACAAATAAATCAGAGATCATATTTACCACAAAATTAAAAGTAACCACTGGAAAACATGAATTTATGTACACAAGATAGGAAAATTGTCACATACCTCCCACATCACAACATTATCTGGCATAACAAATTTCATAAGAAACATCAGGTTTAAATTACATCCGTTGAAACACATAAAAAACAAATCGTACGAGCAGTATAACACAGCTGATAATCACAAAGATACGGCATAAGGGAACACCAAAGAAGCAAACTGCCTGTAACCAAGTAACATCGGCGAATCAATAATCTGAAAATGGCAAATCACACCGAAATAGACCTTTAGTAATAAACAATATAATCAAACACAGCAACGCCTTTGGTATCATTACACCATATTATTTTGTTTCTGTTTCCCTGCCAACGTTCTGGTGTTGGCACACTGACTTTTGTTGTGATAGCCGTTTGCACTTCGCGGTTAGAAACCAGTAACAGCGCTGCTAGCTGACAGGGATCTTCTCTCTCTTTGGGCCACTTTCTCTGCGTGTTAGTTCTTCTGAACGACAGGGTTCGACTTCTCACAGATTTAAAGCTACGGACGCCTCGTTGACAGGTCGTCATGACAGCTTTGTCGTTTTGTGAAGGCTTTTTTTTGCGACTTTGGGGTTGACAGGTGTCTTGCATATCCGTTCTTCCCACAGAAATATTAGTACCTTTCGCCATGTCGGTGGCAGCTGTCTTAACATACTGCTTTTCGTGGTCAGCGATCATCCTCCGACGTACTGGCGCTAGCTTTCATCTCTGATTGTCCTTCTTGACAGGTTTTGCATTGTTATCAGTCATCTTGTCCTGCTTTGCACTTATCAATCATCATAGACATTTTCAACGCACAATGTAGCACGCTTCGAACAGGTTCATTTAAGCATCCCTCACTCATGTATCCACTTTAGTGTCTCTCCCGAATAGAGAACTCTTATGTTAAAGCATTTTTAGTTGATTAAACTCACTGCGCGTGATATCTCTTTAAGTAGGTAGTATTCGTCATTGATTTCCACTTTGTGTATTGCAGTGCCACCTGCTAAACCAGTCACAGCTACAAATGATGATGGTTATTGCTCCCAACTCCATTAGAGGATTTTTATCACGAATTACGGACTTTTTTCCAATTCTTTAGTATCTGCATATGCACATTGCTTTAATAGGAGTGGTTCTGCTACAGACACACACAAAATCTGTTTACATTCCATTGGTTCAACCGAGACATGTGCCGGAATTGAAGGGACTGTTAGAACGGCGGTTCAAATCACCGTCCGGCTATCCAGATTTAGGTTTTCTGTGACTACCGGAAATTACAGATGGTAAATGCTGGTGTGGTTGCTTTCAAACGGCACGGCGGACTTACACAGCATCCTCCTTCCCAAGTCTGTGCTGCTGCTCCGACTCTAATGACATCACCGTCGAGGAATCGTTCAACGCTAGTATCGCTTTCTTTTCCTACTTGTTCTCATTTTAAACCAAGCTGGTCTTAATTTACGATTTTCATAGTGCTTGCCGTTGCGCTCGTTTCATGTTTCTATGCCGGTTACCCACGAGACTAGCCCAAGAGTGTGTTTTTCAGGGAGGCGATCAGCGGTATGTTCCGTCACGGGCGGTGATAGTCCACGCCTCCAGTGCTCCGGTGACATTTTCACATGCGCGTACTGACCATTTCTCTTTGGTCGTGACGTGCAGCGCACAACGGACGCGGTTCCAAGCACTGCAGCCGTTACGCACCTCTTAGCTGTGCGCTCCAGCCGTGCGTGCAACTGAAGGCAAACACAGGACAACAGAACCATTCTACACGGGCCGGTCCGTCAATCTGACCACTGTCTATGTTCTACTTTAACATGCAAGAACCACTTCACAGACGGAGGCTGGCAGCACTATCAGTGGAGGGTAAGCGTCTCGGGGGTAGGGTGGGGGGCACCGAAAAAATACGCGGAATCGGACAAATGCAGTCGTTATCGTAATGCGGAATCGACGTCTGACAGGCCATGATCATAGGCTTTCGGACCAAGAGTGGAAGCATATCCAAAACGGCTTAAACTGTTCGCGTGCCCCGTGGTTAAAGTATAGGGGTGAGCGAAGGCTGGGGAGATGGGTACGAGAGGCACGTTACTTGTCGAGCACCTGACTGCGCAGATCAGCCAAGGGCCTATCAACAGTGTGATATTGACCATTCGCAGTATAACGAGCTGGGTCCTATTGCTGTTATCTAGCTAATTGCTCATATAGGGTGTCCCTGGAAGAATGATCAAGTTTCAGGATTGCGAATGAAACTTCGAAACAAAAAAGTGTAGTAAACAAAGGTTGTAAAATGCATACTTCAAGAGTTGTGAGCACTTCTTCAGTAGAAGATGTGTGTTTCATAGTAGAAAGGTGTTAGCTCATAAGACTTCAGGTATGCAATTCAGAGCCCTTGTTTACCAGAATTTTTTGCTTCGAATGATCATTCCTGTCATATGCGTGAATACTGACCATTTTTCCTGCCAGTAGCTGTCGTGGTTATTAATAGATGTTATACAGTGGCAAGCGCCTTTCCAAGAAGACGGAACGTACATGCCCAGTGCCCTACTGAGACATTCCATAGCCTATAGGACATCAAGTACACAATGAAATTTCATATGATAAGAGTTCCATGTGTCATTCTGTAGTGTTACGCTGCCAATAGAATTCGTTATCATTCTTGTTTACGTTATAGAACTACCTAATGCAAGTTCTGGCACCAAAAAACAGCAGAACAAAGGGCGCCCTTGGCGTCAACGAGGCACACGGCGTGGGCAGAAGAGGCTGGCGGCTGGCATCGAACCAGCAACCGGCGGCCTCGCGCGCCGCGGGAGCCATTCGCGCTGAGCTCGTCGCCAAGGCCGCACAGCCGCTGGCGGACTAACGTAAGTTTCTTCCCGCCCCCCCACGGACAACCGTTGAAAATACTTCAAAAGTTACCACGCTCGGAAACAGATCAAATCTAAACGCGAACGGCTGGCCAAAATAGCTCTTTCGTATCGCATTCGCGAACTTGCCACTCACACTCCACGAGTCACCAACAAAACTTACTTTCTTGATGTCTTATCTTTCATTTATCACGCTACACTGCGAATATTACAAAAACTCTTAAATAACGTCTCAGTTTCAAGGTCTTGAACGCATTCACACGTGACAGTGGTTTCAAAACGCACACAATTTTTTGTACTTAACACTGAATTCAAATTTTGTTGTTACTACTAATTTTCTTTATTTACTCGCCACAACGGTTTTACACTTCGTCATACACTCGTTGCTAATGAAGTCCGCAGAGTGTTTCAACAGCTGACTACGAACTTCATGAATACAAGAGTCTTTAAGCAACATTTAACCTCACTGGGGCACCTAAGTGTTCCAAGCAATTGACGAAATACTTAGGCCACGTTACAGAAAATGTCATTGCATGTTTGCTCGCAACTGTGGGCCTATATTTGTGACAAACTGTTTCAGACTACGGATGTATTATGCTCGCGTTGTATGACAGTTTTGGAGGCCGAAATCTCAATAGAAATCATTATGAATCCACAAATAGCGATTGTGAAAGAAATATGTGAAGAAACGATAGATACGGAGGGCGTGCCCTTTAACTTCCGGAAGGCAATTTATACTACTCCAGGCAGTCGAGTACTTAGTAAAATACGAGCTTGCTTAATATTTCATCACTTTGACAAGTGGTTTCACAACTTCTTAAAGGAAGCGATGAACATTTAGTTGCAAACGTGGCGAAAAAGTGAGATGTAAAAGTAATTTATGGCTCACCTCACGGAATGTTCTAGGATTGTTACTGTTCATGATTTATAAAGACGATACGGTACATAAAAGTTCGAAGCTCATAAAGGATCGACGCTTTGTTTTAGTACACCTGTTTCCACATAAAATACAGAAAAATCACTGAAATGTGAATGTGTGGCCAGCCGCTGTGACTGAGCGGTTCTAGGCGCTTCCGTCCGGAACCACGCGGCTGCTGCGGTCGCAGGTTCGAATCCTGCCTCGGGCATGGATGTGTGTGATGTCCTTATGTTAGTTAGGTTTACGTAGTTCTAAGTCTAGGGGACTGAAGACCTCAGATGTTAAGTCACACAGTGCTTAGAGCCATTTGAACCATTTTTTGAGTGTGTGTGTGTGTGTGTGTGTGTGTGTGTGTGTGTGTGTGTGTGTGTGTGTAAACACCAAGTTACAGAAAAGAAAAGAGTGCAGAGAGAAATATTGTGGGGAAAGTTCCACGTGGCTAAGACTCATTTGTATTTCAAGTGAATGAAAGAGGGAGGCCAAGTAAGTAACATTCGTTGTTTTACAACACGCGGAGCACAAGGCGGATATGATTTCGAGAAGAAATGCAGTAATTGCATACAAAAGTTCCTCGCTTACAAGCCCCCTCCCCCCCCCCTCTCTCTCTCTCTCTCTCTCTCTCTCTCTCTCTCTCTCTCTCTCTCTCTCTCTCAGGTGTAACTGTAGAGCTGCCGGCCACCCACGCCGCTGTGGCGGAATGCCGGCGGTTGCGCGTGGTACGCGCTAACGGGCGCGCCTTCCTCAGAGTTCTGAGTCACCAGGGAGCGCCCGCCCAGTCTACGCAAATGCACAACACGCCCGCTCCGCGAAGGTGGTCATAGTTTCCTGAAGTATCCTTTTTCCGCTCTGAGTCATTCTGCAAGCCACTATACAAGTTCGAATTAAACCAGTTGCCATTTGACAGCTAGCGGGATGGACCACTCCCACCACCAATGCACGAGTGGAGCCCGGCATTGTCGCCTCTCACTGTGTTGAAACTACGCTGCTCAAACCATTGTGCCAGAGGTTCTTGTACATATTGTATGTTAACTGTTTTACCTATAGCTTAATCATATTTTTCTCACAACTTCGAAACATTTTACACTTGTCTCGTCTTGATTCTTCTTGTCTTGCTTCCACTATCATGCGCAACGTAAGGACTGCCTCTAGTGTCTTCATCTTTCCTAAAACCAAACTGATCGTCATACAATAGATCCTCAAGTACCTTTTTCCATTCTTCCATATTCTTGTTAGCAACTTGAATGCATAGGCTGTTAAGATGATTGTGCGAATGTTTTCGAATTTATTTATTTATTTTTTATCTTCGGAACTGCGTGGATGAGATTTTTCCGGAAGTCTGGTTTGTGAATTAGACTGGAGACATACAATCAACTAAAGTCATTTTGTTGCCACTTTTCATGGTGATTTTAGAAATTCCGATGGAATGTTATCTATTCCTTCCGGCGTGTTTTATCTCAAGTCTTTCAAAGCTCTTTTAAATTCTGACTAATACAGGGTCCCCTATTTTTTCCTATCTGCTCCAGTTTTTCCTTCTGTCGTGTCATCAGACAATTTCTCCCTTCAGTGGCCTACAATGTACTCTTTCCACTTATCCGCTCTCGCTCTGAGTTCAGCAGTGGAATTCCCACAGCACTCTTATGTTACCACTCTTGCTTTTAATTTCAGCCAAGTTTTAAGTTGACTTTTCTATATGCTTCGTCCTTCTGACAATCGTTTCTTTTTGTGTTTCTTCATATTTTTACTACAGCCATTTTTCCTTGGCCTCCCTACAATTCCTGTTTATTTCATTCCTAAGTGATTTATATTGTTATATTCCTCTTCTTTTATGAAGATTTTTGTACTTCCTTCTTTTGTCGGTCAACTGAAGTGCTGTTACCTTTCTTGTATCTTGAGAGCAATAACTATGATAATGGTCACAGTAAGGTATTTAGCGACCGCCCATCTTAACATAGGGATAGAAAAGTATCGTGTTCAGATAAGTCCCGACGAAGTTTAACGCAGCTAAACAGGGTTAAGTGCTGTGTGGCGGTAGTCAGTCTTATGTGGAAGAAGCTTACTTCAGTCTCAGTTTCATTTTTTATTTTTTATACTTTCAGGTAGCTGTGATTTATGTTTGCTTTTATGCCAGCTCCATGGTACAGTTTATAAGCATCATACAGCATTTTATCCTTAACTGTATAGATAAAGTGTGTCGTTGGAGTTGACTGATTTTTCATCCGTGGGCCGGCCGAGGTGGCCGAGCGGTTCTAGGCGCTACAGTCTGGAACCGCGCGACCGCTACGGTCGCAGTTTCGAATCCTGCCTCGGGCATGGATGTGTGTGATGTCCTTAGGTTAGTTAGGTTTAAGTAGTTCTAAGTTCTAGGGGACTGATGACCTCAGAAGTTAAGTCACATAGTGCTCAGAGCCATTTTTTTATAATCCGTGAAATACGATGGAAAAACATCTGCCTTGCCTCAAACGCGGTTTTGATCAAGTAGCACGGTTCATTTCGAATCACGGAAGCCCATTTTAAGTTGCTTAGCACATTGTGTACGGCAGCCGAGTCTTGCTCGTGCTGTGCGTAAAAATTCGTAGCTAATTTTGCGCCTCCTGCCCTCTGTTGGTAGCCATGTTGACTGCACAAGCAAGGGTCTTTGCATTGTCCTACCACGTAGTTTTCGAATATCCTGATTATCTATTCTTCGCAAAAGCGCTTTGTAAGTTTCTGCTCTGTGGTAAACCCATACTGCTTTCGTCTCTTGTTAGCTTTGTTGTCCCACCGCTCGCACTCTACGTAGTTCTAGCAATGGAATTTCGATGATAGCGATGTTTTTAAATCCCTCATGAAAAACCGCACTCAAAAAGTGTCTGTAAAGCGTGTTCCGAAGTCAATAAGGGCCAGAAATGAAACACGAGCCGAAAAGAAACATCCTAGCGAAGTCCAAATTGTGATGTTCTTTGTTTGCCTGAATGTTTCAAAGCATACCACAGACAAAAAATCACAAGAACGTTGTGAACAACTTTTTCTTCATAATAAAAACTTGATTCAATAAAACATTTCGTGTGTGTGAAATTTAATATTTCATAATATTTTTAAAATTAGGTAAAAAAGTCATCATTTCGAACGAATCATGTACACGTTTATTGCATTATGTTACACAGCAATGATTTCCGAAAAAATGTGTTAAAAACACCAGTCCAGCTGCACCGTCCAGCGTGACAGACCAGTCTCGAATGTGTTAATATATTACAGTCATTATTAGTGTAAAACACTGGTCCAGTAACACAAACAGTTCAGTTTGGTGCTCTTACCAGTTGTGCCTAAGATAACCATTAACAAAAATTAGTTAATCCTAATGTTATGAATTTGAGATTTGAAGTACAGCTAATTACGTTGTAAAAACAGATTTTTTCGGATTATACTTTAGGGTGCACTTACGACCTATGTTGCCTCGTACACAAATTATAACTGCACACTCACTGATCAGTACACTGCGCACAGCACTTCCTTGACATCGAACGCACAGATTCCCGAAAACCCTCCGCATTGGCCCCGCGCCAGAATGCTTGACCGTCGCTTAAAATAAAATACTTCTTATTATATCCAGATATTCCGGGAGCTCGTGGTCACAAGAAAATCGAATCTCCAGATTAATTCGAATGGAAGAGTTCTTGTTTACTTCCGATGTCTGAAAAATATTTTCACGCTCGCAGCCTAAACGATAGTCCCATTTTCACAACAACCATTTGATGCACATTACAGTGCTGTTCGCGGGAACTTTAGGACCCATATCTAAGCCAGATGACTTGCGATACAAAATGTATTTCGTTTTATTCTCAAAAAGTTCTCAACGACGAAGTACTGAGTAGATAAAATCTGGCCATTTCATGTGACTGCCACAATGTTTTAGTTGTAGCTCACAGCTGGTGGCGCATGCTGTAGCAGATGTACAGAAATATGCGGTCCGGTAGACAACATATAGGATGAAGACGACCGTACACTTTTTTGTATCCCGCCTGGAACGGCGGCGCGTGGATCTGATCCTGTAAACTGAATGGTAGGCCGAATGTAGGAAGGGAGTAGGAGCAGGAAAAGGTGAAATGCTTCGGTACTGCGTATGGGTTATATCTCTTACTTAATTTTGCATACAGATGAGCACGTAGGTGCGAAGCCGTTCATCAATCAAACATCGGCTAGAAGGTACAAAGACAAAATCAGTAGTGGCTCGCCCATTATGAAAATAGAACAATGTAGTTTGGTCGTCTCCTCGGAATCAACTGGACGACGCTCGTAGAGCTCCACAGCGCCGGCTAGAGGGTGCTGACGGTGTCTGTCGTAGTGCCAACTTAACTTGCACCTACACCGTGGCATCGTAGCTATCGTTACCACACACATGGTTAACTAAATTTCTCTTGGAGAATGAAAGCGACAAGGGACAATACCTCATTCTACCAAAACGTCAGCCAAGACTGGTGCTGCACTGCAATTATAAGCCTCTAATTGTATTTGAAAGACGAGATACCGTGTGTCGTGCAAGGTTCCGCATGTTGTCGCACTGAATCCCAAATCTGAGATCTTTATATTGGGTAGCTGCGTACCTGTAGCTGTTATTGTGCTTTCTGACGAAAAAGAAGCCATCGTTCTTCGACAAGCAAATGAGCGATTCGTCGAATTAATGCGATCTGTTACAATCAAGATGCCACTGTTTATATGCACAGCCTAACAAACTGGTGCTGTCAATGACACACAGGAATAATGCATAGTTTCCCTAGGGGAAACACTGAATGATGTGTTTGTCTGGCAATGTTCGACAGCCGAAATATGGGAGGTAAACAAGAAAGGTAAGAGAGTCAACAAGTTTCATATACAATATTGCACAAAGCGCCGCTTGTCAAAGAAAGTCAGTAACTTGTTTCAGTCGCAAGAGACCCCGTTACTAGGTCAAATTTTTTGGCGGGTTGCCCATGATTTACTCCGACTGCCCTTGGCTGCTTAACCAAGACTTTGTTCCAAATCATACGAAAGATAACTGTGTTCCTGAGAAGGGGAGACAGCACGAAACTCACAAATATAAATCAACGGCCCTGCATATTTCAGAACTGGACGGTAGTCGGTGTTGTAAGAAAGGGAGATGACACGTTACCAGTTTTTTTTTTTTTTTCAAATGATGAGGCATTATTTACGAGACGAATTGTAATAGAAGGGCATTGTAAGCAGGTCAAATTAAGATGTGGCCCGCTAGACTAATATTCGCCCTTGCGTTATTCGTGCACTGCGTTAACAGTTTAACCACTGGGTGGGTAAGAAGGCTCAGCCATAAAAGCCAAAAGCATCGACGCGGGCCGACAACCACTGTTTGGTGTTGAGGAATAGAGCTGTAATGCTGTCCTATGTACAATATGGTTACCACCAATGAAACGCTGATGCGAGTTTTCTGCGGATAAGATTCATTAAGGTTTTATGTGCACGAGGCTTCAGGCCACAGTTAACAAAGCGGGAAGCATTTGCAGTGAATCTCGCCAATTTATCCATTATGTGGCAAATCAACGGTACTTCCAAGCCTTTTTTTCTTTTTTTTAAGGACGAGTCCAGGTTTAGATCTGAAAGTAAAAATGTGCGTGTTTTCTGTTTATTGGTACAGACATTTGACAGAAAAATTCCTGAAAACAGGCGTTTCATTATATCTTAAGTGTTGGACGAGTTTCCGCAGATATTTCTGAGCGTTTTGCCTGAGGCAGTCGCAGATATTTCTATTTTACGTGACAACAAATCAGCTTCCCTAAAGATCAGCACTAGCTGAGTTCCAACTTAAGCTAGCTGCAGTCTCGCGGCAGAATTTTATGCAGAGGGAACTGTCAACTCGTAGAGAAGTCATAAATGGCTAAATCTGAATATTGATTATGTAGAGAAGTAGTGTAAGAAGAAGTGGTTTTAAGATTTGTCTAATAGATTTGCTGCAATTATTCAAATACTTTACTTATGGTCTAACTGAGGCTTCGTAACAATATTAAACTCTGCTGTACACTGAGGTGAGAATAGTCATGGGATAGTGATATGCACATATACAGATGGCGGTAATATCGCGTACACAAAATATAAAAGGGCAGTGCATTGGCAGAGTTGTCATTTGTACTCAGGTGATACATGTGAAGAGATTTCCTACGTGATTCACGGCCACATGGGCATTAACAGACTTTGAACGCCCACACCCTTATGGAGTTACCGCCGGCTTGCACAGTACCCTGTTGACAACTTGTGTCAAAGGGTTCGTGTGTTCTGCGCCAAACTCTAATACTACCACCAGCTCTTACCTACTAAAATCGGGACCCATTTGATCAGACCATGGTTTTCCAGTCGTCTAGGGCCCAACCGATATCGCCAAGAGCTACTTGGAGACCATCTGCAGCCATTTATGGATTTATGTTCCTAAACATAAGAATTTCTATGAGCCTCCCAACGACGTCTGGTTGCTGGTACTACGCTGGGCAAAAGGAGGTCCGGCACGATATTTGGAGCTAGCCTATGACTTGTCACCCAAGTGTACAGCTGCTTGGAATTAATTACACATCGCTTTTATGTTATGTACGGAATACTATACTGGCACGCCTATTTTATTTTGTTCGTTGGAAACTGTTCTTTTGAGCTTCATGTGCTCTTCACTTTACATCAGTTTCATTACATTCGGAACACAACTTTTGAGACTAGTTTTAATATTCGCCTGACTTCGACTCAGCCTGTTTATTTTTTATTTACAACGGTAAATAACCAAAGGGGATCGTGGAACACGTTGGTACAGCCTCTGTGCAGCGAGGAAACGTTTTAAGTAACAAGACGTGTCCACTGAACTGCAGGTGTGGGTATAGCGCCTCCTGGATAAGCAAGCCACACCGTCGGGTTGTAAACTCCGTCCTCGTGGGCAGACGTGCGCAGTTGGCGACAAGCCTGCACCGGTAAATATAACGCGCAGGCGCTGCACCTGACGCATCTCCCTCTTTCATGGATTGAAAGAGAGAGAGAGAGATCGAGACAGGCAGATAGAGAGGGGGGGGGGGGGGCAGGCTGTAGCAGTAACGCCCCACTGCTGACACACAGCACAGGCGCCACCAGTTTGCAACCGGCCCCTGCCAGTATCAGTTGTTTGCTGGCGACCTCCATGACGCACGGGGGGACGGGGGGGGGGGGGGGGGCAGGGAGGCGCCAAATAGTTTTCGGCTGTAACTTTCGGGCGAAAACAGCAAACAGGCGACGAGCCGAGGAGGCGCGCGGTTGCAAGCGGGCCAAGGCGGCTCACTGTTTCGGCGCGTCCATGCTCTCATGGCCACCGTCTGCCGATCCCAATGCTAAAAAAGCTGCCGTCGGTTGTCAACGTAACATACAGTTGAAACACTTTGGTCGAAGCTGTACTCGGGCAATTTAAGCACAGCGTCATCCAATACAAAAATACGGAAGTACTAAACGGCTCAAATAACGTTTTGCATGACCTTGATATCTGCGGACGTATGAGGGCGTGTCTCGGTGTCTCAGTGGTAAAGTGCCAGACTACAAGTCCAAAGGTTGGATCCCCAGCCAATCCTAGGATTGTTGTCTGTCACTTACCACTTCTCTCATCTCTAGCAATGTTTGTTGATGTGAGGTGCCGAGTTGCACCCTAGTTCGGAATCCACTTTAAACTGTGGGTCCCCCTGTAACTAGCTAGGCAAGTCAGTTCAAAGATTGGAGGAATGCAACAGCATACCAACAGAACCATACCTATTAATACACTGCCGTTAAAAACGATCTTCGGATTCATTACTGCTTTAATTCAAAGAGAGCAGGAAATTTAAGAACAATCCTTATGAAACAAAACTATAACCAACATAGATGCATATCGTTGGAAATCAGCCTCCTTTGCTTATTCGCTACTGGGTAGCATTCAATACCATGTTGTTGCAACCCAATACCATGTTGTTGCAACCCGGAGCAAGTGTTTAGATTCTCCTTGATATGTTGTCTAAATGGTGAGTGAAACGTTGCGCATTCTTCGACGACGACAGCGCTTCTGACGTCTAGTGAGTCAGAAGGAACATGGAAGTTCAATCCTAAGGGCCAGGGTTCGATTCCCGGCTAGGTCGGAAATTTTCCGCGCTCAGGACTGGGTGTTGTGTTGTTCTAATCATCATCATTTCATCCCCATCGACTCGCAAGTCGCCGAAGTAGCGTCAAATAGAGAGACTTGCACCCGGCGAACGGTCTACCTGACGGTAGGCCCTAGTCACACGACATTTACATTTATGGGATGATGCCGACAGTGCTTTGTATCTCGCAAAACTTGAGAATGCCCGCACGGTCTAAGCTTGAAATGGGTCTCCGAGGAATGCTGTTAGTGTAAACAAGCCATACCGTCACGTCCATATTTGGGGACAGAGCATTGTCTGCACTGACAATGCATGCTCACTTTTTTCGATTTCATTACAAGGTAGTCATTTCCTGCGGTCAAAAATGTACTGAGTATCCGAATAAGGAAAAACAAACTATGAGGGTGACGCAAAAAACTTTTTTCTTTCGCTGCACATTGCATTTTCAGATCTACAATTCCATATTTTTATTCAGCTCTAGACAGTTACTGGACCTGTTATTAAAAATTTCTAATTATTTATTTATTGCATTACTTTTGGAGCGCTGCTCGTGTAACTTAATGCAAAGGGTGTCAGTCACATGCGTGTGGAGGCAAGTGCAGCCCTTGTTCACAATTTATGCGTAAGATATCTAACAGACTAACAGTTAAAATAGTGCCGCTGACACTGATGGAAGACGAAGTACTAAGAAAATAAAAAAAATGGTTCAAATGGCTCTGAGCACTATGGGACTTAACATCTGAGGTCATCAGTCCCCTAGAACTTAGAACTACTTAAATCTAACTAACCTAAGGACATCACACACATCCACGCCCGAACGGTCGCGCGGTTCCAGACTGAAGCGCTAGAACCGCTCGGCCACACCGGCCGGCAAGAAAATAAAATACTAATGAAATATCCAAATGTAGGTGGGCGATTTGTTGTACGTGGCGACCGGTTCCGCATGCGAGACAAAGACTACACTACTTTTGAAGACACAGTAAAGATACCGGGATTTGCTGCGAATGCGCTTATTGCTGTTATTTGCACGAGGGGACTTCGAAAAGTAAGTTACACATTTTATGGCAGGCCATTAATGCTGCATTACACGTCAAAGTGACAGGTATATGACACTATTTTTCAACAGTCACCAAATTTCTGTAACTAACGATCTGAACGTTGTACCACTGGTCCAATTCCGTTCCTTGGTCATTCGAGAACCGGTCTTAATGTCTTCAACGTTAAAAAAAATCTCTCTTCCGCCCCAGATGTTCTTTCAGATAATCGAACGTACGGAAATCGCGCGGTGCAAGAGCTGTACTTCCCGATCAACATCACCGACGTCTGTGCGGCCTTGATCAAGTTGTTGGCAGCATTTCACTACGTCGGGACGCGGCACTGCACTTGGTCCACATATCGCCAGAGTTCACGGTTTGTTCTGGGTTCAAAATTTATGTTTAGCCCGATGTTCCCCATACTTCAATTTTGAATTACGTTTCCTGTCGCCGCATCACTTCAGTCGCACACTATGATGCATCTGTTATCCGTACAGCAGCAGAACTGTCTGCAAGAAAATCCAAGACATGCACTCTCGTGACATTGTGCCACTTCCGTTGCGCAATGGGCTTAGCGTGGGACAACATGCGTAACGTACTTTCTGAAGTCCTGTTGTTGTTGTTGTTGTGGTCTTCAGTCCTGAGACTGGTTTGATGCAGCTCTCCATGCTACTCTATCCTGTGCAAGCTTTTTCATCTCCCAGTACCTACTGCAACCTACATCCTTAACGTAGTTTAATTGCTTCTTTAGTATCTGTAAGCTGTTGTGTACGTCCATTTCCTCCTATTGTTCTTAACGCATTCAAAAATGTATAGCAAATATGGGCAGTACACCAAATTCTGCACTAATTCTATTTCACTGTCAATTCCACCAGAAATGTGCCAAATTTATTGCTTTTTTCTTAACTTCCTGGAAGTTTCTCGCGTGTAGTGCCTTTCGGCATGCCAGTAACCGAACGACATGTCACCCTGTGGAACACAAGCGCGTAAGATTATCTTTGATCAAATTGAGTGCATTAGACGTTTTTATTATTTATCAAACAGGAACCAAATGGCAGTATATTTTAATACATCAAACATGAAAAAAAATTATACTTTGGTTGCAGTACTGCTAAAATGCAGAATCTCGAGTTCCGTAAATTCGCAATAAATGTACTCGCAGCTATTTCCTTGGCATGTTCGCAGGTTTACTTGCGTAAGTTCAGTACCGGTGAAAATACCTTAGGGAGGCGTCCAGTAATTTGTAATCTGCGTTTATTTGGTTAGGAGCAGCCGCAGCAAATACGGGACCCGACACTGCGTGCGCAGCGTGCGACTATTTACGGTGGCCAATCTGCGGCTGCTCCCTGGACTCTGTGAGGCGGTAATTGACAGGAAATTACTCACTCGCGCGCCGCCCGCCGTCCGCCCCACGTGCCGAAATCACTCGCCAGCACTACCAAAGTCACGCAGTCCCGTGCTACTGCGCGTCTGTAATGATACTTTTCATCTCCCTATCGCTACATTTAGTCTTTACCAGGATTTAGTCTTTCATTGAATGGTTTCCCTGAGACTTTCATGTTTTCGATCTTGAAATTCCAAATTTCCCTGAACCAGTATTTGGTGCATGTAAGTGCAAATTTTGCTTTACTTGTTTTCATGAGTATCAATGACACAGTCACTCTCAATACAGTCACTCTCAAGCGACGTGCCAATTCGAAATATTTCAAGTTCAGCCAGATTTTTCAGTTTTATCAAGAGTTACTGAAGTTACAAGCTCTTGGCGCCACTGGAAAGTCCTCCGCTAACCCGTCCTCACTAGGGAAGAGGCAGTTAACGTTTAAGTGGACGCGGAAGGAACATCCGACCTCACGAGACAGCGCCGTCGGCACACAGCGCTCTCCAGCAGCCGTTGTCGGCTTTATTTAGCTCTCAAATGATACAGTCTCTTTGCGAAAATGGACGCGCGTAACATACCTCCGTTAACTGTTAGTGACTGTCGAAGAAGAGCAGAGAAAATCGCGAAGGAGATTCTGGACTCGTCGATGGCTTGAACAGCGAATTGGTGGTAGAGGAAGTTCACATAGTGCTGTACAACGATCTACTATAAACACTAGTAGAAGTTATTCGTTAACGCAATTTAATTTTCATCCCATTTTCGGTTTTAAATTGAATGTAATTGAGGTACGGTGTCTAATGTCAGTTTGTACATGCATAATAGTCGTGTTTTCGATATTACACTGACTACTAACACTGAAATAACGTAGTTAATCACGAAGTTTTCAAGATCCAGGTTCGTTTCGCAGTTTCATTAAAATGCAGGACATTTTTTCGAAGCTGCTCACCATCTCTGAAACAGATATTTACCGGCAAGATGGACACATAAGCCAGTCCATAAACCCAGATATATGTAATACTGAAAGTTTCGTAAGAGCAAAACCTTCCAGTGTTTATTTTGTTACTTTCAGATAAATACTGGCAATCAAGTGAGGTCGTTAGTCTTTGGAACAAGAACTGCGGCAAATACATTATTTATAATAAATAACATCGATTTCTAGTGAAATTTCTATCAATGAATAAAGAGAGACCTAGAAACTTTTAGGAAATGAAAGGTAAAACGAATTTAAGGAGGTAGACGCGAACCTGAGTTTCGAGATAACAGTCGGACCTCCGCATATGGTACACCCTTGACTATTTATAAATGTCATTATTTGATATTTAATATGCAAGTTTTTTCAAAAAGGTGCGCTTTTGATAGATCATCATTGTGCTGTAGCATTGAAACACTATACTTTTGTAGTACACACGTTGTAACACTAAAAACGTAACCTATAGGAAGCCTTTACCTATCAATACGTAGTTTCCAGTGATTTTATGATAACAAATCTTAACTAAAACGGTGCGCTTTTGAGATATTCTCAATTTGCTGAAGCTTTGAAACAGCTTATATTCATACTACGTACTCTATGAGAAAGAAAACCCATGAAGTCCCGTGGGAGGACGGCTTTACCGTCGTCCGTCCCCGTTCCATGCCTTGCCGTGTCATAATGCGACAAACAAAAGTACATTAGAAGCCCTCGCAGGAACACGCTTCGCACTGTTGCCACTGCAATGTAATAATTTGATAGCAACAATGTATCCTTTTCTACGAATGGCGATCAGTTAAGTGATAAACTTTCACGCACACGTTACAATGCGTCACACTCGCAATCACGCAGGAAACTGACCTAAAGCCCTAGAATCGACGGAAAATAACGAAGATGTCAGCGAGCGCGCCCGCGATGGGGCAACAAACACTGCAACAATTCGATGCACTACTTCACCGCTCCTTACGCAACGCTCCAACCGATCGCACTCTCTCAGGTTTTCTCGGCGTGATTGTTTTACGGTGTGCTTCCCGGTGTTTTGCCGAATTGTTGCTGTATTTGAAGTGGCCAATTAAACCGAATGTGCGGCAGGAATGAACTGATTCGATAGCAATGTAGCAAATTACGTGCTGTACACAATTTTGGAGGATTCTGCTAGATTTGGAAAGCACACTGGTAATATTTGCTGGCAGCTCTCTGGCTGGATGACAGGTTGCCCGCACACGAGTGCAGCCGAGCGACCTTGCGGGGCTGGTCCGCAGCTGGAGGCGCAAGCCACAAATAGCCCCGGGGAGTTCACCTGCGATGCGGCGCGCTTGGCTATTGTTAGAAGGTCGGCCGATGCCCGCCCTCTCCCCCTATACCCACTCTGTTCGTTTGCTAGTGCCGCGATCACGACGCATTCTTCGCTAACTCACTGCTGTCTATCCAAGTTTTACTGCTAAGACTTCTTTACACGTTATATATACAGAGCGATTCTTATTAACTTTTAAAAACATCGGAAGCGACGAAGATGACACTGGACAAGTAATTTAAGACACGTGGAGCCGAAAATGACGGAAAATACCCCAAAAGTGGATGACAAAAATAATGTTAAACATGTGACATCACCAGATGACGTACATCGCAACACTTGCAGCAGTTGAGCCTGTTGCACTTGATTATCCCAAACCAGGTTAAGTGTGGCTCTCAGCCTACGTGCGCGACTTAAGCGCGTGAGACTCAGGGTTCGAGTCTTGCATCGGGCAGGCAGCATTTTTTTATTTGTTGGACAGTTGTGCATTTACACTGAGGTAAGATTTATTATTTTATTTACCGGCCTTGCGGTCTCCACTGATTTATTGCAAAGTACAGTACAATAAAAGCTACCATGCCGCGTCGGAAGTAGATGAGTATAAGCTTCCCAACTGCGTCGTTACCAGTAAATGGCCTACGTTTTCCTTATTAAATGTCTGTAATAATAAAAAAGGAAAGTAATAAAAAATAAGAACAGCTTTTGATTGTTTACAGCGAGGACAATAATTTTATAATTTCTACGTTTACAACAGATCACATTTACAGTGTTCGAAAATTGCTCTGTTTGAGCGATGCAATACTTGCATTCGAGCAACCATCCCTTCACGTCCAAGCTCATCCGCTGTCCGTGCACCGAGGTACGTCATGTGGTGACGTCAGATGTGCAACATTTCTCACCCATTTTTGGGGTATTTCCTGACATTCCCGGCCCTGTGTGTCATATTAATTGTCTCAGCATCGTCCACGTAGCTTCGTGGGCTTTTAAACGATGATAAGAATCACCCTGTATATTCCCTGTAAATGGGAAAGTGAACCGCCACAATGTAAGAACACTGGAAACATAGCAGCCACGTGACATTTTTACTGAAAGATAACTTCTTCCTAAAAGCAAGTTGTATCACCGATACTACGAGTGTGTAAACACATGGAAGGTTTGGATTAATAGTGAATAATTTGGCCAACACGCCGTTTTGAACTCACCAGCATTTGTATTATCTGTGAGATATTTCACCACTTACCACACTCGGCATATGGGAGAGGGAGAACAGTTACATGAATCTTAACTGCGCATGAGAGCAACATGCTCCACAATTACAACAACATGCTGATATTTTCATCTTTCAACAGGGGAAAGCAGCACCGCACTGGGCGTCTGCACGTAAGACAATTTCTGAACAGCAAGCTGATGGATCGGCCGTAAAGCCGTCGGCACACGGACCGTGCATCTGAACGTTGAGCGTTGAGCGTGCCGAGTTTCTGACGTCATAGCGTGGAATAGCACGTTCGGGAGTCTCTCCGAACGGGCAGAGCAATACCTGGCGTGTCAGATATTCTGAGCGTGCGTCTGAGCGTTGACCAATGAGATGGCACAGCGCCACTACGTCACACGCACGCCGTCTCCCATCAGTACAGAGTTGTGAGGCGCCATATTGGCGTTCATTTCAAACCTATATGTATATATGCCATTTCTGAGCACCAGCAAATTGAGAATCACTGAAAAACCCGTTGTTAGTTGTGTGATTCGTTCCAATAAAACTGTGAGGAACATCGTATTCGTGGCAAAAGAATTATTGTAACCTGCGTATTATAAGAGTAGGCTATTTGAAGGCAGCGACACACTGAAGATCCACCAAAAACGCATTGTTCTTGGTACAATTTGTTATAATTAAATTTCAATTAGTAACATAATTATCTACGATTAACGGTGTTAGCAAGCTGTAATACAATATGATTACGTACGCAACGGGTCGTAGAGGTTTAGCGTAATGGTTAGCGTCTCTGTCTAAGAAGCTCTTTTTGTTGGGGCGGTGGTTCGCGTCTTAACACTACATCATTTTTTTTCCTAACATTCGCATTATTAGGTTCTGATACTTTTATTAGTTTAATATAATTATACGCTATAATATTTGATGTTATGTAAATATAAGTTCACCTTTTTTTGAGGGGTGACTGTTCGATTGGCTTAATCTACAGGACAGCTTGCGCTACTTGTATAAAGTTATTTTGTTCCTTTTTCTTTTACGCTTCGTAATTCACATGTTGCAAGGATTCTGCTACTGGGTACGAACAGTGATCAAGTAAGCCTGACCCTGGAGTTTTACCAAAACGTGGGAATGATGAAATAATGTTTATCGTATGCAGAGAAGTATTCCAACTTGTACCCCGCTGTTTGTAATGGAACTGTTATAAGCCTGTGTCCTTACTGATTGGACATGGTACTTTCCTTTTCGTGGACGATGGAGAAAATGTGCGTTTTCATAGAGCTGACGTGGGAATTTTACGCACGCCCGTTGAGTAAATAGTGTGATTTACGAACTACTAGAAACAACTGCCGCTGGAGTGCGTTGCGATCGCGTACACCACGTTGGGGCCCACGTGCCGTATGCACAAGTAGCATCGTTCCTGAGCGTTCAGCAGCACGTTGAACTTCGCACGCTCAACGTTAACGTTCGACAGCACGGTCCGTGTGCCGACGGCTTAAGGGTCGTACGGATCTCTTCCTGCTTCACTGTCCTCCAAGGTCGCCCAATCCCACGTATTTTAATTTTTCCTCCCTCTTGAAGGTTCTGAAAGTCTCAGTCCTTGATCCTCACTATTCAACAACTTCGGGGAACCCGTAATGCTGCAAAGCGAAGTAGTAACTCCAGACGTGCTCGCAAAAGTATGGATCAGTTTAACGATCGTCTGAATTTTCGTCGAGCATCCGGTTCAGTGCGCGTTGAACATTTGAACTGTTAAAGAAGGAATCAGGTAACTGGACCCTTAGCTAAAAACTGTATATGAAGACCAAGGGAGGTGCAGAGTGAAATGAATGTAGGTTGCAGTATTTAGTCGAAGATTATAACGCTTGCGGAGGATGAAGTAGCGTGGCGAGTTGCGTCAAACCAGTCTTAGTACTGACGACAATGACGACGACGACGATGACAAATAATGAAAACTTTGATCCTTAATGTGACTAGGAAGTACGCCAAGTCTGCACGTATATTAATATCTCGTAAAATCAGATTTTCTTTTGAAAATAAAAACTTTGTGGTCCTAAGCGTAAGTTAAAATCTACTGAGTTATTCTCTTCATCCATGTAGAAGATGTAGTATTTGTGTGATCTTCAGTCCAATGACTGCTCTGATGCAATTCTCCACGATAGTCTAGACTTCGCAGGCTGCTCCATCTTTGCATAACTATTCCAGCCTCCATCTATGCCGACCGCGCTGGTCGAGCAGTTCTAGGCGCTTCAGTCCGGAACCGCGCGACTGCTACGGTCGCAGGTTCGAATCCTGCCTCGGGCATGGATGTGTGTGATGTCCTTAGGTTAGTTAGGTTTAAGTATTTCTAAGTTCTAGGGGACTGATGACCTCAGATGTTAAGTCCCATAGTGCTCAGAGCCATTTGAACCTGCATCTATTTGAACATGCTTACTGTATTCAAGCCTTCGTCCCTCTCTGCAACTTTCAAATAGTTCAGTTCCTGCCATTGTCACACGTACGATTCCTTGATGCCTCGTGATATATTCTATGAACCGACCAAAATTCTTTTAGTCACGTTGTGCTACAAATTTCTTTTTCTCCAGCTCCATTCAGTCCCACCTCATTACTTGTTCAAATTTTCAACATTCTTATGTAGCACAACATTTCAAAAACATATCTTTCTTTCCTATAATGCTTGTCGTCCACGTTTCGCTGGCGTGCAGTGCTACACTCCCCACAAATACCTCCAGAAAAAAGCTTTCTTATTCGATGTAAAAGTCTCGTCCAGGAACGCTTTTCTTACTATTGCCATCCTCTACTTTAGCCTTCATTTTGCTAATATCAAAATCCACTTACTACTTGTCTGTTATTACGCAGGTGCGTAAGTTCGTAGCGTTTTTGTTTTGCATGTTGTTATTCCAGTTACTGCGGGTTTATTTATCGACTCATTTTTATTCGTAGTTCACTGTTGCTATATGAGTTTTCACATTGTCATTTTGAGATAGTGACTGGGGCTGTGGACGCTGGAAAATGGAGTGCAAAGTCGAGAAATCTGAACATTTCCGACATTCGTGTGTTTTGAGTCCAATAGAAGTGTGACAGCAGCGGAGGCGACATGTAATGGGATAATGTCATTGGACAGAGCACGGCAAGAAAATGGTTCTCTCATTTTACGGATAATAGTTTTGACATTAGTGACTCTCCACGTTCAAGACGACCTTCGGGGTTTGAGGATCGTTAAAACGCATTAATCCACAATAATACACGTCAGTGTACTCGCGAACTGCCAAATGTGATGAACTGTGATCGTTCCACCAAAGTACGACATTTGCATGCAATGAGGAAGGTTCAAAAATTGGGTG
Source organism: Schistocerca americana (assembly GCF_021461395.2). Taxonomy (NCBI): domain Eukaryota; kingdom Metazoa; phylum Arthropoda; class Insecta; order Orthoptera; family Acrididae; genus Schistocerca; species Schistocerca americana. The sequence continues at coordinate 406,240,628 of NC_060125.1, forward strand.
TATGAGTACTGTCTGCTCTAACTCAAACAAAACATATGACATATGTGCATTTCTGCTTCCTAGCCGTCAACTGGCTCGTAAACAACGCCCAGTATTTCTGTCCTGTATAGTTACTCTAGACATGAAGTGGTGTCTCTATGCTAACACAAGGAAAACAAAGGAATGGCTGAGTCCAAACAAAGCAGCAACTCGCCGTAAAAAACCTGCCGGCATTCACAAAAAATAATGTTACGCATCTGGTGGTGTATTATGAATTTCTTCCCCGGCGAGGAAGCATCACTTCTGATATTAAATGTCAACAACTGGGACGTCTTGCAGAGCCTATCCAAGCACAACGACCAGGAAGTCTTGCGTGACGTGATTCTACTCCACGACAACGCCTGCCCACATTCTGTTAGACTGACAGAAAATACTGTACCGAAGTTGTGTTGGGAAGTGATTCCGCATCCACCTTATTCCTCTCATCTTGAGCCCTCAAATTTTCACCTTTCCCACACTCTAACAGCCTTCAAGAAACTTCCTTTCCAGATGACAAGGAGCTCCGAACATGGATCGACGAGTTCTTCGCCTCGAAAAGTGGTTTTGTAGTATTACTGCCTTTGCAGCCATCATATTGAAGTACAAGTAGCAGTTGAGAAGGCAGCAGTGGCAAGACGACATAAGGTGGCGTGAGGTACCGATGAAAGTGGGTTTGTTCGGTACGGGTATCGTGGGAAAGATCGGCTAAATTGTGGTTCTTCGCAGCAATTGGATGCTACGTTCGAAAGTTGCGCGCCAAAATGATAATCTTCTGTTATTAATATTAGACAAACTAAACAGCATATTTACTTGCATTTTATATTAAAGCATCTCTCAATGGCATGCCCGTTATTTCACAAGTATTAATAACCGGCAGAATAATAAAAAACTGCTAAATTTAAAGGCAGACGAAGCACTTCGGTGATCTTCGGATCTCGCCTAACTGGCATGGCGTGCTGTAAGATCATGTCCGGATCGGTAATCTTTAAGGACAGACAGGTCTGCCGCGGTCGCCATCGGGTTAAGACTTTATTAGCCATGTATGGTTATTTGGAGATATAGTGAAGAACAGCGTGATATTAATTACGGAAATTCGCAGCTCATTATTTTGTTGAAGAATGGAAATTGTTTGTGACTCTAGAAGCGGAATGTAATTGTGCGTTTTCCGTGTTCTGCTAGCAAAAAGCTAGTGACATCATGTATAAAAGAACTAATCAGAAATTTAATTAATTCTAAAATATCAGTTCCTCCCTAAGACTGTTTTCTGTGCAGGGGACAACTGTAGGAGACTGCACGTTGGTGAACATTTATTAGAACTAATTTATTCCACTCAGGGCGGTGGAAGCAAATAGGCACATCTTAATACAAATGAGATCAGCGACACGTCATCTGTGGTAACAGAGGAGGTATGAAGCAGAGAATTTGTCGAGGGAAGGGGTTTATCATACGCAAGTATAAATATCTCCCTCTCTCCTCAGCAACTCCCTTTTTCAACTTGCCGTAATTTCTACAGGCGCGGAATCTTAAAGTTACCACTTCGTTGGCAGACTGTTGTAAATAGTGAAGGAGAATATACTAAAGTCTCTGTTATGTCTATATGTTGTGTTTATTAAAGTTATGGGAAAACATTAAGAACCTATGCACCAACTCAATAAATGTTGTTAGCAAACCTCAACAGGTTTTATTCCCTCTCCCTGGAACTCTAATTCTGTTTTCAAATTTCTCCTTATTTTCTTTACTGCTTCATCAATGTACAGACTGAATACCAATAGTTTTGTGACATCGGACGAATCTTTTTGGAACAGTCAAAGTGGAGTTGTGGAGAGAGGAAAGCGGCCACGCGCCGCGCCGGCGGCGGGCGATGACCGGCCCGAGGTGGGAACAGCGCCACCGCCCAAGGCCACGCGCCACGTTTCCGGTACCTGTGCTGGCGGCTGCGCCAGGCGGAGTCGGGCGCTAGACCTGGCGAGTAGACCTTACAGCTGCATTATGTTGCTGTAGGAAGGGGGGAGGGGAGTCTTATCACACGACTGGTCGACCGCATACATAGCTGAGGTGCGCAGCGAGCTTACCGAGTGGTATCCACGCCGGGATAGCACCTAGAAGACAACCGTTCGTCAGTCGGTACGTTGGGTAACACAAGCTGCTTGCTTGTCACCCAGCAGTTGGGCCACTATTACACTAACACACTAACACATTTCTTTGTTAAAGTTGATATGTCGAACATCTGTGTCGAAGAAATTTGATAGTGTAATGGGAAACTTTGTCAAATCTCTCCTTTCGTCAAAGGAACATGATCAAGACTAGAGTCTCGCCTTAGATTTGATCATAAAAATCCTCCGTCTTGTATTCACTGCAATATGAAATGTAACAGCTTAGAGCGCTGGCATCGCTACAGCTATCTGACGTCTCTGTAGTGCGTTTACAGACATTGCTTCGAAGTTGGTGAGTTCCTTCCACTCTCTAACAACCTTGCTTCGACGGATGGAGGGGGGGGGGGGAGGGGGGGAGGGCACGGTGAGTAAGGAGCGCAATACATGCTATTATTCATGCGCTGATTGGCAGTTGGAATATGCAGCAGGCGTCTTCATACCCACAATCACAACTACAGCCATCCATCTCCAAATCTGGAAACATCCAGGCAGCTTCAGCAAGCTGGGATAGAGGTGGTCACACTCAAAAATAAAAAAAAATCTTAGCTTTCCATTCTACTTTGTCTATTTTTGAACTTTGGGTCCCACAAGTTAAAAAGCACTTCATCGGTATCTTACTTTTTATTAGTTTTATAGTTATTGGAACATAAATTCTACCATTTAAATTATTTAAAAAATAGTTCTTATTGTCCAAACAGTGTACTATACGTTTATTTACCTTCACATATTCTCCCTTCATTGCTTTATAAACAGCTTCATATGTTTCTGGATTTATTTTAGTTAATGTGCACTGTGGTATTCGAGTGCTGTATTATAAACTAGAGAAGCTCTCCCCTGTATTAAGAAACAGCAGTGTCACAGTGAGCCTGTCTTCTGCACATTTATTTATTTATTTAACCTGATCAGGTTAGGGCCATCAGGCCCTCTCTTACATCGGACCAGTGTTCCACACATGCAGCATTTCACACATCGGAGTTACATCATGAACATAGTTTAAATGAGAAAATTAGCTTACTCTAGTTACAATATGAATAAAGAGTAGTGACTAAGACCTAATAAAGTAAATGCGGAAGTATTTTTACAACAGTTGCTATACATACAGATTATGATAAAAGCAATAATAATAACAGTAAAACAAAAAATCAAATAATAATGATAAACATGACTAAGACCTAATAAAGTAAATGCTGGCAGTATTTTTACATCAGGTGCTATACATACAGATTATGGTGAAAGCAATAATAATAACAGTAAAAAAAATCAAATAATAATGACATACATGAGAAAGATTGGCAATAGTAATGAAGGTTTGTGCAGATGTACATTAATGTCTTGGTGTGTAAAGTAGATGTTTACTAGTATAGCGAGTTTTGGGTAAGGGAGGTTTAAGGAGGGGGAAAGAGGGAACTAATGAGGTGAAGTACACTCATGTACAGAGGAAGGCATTAATGTTGCCTAAGTAGATACGTCATTAACTGTTTTTTGAAGCCGGTCATGTTTTTAAGTTCTCTAACATAACGAGGGAGGTTATTCCAGAGTAGGGTTCCCGCTACTGTAAAGGACTTGGAGAAGGTGACTGAGCGATGCAGTGGAACGGAGAGGATTTTATTATGATGGGAACGTGTGTTTCTGTCATGTTGTTCCGACATGAGTGTTAGGGACGAGGAGAGATATGAGGGACAGTGTACATTTATAAGGCAGTAGATGAGACAGAGTGTATGGAAATCTCTGCGTTTGTCTGCACGCAGCCAGGACAATTTTGCATATGCTGGTGAAATGTGATCAAAAAGTCGAACGTCACAGATATATCGGACGCAGGCATTCGTGACCAGTTCTAGACGTCGGGAATTTTCCTGAGAGAGGCCTTGTAGGATAATATCGCTGTAGTCAATGATTGGGAGTATAAGCGTTTGTACTAATTTCTTTTTCAGATCGAAAGGGAAGAGTTTTTTATATTTTTGTAGGACATGAATGGATGCTGATGCTTTTTTGCACACTGCAGTTACGTGCTCTGTCCAATTTAGATTTTCATCTATTATTACTCCCAAACTCTTTGCTGAGGGAGAGAATTTAATATTTGTTCCATTTAGGATAAGAGGTGGTACGGATTCCCGATGTTTTGGGCTAATGAGCTTAGAGTGACCAACAAGTACCGCTTGGGTTTTAGATGGGTTTAGTTTTAGACCTATGTCCTGTGCCCATTTTGACAGTGCATCGAGGTCAGTATTGAAATTTTCAATAGCTTTCTTGAGATTGCTTGGTTTCGCACTTAGATATAGCGTTTCTCAAGTGAGTGTTCTGCTTTGTAATATGAGAAGCCACTTTACTGAGCTAATACCGAAATGCACTCTCATCCATTTGCAACTAATTTGTATGAAGACTTGACGTCCTCCACTAGCAGCTCTCTTAACCAAATTTGCTGAATGCTTTTGTTATCTCGACGTACTACCCGTAGCTTCACCCAAGTAGGTTTCCTTTTTTTCCGCCGCTTATCTTCCAAATGCACACACAATGCAACTTCGGTACAAACAACTGCAGCGCATAATAACAAGTTGTTGTTGTTGTTGTTGTTGTTGTCCTACATCTTTAAATTTGACGATAAATATGACGACAGTGTAATGCACCTTTTTAGCGCCACGTCAAAGACCTTTGTCAAAGAAATATGACAGTAATACCGGCCTTACATAATTACGAATATTGGTGCCTTGGCCGAACTTTTACTTTGAGACACGTTAAAAAAATCCAGTTATGTAAATCGCACGCATGTAGCCATGTTTTCACAGAGAAAATTTGTGAACTATCGACATGTTCGACATTGTGGCGAGCTATCGAGAACATGATCCACGGAACGTGCAAGAAGATCCCCCACCTTTAAAGTTACAATACTTTTAGTTTGATGTCGTTTTCTTCCGCATTCAGGATAAATTGGGACTCGCTTCTGCCACACTTCGTCACCTACGAGGACTCAAACTAGATGCTAGTCAAAAACGAATGTTGCTCCGTTATCTTCGTCTTCTTGGTTTGAAACGAATCTGAATCACTAGCCGCACCATAGCTTGGGCGACCGTGAGGCATACTCAGCCCAGTGACCCCTTCCTCTTGCGTAAGTCATTCTGCAATAATTAATGAACTGGAACTGTGTATACAAGTATTTGACACTTCTGCAATTGTAGAATTTTTATAACTGAAGAAGAGTGTTCAGAATTTGTTGCTGGGGCAATATGGCGAACCTGGACAATGGCATGACGAAAAACGACAGCTTGGGGTACTCCTCGGAGAACGGTGTGAAAGATCAAGAGCTTCTGTAAATTAAACACCTGGGAGAGTATCAAAGACATTTCGTCATAAGGCAAAGCTATCAAAACCCGAAGCTTTGTTTCAATACCACAGTGTTCTAGTAGGGACAGTCCTGTTCTCCTTCAGCTCTTCGACCTTCAAAATGATTTACGTAGCTAGTTTTTTGGGAGGGACTACAGTCTGAAGTAGACGCTGAGCCACGTTACACCTTGACATTTTTCACGTATACGGGTGTCTGTAACACTGCCAACAGTTAAGCGAATACGACAAAAAATTGTAGTACCGATTTGACGCATAAACCATGACTCTTAAATTTTTGGTCTGCAATAACCGACTTTGACAGCTGGTCATACTTACTCAGCGCACTTGCAAAACCGACACAGCAAGCGTGCGTCTCAAACTCCCCAGTGCTCACTATTGTGCAGCGATTGCTGTGTTACGTGCAGTGAATGTAAATATGGCTTCAAGTTACATTGTCATCTATACACATTTTGCAGGACAAAATACAACCGTCGTTCCCCACCAAATCATATAGAGATACTCAAAGAGCTGTAATTTAGACCGAGCGGTCTAAGGCGGTACAGTCATGGACTGTGCGGCTGGTCCCGGCGGAGGTTCGAGTCCCCCCTCGGGCATGGGCGTTTGTGTGTGTTTGTATTTAGGATAATTTAGGTTAAGTAGTGTGTAAGCTTAGGGACTGATGATCTTAGCAGTTAAGTCCCATAAGATTTCACACACATTTTTTTGTAATTTAGATGTTGCCTTTTATCCTCCGACTTCCATGGCCGCGTTTTCGACTATCGCAGCATTCCGCTCGCAGACTTACTTCGGGACACAGGAGTCTTACACATACACCGCTGAGCACTGCCCAGAGAACTATGCATTACTGAAAAACATCTAACGCCCTACAGAAGATGCGTCGACAACATCATAACTCTTGTACTGTTGTTCCCATGGTGAAAAGCAGTTTTAAATTTCGAGTCGAGTAAAATTATTGCATCCATTGCTGTCATTCTCCGCAAGCACTGGGAAGATCAATGCTAACTGCGATTTCAGCAACAATGACTACATTTTAGGAAAGGTGACGAAAGTTAAAACTTATGTATTGTTGATGGGGGAATTTATCACACACACACACACACACACACACACACACACACACACACACACACAAAATGTTACCTCATTTGGACTGACTGGAAATAAGCCTTCATGGCATCCGCTTGATAGTGCCTTCAACAAAGGCAGCCCGATGGAAAGGAACAGCGAATTCTTGTACGTGGAGTTGCAGTTTAGTTGCGAACATTTGCGGGGTTTAATAACCTACAATCTCCCCTCCCCTCAAAGTCAACATGCCGATGCAAAAGTAGCGCGAAGGCAAGAACATGTCACAATCAATAACATGTAGTCAACGAGCTTCCGGTCTTATGTCCGATCTTTATGTTACGGGGGTCTCCGTAGAGCCGGGAGGGTGGGGGGCGCAAGTACTGCTTTTGCCCACGAAGGGTAAGGCATACAGGAAACCGGCGGGACGAAGAATACACAAATCCGTAGCCGGTCTGACAAAGGCTGCGTACGGGGGCGGCCCGGGGCCTGGCCGCCGCCTTGACGCTTTGCGCTTCCTTTGTGATAGCAGGCAGCAGGAGCAGCTGTGCCCGCCGCCGCGCCTCGCCGGCCACCTGCCCGGCAGCTGGGAGCGGCCCACACCTGCGCCACACGTGGACAACGGGACTCTCGCTACTCTCACACGTCTCACATCTCAAAATTACTGATTCTGTGAACCAATTGTTTCTTCAAGGGATAGGAACCTCCCACTCCACACCGTTCCATATGAACAACACAAAAACGTTCAAGTTTTTCATAAGCTGTATCGCTGCAACATTGCTATCCTCTCAGCAGTTTGCAGCCTTTTCCCGTATAGTATGTTTATACCATCACGAGTTATTTTGTGATTTTTTTTTCTTTTTAGCCAGTCCTCTGAGAACTGCGTTACTCGAGATGTCAGAAACTAACATACAATGCTTTGGCAGAGACGAACTTGTTGAGGATAGAGAGGTTTAAGATGAGAAAAAAGTTGTTGAAAAAGAGAAAAGGTTGTTGAAGAAAAAGAGAAAATATCGGAATTAGGAAGAAAGTCCTTGAGCGGCAGGCGCATGGACATCGGCAGGTGTGTGCGCGGCTCGCGTCTCGCAGTATGCGGGCGTCACGGCGCCTCAAGGGCAGCACTGCCGCCAGACAGATGCCTGGCTGCCTTTGTTCCGCGGACCAGGCTGGGGCTGCCCGGAAGGCCACTCCCGCGACACTACCCGACGGCCGCTCGTGCACTACCGCGGCGACGAAATGGCGTCACATATTATTCTTGTTCTTCTTTTTCTGGCCTTATCCCATACCGAGCGAGGTGGCGCAGTGGTTAGCACACTGGACTCGCATTCGGGAGGACGACGGTTCAATCCCGTCTCCAGCCATCCTGATTTAGGTTTTCCGTGATTTCACTAAATCGTTTCAGGCAAATGCCGGGATGGTTCCTTTGAAAGGGCACGGCCGATTTCCTTCCCAATCCTTCCCTAACCCGAGCTTGCGCTCCGTCTCTAATGACCTCGTTGTCGACGGGACGTTAAACACTAACCACCACCACCACCTTATCCCATATCTTCGAGAGGTCGCGTGTTAATTACAGAATTTGGCAGTTAGTGCTGCCCTCCCGTGGCTATGTTAGTGCTTGCCTCCCGTCGTCACCCCTTTCGGCGCGGCAAACTCGTGTATCCCTTCTATCTGCGTCCAGTGTTATCCTATGTGAAAGTGTGAGAACGTTTTCGAAATGTTTGTGAACTGTGTAACTGAGTCTGGACTTTGGTTCCAGCCCGGTATTCACCTAGTCGGACGTGGGGACACAGCCTCAATCACATCCACATTGTCCGGCTCACTGGCCCTCGTCGTTAATTCGCCGGGTGGATTCTATCCGGGGCCAGCGCGCCTCCCCAAATACCCGAAGCGGCGTGCTAACGTGAGTGGCTATCCGGACCGTTCAACTTGTATCCCACATAATATAACCAAAATGGTTCGTATTTAGTAGTGTGTAAACCATGTATCCCTCGTTCCACAGTCGAGTCCCTTTGGATTGGTACTTTCAAATACCAATCTCATGCCTCTGACTTCAACTGCTGTCTAAACTTGCTGCTTTGACTCTATGACATATTGGCGCGATCGATGTTTCTGTCTATCAAAACTGGTGCCTATCACATTCGAGTTACGAGTTCTCATTTCATTATTCTCAACCTACCTAACTGATGTGAAGCGAGAGGCGGATTGGGAGTAACGAGATTGTACTCTTTGCTGAACCACGGCGACATTTCTAGCAACTCTGGCGGCACTAATTAAATTTCCTACTTCTCTATCTTCCTGGATACGCAGGCGCGAAATAACATCCAGCGACAGTAGAACAAATTTAGAGCTCCACCGTAGCACGCGGTTACAAGAATCAAGGAAACCGATGTCAGCTCTTAGAACATAAGCACAATCCCTTGATGAAGGGATTGAGACTGCTTCTCAATGATCGGTTTGCACCTTTATTTATATTTACTGGTCTTTTCATGGTAGTACGTACAACCTAACATTTCTATTTTTACTTTTTATTCTCTAGATACAGCTGACTGCTCGTATAAGGTCAGGGACTTTAAGCCAAATAAGGCAGAGAGAGAATGGTAACTGGAAATATGGGGGAGATTTCCAATTTCGTCGTTTGCCTTATCCTCTCGAATACCTTCGTCAGAACTGAGGGATAGGAAAAGACGATAACTTGGCCAGACATCTGCAGTGTACTCGACGAAACTTCATAAAGCTACGCGAAAAATGTTAAAAACGAAGTAGTAATTTAGCAATTAGCCGCTGCGGGAAGCGATACACTACGCGGAGGGAGGAATAGAGCTAAATGTAATTTTCTATTTATTTCATTTCAGTTGTGTGCTGCAGTGCCTAAATATTTTGACAGCTTGCAGTCTCGCAGTAATTTCTATAAAAGACATACGTTCAACTGGTGCAGTACAATCTGTTATTAAGGGAGCATCCTCGTATTAAGAGGACATCTTTCTTCCAACAGACCACCTAGTGATGTGGTACTTTGCTCAAAAAAGACACCGATTCAAAGTCGCGTACGGCCATATGGAGATCGTTCTTTCGTGGTTTCTCTAAATCACTTCAATTGCTAGGATAGTTCATTTGAAAAGTACATGACCGTTTCGTTTCCCATTATTCCCCTATATGAGCGAATGAGCGACACCGCCTTTTCTTCGATGGAATGTCAAATCCTGATCTTCCTTTCTTCCGATGGTTTTAACCACGGTTCCGAGTTCCACCATGCCGAAGACTCATAAAAAAGGCCAACGAACTGTGCAAAATAGAAGTCAAAAGAAGCAGACGGCCGGGTGAAAGCAGCGACTCAGCCTACGTAATAATTTTTTTTAATATAAAAGAAAAATGGGGCATCCCACACGCGCCAGCCCGTTGCAGATCACGCGGTCAGGGAGGTCATTCATTGACTTGGCGAGTCTCGGACGCGTGCAGGCGTTGCACGCAGATAGGGAGACGGGCACACGTGACATCTGTCGCAACATCGGCCGACCGCGGAGTCTGCGGCGAGACCGCGAAGAAGAGGTCACGTAACAGATTTGTGAAAAGTTAGCTTTTCACGAATATTTTATTCACCCAGTGTCAAGGTTACGCATTTTCGACACTCCTCCCCACCCGGCGCTGTCTTGGCCGCCTCGACACATTTCGCGCGGCTCCCCCCGTCGGAGGTTCGAGTCCCCCCCGTGTGTTGTGTGTGTGCGCGCGCGCGCGCGCGGAAAGCCTACGAACCGATGACCTCAGCAGTTTGGTCCCATTGGAACTTGCCACAAATTTCCAAATTTTCCTCGCCGCACCCTGTAAAACCGAAGGCCTATAACTTCTGCAAGGCTGAATTCGGGTACTGCCCCGGTAAAGCAAAGCAAACTGTAGACCCGACCGATAGCAGTACCGTCGTGCTTGCGCCCGAAAAACAGGGAGGGGAGGAAGTATGAGCGCACCCAGTCTTACAAGTGGAACGCTGTCACACGTCCGTGTGAGTGCCAGTGCCCTGCATAGTACAATAATTTAGCACTGACCTACACGATACTCCTCTGACGTTATTAGTATGCCAGAATTGATTAACAATTTAATATTTTTAAATTGACTAGCCTTCATTCTTTCTTAAAAATTTAATGTAATTTACCTTTATTTGAACTATGTCGTCTCATCCGCACATAACTCTCATTCTTGCACCTTTTAAAACCAAATCCCATAAATAGAACATTTGTAAAAATGTTCTTTGCTTGCTTTGACGTCTCGTTACGCACGACATTTCCTTTTTGTTCATAATATTGCAGAAACACTACAGCCTAGCTCGGCATCGTGTCCCTCCTTCCGTAATTCACACACATACAAGATTTTTGTCTACACTATCATTTCTTTCTCCTCCTCATCCTCTGCAAATTTTCCGACGCCAACAGCAAGCCGCCACGGTCGCCGCTGCTAGCGTAGGTAAATCCGGCGCCCACTTTCCATGCTTGCACTACCAGGCCAACAATGCACCCTGCTAACGAATACCTTGTCACGTGAGCAAGATCTCTGGATGAGCGATCTATGGTCTGCTTTTTCGTGTAATACATTTGTAACGACTTAGTTTTTGACTGAAAAATTTATCCCTAGTTGACACGAAAATGAAAGTCTTTGGGGCATATACGTTAATAACTAGGTTACATACGCTGCCGGAAAAAAGTATAACACATTCAGGCCAAGTGTGGTGACAGGTACTTCACTGCACAAGTATTATGATACAGCTATTTCATTGTAGAAGTATTTGATAAATTCAGGCCAAATTATACACATACAGTAATGAGAGCCGAAACAGTGGTATCAATACACGGTATACCTTCTTGTGGCGGCAAAGCACGCGTGTATTCTCCCATGCGAACGGTCGTGAAGGTGCCGGACGGCATCCTGTCACAGATTGTCCCAAGCATCTTGCGCCTTTTGCTGCAATTCGTCAATGGTTCTTGCAGACCTTGGACAACGAGTAAGTTGGCGCTTCAATGTGTCCCATGCGCGTTCAGCCCTGGCCAGCAACATCACCAAACCTCGCAGCTGCCTTATGTGGACGAGGCCTGTCCAAAGAAACGGCCGTTATCATGGGGATAACACCACCAGATATAGGTCTAAAATGATGGATACTCACACCGTGAAAGCTGGGATAGGATCTGTGTGACATGGGAGAACGCACTCTGGAATAGGCAGGTCAGCAGGTGTACGCCACACACGTTTAGACCATCACTGTCATACAGACAGAACCTACTTTCATCACTGAAGACAACAGAACGCCATTCACTCTCCAGTCAACACTCTCACGACACTAGAGTAGCCATGCTGAGAAGTGTCGTGTTGTAAATGGTAACTTGGCCAGAGGCACACGTGATCTTATGCTTGCTGCAAGCATATAGTTCCCAATGGTCCCTGAAGACGCAGCGGTGCAACATGTGCCCGGATTTCGTCCATGGATGGTCGGTCGGCCACTTCTACTCGCATAATGCGTTTGTCTTTATATGCATTTGTACTACGCAGACGTCCAGAAACTGCTCTACAGTGGGAATGTTCCAAACACCACTGCTGTTAGCAGTGACACACTACCGATACATTGTGACCAAAATGTGAAGCAGTCCGTCGATACATCCGTCCAGCTTTCCGCAGGCCCATAACACGATCCCGTTCAAATGGCCGAAGCTGTTCAAAAGGAGTGAGTACGTACTTGTCGCCGGCCGGTGTGGCCGAGAGGTTCTAGGCGCTTCAGTCTGGAACCGCGCGACCGCTACGGTTGCAGGTTCTAATCCTGCCTCGGGCGTGGATGTGTGTGCTGTCCTTAGGTTAGTTAGGTTTAAGTAGTTCTAAGTTCTAGGGGACTGATGACCTCAGATGTTAAGTCCTATAGTGCTCAGAGCCATTTGAACGTACTTGTCGGTGGAGCATGGTTGTACCCTAGAATGAATGTTGCGAATACTGTTCACCTACAAATACAGTTACTGCCAGATGAGTCAAAACACAAGGTACACAGACGGGCATCCTGAGTGCTATCTGATCGCTGATGACCGTGACAATGAATCAGTAACACCACAATCCCTCAGTAAGCACATATAATACCCTGGTACCACTGTACACAGTCCTTGTGAGTGTTGCATTTTTTCCGGTTAGTGTATTATCGAAACTGATAACATGAATCAGTTTTTTATAATGTAAGGCTATCACTTGAAACGAGACAAAAGGTCAAACGATTTGTAGTGCTTTCTGATTCCACAGTTATTGAAACACTTTCGACACACTGTACTATAGTCAGTGTGAGTGTTAACCAAAGGAATGCATTGCACCAGTTACGGAATAGCATAGCTGATGTTGCGTACTAAGCACGGAGGAAACAGATAATCTTAGCACAATTAGATATATTCAAATGCGTCATAATTCGTGTTGTGAATTGCAAGCTGTACGGGTCACATCCGGGTTCAGAGACCCTGGACATTTACGGTCCAATGCCATGACCAGCACGTGGAACGGGACACTGGAGATCCGCTACAGAAACTAAAAACGGGAGAGTTTGTCAGAGAACATCAGATAATAATTTTAAAAAATGGCTCTGAGCACTATGGGACTTAACATCTATGGTCGTCAGTCCGCTAGAACTTAGAACTACTTAAACCTAACTAACCTAAGGACACCACACAACACCCAGTCATCACGAGGCAGAGAAAATCCCTGACCCCGCCGGGAATCGAACCCGGGAACCCGGGCGTGGGAAGCGAGAACGCTACCGCACGACCACGAGCCGCGGACTAATTCACCACAGTGTAAACATAAAGGACATATTATAATTAATGTGTAGAGAGTTTCGCCGACTGTAAGAATACTTGTGGACTACTCGTGCAAATATAATTAAAATAATAATGCGACAATTCCTGGAAGAAGCGCTGTTAGCGGAAGGAAGTGGTTGACCTACGTCACACAGCTACCAGGCAGGTGAAGAGACTGTACGCAAGCATATGGCAAATATGGAGGGAATCCCCCTCCCGATGCAAAATTTTAAATATTAGAAGCCCAACTTAGTCCTTTCTCAGACATTTTCCGACCCTAAATATTGAAAATATGTTTAAAACATCATGTATTTAGTTCTATCATATTGAAATTAATCCAAATTATCGTTTTCAATAAAGAGAACTTCAGTCTCAATGTCACTCACATTTCCAATGAATGTGACACGGGAACCTGCAGCTTATGATACCCTGCCATATCCACGTTTACTACTGCTGCCCCCTGCATACATACATTTCTGCTCCAAAGGAATGGTCGTAAATTTTTTGTTGTCACCGCCATTTCGTATGGTGGCAGTTCACGTAACTTGCTGACGGCATATTTTTCCAAAGTCAGATAACGAATCCTGTCGTCGTCGACGTCGTCGCTGTTGCGGCATTGAGAAATGAGACTTACTTCTTTTAATCTAAGTCACTGCTGATGGTGAAGCGATGCAACATTTTTTTTGCAGGGAGTCAAGCTTAAGCTTCTGTTTTATATTCTTATTATTACGACTTCGAACATTCCAGAGGCATACCTCTGCTTCAGTGTGACAAGTTCGCAAAGCATACGTCTTGGGCACTCCACTTCCTAAAGTAACACATGTGAAGACAACACACAACACTACACACATAGTAAAAACAAAACACGCAACACTACAGGAACAAGGTTCCTTTGTTATATATCGACACAGCCGTGGAATACAGATTTCGTGTTGCAATATGCTGACAACATGTTGCAAACATCGGTAGTCCAGTACTAGCCTGTAAACGCGCCTTTAGTAAACAGTGGCAACGAAATCGTTCTTTGAAACAACGAACTCTAAAATGTCTATTTCCGTAATTTTTAGTAACTTCCCATAACTCATTGTTGAGGTGACAAATCCTTAACAATGAAGGACAATTCGTAATGTTGGCAGCCATGCAATGAAAAAGCACGCGAATGGAACGTGACCAACATTAATGTTGGTAGAACGGGAAGTACCCTCTGCGTACACAGTGGTTTGCAAAGTGTGCATATGTATCCTGTTAACATGGCGGAGGGAGAAAGAGTATTATGCTGCAAGTAACAGTCAGTCGGTGGTCACCACAGCAGCAGGTTATTTAATCCTTTCGCGATCAGGTTGGTTGGCTGTCGCCGTTACTCGTCTGTTGTGGGCCGGGTAATCGCGCGCCAGCAGCCGCTTTATAATTCAAACTGTCCGACAGCCCGCCGAACGCCCCACCAGGGGATGCTGGGCGCGTTGTAAACACGCGCAGCTACTACACACGCACCAAAGGGAAACACTGGTCGCAAATTTCTCTCCATCAGACATCAAAGTGGGCATCACGTTTCGGCAACTGGGGCCAGCTGATAGCTCTCAGACCAACTTCGCAGTGCAGATCTCAGTCGTTGCAGACTTTTTTCAGTTCTGAATTTCTTACTATTTTGGTAACGGCGAATATAATTTGAGCATTCGTGTATGGTCTCTCATTCTTCAGCGTACTAAAAATAGTGTGAATTGATATATTATTTCAAAGTGCGTGTTAGTACAGATATGGCTGATAATTAAGAAAATCCTTCCTACTACAACTCTATTAACTTACCTTTGGATACTAAAACTATGTAATTTTATGCCCCTAAAGAAGTGATACAAGCAGCTGCAAGTCCTTGTTTTCTTAATAGGCTATACTTCGTATATAATGGTGAAAGCATAGAAGTTGCCAGTTGTGCACAGTGACCTCAAGCAATTGCCAGTGTCGTCCGCAGCTCGTGGTCGTGCGGTAGCGTTCTCGCTTCCCACGCCCGGGTTCCCGGGTTCGATTCCCGGCGGGGTCAGGGATTTTCTCTGCCTCGTGATGACTGGGTGTTGTGTGCTGTCCTTAGGTTAGTTAGGTTTAAGTAGTTCTAAGTTCTAGGGGACTGATGACCATAGAAGTTAGTCTCATAGTGCTCAGAGCCATTTTAACCAATTGCCAGTGTTCGCTCAATACAATACTCTCATTAACTGCGTACTTTCAGATGTACATCCGTGTAGTTGGTTCAATTTTACTGCACTATATTTCGACTACAGGTCGTCTGCTTGATGTGCTGCCAGTTGTATTATTTTGCACATTCACTGCCTGGCGAAGTCTAGATTCAGTCCAGGCAGTGATTACACAATAAATTTCGCAGCAAGTGAAGACGGCGACTGGATCATTCGTCGACATATCGTCCACAAAAACAAGAAACTGGTTCAATATCTGAAAGTACACAAATCACGTCGGAAAAACCTGAGGGATCATAGTACCCCATTGTACTTTCATGAGGAACATCAACTTCCTGCATCATGATGCAGTGTTTCATGAGGCTCTTTAATAGCGTAAATACTTCGGCAGATTTAAGAGTAATAGTCTGTGGCCAAATCCCATGGACCGAGATTACCACCGCGACTAGTTCGAATACTGGTTACGTGCCAGCACAACCCTTGCCAAACTGTCGTTTAGCAAGCAATCTGGTGTGATTCTAATACATTCAGTCAATAGGATTGTTGACATTTACTCACTATGATTTCTGCCGTGAGAATCGGCGGGCAGACCACTGAATATCCCTTCCCCACAGAGGGATCCATAGAGATGATTATCTCGTGGGTACTCACACTTGCATGTGTGAACGTCTTGACTGACCACTGGGAAATACAATGCCAGCTTCACCTAATCTCCCCCCCCCGCCCCAGATATAATTATAGGCATCATTACATCTGACAAACACATGTGAAGTGGGTTTGGGCGTACGATATGGGAGGTTGTTTGGAAGATGATAATCAGCCGCCTGAGAGAATTAACTTTCTTCAGTAAGGTACTGTAGAACACAAAACGCCGAGGGAACGTGACGGTATACTTCCGCCATTAACTGCAGTGGTGAATGTGTATTAACGTAGCCGACCGAAGTGGCCGAGCGGTTCTAGGCGCTACAGTCTGGAACCGCGCGACCGCTACGGTCGCATGTTCGAATCCTGCCTCGGGCATGGATGTGTGTGATGTCCTTAGGTTAGTTAGGTTTAAGTAGTTCTAAGTTCTAGGGGATTGATGACCTCAGAAGTTAAGTCCCATAGTGCTCAGAGCAATTTTTTATGTACACACCTGGTGGCACGCTTCTTCTTCCGGCAGTAACATACTTTGTTCACGTTGGTCATTTGCATGGCCACATCAAACGTGGCTCGCCCAGGGTTATTAACGTAAATAATACTAGTCTTGTTCGCTCGAACGACCTTTCTGCTGAAATTCCCACTTCCGCTCCGATAGTTTTGAAACTAATGTTTTACTGAAGGTGATGGTTCAAGGTTTGAACTCAAACTATAAAAATCAAACCACATCGAAAATAGCAGCAGCAACGTTGCCAGATGCATAGCCTGGGGTGATCCCGAGAGAATGTTTGCTGAACTGCTTCGGCCCACCACGAAGTAATGCCGTTGCCTCTGATATGTCCACTGTAGGGCAGATTAATAAAATTTCCATTTAACATTCAGTGATAGAAGAGAATTCAGCGTGTGGTAATTGGAAACCTCCCAGAACAAGGCTTCTTCACAAAATGGAGAATACAGTAAACTAACACGAAAGGAGTGATACTTCACTACCCTCCATTTCAGTCTAGCTACAACACCAACAGCCAGGTAACTTTGAAAAAATTAATGCGATATAAAAAAATCAACAGAAATTTCAAATTCATTCGTGAAATGACTGTTCTCCAAGACCTCCACTTCAATTTCGTTGAGCGTGTCTTGTGTAACGGCTAATTTAGTTTATTCGGCCATACTGTCAGTTTAAGGGGACGTCATTTCTTTTTATGTTCAATACACGTAGTTATTTTCTTCATTATGAAGACAGACTGATGGAGTTCTCCATGCCAGGCCACCTTCTAAATACCTCTTTTTCTCTGCATAATTAGCACTGATATAAATTTGAACCTGCTCACTATAGTCAAGCATCGTTGCTCACTATAGTCTATACTCAAGCCTCGGCGTCTCACAATTCCCCCCCCCCCCCCCCCCCTCACGCACACACGAATTCTTCCAGTCAAGATAAGCCATACCATTTCTTCTGCCTAATTCAATTCAGTACCACCTCATTAGTTGTTTTATCTACCCATCTGACCTTCAGAGTAGTTCTGTAGCGGACATTTCAAATACTTCAAGCTTCTTCAAACTCTTCCTGTCTGAACTGTTCATCCTTTACGTTTCACTCCCGTATAAGGATGCACTCCGTATTCATACACATTTCCACTATCTTCTAATTGTCGATTACATAAAATAATTATTTTTCCCTATCTTTCAATCGCAGTAAAATCATAAAAAGACGACAGCGGCGCAAGACCGCAGAATAACACAGACCCAAACATCAGATGGAAGATAAGTGTAAATATTTGCACTTCAGAAAAAATTCTCTAAACGCATCAGGGTATGTTTGAAAGAATGTGTAACTGGTGCAGGGTGTTATTATTTGAATCATAAAAAAATTGCATACTTCACCACTTCCCGTATGAGGCCAGTTGTGACCTGCTGCGGTTATGTTCTTCTCGGTCTGCCAGGATCTCTCTTCCCTTTAGTTTAAAGTTCTTTATCTGACGTTGCAGTATCTCGGGATCTTTTCTTTGTAGATGTTAATCCCATTCCCTTTTATTTTCATCCAGTTTTTCTTTCCCACTCCAAATGTTCAATACCTTTCGAATACATCTGTCTAATAAACTCTCGGTCTTGTATTTTTCAGTGTTTCATGTTTTAAAGTTATAATTATTCCACAGGTAATTTTAAATCTATTCAACTTAATCCGCATAGCTTCTTCGTATTTGCACGATATTTTACATCCAGTATAATGGAAAAAAATGAACAAGTAAAGTATCCTTACTAACAACATAGTCCTCACTGAATTTATCCAATCCCATTGACTTAACATTTACTAGAAGATATTTTCCAATTATTTTACACATTTTACTTAGTTCATAAATTCCTTTTCGTAAATCATCATCTCTGTTGGTGTTACCTGAAGTAATACGAGGGTTGTTCAATATGCAATCAACACTTTTTTCTGAAAGCAGGTTGGTTTTATCCAGGACTCAAATACCCCACATTATTCCCCACTCTTTTGGTACAAAACCCTATTTCACAATATAATCTCAGTTCAATGCGACGGGCTTACGCCACGTTACTGGTAGGACCTGCATACCTGCCTGGTACGACACAACTGGTCAACGTCAGAGCCAAAGTTTTGTTGCATCAATAACCAGATCATCAACGTACTGCTTCCCGCGGAGTGCATCCTTTATTGGGTCAAACAGATGGAAGTCTGCACGTGCGAGATCCGGGCTGTAGGGTGGATGAGGAAGAACACTCCAATGAAGTCTTGTGAGCTTCTCTCTGGTGCGCAAACTTGTCTCAGGCCTTTGTCATGGAGAAGAAGAAGTTCCTTTGCATTTTTGTGGCGTTGAAAGCACTGACGCCGTTTTTTTAATTTCCTGAGGGTACCACAAAACGCTTCAGAGTTGATCGTTGCACCATAAGGGACGACATCAAACAAAATAACCCAGAAGACCGTCCCCATGACTTTACCAGCTGAGGGTACAGCTTTGAACTTTTTCTTCGGAGTAGAGGTGCTGTGGCGCCACTCCATGGATTTTGCCGTTTTGTTTTCAGTCCGAGGAGACGAACCCATGATTCGTCGTCTGTGACAATGTTCGGAAAAAAGTCACGTTCACCCTCTTAACGCGCAAGCAGTTCCGCAGAGATGGTCCTTCGTTGCTCTTTCATGTTTCTGTTAGGCGGCGAGGAACAAAGCGGTCACATACCTTTGAGTACAACTAGTGGACGAGTGTGTCAACGTTACCGACGGATACGTCCCGTTGAGCAGCGGAGGTGTGTGTTTGTGATTTGTCGATCACCTCGAATGAGAGCGTCTGCACGTTTTAACATTGCGGTCGGCTAGCACGTGGGAGATCTGACAGGTCTGCGTGACATTGTTGCGACGATGACAGACGCCTCACCCAACGACTCCCCGTGCTTTTGTTCACGGCCAGGTCTCTGTAGACATTCTGCAAGCGCCTATGTACATCAGCGATGCTGGTTTTCCGCCTAAAGAAACCGTGACAACTTGGAACGCACCTCCGTTACAGACTTAATTATAAAGGCTACGTATCGCGCCTTCACCTATCGGAACTTCTTGAAATTCCATTCCGCGTTTCTTCACCGGAAATTGGCCGAGAAGGAAAATTTATTGCATTACTTATTAATCGCCCCCCTCGTAATTACCGAAGCACCACCTCCTACTAGGACAAAACAACTGCCCAGCCTCAGACTGTTCCGGAAAAACCATCTCTGCGATGTCCTTAATCCAGAGGCCGGTGAGCGACAGGCGGACAGAGAGGGACAGGTACAGCAGCAGCGACGGGGTCTGGACTCTGGAGTGCTGGCAACGCTGCGACCGCCAAAGCCGCCTCCGCCGCCTGCCCCAACCGCATACGCATTGCTCCGGCCGGCTTGCGGCTTTCTTCCTTCACCTCACCTACCCGCCCTACGCGGAAATTACATCACGTATCTTTTCCACTACTTTATGCATACTGTGTGAAACCTGTCAAGGGATACCACAGTAGCCTTACGTGACATTATCTTTTAAATGTGAGGAGTGTGCGATGTCAACTTATGAAAACACGTATTCGTCTTGCGTTCCTGTTAAAATTCAAGAGTAGTTCCTATTTTGTACCTGAAGCTGTTTGCAGTCGTTGGTACTACACCCTCGAATTCTATGCTTCCCTCTACTCTTTCTGAATTTCTGCACCTCCTTTTATTCCTCTCTTTGCAGTCTTGTGTGCAAGGGCATCCGGTGCAACCTACCTTCGGACACGTACTTGTCTAATTCTTCGAAATGCAACCCTTATTTTTCAAATGTGGAATAACTTTCTATGTAGTACGTGGCTCACTAACACACCGGCGTTTCGGCGTTTCATACAAGGTGCTTTACTTTCCACAGTAGGATGCTACTTCCGTAATTACTTCTACTAACAAGGGAAGCCCCCCCCCCCCCCCCCCCAGCCCTTCAATCGCACCCACCTCACATTTAGTGGTAAGTTGGTCGCTTGGAAGGCCGTAATGCATTGTGCATTCAGGAAAACGGAAAGTCGACTGAACACCTCAATTAAATGATCATTTGGCACCAGCACATCGATCTGAATGTAGCCAATAATGTACAGCCTGTGGCAATCACCCTTAAAATTTCGAACGAGTTTAATTCCCAAACTAAAATAGATTGAAACTGATTTGTGCACTCTTCGTTAAGTACAACAACGCGATAAAAATGTTTATATAAAGGGTGTAAATGCAGATATTTCTATTGGCGACAGAGGATACTGTACTGACCAACATTACATCGGTATTTAACTCATTTGCAGACTAATAACTATAGCTATTACAAGTCTTATATTATAGGTTGGGTGTTATCTTCAAGTACACGTGGCAAGAGCAAGCCATTAAATCTTTATTTTCTCCTGGGCAGCAGGTCAGGTACTGAAGTGTGGATGCCGTGGATGCTAAACGGGTAGTCTATACTGAAAGGCTAGTTCACTTCACGGCCCATTTACGGCGATGCAGGAAATGTCTGATAGTAAATTTCGTGACGTTTTTGTGGGAAGCTGGCCGACACAGAGAAAAAAAGGACCAACACACTGGTTTGTGTACGTATTAAGGTACCACATATTAAAATATTTGCACTTATATCCGGTACACCCTGTATAATTCGTTGCTGTTACTACCTAGAAAATAACCAGAAAGCTGCAGAAAGAGTAACGCTTCCTATGTTTATCTACCAAAATAAATATTGTAAGTTACACAGAAATATACCTTGACTGAAAAGCTTTAACATGATAGGGAGGTTAATATTATTCGTAACTTACACATGTAATAGTTCAAATAGACCAAAAGAAAAATGAAATTTTCCTGTGTGAAAAGACTAGTCGTGCGGCGCACAATTTCTTAACGCTTTCACGCATGACAGAAACATGGAAACAATATTACGGTTTAACGAGCCGTCGACAATGATGTCACAAGCAACTCAGACGTCTTTCAAGGCAAATTCTGGAAGTATTCTCCTGAAATTGTTTAAGGTAACCACGAAAAATTTATAGCGTGATGGCTCTGGACCGGCTTTAATACAAGCTTCTTCAGAATGCCAACACATTAGTCATAGGTTCATATCCTAAACGAAATATTAATCGAAGTACGCAGAGCTATTATCAAGACTAAAATCATTAGTATTTATTCGTTGTAAGTGCGAATGAAATTCAGATTCATTCCACAAACCTTTTGTTAAGCTATTTTTATTTAAGACTAAAGTAAGGCAGAGGCACAGAAGTTTCACCAGGCAACGCGAAATCTATTTTCTAGAACACTTCCCCATAAAGTCTGGACTTAGTTAATGTAGGAAGACTCCCTCTTGGTTTAATGACTGACACTCTTCAGAAAACATGGATAATGCGTTTAATATCAGATTGCAATTTAAGTGGTGAACATATTGAGCACATCACATCGTGCATAATTTAGGGATATTATTAAGAAGCTATGTGAAAAGGGGCGGACATGTGTAATAAGTGTTTGGGAAGATGAAGATTTTGCTTTGTTCAAAGGATTCTGGGATAGCACAGTGCACCTGTAAGGGAACTCGCATAGAAGACACAGGAACGATAAATCCTGCGGTACGTTTGGAGTCATTATGAAGCAAGTTTGAATCTAACGATTTCGGAGACACGCTGCTAAGTTGGTGTGGCCCGTCCGGAGTTCTTACTAGGTAAATTAAGAGAACCTGTATTCAGAGAAGACAATGCAACACTTCTACTGCACCATCGTAAATGTCTCGTAGAAATGGTGAGTATATGATAGGAGAGATTAGGGCGCGACAGAGGCATTTTCCTTTGCTCAGCATGCAAATAAGATGGGACAAAGTTGTTGTAATCTTACGAAGTACCCTCCACCGAGCCAGCCAGCAGGGTTACTCTGCCCACCCGATTGTGGTGGCGGAGAAACATTTCGGTTGTTTCTCCCATCTTCGGATCGTCCGTCATTTAAATTTACACATGGTTGTCACTTTGGTTCTCTGTTTATTTTTGTTGTGTGTCACTTGCCGGCACTAAGTTAGGTGGTATGGCCAACGGATACTGGATGTTTATAATTAATGTGCAGTTCCTCACCAAGGTGGGCTGGAATTATTGTCTAGCAGAGAAACTTGATAAGTATGCTGACGCGTTAATACTGAAGCGATTTCCGCTGGAAAGAATAGTTCCAATTTTTGCCACTAGTTGCAAACCTGGCTCTGTACAGCATCTCGTCGACGTCTCCAGTGCTCATATTGAGCAAATTGTGAAAGCGGCGGTTAATAGTAAAATCAATATTTGCCTCTCTCACGTGTTTGACCTTTTCTGCACATATCACTTTCCTCAACCATTAAATGTGGAAAAATTTCTATACGTCTTTCTCGCATTCATAGCGCCAGATTTGCACCTAGTGGCCAAAGTTGGAACTAATTATTTTTTCCAGGGTAAATCGGTTCTTCAGTAACACTTTACAATAACTACTAAGTTTCGCTACCATACTAAACGACAGCCCACACTGGACCTGTGTGAGTAAATGCACGTTAATTAGAACCACTCTGCGTAATTCTTTCGAATGGCAGCAGCGGGTACCTGACAAGAACTGTTAACAGTACACGGGCCCGCAGCCCAGTACCTAATGAGCAGTGTGAGGCGGTTGCCGGCTGCGCCACTTGTCCGAGAGGTCAGTCGCGTGTTGAACGGGCTGCAGCTGCCTGGCGGTCACGTGACCGCTGCGGCACACGTGAGGCTCGGGAGCGCAGCCAGCCAGCCCGGCCTGCCGCCACGCCACGCTGTGCGGTGCCGTGCCGTGCCGTGCCGCGATCAATCGGCCGCAAGCTGCGCGGGACACGACACACGACACGGCCCCTCTCTGTGTGGCCTCTCCTGACACACATACGACATGGTGTCGCCATTACCGACAGGAAAAGCGAAGAGTAACGGTGGAAAATTCTGATCAGCAAACGGCTCACAGAGTAGTTCCAACAGAATGGAATATTCCTCAAGATCAGTAACTGTAAACAGTCCATCCAACAAACCGATTACAGATGTGACAGACAGATTCAGATGCAACTTCTACTAGCTGATTGCCCAGTCTTCCATTAGATAGAGAAATGAACGAAATCTGTCTGTAGCGTAAAAAAATGTTGTTTACAATTTGATTTTATAACAAGTTTTGCACGTCAGAAGCGAGCTTCATCAGCTACCATTTGTCCGAGTGGAAACACGTTAGGGACTTGGCCATGGTACCGAACGGTACTTTTAACGCCCTAACGTGTTACCTCAAGGACAGCAATTATCTGACGATGCTCGCCAGTGAAGGGCGAAACCGGCAATAAAATCAAACTGCGTTCGACTTGTGCCTTACAATGTGTTGTTCCAGATAGTAACATACCAGTTTGGATGAAATTGCTCTAGGTGTTCCAGTGATATGTTCGAACAGCCCCCCCTCCTCGCGCGCTAATACAGCAAACGGATAACGCCACCGTCGTTCTTCTCCATTCAATTTTTGCATTTTTTCCGGTGCGCACGTTTCAAGAGCAAACTAGTATATGTAATGTAACCTGCTGTAATACTGGACGCAAAACGTTACATAGTTCCTGTTGTACGTAATTAATGAGAATTAGAATAAAAAAATACCCTGCAGCACAATGTATGCTTTAATGATATTTCATGTCAGTTTAATTTATTCGCTGGAGCGGGAATCGAATCCAAATTCTTGACAGATGGTAATACTTTCCCCAGCTTAGCTCCAGTTAAGCGACACGACCTGACTTCGAGCTTCCAGTCTGTGCAGCCTGGGAACTGCGAGAGCATTGTTTGGACGGTGACGCGTACTTGCAAATTTCAGTTGCTAACAGCAGCGCACGCGATTCCCGTTCGACACATTTTATAACCTCCAAGTTTCCTGCTTCAATAATTTAGCATTTTGTTTTGTAAAAGCCACCAACAATCTCAAGAAGATAGCGGGCAATACTATATTGTTCGCAGTCCAAAAAGAACAAGGTAAGCAAGCAAGCAAAACTTGCTAAGTTTTACGGAGACTTACCAAAAGGCAACCTTACGAGACAAAGTGACACCGAGGTACAATACTACACATTGTACCATACCTATCCTTTCGCTCACAGCCATTAAACAAAGAGAAGCACGTGGCTTGTGAAGCATCTCAGTAGTGTTATCAGAGCAGGCCATCTACAGGCGTAGCCACTGACATGGATGTAACATCAGCCGAGTGGCGTATCTGTCCTGCCCGCGGCCAGCCTTGATGCTGTGACCCCCATATCATCTGCGACAACATGCGTTATGGGCTCCGAAGGCTGCTCGTTGGTTATGCAACCGTGACCGACCCACATTCGCCAAAGACCATTTGAGAAATCCTTGACGCTTTTGACGAAATCCTAAGTTACAATCTGGCAATTATCATCCAGACGTATATTCAAAGTGCGCTGGAAAGAGATGTTCCTGATAATGACGATTGTATATACAAGGCGATACAACTACATGGTTATTAGTCCCTCGATCGTCTCATGAGGTCGGAAATATATAACGGGTAGTGAAATGAAAACGAGACAGACGCGAAAAAAGAAGGTAAACTGTTCGTTACTCCATGGTTCCGTAGGCAATCACAAACATTTTTCCATCGAGATGTTGACCGTCTTGTCTCACAGTGAGATAAATATGTTAACAGTGAAAGCGATTACTTTTAAAATAGTAAGTAGTTCACTTACTTTTTCCCCATCTGTTTCGTTTCACTTAAAATACCGTTATAGGTACGAGACTTTTATACCTGTTTGTTTAATGGTAATAAAATATATGTTTTGTACTAGGTGCATGAATGGCTAACTATCCTACCAAAAGTCAAACATTTTCTTCAGGCAACTTAACAGCATTAACATACTTGTTGAAATGTATGCCGGCCGAAGTGGCCGTGCGGTTAAAGGCGCTGCAGTCTGGAACCGCAAGACCGCTACGGTCGCAGGTTCGAATCCTGCCTCGGGCATGGATGTTTGTGATGTCCTTAGGTTAGTTAGGTTTAACTAGTTCTAAGTTCTAGGGGACTAATGACCTCAGCAGTTGAGTCCCATAGTGCTCAGAGCCATTTGAAATGTATGATTAATACAATGCTGTCTTACAAATGAATTTATTCACGACCGGTTTCAATCATAAGACTATCTTCAGAGTGGAAAAATATCTTTTACAAAAGCGACATCACATGTCACTTATGTATTTAAACATGACATGAACACTGAATGTCTTAAACGTAAGAAACATGAGTACTCAGCATTACAGCACTGGCTCAAACAACAAGACGTAGATTACTCTAGTTTGATGTCCACTGCACCGGACAGCTTTAAATTTCGCATTTTCCACACACACACACACACACACACACACACACACACACACACACACACACACACACACACACACACACACACACACTAATCTGAGAAATAGGTAAATAATAAAATAATGTTTCTCGTTCTTATCGTATGCCGAGTACGAATGGGCTATATCACAAGTTCAAGCAAGAATCTGACATTTCGCAACAACGTTCCCCTGTCAACAGCTTTCTCAGCAACATACTGTCACAAATGCTTGACGACTTATCACGCTGTGTAACTGCGTGCTTCAGTTCTGCGCCGTATGTTATAATTCCTTCGCCGGGAAGCACTGCTAGTTTCTGTAGTTTAAAACGTGTCCGATTCTTAAGAGAATTCACATGCAGGGCTGTGCTGTTTACTTACAGAAAGCATTTCACACTAGGGATTATCTGCTGTGTATTTCAGCGTGGGTTTGAAGAAGAGTACTGGTGCATTGACCCCTTTAGATATGTAACCGATAAGCACAGGTATAATTTCTTTATGTTGTTGCTTTTCTGCACTGTTCAAAGGGAAGAAATAAGAATTTTGCGGTTTGCCGATGACATTTTAATTCCGTCAGAGAAGGCAAAACACTTTGAAGGGCATCTGAAAAACTGTAACGAACATTAACAGAAGTAAAACCAAGATAACCGAGGGTATCCTAATCAGGCGATGATGTGTACATTCTATTACCAAATGAAACGACACTACAAGACGAGATCTGCTATTTGTTTAGCAAAATAGCTAGTGATAGCCAAAGCAGAGAGGATTTAAAATGCAGATTGGCAATAACAAGAAAAACGTTTCGTATGAAGATAAATCTGTTAACATCCAATATAAATTTAAATGCTAGGTTTGTATTTACGCAGACTGAAGCGATGAATGAAAATTTGTCTCAAGAGCACGATTCGAACACGGGTCTCCCGCTCACTAGGTAGGTGCGCTAACCACTACGCCACCCACAGCTTTGCACAACAAAAACGCCCCGTTTCGTTCGCTGCTATTCAAAATACAGTTGAAGAGCCTCTGAAATGTGTGCGAGTTTATGGGAATACCAAGTGCGCCGAGGCGTGAATAGGAATTTGGACGGAGGAGGGAGGCGTACTGGGGTAGTCCGTGCACTTGTGCAAAGCCACTAGTGAGTAGGAGACCCGGGTTTGAATCTTGGCCTTTGTAAAAATTTTAATATTATGTATATAATAGATGTTTGAGGATTGAAAAGGTCTCTGGAACCACATAGTTTCTTTGAGTGAATGTTTGGAATTATTTTCTGAATGTATTTGTTTGAATTTAGCTTGGTACGGTAGTGAAGCGTGGACGATATACAGTTCAGACAAGAAGAGAATAAAAGCTTTTGAAGCGTGGTGCTGTAGAAGGATATTGAAGATTATACGAGTAAGTCGAATAACTACTGAGGACGAAAATAAAACAAATGCATAGCACAGTTGTACTAAAAAAAAAGGGGGGGGGGATCGGTTCATATGACATCTTGAGGCATCAGTAGTCAATTTGATATGGAGGGGAGAATGGGGAGCGGAAGGGAAAAAAATTATGTGGTGTGACCAAGGCATGAATACAGTTAGCATATTCTGATGGCTGTAGGTTGCAGTAGGTATTTAGAGACTAAGATAGTTGCTCGGGGTGAACTGGCGTGGAAAGCTGCATCAGACTTGGTCTTCGGACTTGGGCTAGAACACAATATCTGTTGGCCCATTGTGGACGTGGGACAGCGGTTGGTCAAATATTTAACAAAGATATTTGGAAAACAACGGTGCAGACTGAGAAGTTATTTTATTTTGTTTTCGCAACCAGTTTCGGCAATGAAATATGCCATTTTCATGTCCCATATGCACCTCTCAAAAATTATCGATGTTGGCATGCTAGGGCCATCTGTTTCTGGGTGCGGTAAGTCTCAAGTGTTTCCTTCTAGGATTTCACTGCAACTCAGAGTTGCAGAAACAGATGGCAAACAGAATAAAATGAAACTTCATGGCAGATTAAAACTGTGTGCCCGACCGAGACTCGAACTCGGGACATTTGCCTTTCGGGCGGTCTCGGTCGGGCACACAGTTTTAATCTGCCAGGAAGTTTCATATCAGCGCACACTCCGCTGCAGAGTGAAAATCTCATTCTGGAGAATAAAATGACTTCTTAATTTGCGCGGTTATTTGGCGAATTTCTTTGTTATACGGAACACAGTATCGTTCCATCTCCCCGAGTGGGACGTGGGCTCTGTGCGCCGAAGACCGACTGCAGTGAGCATCAGTCAGAGCATCCAGATGCACAGCCTCCCGCGCGGAAGGGGTCCCATCAAGACAGCGCGCAGCGCAGAGCAGGGTGCTCGGTGCAGGGAGTTGGGTGGGGGAGGGGTGCGGGCAGGCCCGTGTCGCAGGTGGCTCGCCCGCTGCCTGGCTTGGCGCCGTGTATTGATCCCGCCACCGCCGACGCCGCTAGCGGCCGGCCTGTCTACGGATTAATCGCGCGCTCCGCCGATCGCCGCCTCCACCAGAAGTCCTACAAAGCGCTGCCAAGACGCGCAATCGCGTCGCGCTTAAGCCACTTAACGCCGCCGCGCCAGTAGCCGCTGCAGATGACGCAACCTGAAGACAACCGGCGACGGGACGCAGTTAGCGCCACGTTTCAAACGCCGCGCGAACAAGATCCGAGGTATTTAAAGTGGTGCCAAGACATTCGCAAGTCTCAGAAAAAGAGGTATAAGTTGCAGCGAAAGACGGGAAATGTACAATTTGTACAGGAACCAAGACGGAACAATGAGAATGGAAGACCAAGACGGAAGAGCTCGCATTAAAAATGGTGTAAGAAAGGGATAGAGTCTTCCGCCGTTAGACTATACATACGAGACGCAATGACGAGAATAAAAGAAAGGTTCAAGATTGGGATTAAAATTTAGGGTGAAGAGATGCGACTGACAAATATTCGCGGATGATTGGTATCTTCACTGAAATAACAGGACCTGTTAAACAGAATGAGCAATCTAATCAACACAGAATATGGGTTAAGAGTATCGGACAAAGAAAAAGAATGATAAGGAGTAGCAGCAATATCAGCGTCGAAGTTTGGGACAACTACGTAGCGGAAGTGAGCGAATTATTCCAACTTGAAACCGAGGCATAATAAGCAGACTAGCACCGTCAGAGACAGCATCATACACGACCAAGGGAAAGCGAATAGTATAAAAAATTGGTCTTAATTTGAGGAATTAATTTCTGAGAGTGTATTTAGGAGCACAGCATTGTACCAGTGGCGTTCAGCAAGTAATGCAACGCTTTTTCTCAGCCAATTTCGGTTTAAAAAACGCGGAATTCGTTCTGGGACGTCGTGGAATATTCCCGCTTCAGTCCCTACAGTTTCTTGAACTTCCGATAGGTGAAGGGCGCTATACGTAGCCTTCAAAATGGCGTCTGTAAATGAGGTGTGTTCGAAGCAGAGCGCTGTCATGGAGTCTTTTGATGGAAATCACAGCATCGCTGATATTCATGGGCGCTTGCAGAAGATATACGGAGACCTAGCGGGGAACAAAAGCGTCTGTCATCATCGCAACAACGCCGCGAAAACTCTGTCCGATCTCCTTCGTGTCAGCCGGCCGCACAGAGTTGCAATGTTGAAACGTGTGGACTTTGTCATTCGAGGTGATTTACAGGTGCCCGCTGGATTCCTCGCCACCTGACAGAAGACCATAAAAAGCAACGAAGGACAATCTGTGCGGAATTGCTTGCGAGTTACGAGGCGGAGCATGTCTTTTTTTTGTCAAACATCGTCACAGGCGACGAATAATGGGTTCGTCATTTCGATTTCGAACCGGAAACAAACCAGCAATGCATGGAGCGGCGCCACACCACCTCTCCTCGAAAGAAAAGCCGGCCGTAGAGCCGTGCGGTTCTAGGCGTTTCAGTTTGGAACCGCGTGACTGCTGCGGTCGCAGGTTCGAATCCTGCCTCGGGCATGGATGTGTGTGATGTCCTTACGTTAGTTAGGTTTAAGTAGTTCTAAGTTCTAGGGGACTGATGGCCACAGATGTTAAGTCCCATAGTGCTCAGAGCCAGCCAAAGAAAAAGTTTAAAGCCGCACCCTCAGCCGGTAAAGTCACGGCAACGGTCTTCTGGGGCTCTGGGTTATTCTGTTTGATGTCCTCCGTCATGGTGCAACGATCAACTCTGAAGCATTGTGGTACCGTCAGGAAATTGAAGAAACGACTTCAGCGCGTTCATCGCCACAAAAAAAAGCAAAAGAACTCATTTTCCATGACAACGCTTTCCCTCACTGAAGTCTGCGCACCCGAGAGGAGCTCACAAAACTTCATTCGACTATTCTTCCTCATCCATCCTGGCCCGGACGTCGCATCTCCCACCTTCCATCTCTTTGGCGCAATGAAGGATGCAACCAGCTGGAAGCTGTACGTGGATGACAGGGAGGCTACTGAGGCAGCAAGACGTTGGTTCAAATATCTACCAGTAGAGAGGCCCTCCCAATAAGGTGGAGTAAGGCCGTAGCATTGAGCGGAAACAAATATTTTAAAGTAATTTTTTTTCTTCGGGTTTTGTTTCACCGTGACGATGCTGTCGTCGATAGGAAATCTTCTGGCAATGATTTGACTAAGTTTACGTCTGTGGATGGGGTTACCACTTACTGTCTCTGTTGTCATTACTTTAAGGCAGTCCAGTTGGGTGGTTTCCGTCTCAATAGCGTCAGGTTTTTATGTATGTTTTCGTATTGGGTTTCCGATTTAGATACAAGTAGAGTAACCTGCATTTTACCCACACGAATGCGGAAAACCGCCAAAATAAGGCTGGCCTGTATATAACACCTAGGGTTTAACCCAGCGTATCTATTCGATCCGCGATTTGCTTCCCTTTCATATCTAAGCTAGCTTGTCGACTGTTATATAAACAGTCCTGTGGTTAAATCGTACTCTAAGAACGTAGAAACTGCATCTTGGCGGAATCGGGCACGGCTCTGGCATATCTTTTTGACCGATTACTCTGCATTGCTACTTCGATATGAGTAACTAAGAAGCAAAAATATATTATGATGCTTCCTATGAATCTTTACCGACGAATAACTGCTGTTTCACTTCATCAAGTAGTATTTAGATATCTGTGAATCATACGTTGTCGACTGCTGCATCCGTCGAAGCGCTGAATTTTAAGCAAAGGGCAATGAAATATAAACCAATCATAGCGACTAAAAAGGTAATGGCATGTATGCGTGGGTTGGGGTCTCACTGCCCGGACAATGTAGTTTGCAACAGGAGGTCGTGATTTTCGATTCTGAGGTGAACGTCGGGCGTGGAGCAACATTACCGCACTCTAATATCGGGCTCTGTTCCATACTAGTGTGAATACGCGATGGAAGGCACATGCTATCGACAATGGTGATTGTACACGTAAGTAGTAAAGTTGTTCTACACAAGCCAAAACGAGAAAGGCTGAAGTTACACGTACTCTTAACTACTGTCATGTAAAGTTCCGCGCCTAGACGACCTGCAATTGTTCCTATGTTACCACAAAACTCCTTTCTGCTGGAAGTAACCAGACCGCTGGCGAATGTTCAGGTTATTCTATGCTCTGTCGGTAAAAGTCGTCTTTCTAGAATTACAAGCACTTTTTTTTAAGGTGGGGGAATCACAACGAGTCTTAACATGTATTGTATATAGCTGCACACATTAGAAACAGATTTCGTCTGTAACCGCCATAACCGCCAAATAATGCAAAGGAATAATATTTATGGAATTTCCTCGCATTCATTTTGACGATGTAATGCGATTCTTCGTTACTCTTCGTCATTTTTTAAATTTTAATTCACGTTTCCCTGTTTTTTTCTAGTAGTTATTTGTGTTTGCATGTCCGAGTGTCTGTACTTTTTCAAATCGGACTGTCGCGAAGACGGTGGCCAGTTTTTCGTGGACAAAAGTTATTCCAGAACACATTCGACGCCGTTTTGCATTGTAGCTTAATGAAGGGAGTACGATGTGATCTCAGGTTTTCTCGGCGTGATTGGCTAATAATGATCTTCCGGTTGTTCAGCTGTGTAGTTGTTTCCATTTCTGTATAATATTTCGACGACCGACGAGTGATACAAGGAACATCAGCGACACACCCGACTGAAACAACCTAACATATCAGCTGTCGCCGAGCAGCACCTCGAAGATAATCGTGAAATGAAATACGATGAAACCAGTATCGTGGTGCAAACGCCCAGTTTCTGGGACAGCATAATTAATCGAAATAAAGATATCAGAAAACCTGTTAAAAGGTGTGGAGGTTTCAATTTAAATAACGCTTGGGGTCCGGCATTCAATTTATTGAAACGCTGAGGGAATTTTCGTTTCACGGAGTACGAGTGAGTGTTCTATAAAGCAAAATAGCATAAAAGGGTGCAGTGGACATCGGGAATCGAACTCTGCTATAAATAGCGGTCTGAGACCAACAATAGCTCGTTCACAGTGTGGTTGGAGTCCACGCAGCGAGTAAACATAAAAGCAAAACTCGCAGCACCAAGTCGGTTGTCGAAATATTGTGTACAAAATGGAAACACCAACTTGGCAGAGCACTGGAAGACGGCTATTAATTAAGGCAGGATTTCGGACTTCGTACAGAACAAAGATCAAAATGGTTCAAATGGCTCTGAGCACTATGGGACTCAACTGCTGTGGTCATAAGTCCCCTAGAACTTAGAACTACTTAAACCTAACTAACCTAAGGACATCACACACATCCATGCCCGAGGCAGGATTCGAACCTGCGACCGTAGCGGTCGTGCGGTTCCAGACTGTAGCGCCTTTAACCGCTCGGCCACTCCGGCCGGCAACAAAGATCAACACGTAGTTCTCTTAAATACAATGTCACAAACGTAAGACTATTTTCGGGAATAGCCCAACGAATGTTACAATTCCGTTACGGCTTACAATACACATGACTGATCTAGTGGATAACGTGGGAAGCTCTGTTGAGGCAACGTCAGAGGGCCGTAACGAAATGCAGTAAGACCTGACGATAAAATATGCGCATAAATAGGCGCGGGAAGATCCATGCTGTTCGATTACACTATTGACGATATACCGCCGATAATAGTCACAGTCGAAAAACAGTGGGAGTAACCGTATGGGGCGCCTAAAGAGAAATGACGATATAAATGTATTTCATGAAATGTTCTTTTATTTTCACTGTCCGTTTTCGTTACAATAATCACAATGTAAATGTTCATTTATTATTTACGTGTCACGTGTCATATCAATACGGTAATGTTATTAATACAGCCCAATCACAACTAATGAACATCATAATAGCAATCACGTATCTTTACTAAAGAGGTCAACGATACTCATTTGTCCTTCGTAAATTCTGCAGTTCTAATGGGGAAGTTTTAGTAGCATTGGGTTATGACACGGCACGATACGTAAATAGCTACACCTGTCAAAAGCACAAATAAGCACATTTTGCAGCGCGGACTGTCAGTGAGGTTCTAGAAGATACCGACAGGGATGTGGAGACACGGCGATCACAGTGCTGTAGCCAGCTGCGCTAGGTTTCTCGTTTTAGGATCCACGGCCCGAACTGGCCGAACGAGGTGGTCCCACAGATTCTCAACTGAGTTTAAACCCAAACAGTTTGGTGGCCAGACAGTGCGGTAAACTCAGCTTGCTCTCAGAACACTGCGAGCTGTGTGACACGTTACATTGTCTTGCTTGTAGACGCCGTCGTGCCGAGGAAAAACAAACTGCATGTAGGGGTGGACATGAGACCCAAAAATAGATGCATACTTATGTTAATCCACTGTGGCTTCCAGAATGAAGATCACCCAGGGAATGCCACGAAACCATATCCCGGACCACAACGCTCCGTCATTCGGTCTAGGCCTTTTGCTTTCAGACGTTTCATGCCGTACACGCCAAAAGCCATCTTTCCACTGGAGTATGAAACGTGATTCATCTGAAAAGGCCACCTATGGCCACTCAGTGGTATTGGCGTGAAAATTCTAGCCTTCTTCGCTGATGAACAGCAGCATGGGGACATGAACCAGGCGCCCGCTGCGAAGGCCCGTATGCAGCGACGTTAGCTAACCTGTCATTGAGGAGACCTTGCTGGTAGCCCCTTTGTTCATCTGGGTGGCCAGCTATCCATTTTCGCCCGTACACATTTCCTCAGCCGTCTTTCATCCCTGTTATCTCTGGCCCATGGTGCACCAGTTACCTCGTCAGCAGTTTTTGAAAGCACCATTTTGCCATGAACAGTTTACGTCAACCACGGCGGCACAAGAACTGTTTAACTGTTTACGAACTTCGCCGTTTCAGACACGCTTCTACCGTAGCCCCAAAAAAACCAAGGATCGTGCCCACTGCCAGTACTGCCACCTGCCATCTGTGGAACACGCAGGTGCGTGTCATACATTTCATAAAATACTTAACAGCTTTGGGCAATCGCCTTAAAAATTAATTAATCCCTTATGAAAGTATCTATTAAGCACTTTTTTAGAGAGATTAATGAGTTTTTCTCGTCAGTCTGGAATCCTTATCAGTTACATCAGGCAGAGAGAGAGAGAGAGAGAGAGAGAGAGAGAGAGAGGCGCATTTTGTCAAGGACTCGGTTTAGTAAGCGCTTGAAAACGGAGGTGCTCAACAAACTCCAGTGGTCGACGCTCTAAGAGGCGTTGCGCGTCACGTTACAGGTATGGGACGTGGCGCAAGCCCATGATCGGGCTACTGCACTGACTTGGCCACGGCACTGTTAGAGATGAAGGGTGGCGTACCCGTCGCCCCGGTCCAAGATTCATGGTACTCATTTACTAGCGGACTGAGTGGACTTGGGTGGTCCTGCAGGGAATGGTACGACGTTTAGTGGCGTGCGGACTATGGATGTGGATGTATTGATCTATTTTTAGAAGCGATCTTCGGTGTTTGTCCTTTTCCGCTGCCCCCCCAATGGATGGCACCGACTTCCTCTTCAGACATCCGCAGCTTCACACGCAGATCACATCGTGGTTTTCCTTGGCAATATGCCACATCGGTCGCTACCTCAACGTCTGCCTGCCTGCCTGCCAATGCCCGTCACGGCCCTCCTGTCTGGGACGTCGTCCGAGTGGAGTCACGCACGCACGCGCGTGCGATTACTGCGACACACTCGAGAGGACGAGCCGCCTACGCTGAAGTCAACCTTGCCTCGTGCGTCTGTACGAAACCAGTGGCTTTCTTTACACGTATTACAGGGTTTTCTTAGTTTTCTTACTGACTTAAGCCTCGTAGACTTATCTTCTGTGATTTTTTTGACTACGTATTATTTACTAATACTAACCTATAACAGGAATATTAGAAAAGTAATTACGCGCGAAGTTAGCAAAACTGGAATGTAACTATCGCTGTCAAGGTTTTTAAAATGGTTACAAGGCCATCGTAAAACAACTATCGCTCTCACAGCACGCTGGTGAACAATTTTGCATAACGTATCCGGACACCCCCAAAAACATGCGGTTTTCATATTAGGTGCATTGTGCTGCCATCTATTACCAGGTACTTCATATCAGCGACCTCAGTAGTCATTTAGACATCGTGAGAGAGCACAATGGGGCGCTCCGCGGAACTCACGGACTTCGAACGTGGTCATACGTCTGAACGCGAGATTTCCACACTCCTAAACAGCCCTTGGTCCACTGTTTCCGATGCGACAGTGAAGCGGAAACGTGAAGGGACACGTACAGCACAAAAGCGTACGGGCCGACCTCGTCTGTTGACTGACACAGACCGCCGATAGTTGAAGAGGGTCGTAATGTGTAATAGGCAAACATCTATCCTGACCGTCACACAGGAATTCCAAATTGCATCAGGATCCACTACAAGTACTATGACAGTTAGGCGCGAGGTGAGAAAACTTTGATTTCATGGTCCAGCGGCTGCTCGTAAGCCACACATCACGCGCGTAAATGCCTAACAACGCCTCGCTTGGTGTAAGAAGCGTCAACATTGGACGATTGAACAGCGCAAAAATTTACACAATGTGGCGATCCGATGGCAGCGTGTGGGTGTGGCGAATGCCCGGTGAATGTCATCTGCGAGCGTGTGTCGTGCCAACAGTAAAATTCGGAGGCAGTGGTGTCATGGTGTGGTCGTGTTTTTCATGGAGGTGGCTTGCACCCCTTGTTGTTTTGCGTCGCACTATCAAACACAAGCCTACATCGATGTTTTAAGCACCTTCTTTGCTTCCCACTGTTGAAGAGCAATTCGGGGATGGCGACTGTATCTTTCAACACGGTCGATCACCTGTTCATAAAGCACAGCCTGTAATGGAGTGGTTACACGATGATAACATTCCTGTAATGGACTGGCTTGCACAGAGTCCTGACCTGAATCCTATAGAGCACCTTTGGGATGTTTTGGAATGCCGACTTCGTGCCAGGCCTCACCGACCGACATCGATACCTCTCCTCAGAGCAGCACTCCGTAAAGAATGGCCTGCCATTCCCCAAGAAACCTGCCAGCACCTGATTGAACGTATGCCTATGAAAATGGAAGCTGTCATCAAGGCTAAGGGTGGGCCAACACCATATTGAAGTCCAGCATTAGCGATGGATGGCGCCACGAACTTTTAACTCGTTTTCAGCCAGGTGACCGGATACTTTTGATCACATAGTGTAGGTTACTGTTGATAATCTCATGAACGCCACATATCACCGTAGCAGTTATTTAAGCACAAAACTGTTAAAATCGTTCACGTTACTTTAGCATCGTTCCCATGCAGCACGCCCGTTACTGCGTAATTAGCTGATCGCAGACTGATTATGCACTCCCATGATACAGTAGAAAGAAAGGCTACGTTTATCTGCGGTTATTGCGCGCGAATGGCGATGTGAAGAGTTTTTGATAGCACACAGTTCAGGAGCGACGTAATGAGAAAACCAGTTATCGCGTGCTGACATATGTACATATGATCCCCCACCTTCTTAGCCTCCTTCTCCACTTTTTAGTGGCGACTGTCCCGCCGTGTTAGGGCGCGTTTTAAGCTTTTAATTCTGCGTCAGGATGCTCCTGTAACAACAATCCTCACTTACGCTAAGGGAGGCGTGCGGGGAAAACCGCATGAAGAGCCTATAAAAACTGCTTCGACAGCGCATATAGGCCCCGGTTGGCGGCAGTGTGAGCTCCCGGTGGCAGTCGGCCAGGAGATGGGAGGATGTAGTGCGGGTGCTGGCAGGTGAGGGCGGCAACGCCGTGGCGGGGACCGGTTCCCGTGACCCGCAAGGCACCGCCTTTGTCTCACCGACGGCACCGGCTCCAGCACCAGCGCCAGCGCCCGCTTACGTAAGCGGTGGTCCGCGGCGAAGGGCAGTCTAGCCGCGCCACGCAAGGTCGCTGCCCATTCAGGCGCGCGCCGCCCAAATCGCCACTGCTCGCGGCACCGGCCAGTTGCTCAGGGCGCGGTGGAAGACAGAGGAATAAACCGATGTGAGACGTTCTGCGCCACTCATTTGCACGGAAGTGTTTAGCGGAAAAGCCGGATCAATTTGCAGCATATTAAAGAGGAAGTATCATGAAAAACTAATCCAGGGAAATCAAATCCTCACGATGTTTAATCCACTCACGAACAAAAAAGTGCCGCTTACTATTAAAATTCCTAGAGCACAAGTTCGTAGGACAATCAATCAACGTTTTGCTTCGGCGAATCATGAAAGAATTATCCCAATGGCAGGGAAATCTGTAGATGTGATCTACATGTACGGACAAACAAATTATTACTATCTCAGAAAAATTGGATGATTCATCCAAGAGAAAGTGCTTCACAAACTGAGCACGCCAATAACGCGTTGTTCCACCTCTGTCCTTTATGCAAGCAGTTCGGCTTGGCTCTGGTTGATAAAAGTTGTTGGATGTCCTCCTAAGGGATGTGACAAATACTGTCCAATTGGCGCGCTAGATCGTCAATAACCTATGTGGTTTGAGGGCCCTGCCCATCGCGTTCCAACCGTTCTTAATTAGGGAGAGATCTGGCGACCTTGCTAGCCATCGTAGTTAGGCAAGCACAAACTCTCGCGGTGAGGCGGCGGCGATTATCTTGCTGAAGCCTAAGTCCAGAATGGTTTGCCATGACGGGCAACAAAAGAGCGTAGAATATCGTCGACGTACCGATATGCTGTAAGGATGCCGCAGAGGACAACCAAAGGCGACCTGCTGTGAAAACAAATGGCACCCCAGACCATCACACCTGGATGACAGGGCGTGTGGTGTCCCACCGCTGTCTGTGCGTCTCCTGATCTACAGACACGTCTTCGGCTGCAATCTCATCGACAGGAGAAGAATTGTCTTCAGTGACGAGTCCCGCTTTGAACTGAGATCTGATAACCAGCGAAGACGTGTCTTGAGACACTCGGCACAGTGCTGGGGTACCAACCTGTCACTCGCCATGCAGCCCGACACCCAGCAGTCATGGTCCGGGTTGCTATTTCTTTTCATAGCAGACCTCCTTACAGCACAGTGGTACGTCGACGATGTTCTACACCCCGTTTTGTTGCCCTTCATGGCAAGCCATCCTGGGCTTACAGCAAGGTAATGCCGGCGCCTGTCCCCCCCCCCCCCCCCCCCCCCCCCCACACACCGCGAGAGTTTCTACCGCTTGTCTTTGCACGTGCCAAACCCTACTTTGGCTAGCAGGGTTGTTTGGGGTGTTAGGAGCAGAGTCCTCCAATCGTATCGGTATATTGACGATCTAACGCGCTAATTTAACAAAATCTGGTGATCTCTCCAAGGAGGACGTCCAATAACTGTATCAGTCATAAGGACCAGAGAAGGACCAATTCGTTACTGACTTGCTCAGTCTGTGAAGCTTTTTTCCTCTTGAATAAACCATGGATTTTTTCTAAAGTTTAATCATTTGTTTGTGTTTAAAAGTACATAACATCTATCGATTTCCGTCCCATTCAGATGATTCCTCCGTGGTGCGTCGTTGTCTTTTTTCTAATAGTGTATCTCTTAAAATGATCACGAAGGTAAAACTGTAGAGATTCGACGTCATACGGAGGATTACCAGCAGCCGCACACTATTCGCAGACGGAAAAGGAATGACTTGTGTGAGTGAGTGAGTGAGTGAGTGAGTGTGTGTGTGTGTGTGTGTGTGTGTGTGTGTGAGAGAGAGAGAGAGAGAGAGAGAGAGAGAGAGAGAGAGAGAGAGAGAGAGAGAGAGAGAGAGAGAGGTAGTGGGGGGCGTCAGTGATACAGGAAGTAAGCCTACCCTTCGCCACACAGAGTCCAGTTGCTTGGCTATATAAGTGCAGGTTAAAACATTCACTACTAGTCTGAGTGTTAAACGCCCTGTGGCGACCTAATTGCACTCAGATAGTTTTCGAGATCCGGCTCTCGGCTGCAGAACACTAAATAAACGTCGCCTCATATTGGTTCCTCAACATACCGGCAGTAATCTCCACAAAGACACTGCATTTCAAAGCACTATATATAAGAAGCCATAACAAAAATCAACACTAAGTTTCCACGGGAACACAGCTTACTCTAACTACATCTCGGCAAGTCCGCCAACGCAGCTTCAGCTTCTAGCTGCCTAATACTTTGCCTTCCCATAACAAAGTAGTGCGTACGCACCAAGATGCAACACTCACCTACAAGAATCGGAAATAACTTATTAAGCTTTTATTCATTTCTTGTCTTATAGATTATAGTCCCCGTTTCGCTTCCGGGTTACTCGCCAGACACTTTCAGAAGAGATATTTTACCAGTTAAATTTATATCTTTTCCACTTTTACTATATAATCATACTTTCCTCCCTAAATATTAAAACTCATTCGATGGCTTTTAGCGTAATGTCCTAACGAAACTCCCTCGGCATCGCCTAATTTAATTCGAGTATACGCCTATCCTTGTGATTCTTTTGCTGAAACTCATTTTACAACCGTTTTCCAAAAGTGCTATCAGTTCCATTCAACTACTCTTCTAAAGTACATTTCCAAACGAAGGAGGAAGCACACGTCCTATTTTAACTAAGCCCAGTCCATATTAGGAATCCTTCGATACCAGTGGTTATCTATCACTTCATTCATTAAAAATTATAAATTCGTAAATTGGTTTACATGTCAACCATATACCTTATGAATTGTTGTCAATAGATATCAATAGAATAATTCTGAAGCCAACATGAAACATATCGATGTTAATTTTATAAAGTTATTTACAATCTTGTTTTCACTAAATTTTTAGTACAGGTAAGGTCACCATTTACCTTTTACGATTTTGGAGAGCTACACATTTCTTTGCTCAGGAAAAACTCTGGACAGCAATCATACCCTAAGAAGACAACGAAGCCAACATACTATTAGCTAAGTATCAGATTTATCAGTTCTTTCAACATTAAGCAAAATGACGAACATTTGTAAAAATTGATGCGTCATTGGTTACGTGATCACTATTGACAGGTCATTTCACAAGCGGCACAGTAGCATTGGGTGCATCGTGTGGTATGGCTCAGCTACACGTTGAGAACTTAGGCCTCCGCTTTTAATTTGGCGAGGCACACGATGATGCAACTTCAAAACGATATACAGGTCGTATATTCCTACGGATCGCTTATTGATTTCTTTTAGCAATTCTGCCCTTTGTTATTACCAAAATCTAATTACTTCCACATTACTTAAACTACATTCACAATAAACATTATGATTTGGAACGCGTCAATTAAGCAAAAGGTCGCAGAGACAACATGTTGCTCATTATAGGTTTGTGATTGGGGAGAAAGCTTAGGACTGCTTTTTATAACACTTTTGCTGTCTCCGTCAGCCGTTTAATTTCAATGGGTTCTACGACTAAGTATTGCACACCTTTGTGTCTCCAATACTAGATTCATAAAACCATTTGTAACATTTTATCAACCAGTCACGTCCGAGTCTTCAGCAGCTATAAGAATTCTTTCCCAAGCGCACCTGTAAGTATTGTTAAAACAAGTAAAACATCAACACAACCAACAGTTCGTTCAAGTAATTTACGCATCTTAAAGTATTTACCAAAAACATGCAACTGACTTGTGTTTCAAGTGCACGATGCGGCATTTTCGCATCTGCTGAAACCCATCGAGCCGATAGTATCCAAAAACCTCAAATAGCCCATCTAAAGTCAAGTCGTTGGAGATACACTGAATCGCCCGTGCTCAATTAGTCCAACGTTTCAGTACACTCTACGGTCGTTAAATCAAACAATAGGTGGTCAAAAATGAACTGATAGTTCCAGCTGGTTTTTGTTAAGGAGTCAATCGTTATACACCTAAATTGCACTACGAAACGAGAGCAGTTTACCAAGTTCTACGCCCTAATAGGCGCCTAAATATCCGCTGGGTTTCTCGGAGTTTCTTAAAGCTGTCCTCAACAATGTTCTACAGGCCGTAAAACTGGCGTGTCTCGTGTGTGTGTGTGTGTGTGTGTGTGTGTGTGAGAGAGAGAGAGAGAGAGAGAGAGAGAGAGAGAGAGAGAGAGATCTTAAGGCAAACAATGTAACCATTCTCAAATTGTTAGTATCAGCTCTACTCGACGGATTGGCAATGAATCATTGTAGCGAATAGAGCTGCAGTGTAGGTTACTTCCAAAGTCTGAAGAGGTCGTGTGATCTCGGAAATTACCCTCCAGTCATCTGCGCCACATGGTAGCTACAGTCGAGCCGACGAAATCTTTAAGAGATGTTAATAGCACGCAAAGCAGTAGGTGGCATCAGCAAATATGCCCCTGCCATATTAATCGCAAGTTGTTCTGCGGTAGGCAGTGGCCACAAGTACGTAAGTACGTGCCGACTATGAACGCGCCAGGCGCGCCGCTACGTCAGCAGTGACTTTGCGATAACCGCACGCCGGGCCGGCGGAAGGACTTGACGCTGCCAGAACTTGTTGGCGTGCCAGTCCCTGTAGCGCAGGGGATAGCGCGTTGGACTTCTAATCCAAAGGTCGCGGGTTCGATTCCCGCCAGGGATGCACATTTTTAACCGGCACAGTTGATTGGAAAATAAACATGCAATTTCATTGCAAATGAAACTATGAGCTAATTGTAAAAAGATCTACCGCAAATGTAGTGCCAAAATCTGTAATTGGCAGCTATATAGCTTACTGGAAGTGTAGAGAACGAACTTTGTGGTACCAATAACTGCACTATCAGGAAACATTTGCAGACACTTTTTGGCGCTACGAACTTCACATGTTTTTGCCTGAAGTCCATGAGAGAAGAGTGCGTTCTTTACACCCATGTTGCTCGTTCTTGTTAATGTGTCTTATTTTACTCTCGTTTCAAGCTGTTCCTAGTTTTGGAAAAACCAACATAACACAGAGACTTAGTACAACTATTTCTGCTAACAGCCGCACGTGGGCTGCACATTAAGACCTCTACATCGACTTGTTCGTACAGCACAGAAGTAATGGAGATGCGCATGGAGACCTCTATGTCAATTTGTTTGTATAGCACAGTAATGACTCATGCAAGTATATAGTCTTTCTGATAGGACCATTCCTGCAAAACAAATGTCGTAAGAGCAAATGTCATTGTGAAATCTTTGGAACTTCAGTGTAGAAATGTA
This sequence comes from Schistocerca americana, assembly GCF_021461395.2. NCBI lineage: Eukaryota > Metazoa > Arthropoda > Insecta > Orthoptera > Acrididae > Schistocerca > Schistocerca americana. The sequence goes on from NC_060125.1 coordinate 406,283,227, forward strand.
CCACTGATAAAGAAACCAATCTTCTCGAATCTCCAGTCAAATGTTCAGTGCTCAGCGACTGCACAAAATGTCCTCATTTCCTCATATGGAACGGATTTAGAAATATTTTTCTATCGTATACAGTAACCACTACTGCTAAAATCTTTTACACTGTTAATGTGCCCTGTCTTCTGAAGGAACGCGTTTGGAACATTCATTTTCTCACCCTACCCACAAGCGCTGCGACTGTTTTGTTTACCGCAGCCTGCGTGTTTACAAGAGCCTTGACACGTACTGGAGGGAGTCCCAGCATCTGCTGCGACCAGTTTCTGTACAAACAATGTTAACTGGTCACCTATGCGCTCTTAATTATTGAAATTTCATCTGTTTCTGACAAATTAGCCACGTCTTCGTAACATTCGATAAGATCTGTTTAAAACAATTATCTCGCTGAGCTGTCATACTACTGATGAGATCTATGAATAAAAAGTACGCAGTAATAGTGTGACGTTTTGTTAGTGTGCTAGAGCACAGCATTGCACAAGTGACACAGGAAAGCAATGCCTCGCCTCCGCTCCGCCCCAGCCTAGTGCTGTTTATCTTTGGAAGCTCGCAGAGAAGAGCGCGCAGTGCACACGTGGTGGCCGCCGCGTGGCAGCGAGCGCCACGCCTGTCCTTTGTTCTGGCTGAACGTGCTGAGGCCTAGCAGGCGGTGCCATCTGCACCGCGCAATGCCAAACTATCAAACACGGCTTGCAATTATACCTCATTGGCATCGGCGGGAACAATACAAGGAATTGCTCACTGTGTTGTCCAAGGGAGATTACGGATGGCGTGCTTTCACATCCAGCAGTCTAAATATACCATGTAAACCACACATCCACTACAACTATTTTGATGATCAAAATACTTGAATAATATTTCAAAATGAAATACACGACCTTTATGAATAATTTTAGTTGACTTTAAATGCGAGCATTTACGGTTAGGCTTTACCGTGACTTATTGACATTAAATGAAACAACAAGTTTGCTGTTACCAGTCACTGTTTATTTATCTCCACGACGCGTTGCAAAGGTTTGAACCTCCGTCATCAGGGTACAGTAAATTTGTTAGTATGTGTGTGTGTGTGTGTGTGTGTGTGTGTGTGCGTGTGCGTGTGCGTGTGCGTGCGTATGTGTTTTCGATTTTCCTCCAAAAAATCTTCACACAAGCTTGTTGTTTCACTCAATTTTAGTTGCTTCTATATTTTTTGGGAGAGTAGTGTTCTCTAAAATGCTGTCATTTGTGAATTGCTGTTCGCTGAAAATAAGTATGAATGTGATTCTGTGAGAGCAAATTGGAATACCAATGTCATTCACGCTTTACTCCGAAAGATATGCAAGTGAATCCTGAAATCCCACGCGAAGAAGGTAACTGCGTTTGCATCTTGTCTCCATAGTAAGCAAACACAGTAAGCAAACAAACGCCTGACTTCTGGCAAGTTTGTCATTCAGTCAGATTTACTCCTATGATTATAATGCGATGCAAATTTTGACGAATGTAAGCATTTAGGAGAAATTCGTCTGGAAGGATGATTTTTAAATTTTTTTCTGTGAACAATCCCTAGTCATTCTCTGCCTGTGTACTACCTGTACAATATCCAAAAAGGGTTCTTCGGTTTCCCCATTTATCTGGTTACCCAAAATGATTCTATTTCGTTTTAGTCTGAAACGGATAAAAACCTACTCCGAACGCTCCACGGACAGCGTTTCTGGGATATCTGCAGTGATTCATAAGGATGCTATACATCTACTTGTACTCTGGAAGCCACATTACAGCGTGCGGCGGAAGATACTTCTCATACCCCTGTCCTTTTCTCTCTTCCCTGTTCCATAATGAATGGCACGTGGGACGAACAACTATCCATAAGCCCTAATTTCTCTAGTTTTCAACTAAATCCTTAGTGCTACGCAATGTCTATGTTGTAGCGCCCGCCTTTTGGAGTTTGAGCATCTCAGTAACTGCCGACTAAAAGATCCAGTGATGAAGCGCGCCTGCCTGCCTCTCTCTCTCTCTCTCTCTCTCTCTCTCTCTCTCTCTCTCTCACTCAATTAATCCAGCTTGCTATCGTTCCCAGACCAATGATGGTCGCTCAAGACTTGGTGAAAAATTGTTTTCTAAGCCACTTCTTTCGAGGATGAATTACATTTCCATGACAGTCTCCCAATGAATCTCGACTTGGCACCTGCTTTTCCTACAACTTGTTACAAACCGTTTTAAGCAGCTTAAATATTCTACTTCGGTTACCCTTTTCAATGATCTGCCGCGAATACTGCAGTGGGCAAGTAGTGCATCTCTTCGTCTATCTATGTGCTCGATGTCTTATTTATTTACGCGCTCACGGTCAACTGCCAGTCCATGCACCAACCATCAACACTAGTTTTCTGCGGCCTTTTAGCATTGCAACCTTCTTACAGACAACAGCGTTTGTCCGCTAACAGCCTCCTAAATTATCTACTACATCAGTGGTTCCCGACCTGAAGGTAATTACCCCCTGAGTGATAAAATGAAATTTTCTGAGACGTAAAAACAAAAGTGTTCAGTTGTGGTTTGATCACGAAACTAAATTATTTTAACATATCAGAATCATATCACTATTTATTAACACTATAATACTGATTAAAAGGTTAATAATACATTTCTTTTCAAATACTAGCGTTAACGCACGACAATATGGTGAAGTATATAGCTTGTGAAACGAATATATGAACAACATTTTCCTCACATAATCCAGCTACTTAACACATACTTTGTACCATGACTATGACAGTAAAACTTATACACATACCTCGCATATGCTTAAACAAGTCATGAAAATGCCTCGCAGTTGTACGTAGTTCCCACAATGGAACATAAATTGCTTCAATATTGCAATATTGATTTCATAACAGATAAATGAACTGACAGCGCTACAAAACAGTGACTACTGTGGCATACATATTATTATTATTATTATTATTATTATTATTATTATTATCTTTCACTTTCTCAGACGTTAAGTCCGGTTAAAAATGGAGTGACGCGGACCTTGATCAAGCGTCACTTCCTTTTAACTGTACAGTATGTGTTATATTGCATTTAGGAACTTTCGGGTAATTGAACATGTATCAATAATTAAGGATTTCTGTAGTTGTATATACACTCCTGGAAATTCAAATAAGAACACCGTGAATTCATTGTCCCAGGAAGGGGGAAACTTTATTGACACATTCCTGGGGTCAGATACATCACATGATCACACTGACAGAACCACAGGCACATAGACACAGGCAACAGAGCATGCACAATGTCGGCACTAGTACAGTGTATATCCACCTTTCGCAGCAATGCAGGCTGCTATTCTCCCATGGAGACGATCGTAGAGATGCTGGATGTAGTCCTGTGGAACGGCTTGCCATGCCATTTCCACCTGGCGCCTCAGTTGGACCAGCGTTCGTGCTGGACGTGCAGACCGCGTGAGACGACGCTTCATCCAGTCCCAAACATGCTCAATGGGGGACAGATCCGGAGATCTTGCTGGCCAGGGTAGTTGACTTACACCTTCTAGAGCACGTTGGGTGGCACGGGATACATGCGGACGTGCATTGTCCTGTTGGAACAGCAAGTTCCCTTGCCGGTCTAGGAATGGTAGAACGATGGGTTCGATGACGGTTTGGTTGTACCGTGCACTATTCAGTGTCCCCTCGACGATCACCAGTGGTGTACGGCCATTGTAGGAGGTCGCTCCCCACACCATGATGCCGGGTGTTGGCCCTGTGTGCCTCGGTCGTATGCAGTCCTGATTGTGGCGCTCACCTGCACGGCGCCAAACACGCATACGACCATCATTGGCACCAAGGCAGAAGCGACTCTCATCGCTGAAGACGACACGTCTCCATTCGTCCCTCCATTCACGCCTGTCGCGACACCACTGGAGGCGGGCTGCACGATGTTGGGGCGTGAGCGGAAGACGGCCTAACGGTGTGCGGGACCGTAGCCCAGCTTCATGGAGACGGTTGCGAATGGTCCTCGCCGATACCCCAGGAGCAATAGTGTCCCTAATTTGCTGGGAAGTGGCGGTGCGGTCCCCTACGGTACTGCGTAGGATCCTACGGTCTTGGCGTGCATCCGTGCGTCGCTGCGGTCCGGTCCCAGGTCGACGGGCACGTGCACCTTCCGCCGACCACTGGCGACAACATCGATGTACTGTGGAGACCTCACGCCCCACGTGTTGAGCAATTCGGCGGTACGTCCACCCGGCCTCCCGCATGCCCACTATACGCCCTCGCTCAAAGTCCGTCAACTGCACATACGGTTCACGTCCACGCTGTCGCGGCATGCTACCAGTGTTAAAGACTGCGATGGAGCTCCGTATGCCACGGCAAACTGGCTGACACTGACGGCGGCGGTGCAAAAATGCTGTGCAGCTAGCGCCATTCGGCGGCCAACACCGCGGTTCCTGGTGTGTCCGCTGTGCCGTGCGTGTGATCATTGCTGGTACAGCCCTCTCGCAGTGTCCGGAGCAAGTATGGTGGGTCTGACACACCGGTGTCAATGTGTTCTTTTTTCCATTTCCAGGAGTGTATATGTTTGGATGTAGCTGTATTGCATTGATGTACTGGTGGATATTGTGTGGTATGACTCCTGTAGTTGATAGTATAATTGGTATGATGTTAACTTTATCCTGATGCCACATGTCCTTGACTTCCTCAGCCAGTTGGGTGTATTTTTCAATTTTTTCTCCTGTTTTCTTTTGTATATTTGTTGTATTGGGTATGTATATTTCGATTAGTTGTGTTAATTTCTTGTTTTTATTGGTGAGTATGATGTCAGATTTGTTATGTGGCGTTGTTTTATCTGTTATAATGGTTCTGTTCCAGTATAATTTGTATTCATCATTCTCCAGTACATTTTGTGGTGTATACTTGTATGTAGGAACGTGTTGTTTTAAAAGTTTATGTTGTAAGGCAAGCTGTTGATGTATTATTTTTGCGACATTGTCATGTCTTCTGGGGTATTCTGTATTTGCTAGTATTGTACATCCGCTTGTGATGTAATCTACTGTTTCTATTTGTTGTTTGCAAAGTCTGCATTTATCTGTTGTGGTATTGGGATCTATAATAATATGCTTGCTGTAATACCTGGTGTTTATTGTTTGATCCTGTATTGCAATCATGAATCCTTCTGTCTCACTGTATATATTGCCTTTTCTTAGCCATGTGTTGGATGCGTCTTGATCGATGTGTGGCTGTGTTAGATGATACGGGTGCTTGCCATGAAGTGTTTTCTTTTTCCAATTTACTTTCTTCGTATCTGTTGATGTTATGTGATCTAAAGGGTTGTAGAAGTAGTTATGAAATTGCAGTGGTGTAGCCGATGTATTTATATGAGTGATTGCTTTGTGTATTTTGCTAGTTTCTGCTCATTCTAGAAAGAATTTTCTTAAATTGTCTACCTGTCCATAATGTAGGTTTTTTATATCGATAAATCCCCTTCCTCCTTCCTTTCTGCTTAATGTGAATCTTTCTGTTGCAGAATGTATGTGATGTATTCTATATTTGTGGCATTGTGATCGTGTAAGTGTATTGAGTGCTTCTAGGTCTGTGTTACTCCATTTCACTACTCCAAATGAGTAGATCAATATTGGTGTAGCATAAGTATTTATAGCTTTTGTCTTTTTTCTTGCTGTCAATTCTGTTTTCAGTATTTTTGTTAGTCTTTGTCTATATTTTCCTTTTAGTTCTTCTTTAATATTTGTATTATCTATTCCTATTTTTTGTCTGTATGCTAGATATTTATAGGCATCTGTTTTTTCCATCGCTTCTATGCAGTCGCTTTGGTTATCCAATATGTAATCTTCCTGTTTAGTGTGTTTTCCCTTGACAATGCTATTTTTCTTACATTTGTCTGTACCAAAAGCCATATTTATATCATTGCTGAATACTTCTGTTATCTTTAGTAATTGGTTGAGTTGTTGATTTGTTGCTGCCAGTAGTTCTAGATCATCCATGTATAGCAAATGTGTGATTTTGTGTGGGTATGTTCCAGTAATATTGTATCCATAATTTGTATTATTTAGCATGTTGGATAGTGGGTTCAGAGCAAGGCAGAACCAGAAAGGACTTAATGAGTCTCCTTGGTATACTCCACGCTTAAGCTGTATTGGCTGTGATGTGATATTATTTGAATTTGTTTGGATATTAAGTGTGGTTTTCCAATTTTTCATTACTATGTTTAGGAACTGTATCAATAAGGATCTACTTTGTATATTTCCAATATTTGTAGTAACCATGAGTGGGGTACACTATCAAAAGCTTTTTGGTAATCAATGTATGCGTAGTGCAGCGACCTTTGTTTAGTTTTAGCTTGATATGTCACCTCTGCATCTATTATCAGTTGCTCTTTACATCCTCGTGCTCCTTTGCAACAGCCTTTTTGTTCTTCATTTATAATTTTGTTCTGTGTTGTATGTGTCATTAATTTCTGTTTAATGACTGAAGTTAATGTTTTGTATATTGTTGGTAGGTATGTTATGGGGCGATATTTAGCTGGGTTCGCTGTGTCTGCTTGATCTTTAGGTTTCAGATATGTTATTCCGTGTGTAAGTGTATCAGGGAATGTGTATGGGTCTGCAATGTAACTGTTAAATAAATTTAGTTAAATGTGAATGTGTTGAGGTGAACTTCTTTAACCAGAAATTTGCTATTTTATCATTTCCAGGGGCTTTCCAATTGTGAGTAGAATTAATTGCTTGGGTGACTTCATGTTGCAAAATTATCACTTCAGGCATTTGTGGTATTATCTTGTATGTGTCTGTTTCTGCTTGTATCCACCGTGCATGCCTGTTATGTTGTACCGGGTTTGACCATCTGTTGCTCCAGAAGTGTTCCATGTCTGTTATGTTTGGTGGATTGTCTATTTTAATGTGTGTGTTATCTATTATCTGGTAAAATTTCTTTTGGTTTGTGTTGAATGTTTGGTTTTGTTTCCTTCTATTTTCACTTTTTTTGTATCTTCTGAGTCGTTTGGCTAATGCTTGTAATTTCTGCTTCTTTTCGTCTAATTGCTCTGTCGCTTCTTGTTGTGAGATTTTACCTAACCTTTTTCGTTTTTTTTCCGAGATTTCATTTCTTATAAATTGTGTTAGCTGTCCGATGTCTTTTCTCAGTTTTTCTATTTTGATCTGTATCCTGTGTTGCCATGCTGGTTTTGTGGGTTTCTTCTGTGTGTTGGTTGGTTCTGATCTCTGCCTAGTGTGTATATTTAGTGTAGTGAGTGCTCCTATATAAATCAGTAGTTGTAACTCTTCCATAGTTGTGTTTTCATTTATTTTGTTGTGTATGATTGTGTTGATAGTTTTTATTGTTGTTTCGACTTGTGGGTTATTTGGTGGTCTATGCAAGAATGGTCTAATGTCTGTATTTGTGTCTTTGTATTCTATATATGTTAGCTGAAATTTATCTTCTATATCTAACATCTGTGTCACTTCCTTATTATTATTATTATTATTATTAATGGTAGCCGCCAAACAAAGCTTTGACAGACTGAAGTCTTCCAGTTTCTACCAGATAAGAACTACAGAATCTAGTAACGAAGTGCTTTACAAACAGTAGGAATAAGTATACGGCACATATTTTGATTCGGTTGATTTTAGATGGGGGTTCAGGGTGTTGGTGAAATATGAGTGGCTGGAAGGGGAAGTGGGGCAGAGAGAGAGCATGTTTTGTAACATGCGTCTACCCTCAATGCGGATAGTTAGCTTCATTTTCTGTGGAGGAGTTTTACCTGCGATGCACAGTTTGGTTTATCTTCCAGTAAAAAAGGTTATCGGAAATAAGCAGTACCAACCGTTTCATGACTCACTAATTCGTGATTTAATGAAACATTTACAAAAACTAAAAATTTGTCGTTTGTCATTTTAAAAATAAAGATGTTCAAAGAGAAACATTCTTACCCTACAGTTCAGTTAGGCGCTACTGTTGTTGGTGGGAAGAGGAAGGAGGTACTACTTAATATCTGACTGTGAACAGTAACGACCCTGTAACGCTCCCTTGGGGCACTCCCGAAATTACGTTTAATTCAGTCTATTTTTGTTGCGTTAAAGACGACGTGCTGAGTTCTATCTGCAAGGATGTCCTGAATCCAATCATAAAACTGGTCTGACAGACGGTAAGCTCGTATTCAGTGCAGTAAACGACACAGCAGAGCTGTCCCGGGTGCCTTTACAATTTCAATTAACACGCCATCAATTCAAGTGCCTTTACCAAAGGCTTCAGTCTCTTGCCCACAATTTAAGATATTAACAAAAATGCATGCTCTACAAAGAAGCAAATCATAGGACAGCTGTTGCAGGTGGCAGATATTTACGTACGCGGTACGGTACCGCTGTACTAGGCGATGTATCGTTTTGTGACTAAACTTTTCTAGTTGTTGCATTTGAAACGGAAGAGCAGAATTCGCCTCTGTAATACAGACGAGGGTAAACTTGAGTTTTATAGAATGGGTCGTTTACCGCAGTCCCACCTTGCACCAAATTAACCGCCTCTCCCGCCTGTTAGTGTGACTTCCGGAGGTGCCAACCGACAAGCCAAGCCAAGCCGCCTACGGCAGAAATAGACGGCCGTTACGTGCTAAGCAGCGCCACCGACGCTGCACTGGCACCGCCCATCCCGGTACCAGAGGAACCGTTGCACCATTTGGCACGACACTGCCGCCAGAGTTCACAGAGTACTTACAGAGTAGGCAGCTGTGGGCAACTGGCATTACCTGCAACCAAAAGAAACGACACATTAGAAATCAAGTACAGAATCATGCCTCTGATTCATTATGGTCAGAAAACTATGCAACATTCCGCTGCTGCATTATTTACATCGGCTACCATGGATGTACAATACATCTCTTTACATATCAAATACCGTTCATTTTATAGGTCTTTCTCCATATCAACCACACGTTTGTGGAACAAACTGTCCTATAATGTGTGTCTTATCCAAAACCACTCTGCGTTCAAGACGAGATTAAAACTTCAGCTGTTATCACCGTTTCCTATCGGCATATCAAAGCCGCTTTCCCTCTGTCAAACACGGCACCATTATTGCCGCCGCACTGTAAACTATCTGTGCTTTTCCCATCTCTTTCTGTTTTCTTTTTCCATCTCTCTCTCTCTCTCTCTCTCTCTCTCTCTCTCTCTCACCAATCAACTTCTTGGTCCACTTTGGTTCATTCTGTACTGTTACCCAAAGTTTCTGTTAAATTCGACAGGAACGTAGTGTGGAAATTGCTTATCACGATTTTAATGAAACTGTCTTCATCATGATTATTATTATGTGTATTCCTGCTGCACTACACTCACGGTAATGCTGACACACTAACGAGGTCTGCTTACATGTGGGAAGCATGAAAGTGCTAATCTTGCCCGACGAAACAAATGCATAAGTAAATACATAAAGACTAATGGAATTAGATTAGGAAAGGAGACAAAGTAGTACGAGTTTTGTTATTTGGGCAACGAAGTAACAGGTGACGGCTGAAGTAGAGAGGATATAAAATGTGGACTGGCAATGGCAAGAAAGCGTTTCTGGAGAAGAGACATTGGTTACGATCGAATACGGATTTGAGTATTAGAAGTCTTTTCTAAAAGTACGTGTCTTGAGTGTAGCCATGTATAGAAGTGAAATGTAGACGATAAACAGTTTAGCCAAGGACGAATAGAAGCTTTTGAAATGTGGTGCTACAAATGAATGCTGAAGATTAGATGGGTAGATCGCGTACTAATGAGGAGCTAATGAATAAAATTTATGTGAAAAAGTGTGGTACAATCTGACTAGAAGAAGGGAACTGCTGACAGGGCACATTCTTTGACATCAAGGGATCACGAGATTAATACTGGAGGGAAGTGTGGAGAGCAAAGGTCGTAGAGGGAGACGAAGAGGTGAGCATAGTAAGTAGATTCAGATTGATGTACGTTGCAGCAGTTACTCGGAGACGAGATCTGCACAGGATAGAATAGCATGGAGAGCTGCATCAAAAACCAGTCTTCGGACCGAAAACAGAGATTTTCTGCCCCACAGTGATATGATCGCATCACTGGAAACAACAGTACAAAACATTTTCATCTGCGTGGGAAACAACAGCAAAAAAATATTTGCATGTATTCAATCTTCGATAATGCACAGATGATACGCACTTCGTAACTACATTAAGTATGGCGAAAACGCTAGGGTATCGCTGCTGCGAGCAACGTGTTTTGCTTTGTCCCTGATGCCGGAAGTCTCTTTGGTTGGTTTTAAACATTCGTGCAAACACCTAATACGAAACACGTGTATCTGCAATAGGTCTTTCGTCTGAATACACCTCATCACGAACATGGAAAAAAAAATTTTCGAAGGTAATATTAATGGGTATGGACTCTTTACGGTATAATATAGAAGTAACGGGAGAAGGGTCAGAAGACGCTGTGCCCCTAGAAGTACATGATACGAGACATCCGACTCGATAAATTGGCTATTAGTGGTCGGCTGCTATCATTAGCAGACTACCGCTGTTGTACAGCCAACAGAAGGCCCACATGACCACATAATGAAATCTTCCTGTAATGAAACCTTCCAGAAAGGGCAGCGGTTCTCTATTTACATACGGCATATGCACAACGGTCCGCCGTTAGCAATCAACCGGTGTTCGCGTGAACATCGTTATGCGCCCTTTTCTCGTTCTGTGTGTGTGTCCTTGGAAGACTATAATGGTGAAATACAGACTTCGGTAGCACTTTTCAACCATCTGTCGCATGTTCTTTATCCGAAGTCTGCAAGGTTTTTTTTTTTAAATAGTTGCCGCCATCCAGTTGGCTACAGACAGTTGGAGTGATATCCGTAGTGGGCAATTATTACATTTTTAGGATAAAACTTCTTTTTATAACCCGCTCATAATTTTATATGAAACGAGGTTTCATGTTTATGTTCCAACTAACTGTGCATCCTTTGACGGAACCGATCCCGCGACCTTTGGATTACAAGTGTGCTACTAGGCCTAGCAGTCCAACAAAACAATTTTAGTGTAACTTTTCTAACGTCATAGACCCGTTTTCTCAATGTTGCAGCGGTTTCAAAATGACAACAGCGGGCATGAGAGATTACGTCGGTAAAATATGACAGGTGTCTCATTTGTGAAGTCAAAGATGGGTAGCTATATCAGTTTCTAGTCAAAACGGGCGTCGCGAACAAGACAAGATGTGAGCCAAGAAAAACTTTTAATGTGAGATTTTACCATACACTGCTTGAGATTTCCCCTATTTATGCCAGATTCTGAAAGGTTCAGAGGTTGCTTTTGCACAATATTGATCCTATTACTGGGAATTAACTGGAGAGCTCAACGTGGTACGTCCACTCACCCACTTGCAGCTTCAACTCAGGCCCATTCAAATCGTTTTGTGGTACACAAACACCTGAGTATCTGAAGGGAGTAAGCAAGTGCGAGGTTAATTTCGGGGAAGGCGGCTCTGTTGGCTGCGTCGCTGCTTTCTCAGGAGTGCTGTGAGATTCGTCGGCACATGCATCAGACGCGCATGCAACGCTCGACCTTGGGTTCCACAGCGGGAGTGCCGTATCGGTAGTTACGCAATGCATCAACTCCCCCGTCCTCAAGTCAAAAGCCACTGGACCTTCATGTCAGTTCAGGGAGCGCCATGGGTTTTACTTTGTAACTCTGTGTAGGTTGTTTCATCTAGCAGTTCCCTTTCCCCTATTTAACATATTGTGTTCGGCGATTACATTTGAGACGTAGCAATAGTATCAGCGGCCAGCCCGACAGTATGTTTTCAGTTTCCAAGCTGTTAGATTGCTTGAACAAAGTGATGATCATCACATATTGCAAAAACACTTTCTTTAGTTTTCAGGACTCTTATCCGCTGTCAGCGGTCAGCAGCTCGTCGGCTGGTGGCAAACTTCCGGACATAAGCGTCGATGATGTCACGCTGTAAGGGGTCCTAAAGTATCCGCTTGGTACTGTTTCCTACATAATGGTGAATTATCGGAAAAAAGCACGACCCAGCTCCGGTCGAATCTCGAACGTAGATGGAAGAATGTTGTGAAATCATCCTTCCATTATTTCGCAACATTTTACAACAACGAGCAAAAGGAAATGTGCTGTCACATTTCACGAGCTCAGGTTCACAGCCGTGATAAGAAAAAATGTGTAAAATGTACCGAAATAGATCAGGAAGTACTCTTCAACTACGTGCTACATAACGAACGAATGCGTGAATGATAGGCTGGGATACTTTTATGCAGTGTAGGTGTATCAGTCTCAGGGCAGCTATTACGAGAGTGCGCTGAGAAGTAATGCCTCCGAATTATTTGTGAACTCTCTTCAAGCATTTTAAATAAAACAAACGTCATTAACATTCAACATTTTTATTATTCACGTCTACTTATAGCCCTCGGCCGCTACAGGACTCCTAACTGTAGTGTGTAATTTGGCAGTGTAGAATGTAACTGTCTCGGCGCGTGAGAAACAGCCTGCGGTAATCTAGTTTCGAAATATAAGACTTCATCAACACGCTCTCCTTGAGAATGACAGTCCAGACCAAACACGAGCGCTGCGACACCCGCAAAACTCCGACGCTTAGGGTTCACAGTCATTACAGTCCCGACTTGGTCCTATCTGATTTCCATCTTCATCCAAAACTTAACGAACAACTTCGAAATTTGGAAATTTGTGGTAAGGTCTTACGCGACCAAACTGCAGAGATCACTGTCTACACACTACTTAATCTAACTTACACAAACTTACACTATGGACAACACACACATCCATGCCCGACGGAGGACTCGGGGACCTCCGACGGGGGAAGCCGCACGGACAGTGACAAGACGCCTGAGACCGCGCGGCTTCCCCGCGCGCAGCCAAACACCTTCGAAGACTTCAGTTTGATAGTGATCAAGCGCGGTGCAAGCAGAGGTGAAGTTGCGGCTCTGCCTACTATGTCAAATATTCTGCAGTGACGTTATCAACAAATGGGTGTCTACTGGAAAGAAATGCGTTCGTCGCCAGAGAAATAAATATGCAGACATGAAGGTTAGAAAGACGTACACTGTTAATAGCGCTTTTTTTAAGGCTTTAAGTATTATCAGATAAAAATTCGGAGGTATTACTTTTCAGCACGCTCTCTTATCTAGACAGTCGTTCACACTTTCGTCGTGTAACGTGTAATTTACAACTTCCTGCTATACCTTTCTAGGAGTAACTTAACTATATATGGGACTACAAACACCCCGAAGTACGAATACGAGCAATGAACCGGTCCGAGAAACTGTGCTACGGACATGGCGCGTGCGTCTTGGCGCCGCTCTGCATTTCTTGCGCTATCGTTTCCATTCGACTAGGCTCCAGCACGCTTGTCGTCCCGAATCTAATTCGCCTTCACGTTTCAGTTGTGAATGCAACAAAATAAATAAATAAATAAAAGACCGAGCTCGCTGAGTGCCGTTCCATATACCACATCTAAGCTATTTATTTTGTCCAACAAGTAGTTGCAACATATACGAAGCTTAATGGTTCCATTTGAACTTAGTAAGGGAGATAAGGTACACGGCTCCGTACTTCGAAGGAACATTCCTGATAATTAGTTTCTTCTGCTTTATATTTCAAAGTTATAAATTGCCTAAGCAACTAGACAGAGCACTACGGGTAATACTACGTTCAACTGTGCGAATATTTTACAACTAAACTTAAGCCAACAAATGAGTAGTGACTGCCAAGATTTTCTCGACAGAATGCGTACACTGCTCAATATGTTCTTGCACGTTTAGGCGTGTTGACAATTTCTTGATTTACACTCAATATTTCGTCGACCGATAAATACAACGGGGTCAGGCATCAAAATAGTGCACGTAAAAATGAATCGCCAACCCATCCACAAGTCAGTCTTCTGCTCTGTGAATGAGAAACAACTTTAACGACAAACCGTTCAGCAAAGTTTGGTGAGCATCGTATTCCTGACATTGCAATAATACATCTACATCTACATCCATACTCCGCAAGCCACCTGATGGAGTGTGGCGGAGGGTACCTTGAGTACCTTTATCGGTTCTCCCTTCTATTCCAGTCTCGTATTGTTCGTGGAAAGAAGGATTGTCGGTATGCTTCTGTGTGGGCTCTAATCTCTCTGATTTTATCCTCATGGTCTCTTCGCGAAATATACGTAGGAGGGACCAATATACTGCTTGACTCTTCGGTGAAGCTATGTTCTCGAAACTTCAACAAAAGCCCGTACCGAGCTACTGGGCACCTCTCCTGCAGAATCTTCCACTGGAGTTTATCTATCATCTCCGTAACGCTTTCGCGATTACTCAACGATCCTGTAACAAAGCGCGCTGCTCTCCGTTGGATCTTCTCTATCTCTTCTATCAACCCTATCTGGTACGGATCCCACACTGCTGAGCAGTATTCAAGCAATGGGCGAACAAGCGTTCTGTAACCTACTTCCCTTGTTTTCGGATTGCATTTCCTTAGGATTCTTCCAATGAATCTCAGTCTGGCATCTGCTTTACCGACGATCAACTTTATATGATCATTCCATTTTAAATCACTCCTAATGCGTACTCCCAGATAATTTATGGAATTAACTGCTTCCAGTTGCTGACCTGCTATTTTGTAGCTAAATGATAAGCGATCTATCTTTCTATGTATTCGCAGCACATTACACTTGCCTACATCTACATTTATACTCCGCAAGCCACCCAACGGTGTGTGGCGGAGGGCACTTTACGTGCCACTGTCATTACCTCCCTTTTCTGTTCCAGTCCCGTATGGTTCGCGGGAAGAACGACTGTCTGAAAGCCTCCGTGCGCGCTCTAATCTCTCTAATGTTAGATTCGTGATCTCCTCGGGAGGTATAAGTAGGGGGAAGCAATATATTCGATACCTCACCCAGAAACGCACCCTCTCGAAACCTGGCGAGCAAGCTACACCGCGATGCAGAGCGCCTCTCTTGCAGAGTCTGCCACTTGAGTTTATTAAACATCTCCGTAACGCTATCACGGTTACCAAATAACCCTGTGACGAAACGCGCCGCTCTTCTTTGGATCTTCTCTATCTCCTCCGTCAAACCGATCTGGTACGGATCCCACACTGATGAGCAATACTCAAGTATAGGTCGAACGAGTGTTTTGTAAGCCACCTCCTTTGTTGATGGACTACATTTTCTAAGCACTCTCCCAATGAATCTCAACCTGGTACCCGCCTTACCAACAATTAATTTTATATGATCATTCCACTTCAAATCGTTCCGCACGCATACTCCCAGATATTCAATTGCCATTCCGTGCACCATGCGTCAATTCGCTGCAGATCCTCCTGCATTTCAGTACAATTTTCCATTGTTACAACCTCTCGATACACCACAGCATCATCCGCAAAAAGCCTCAGTGAACTTCCTATGTCATCCACAAGGTCATTTATGTATATTGTGAATAGCAACGGTCCTATGACACTCCCCTGCGGCACACCTGAAATCACTCTTACTTCGGAAGACACCTCTCCATTGAGAATGACATGCTGGGTTCTGTTATCTAGGAACTCTTCAATCCAATCACACGTAAACCCGTGTCTATGGCCCTCTGAGTCTCGTGGACGAATAGCGCGAGCTGGGTTTCACACGACCGTCTTTTTCGAAACCCATGCTGATTCCTACAGAGTAGATTTCTAGTCTCCAGAAAAGTCATTATAATCGAACATAATACGTGTTCCAAAATTCTACAACTGGTCGACGTTAGGTCTATAGTTCTGCACATCTGTTCGACGTCCCTTCTTGAAAGCGGGGATGACCTGTGCCCTTTTCCAATCCTTTGGAACGCTACGCTGTTCTAGAGACCTACGTTTCAGACGGGAGTACGTTTCGTCATACCTAGTCCATGCACATTTTTGGAATCCGTAGATCCCGTTTAGTAGTGACTTTTTTCGTTTGTGCATCCTCGTTTGTGAGATTCGCTGAATTTCCTCGACCTGTCTACTCCAAAGATGGTCAGAGGCAAAAACAATGGCTATGTAGGACGGTAGAAGCAGCAAACAGAGGGGACGGGTAGTTGGAAACATTGCAGCACAGGTTAGTGGTGGTTAAATGCTGGAGAACATCAGCGGTGTGAGTGGTTCTTTCCGCGCTAAGCATTCCAGCAACAGGACGGCAGCCAGGATGTTTTGCCGCGTCTGCGCTTGGCCGCAGCTGTTTATCTTTCGCGATGATTTCGGAATGCGGACGGCAGATAGCAAGAGATCCTTTTTGTAAGGCCCTGGTGTTCACAACATCTTAAGAAGCTGTGTTACTCCGTGCTACCTTCGGGACGGCGAACTTGTGCCACTAGGCTGTGGTCGTAGTCCTAACGTTGAGCTTATTTATATCGGAGGCTTTAAATTGGCGCTGAAACTTCGCTCTCGTTACCAGCTTAGGTCACTGTACCAAAACAAAACGGCTGAAGAAATGCAAGAGGTGTGTAATAGCCACAAGCGATTACCGGGAAAATCGCTTACCTTCTGATCCGCAGTATATGCCATAGAAGTACTGGCAGTCGATATGATCAGATCCAGTGAGCTCTTCTGCATATCAGGTCTGTGAAGCTGCTTTATCTTTGAAAAAACAGTTTCTGGAGCAAAAGGATTTATTTTTATTTCCATTGTCAAGAAGTAACGTCATCTAATAAGCGAGAAGTTTGGTCGCCTGCGTTGTTTTTATGTAGAAGTTTCTGACCTACGCCTGTCACCTATGTAAGATGCCAGCATGTGCAGCGAAATGACGCGAATGGTCCCTGTACTTAATATCATTTTGCAAGTGCATTATACCAGGCTTACTGACCAATACGTGTACCGATTACTATTTTGACAATGACTTCCAACATTATTCAAGTGCCGAGATCTGTGTGAAAATTGTTTTTGTCATTGCACTCCTAAGACATGCGTATGACCTGAGACGTATTATGTGGATGGCGTATGAGTGCTTATGCAATGTTATACTGTTAGTCTATTGTACCTTCTCGAAAGTTTTGGACATAAAGGATCGTGAAATTAATACTGGTACATAACACTCCTCCCGAACACCGACGACAAAAATGTTTTATTTCTGAGAAGTTGAACCATGTACGCCTGGGTTGTATGCAACTGAACTAGCAAACTTGACCGTCTTCTTATATTCACAATACAGACTACTCGAAAACAGTTGACGCGTACTATGCAGAACACCTTCTGTAACAATACACAAAACTGGCATCTTAGCGTTTTTCCTCAATGGCAACGTACTTGTTCAAAACTCCACTTGTCACAATGGCCAACAACACCACCTGAATCAAC
The DNA here is from genome assembly GCF_021461395.2 of Schistocerca americana. Classification (NCBI taxonomy): domain Eukaryota; kingdom Metazoa; phylum Arthropoda; class Insecta; order Orthoptera; family Acrididae; genus Schistocerca; species Schistocerca americana. Next base: position 406,300,561 of record NC_060125.1, read on the forward strand.
AGGAAGTATACCCACCTCTCCAGTCTTAAAACCTGTCTGAAGTGACGAATTTCTAGCCTTTTCGAGACATTATAATGAGCGAGTATATTGTTAACTTGGCCAAGTAATTTTTTCCCATAGCACAGAAAGCCGACATAACTGCAATAAGCAAAAGTAGTGCGAGTGCTAAGTAACGACCTTTTCAGTTCTCCTTATTCTTTTCGAACGGACTTTGGCCTGCGTCGACTACTGTCGCAAATTGTCGCCAAATTTTTGAAGGCCCTGAAAACAGCGGCGGGATATCATCAGAGAAATGCTGAACAACGAGTTCATTTGGAAACGTTTGGCTTGTGACCAACTACATCTGACGGAAGAAGTACTCTGAGCTAAGACGTAACCTAACGTCACCCATGATGACGCTCTTTCTCCAGCAATTGACTGCCAGTAAGAAAGAAGACATTTCGAAATATTGCGCAGTCAGTGGACCCCCCCTGTTATGAAGACTCCCAAATCTTTAATCGGTACAGTAAAGCTGATAGTAAAACGTTCTAAGTTACACACTTTGGATGACGCAGCAGAAGCCAAGATTTTGCTTTATTCCCAGACATTATATGTAGCAACGTTAGAAATAAGGAGCTAAATCAGGTATTTCTTCGAACTGTACTTTAAAAAAAAAAAAAAAATCAATCAACTGCCGAAGTATGTAGGCCTGTACCGCACCAACCGAAGTGACACCGTTCAGTGGCACTGGAAGAATCTCCAGCAGATTCACTCTGGGACGCAGACAGCGTGCGCCCGTGTTTACAATAAGCGGGTCACATTCCTTCAGCTGATCGTCATTAATGAACTTGTCGATGGGATATTAAACTAACACTTCTCTCCCACTAGCTAAGATATTTTGTAATTATTTTAATTTTAAAGTACCCACAAGGTTGAGTTTCTCAAATGTAACTTTCACTGACTTTCTTCGTCGAAAGTGGCTTGGCTGACGTTTGTAAGAATTCACCCTCAATATCCACACAAATTTCTCAACTACTGAACAACTTTTTAATCGCTTGAGACGAGAGATTCAAATCGTGAAATATCTGTAAAGAATGAGACAGTTATGTAATAGTTGAGAAACACGGGGACAATAATTAGTAACAAACAGGAAACAACTAGCCCGCAACATAAACTCAAACTGTGGAAAATAATAATAATAATAATAATAATAATAATAATATTCGACAGAGTGATGGAACGCCTATATTTGCCGACAGTAAGATCTACATAACAGGCACAAATGAAGAGAATGCACGGGCTTTTATGTTATCTCTGTTAGGCAGTATTTGTATGTCAGTTGGATTCACTGAAGTGACAATGAAAATCTGTCTAAAAATGCGAAACTGCAATGTAATGAGTAAGTGATAACAAATGAAAACCTTCGTCAGACCGCAGTCTCGTGGTTATCGTTAAAGGTTAACCGTCCACGGGTCCAGGTCAAGCCACGCATTCGGCATCACTTATGTCTTCGCACGATTTTTTTCCGGAGATGATCGTAAACCGGACGTCCCTCTGGTACTGCAGAAATAACCAGTGGCTGGATTTCAGTATGTCTTTAACTCCGGGTTACCCGGGTTACCCGGTTTTCCCGAGCGCGTCCCCACGTATAGAAGCTTGCAGGCTCTTTCAAGGAAGACTAGAGAGCAACCTTCCAATAAATGTCGCAACTACAGACACCGAGTAATAGGCAGCAAGGCTGCAAGCGGCACAAGTACGTGGTTGATAGAGGACAACATTCCACGGATATATGGACAACGACACCCCACACTATTTGCAAAACAGCTCTGCATTCAACCGTGCGCTGTCATATAGCACGCTGCCAGCGATAGCGGCGATAAAGTGAGTGGCAGCACTATTTTCAGATTCGCGGTAGTGACATATACTGTCAACGTACTGCAGACTTTTCTTTTAACTGAGCAATTCTGGAACACATACAATAGTGCTGAAAAACATTTGTGTAGGTGCTGTGACAGCCGCTGTCCATAACTTTTATTGAGTTGGTACTAGTTTTTCTCTATACATGGAGCATCTTCTGGCACTGCTCAAAGAAATTTTAATATTTTGCTTACTGATGCATTACATACAGCTATAAAGTTACCTTAACATTAAGTTACATGGCATCCTGTGTTGTTGCATGCCGATTTAACTTGATATTGAGGCAACTATGACCTGCTCTCGTTAGCACGCCGCTTCCGGGACTCGGGGAGGTGCGCCGTCCCCGTATCGTATCCGCCCGGAAGATTAACGACGAGGGCTGGTGTGTCGGCCAGTCTGGATTTGGTTTTTAGGCGGTTTCCCACATCCAACTATGTGATATCGGGCTGGTACCCATGTCCCAGTTCAGTTACACGACTCGCAAACATTTCGAAAACGTCCTCACATTTTCATATGGAAAAACACTAGACGCAGACATATGAGGTACAAAAATTCTGTCGCAGAGGGGACAGATTGGCGACAGAACTGGCATCCGTCCACAGTTTACCACTAATATCGTGAAACCCTTAATAACGTGCCGATCCTGGGTTCACAGAGGACAGGGGCAGGAAAATGAACTATGTGCAACGGATCATAAAGCAAAATATTTTAAGAATTTTTTGACCAGTGGCAGAAACGGAACTATGTATAGACCGAAAGTAATAGCAATTTAATAAAGCTTTTGGCAGTGGCTGAAGGTGTAGCTACTCAAACGTGTCTTTCGCGGAACATTTTGTATCTCTTTGTCACTACCTTTCTAAAATATTGCCTACAAGTATGCCTGGCACTGCGCCAACCATTTGCTAGGCTTGGCCGACAGATTTTATTGTAATTGCTAAAGTGAGTGACTTTGGAACTGAACTGTGAGAACAGTCTAGATTCCAAGTAAGCTGGCTGTTTCTCTCTCCACAAAGCGGTTGCTCCAAAAAGTTTCGAGATTAGATTAGTAACAAATAGAGAAAACTTAAGATGGTGGTTTTAATGCTTCAGGCGTTCACACTGGCTTGAATGCCGGCTATGTCGTCAAAGTGTTGACACTTTGTGTCAATTACTGCATACTGTCGTTTGGTGGTAGGTTCGTTCTGATAAGTCTCGTCGTCCGTGACGATTTTTTAAATATATTTTTTTAAATTACTTTTTTTTTTTACAGGAAATAATTGTCCCCGGTCGCATTTCAATCTTTTTTGGTACAGGAGTCAAGGTGTGCAGGACAAACTCTGAATACCCTTTCCTCTTCTTCGAAACAAATGGTTCAAATGGCTCTGAACACTATGGGACTTAACTTCTGAGGTCATCAGTCCCCTAGAACTTAGAACTACTTAAACCTAACTAACCTAAGGACATCACACACATCCATGACCGAGGCAGGATTCGATCCTGCGACCGTAGCAGTCGCGCGGTTGCAGACAGTAGCGCCTAGAGCCGCTCGGCCACCCCGGCCAACTCTTCGAAACATCCTGGAGTATGTCTTGAACATTTGACTTAGAGATGTTGCACCAGTGGGATTCAAAGCACAACGTACGCACTCCTCGGATGCAGGCCCACTACTGGTGCTGACAACTGCATGGTCGAATGCACGTCTGTTGTCTACAGTTGTTGGTCCTAGTTACTGCGCCCACGTCGCTTGGACGCCAGGAATAAATTCAGTCTCTGAACTTTTTGGTCGGACGGTGTCGATTCACTAATTCGTCTAGTCCACTGAAAGCTTGATATCTCACTGCAATATCTTTCTTACACTTTCGGATAATGTGGTCATGTGCTCATACTAACTTGCTAACGATCTCCAGCGGAGCTTAGAGACGCGGAAAGAGTAACAAACAACTATCTGCTCAACGTCAGCTGTTAGTCGGTAGAGCACTCAAACAGTCTGGCGAGTTGCTAACCTCGACGAGACAAACAAAGAGCTGCGTATCTGAGTAACAGTGACTCCGCGAATATAGGTTCCAACACTACTCGACAAACACTGCAGAGGACTAAATACTTTTCGGACTGATACCTGGTTTAGCATTCTGCATGTGGGTGACACTTCATTCGCTGTTTACGTTGTTACCTATACGCCAATGCAACTTTATGCCTCCCCACACCATAATACATGGGCCAACTAAAGTATCACGTTCGACACTGTTCTCACTTCTCGCCATATGAGGATACATCCAAAATCAAAATCTCTCTGACGCGAGAAGAGCACGCTACACCACTTTTCGTTTGTCCCATCATGCTCTTGCGATCATAGCAAGTCTTAACACGATACATTCACTGGTCAAAATATTTGAAACACTGTACTCCTTCTCCACGTGCGTCTTTTCAGGGGTGCATTCGGCCCTGATTTCGTATCAAACAACGCTCATGTAGGAGCTCTTTTAAGAACAGGATATTCGGCGAATAGACTGGAACCCCCGTCCCACGACTTAAACCCTATCGATCACGCGTGGGGTGCATTGGGAAGGCCTTAAGTTGCTTTCGTCCTTAGATTTTGCACACCAGCGTATCAACGACGGGTAATCTAAAGATTTTCTCACACACTTGTAGCAGTTGTGAATGTTTTCATGAAATTTTTATTTTAGGAATATGTTTTTGAAGGCGTAGTAAAGAAAGATATTAAGCAGATTAACTGTGCTATATATTCCAGAGGGGGGAAGTCAGTAGCTGTCTGAAAACGTCGAGCGCGATGAGATCCGACAAGCACGTACAACACAGTGTATTGAAGAGTATCTTCAAGTGAGATGAAACGATTATGACGGTGGATAATCAGTCAGTGGACGACATGCTGAAACTTCACTTCACCAACTTCTGAACCACAAAAATGATTCAGGGCGAAGACACTTGGTTGGTGTCCTTGACAGTTCACTGTGTGGCCTGTTCGGCAGAGCAGCAGCTGGAATAAGCAACAGCGCCCAGATAGCTGCTGCCAGCATATACTGCGGAACCAGTTTGGCACAGAGGGAGTGCGAGTGAGGGAGAGGGCACCTTTTGTGTTTCAGGTATGGAAGAGGCCCGGACGGGCAGGGCGCGACCGACGCTATCCGGGACATCGGCACACGGCGATCCACAAGTTTGTCGCCACGCTGTCTGCACTGCAGCAAACAGCGATTGGGGGCGGGACCAAAAATGTAAAAATATTGCGTCGTCGCTTTGAAGTAGGAGTTCTAGCCCGAAATGGCACGAATATAATAGAATGAGCTCCTTACGCAGAGCGACACAAATGAAGCTCCGCAGCTTGTGCGCAATTAAAGCTCTGCCGTCTTTCCAGATTTTATGCATTACATGATAATGGCAGACTGCGATAATGTAAAGGAATGTAAAGCCAAAAATCATCTACATTAAAAATATTTTCTCATCTGGGCGCGATAATGTATCAAGAATTAACGGCAATCCTTGTGGCACTCCACGTGAGAAAACCGTTCCATAGTGCACTCACGAGTAAATGAAAAAATGTGTTTTCGTAGTCAAGGTGGTACATGTGATATTTCTTAAATTTCTTGTTCTAAGTTTACGTTCCAATCACTATTTTGTCAAAAAGGGTGTTCATATGTAGCGATGCAGATTTGTCTCAGGCATCGAAGTAGATAATATAATTAGTTCGTCACCTCTAATCCCGTGTACAAATTAGTACGCTTCGTGTAACTGGAAAGCGTCCCAAAAGCTACATATGTTAGGATTCCAAAAATCATTTTCGAATTAGTTCTTCAAAAATGGTTCAAATGGCTCTGAGCACTATGGGACTCAACTGCTGTGGTTATCAGTCCCCTAGAACTTAGAACTACTTAAACCTAACTAATCTAAGGACGTCACACACATCCATGCCCGAGGCAGGATTCGAACCTGCGACCGTAGCAGTCGCACGGTTCCGGACTGCGCGCCTAGAACCGCGAGACCACCGCGGCCGGCAATTAGTTCTTCGTGTGCAACTTACACTTCAGTTAAGAACAAAGACTTCGTTAATATTCTGCAACATGATGGCAACGCCTGCAGACAGTCTACAACAGAAAGAAAAAGTACGTTCTTCTGTGGACAGAGGCGCAGTAATGAACTAGACTGATTTAGGAATGGAGTTTTAAGGTACGAACCGGATACATATGTCCCGAGCTTTAAATCGCCATTCCAGAGAAAGAGCTCCTCATGTTGGTTAGAGTTTCTTCCGTGGGTAACTACGACCTATTCGTGCTGCTCCTACAAGTGAACGGAGGTTTTAAGCGCTCATTGATATATCTTGCAAAATTTGGAATGGGCAACTTTATGTACCTCGTCCAACATTGCATCTTGTAGACGCAAAAGAAATATTGAGACTCGCCCTAACCGTCTGCGAGCATGTCTAGAGTTACTGTATATACTGATGTTGCTAGGTGGTGCACTCTGTGTCTTACACAAATCTCCACAGTAAAACTCTCATACTGCGAGATCAAGGGACCTTGGAGGCCAAATGCGCAATGCGAAAACCGTACGCCCTTCACCCCTGTATGAAGTGCAGAAACCAACGACGAAAATCACTCTGCACAATTTTAACTAAAGTTTACTTATCGAACTGACACCAAGATTAACTTTCATTTTACATGTGTATGTTAAAATTCACCTCAATTTTCCATCCCCATTAATGAGTAAGACGGAGTCGCAGAAACCAACGACGAAAATCACTCTGCACAATTTTAACTAAAGTTTACTTATCGAACTGACACCAAGATTAACTTTTATTTTACATGTGTATGTTAAAATTCACCTCAATTTTCCATCCCCATTAATGAGTAAGACGGAGTCTCATGAAATTATAGAATGTCTTTGAAACAATCTGTACAAAATAGCAAATTCTGGAACGATTGCGCGAGGAAAAATTGGGGAATCCTGGGTTTCGTCTTATCGGTATCCCTACTCAAAAGAAATATGTTGTTTCTACAACAAAGAGGAACTGATTCTGACGACGACGGCGGCGGCAGGAGGAAAGGCGAGCTGTGTCTGCGAGTAACACAACGCCGCCTCGGGCGTGCTCAGACCTGCCACGCCGAAGGCCCTCCGGGCGTGCGGCTTTGTTCTCCAACAGGACGGGCCAGTGCACTCCTCTGTGTGTGTGTCTACCTGCACACCAGGGATTCCCAGCCTTACTGTGACCATCACCCCTTAACTAGCTCACATACTAGCGGTGTCCTGTAAATAGCACCTAGTGAAATCTGCACCCAGGAAAGATCGTGGAAGGTTCCGCTAATCCCCCCGACCACAACTTGGTGACTTGCTCCGCAAGTAGAAGAGCGGAGGACCAGCCCTGGCCTGTCCTTACTTGGTGCGATGATTAAGACGGCTGGATGTGCTCGAATACGAACTGGAAGGCCAAAATATTCCATTTTTCGATTTTCTGTAAATCCCTATAATAATCCTCTTTACTTACGACCAGATCCTCAGGAAATACACTGGAAAACATTAAAACAATTGCAAACATGGATTTCAAAACCCTATCTCTTCTAATCGGCAAAGCACACACTAAAATAAAATACCTGTGGATCAGCATTTGGTACATGTAAAACACATAACATGTTTTGTCATTCTAATGAAAATGACATTTTGTATGTATACAGGATGAACCAGAATTTCAACAAAATTTCGTAGGTTGACCAGGGATTTTCTGATATTTTGGTAAAAGGCACCCGTGGTCTCCAGTGGTTCGTTACAAATTACATTTAGTTTTATTTCTTACCCCTTGTATCGGTATTGCATCAAAATATCTGCACAATACTGAAAATGTCGACGGTGTGCGCTGTATGTCTTGCCTGAAAACAAAACTTGTTCCATTCACTCACGGGACTTCTTGTTCACAACCTTAAGTCCTACTTTACTTTTGGTCCTCAAGCTTGCATTCAATACCGCACCGCTCGCTCCAGTCTCTGGTTGCTTTTTGCGACAGAGTTAGTTGTGCGTCAACAGTGATTAAGAACAAAATGATTACACTTACTGAACCGGCCGATATGCATCTCATCAAGGGTTCACTGAATGCGATGGTATAGTATGGTGACAATATGTTCAGCTGTTCCCGCAACGGCAGCAGTTTTCCATCTGTACGCCGGCCGCGGTGGCCGTGCGGTTCTAGGCGCTCCAGTCCGGAGCCGCGCTGCTGCTACGGTCGCAGGTTCGAATCCTGCCTCGGGCGTGGATGTGTGTGATGTCCTTAGGTTAGGTAGGTTTAAGTAGTTCTAAGTTCTAGGGGACTGATGACCACAGCAGTTGAGCCCCATAGTGCTCAGAGCCATTTTCCATCTGTACATAGGCGCCAACAACTATCCGGATCCTTGTGTTATTACGTTTTGGTGATTGCGTATTACAGGCTTTTTCACTGTTGTGAAAGTATTTTCAAAGAAACAACGATAATTTTGTAACAAAGCCTGTTAAGTCGTACTTACATTGTTACTTCGTAACAAGCCACCGGAGACAATGGGTCTTTATACCAGAAATACTCAGCGTAAAGTCATACATATGGACACTAGATGGGCTCTGTTAAATTTCGGTTACACGATAAAGTTTAATTGGGCCGACGACACAGATAATGTGGGGAAGGCGAACAGAAGATTGAGTTTCACTGGCAGAATACTTAGAAGATGAGCAAGAAATCTGATAAAGAGAGTGCCTACACTACACCTGTCCGGCCTCTGCTAGAAGAGTGCTCTGTGGTCTGGGATCCTTAGGAGATAAAGATTTATTGAGGACATCGAAAAAGTTCTAAGAAGGGCAGCTCATTTTGTATTATCGCAAATAGAGGAGAAATAGTCACGGATATGATAATCGAGCTAGGCGGCAAACATTGAAACAGAGGCATTCTTCGTTGCGGCGAGATCTTTTCACGAAATTTCGATGTCCAACTTTCTCCCTCGATGTTTTGTTGGCGCCCACCTACAGAGGGAGAAATGGTTACAATGAAATTAGAGAATTACAGCTAGCACTGAAAGATTTAGGTATAGCAGTCCTGTAGATGTAGACATAAAAGAAGGAAAAGTAGGATATAAGCATTAAAACAAGCAGACCTCGTGTCATATGCGTATGTAAGAGGGAATATCGTACAGCGTTATGTACACACCGCCGGCCGGTGTGGCCGTGCGGTTCTAAGCGCGTCAGTTTGGAGCCGCGTGACCGCTACGGTCGCAGGTCCGAATCCTGCCTCGGGCATGGATGTGTGTGATGTCCTTAGGTTAGTTAGGTTTAAGTAGTTCTAAGTTCTAGGGGACTGATGACCTCAGTAGTTAAGTCCCATAGTGCTCAGAGCCATTTTTTATGTACACACCTGGTGGCGCGCTTCTTCTTCCGGCAGTAACATACTTTGTTCACGTTGGTCATTTGCATGGCCACATCAAACGTGGCTCGCCCAGGGTCGCGAAGCACCCCAAAGCGGTCGAAGGAAACGTGTGAGCGAGGGCTTGGGGTGCAGATTGGCTGTGACATAGTTAGCAGGTGGTTTACAGGTACACTGTGCGCAAATTTCAGATTTCTTGTTGGACGCAAATGTCACTGGGTGCAGTTTTCACATAACCCATACCGCCCATAGCCCCTGCACAGTGTGGGTCACATGTGACTGAAAAAGAAAATCGAGAGAGCAATAAACTCTCCTAACACATTACACTCCCATTCTTGAATACATCTTAGGGCACAAGTTATATAACAAACACAGACCGCTACTAAAATTATGTATCTACTGATCAAAAATTACTAACAAGCCGTAATAGCGCTATGGTCGTAGTATTGGAATTTTTATTGAGGGTAATTATCAATAGCTAAAAGCACTGCTAGGTTTTTTTCCTTTACATCACTGGAAAGGGACCCACGGAGAAACCTGCGTCTTTTGTGCCTTCTATTAACTTATTTTATCTAGGGTCACTCAATTTATTGACAGAGTTGCAAGAGCAGAAAGGTATAGCTCTTGCAGGTGGTGGTGGTGAGACGGGCGTTGGAAGTCCCAGCATTGGCCTTATGGTCAAGGAAACCTCAGAGGGTCACGCAGTAAGCGAAATGCGTTTTTCTTTCTTCACTGTTTACGAATAAGAGAGAGAGAGAGACTGTCATACATTTTATTTGCTATAGCCCCGTAATGATATGTAGAACCGTTCTCCACTGCCTCGCATTTCAGTCGCATTGGATAACGAGCGATGGGTAATTTCCTGCACGCAAAGTTCACCCATAGCTACAAGCTGTCGCCAAGCGCGACCCCCCGTGTGCAAGAATTATACCAACAGTACCTCAAGAACTATGTATGCGACCTGCCGATTACGAACATTACAGTTCCCATTAAAATTGCATGTATTTCGAGTATTAACGTAAATTTAGGCTGACTTACTAATAGTGGCATGCTGGCACTGAACAGTCACAGCACCATTAAAACCAGACATCAGCAAACTTAAATCTTATGAAGACGCTGGTAATCTTGCTCCCCACTCGAGAAAACAATGATTTCATATGCGTAACTTACTGACGGACCTTCTTGACAGTGAATCTATGTTCCACACCTGCCCAACGACAACTTTCGAGGATTGTCGTCTCAGCATAGAATAAAATTTTCGTTATGCGAGTGTAGGCAGTTTAGTAGACTACATTTAGTAATAAACAACTGTTGTTTATATTAACTTCAGGCATAATACATTAGCAAATGCTCTAAAAATATAATCTCCCAATGACGCCACACACTGGCAAAACTCTTGTAATACCAATGAACATATTCACAGAACTGCTTCATTATTAATTGAAAAGTGTAGGTAACATTAATGGGTGCAACGTACATTATTCTGGAGAGTTCTTCCACCAGCAACCCAAAATTATAAACTGATTTAAAACATGTCCTAATCTCTAGCGCAGGCGCTGCGTCCAAACATGAATATGCTGCGAAAGTGACGTGAGGTAGAAGTATGGAGAAATTTGGCGTCAACCTCCCACTGACACACAAGGAACTTCTGACAAGGCTTTCGAAAGATTTCTCTCTATTAAACAAACAGATAATCTCATGCAGATAAAAGATCAATGTTACATCAGTGTCTATACATAGTAAGTTACTGATCTCGTGATGAATGCCAAGGACTGTAAAATTCAAATAGAAAGGCGGAATCAGCCACCACGTGATGTTTTTAATTGCAAAGTCGCATGAAACATGCAAGCATAGGAAGTTCCGAATTGGGGGCACGACATGATGGTCATTCTCTGTCAGGGACAGCACGTATCGTACACTTATTTGGATTTGTTACTTTTGTGTGTAAACAGCAAGGTCATGTGCACCTTCGTTAGCATATTTCCACAAAAAAAAAACACTCTGACCAGGAAATGCAATAGGTGCGGCGGAATGGCAGCTAAAAGCACCAGCGAAAAGTTAGTCACCGCCAGGAGACATTGTTTAACACAGCCTCTAACCTTCAACATGGCCTTTCGGCGACGAGTAAACAAGTTTCTTCAGGGATGGCATATCTAGCTGAAGCCAGTCATTTACTGACTGTTAGATCACCCAGCGATTAGATCCCCCAGAGGCACCGAATTCAGGTTATATTAATTGCTAGGTTCTCCCACTTTACGAAATAGCTCCCCGGCATGTTCAGGGGTACGATTTAGCGGGCCAATGCAGGTGCCGTAGAGTGCCTTGCTCTTCGTTAAACCAGGAACGTGTGCGTACAGGCCTCTGAACACAACCGTTGCCAACATTATCGAAGATTGACGTGACCACAGCATATTCGTCACAAAGGTTATGTCCACGGTAGCCTGGACGAGCCACGAGACGATGAACATGCCCAAATAATTAGAACCACCAGAGTTTCTCATTAAGTTTTCTGTGGTATTGACGTATTGCATCATTTGAAGAGACGAAATTGCGACATGTTGAACCACACTACACCCCTCCAGGCAGCTGTCATCCAGTTTGTGTTGTTTGGCCCACTGAAGATGTGTAGTTGCACGTGCCATTGTGAGCAATTGCCTTTTGCGACATATCCGACGCGCAATGTCCACTGTACGCAATTCCTTTCGTAATGTTCACCTGGAAACTGGCGGAGACGGGTCTGCGTTAACTGAAAGCAGTAGTTTCTGTCGCGTTTGTAACAGATTGTCACAGACTAGGTGTGACACTCAGGGCAGATTTAAGGTCCAAGCGGCCGCTTGAGGCGCCAAGATGAAAGGAGGCGCTGAAGAGCAAATTTTGTGGACACGATATACCATGATTAGTAGCGAAAACATTATATTTCCACGTTCACTCTATTTACATCTAGTTTTAAATTTATTACCAAGAAGATAAGGAACGGTAACTACGAGGGGCGCTTAATAAATAACGCAGTACATTTTTGTCTGAATGCAGGTTGGTTTTATGCAGGATTCCGATACACAGTATTATTCCCCGCTCTTTTGGCCTATTTTTCAACAATTTCCGTTCAATGTGACGGCCTTACCCCACCTTAACGGGAGGGTCTTTGTGCCCACATGGTACCACTCTACTAGCCGGCGTCGGAGTCAACGTCTCGTGACCTTTTGCTCAGTTGCAGGTCTCCGTAGAAACTCTGCAAGCGATGCACTGGTTTTCTGCCAAAAGAAACTCAATGACAGCTCTCTAATTGGAACGCACCTCCATTACATTCGCAATTTTGAAGGCTACGTATAGAGCGCCACCAAATAGAACTTCATGAAACTACAGGGGCTGAAGCGGGTATATTCCACGATGTCCCACAACAAATTCCGTTTTTTTTTTTCCCCATCCGAAATTGGCCGACAGGGAACGGGCCGGAGTAGATTATATGTCGCTTGCGTGGAAAAATGGTCGAGAACCGGCCCTGGTGAATTATTCTCCGATTTTTGTCTGTCAGGATCTATTTACGACCAATATTCGTATATCGGGTTATATGGCTGCGAGTAGTACACCTTTCCTTGGAGAAGCGTTGGATAGTTGCGTTAATACACCATCAAATAAGGCAACTTCATTCAGGTGTGGCATGGGCAGGTCCAAGCACAGTACGACTTTTCCGCCCGTCTGGCACGTTTCCATGCCGACCTGTGTAACTGCTCTGTTTCCATACAATCGACTGGCACATACACAACAGTTCACTGCCACGATTGCCTGGTACGAGTTCTACACCATCTAAAGAGCTCCAAAGCGACCAGTTTGCAGTTTTGATGGGGCGATAAATATTTTGTCCAGTAAGCTAAAGAATAGTTTGAAGAATGTGGACAGGCTTGTAAGGAGTAAATAAAATATTGTGTAACTAACATATGTCTCTATGAGAGAAGAGTTGTGTTCAACGCCCCATGAACACACATCTTTGAGGCATAAACCGGCTTCCAAACGGTGAGGTAAATGGCGTAGCTCTCCTTAAGTGATCACCCTGGCACACTCCTGAAGAGGGATAGGAAACTTATGGAACACCTGGATATCAAACTCTCTCGGGCGTGTTTTCGAAACATACGTATATTACTTTCCAAACTTAATTCGTATTAACTGTTTGACAGTCAAGCTTTAACTTGTTTTTCACTTGAAACGATTATTAAATTCACGACTATTGGCAGTGACAAGGACCTGGGGCCAATCTTTGTCAGCTGCGTTCAAGAATACAGATTTTGCGCAGTACTAAATGAACTTTGTACCTGAAAATGGAGTGAATTAATATACGTAAACTGTAACTAGCTCACTATGCACTATCTTGTTACACCTTTAATTTTGTCGTACAAGCAATTTCTCACATTTTATGCTTTCGTTGTCACCGTCATCTCTCTTAGAATGTCACAATAACAACTGAAACTTCGTGTTATAACTGCCACATTAGCCGTTGAATGACAGTTTATCCCGCAACTGCCTGGGTGATTTGATCTTTCAGAATTTTGTCAGTGATTGAGCTGTTTTCATCTCCACTGGTTATGTCAGTTTAATTTTCGGTAACAGACAAAGACTATCACCTCAAAAAGCCGTGCACCCTTCCGGAGCCCGCTACAGTATGCCTTGATTTTGTTAGAAGTCGAGCGAGATGGGCATTCTGGCATAGTTTCTGATTTCGTCACCGTCCTACTCGTCACCAGAAATATTTCAAATGTTGATACAAACGGTGGTACAAGAACAAATGAAAGTACCACAACATTACATCTTTTCCAGGTTTACAGAGTATCTCAGTTGCGAGTTGTGGCACACAATGTGTGGCGTCACATCGTGTGGGTGGGTCCAAATCAAACCAAGACACTGAAATCAGTCACAATGAACGTTTAGTACAGCAATACAGTGGTTGCAATACAACCCGCCTAGCAGCAGAGCGAACTGTTGAGCATCTGCCGGGGACATCGGTAAGCGCTGGCGGGGCACGGCAGTACGAAAGACGTCGTTAGACGCGCTAGCGCAGGGTGCAAGGACCGCTGCCAGTGTCGCTCACGTCTGCCACAAGCAGTACGAGTACAGCTCACTCAAGATGGAGCGAAGAGCCGGTTGCGATGCCTTTATTTGCTATAATGCTTAGAGATGACTTATGTCCATTGTATAATGAAGCCTGGGTCGATATTCAAGAGGGTGTCACACCTGACATCACCTGTTTCGGGATTCAAATCCCCTCACGGGAAATTTACCTCTGTAATTGGTGCACGCAATTTTACAAACGCTAAGTTTACTTGTGGTCGCGGTCTGGTTGAGGACAGCTTTATCTGAAGGACAACAAGAAGCAACGTCCATCGTGGGGAAAGCCCTTTACCTTCAGTTTTCTATAGATATAACTAATCTTACATTGCTCATCTGAAATACTAGAAAAAAACTAGTTTCGCACACTACTTAGTTTCTTAAAATCTCACACTGATGTCAGGAAATGTTTTTCACTCTCCAGCGGAGTATGCGCCGTTTTCAAACTTCTTAGCAGGTTAAAACTATGTGCCTTTCGCCTATTACGCTCATACTGGCTCAGATACGCAGGTAACAGTCATGACCGCCCTAAACAACGACAGTCGAATGCTCGCAGACATTTTTCTCTTCGGATGATGACTTTCTCTCTTCGGATGATTAAATGAGGTAACTGGGATATCTCTGCCTATCAAAAAATGGTTCAAATGGCTCTGAGCACTATGGGACTCAACTGCTGAGGTCATTAGTCCCCTAGAACTTAGAACTAGTTAAACCTAACTAACCTAAGGACATCACAAACATCCATGCCCGAGGCAGGATTCGAACCTGCGACCGTAGCGAACTTGCGGTTCCAGACTGCAGCGCCTTTAACCGCACGGCCACTTCGGCCGGCTTCTCTGCCTATCGCACGGGCTGAAACATAGAAAAACTTCGCACCATTCCAGCGTTCGCCAGGAAAGATTTCGCTAAACCACTGTAAACCTAAATAAAGATCGGCTTCAGTGGATTTGCAACTTGCTGCCCCTAATTAAGACTCGAGTATCAATCACAGGCTCCCTCACTGACAGTGAGTGGTATTTTGAAGTAACGAGTCTTAGAAATTACTGGGATAATTTTTCAGGAATTGTTCTGAACTTTTTTTGTAAACAGGCCGTAAGAGTAGAGAAAAGATACGTGCAACGGTGACTTGTGGAATTCTTTCTTTCGCCTTCAAACTGCGCAGTTAGCGATAAACTCGAAACAGCCGGGAACATTATACGAACCGCGACGGAGAAGTTAAACGCCGCCAGCGATGTACTCAGCGTACTGCCAACGATTCGAGAGTAGTTTTTTTTTACGAAACCTACCACAGCAAAATCCGAGGCGGAGAGAATGCAAGATAATAATGTGCAAGATAACTGAATAACAAAGAACGGGTACTGATAAGAGCTGCAAGATGCGCTATTATATAGAGAGATTATAGCGCAGACGTCGAGGCACCACG
Organism: Schistocerca americana; assembly: GCF_021461395.2. Taxonomy (NCBI): domain Eukaryota; kingdom Metazoa; phylum Arthropoda; class Insecta; order Orthoptera; family Acrididae; genus Schistocerca; species Schistocerca americana. The sequence goes on from NC_060125.1 coordinate 406,316,340, forward strand.
CGAGAACACGTCAGCCGGGCGTCGCCTCCAGCAAGAAGGCCGGCGTTTTCACAACGCGGCGTCACGTTGAGCAGCTGCGCCAGTTTCTCCATCAGAACCGTCCGCGAAACTGAAAAACGCACGAGATCCTCAACCGTGCAAATAATACATCTTGTGCAATGACAAGTATTTACAGGTTGCGAAATACTACGCAAGGAAATGAGAATTACTTATTCTTACGTAATAATGTGTCTTTACTGGACATACCCTTCGAACATTTTTTCAGGTCACATAACATACTGTGACGTAACGCGGTACCTCTTAGGTGCAAGAGCGACCACAATTTGCAGCGAATCCACATGTAGGTCACACACTGGGTAATTTACAACTTCAAAAAGCTACACGTAGATTCACTGTCTTGTCGAGCGCAAGTCGTGGTTTCAGTTACCACCTCGTGCGAGACTGTGTGTTTCAAATGTGTCAATGCTCTCTCTCTTCTACAGGGACAAAATTCAACAGACACTGCGCCCACATGTGTCCAGTTCCAAAAGGTAAACTTAATTACTGGCATCGCAATATTGCCATGTTTCCGAATCTGCCAACAACTGAACATGGTAAGATGCTAGGTCAGAGGCAATGCCGTTAGTTACACGTTTGGCGGAGTAATGTTGGTATTAATAGCAGTGAGATTTGACGAACGCAACCGATGAGAGCAACGATCAAACTGCTTCGTAGCAATGTGTGGAAACAAGTCTCAAACCCGGACGTCTATATAAAGGCAAAGTGCGCAAAGCATTCGGAGAAAAAAACATTGGTAGTAATCACAAAATTTAACAACACTATCACCGTAACAATAAAAATATCTTTATGGCACATGATATATACCCAAAATGACAGTGCAACTTAAGATCAGTGACAGTCTTCGGAGTAACTTCAACTGGCCAGTAAATGCAGCAGAGTTTGTTGTCGGAATATATTCTTCTTTGGCTTCACTGTCTCCATCCGTCATTAAGTTATCACGGGATACGCTACAGATCAGTCTGTAAACATAACCATCATTCTTTCAAAGCTAGTAAAAGTGCTTTAGCTGTGGCAACGAAAACTTAAATCACTAATTACCGGCGAATAACAGTGAATGGTTTCAATCCAGCTCTATTCACACGTCTTATTGAATAATTAAAATTATCCTTCAATTGGTTACGCGAAGCTGGTGCGTTTCCAATGAACGTACCTACAAGAAATGCGACCTGCTCGACACTGCCCCACAGCACTGGTTTCATGTCCAATAATTAAGTAATATACAAAGGGTGTAATTATTTTATGATATCGCTAATATTCGTTTTCTTTTAACATCTAAACCAGGTGTCGTTTCTGCTGTCTTCAGTCCGAAGACTGGTTTGGTTTAGTTCTCCATGCTAGTCTATTCCGTGCAACCATTTTTATCCCTGCATAACTGTTGCAACCTAAATCCCTTTCAATCTGCTTGTCACGCTTTGGCGTCCCTCAAATTCTTACCCTTCGTACTTACTCCATTACCATATGACGATTCCTTGATCCTTAGAATGTTTTATAGTAACCGATCCATACAACTTTCTCTCCAATTCAATTCAGTATTTCCTCATAAGCTATTCTGTCTACTCATCTAATCTCTATCATTCATCTGTAACAACACATTTCAAAAGTTATTCTTTTCTTCAGTGAACTGTCTATCGTCGACATTTCACTTCTGTACTTTCGCCGGTCAGTTATTGTGCTGTCTAAACAGCAAAACTCATCTACTACTTCCAATGTCTCATTTCCTAATTAATTCCGTAATCGTCACCTAGTTAAATTGCATTCCATTGCCCTTGTTTTTACTTCTGTCGATGTTCGTCTTATAACCTCTTTTCAAGATACTGTTCACTGCGAGTAATTTATTTGCATAGTCCTTTGCAATCCTTTCCTGTCTGGACAGGATTACAGTGTAATCTGCAAAAGTGAAAAATATTATTCCATCTCCTCGAACTTCCAATTCTCATTCTAAATTCGACTTTGGTTTCCTTTACCTCTTGTATAATGTACAGATTGAATAACATGGCGTATATGCTGCAATGCCGCGTCACTCCCTTCTCACCTACAGCAGTCTGGCTTCTGTAAAAGTGGTCGATTGTCTTGCTAGAACCATATATGGTGTTTCAGACTTCAAAAGTTTCATTTATGTGTAAAGCGAGCACGGAGAACGCTGTAGTGAGACCGACAGAATGCATTGGCAATAGCCGTGTGCTGGCTGGCGCGCCACGTACCTACGGCAACTCGCAGCAACCTGCCCGAGAGCAGCGGCGCGTCCAAGCGACGGCCCTGAGCCGAGCGGCGATTTGTTTCGGCGCCGATTCCGCGTTTTATAGCGCAGTCCTTGGTCCCGGCGTGAAAGTGAGCCGTTCCAGAGGACACGCCGCTGCGGCTGACATTCGCCTCAGCACTGCCCGCCGCTCCCAAACCCGGAATAGCGGCGCTGCCGAAGCAGTCGAACCAAACGAGCGCCGGTGACGCTGACAGCATATCGCAGCTGCAAATCGGCACGCTAATACTCTGAGGTGACGAAGGTCATCGCATACCGATATTCACATATACAGGTGGCGGTAGTGTCGCGTACACTGCACTGGCGGTGCTGTCATTTGTACTCAGGTGATCGATATGAAAAGGGTTTCAACGTGATTATGGCCGCACGACGGTGATTAACACAATTTGAATGCGGAGTGGTAATTGGGGCTAAGTGCATGGGGCATTCCATTACGGAAATCGTTAGGAGATTCAATATTCTGAGGTCCACTGTGTCAAAAATGTGCCAAGAATACCAAATTTTAGGCATTATCTCTCATCATGGACGGCGCAGTGGCCGAAGACCCGTCACTTAACGACCGAGAGCAGCGGCGTTTGCGTGCAGATGTCAGTGCCAACACTGTCCGAAATAACCACAGAAATCGATGTGGGACGTACGACGAACGTATCCGTTAGGGCAGTGCAGTGAATTTGCCGTTAATGGACTATGGCAGCAGACGACTGACTCGAGTGCCTTTACTAACAGCAAGACGTCGCTTGCAAAGCCTCTCCTGGATCAAATGGCTCTGAGCACTATGCGACTTAACTTCTGATGTCATCAGTCGCCTAGAACTTAGAACTAATTAAACCTAACTAATCTAAGGACATCACACACATACATGCCCGAGGTAGGATTCGAACCCGCGACCGCGGCGGTCGCTCGGCTCCAGACTGTAGCGCCTAGAACCGCACGGCCACTTCGGCCGGCCGCCTCTCCTGGGCTAGTGACCGTGTCGGTTGGGACCACAGACTGGAAAATCGTGGCCTGGTCAAACGAGGTCCCATTTTTGCTGGTACGAGCTGATGGTAGGGTTAAGTGTGGCGCAGACCCACGAACAACTCATGGACAAGTTGTCAACAGGGCACTGTCCAAGCTGGTGCTGGATACATAATGGTGTAGGCTGTGTTTACGTGGAATAGATTGGGTGCTCTGGTCCAACCGAACCTATCACCGACTGGAAACCATTTGCAGCCATTTGATGGACTTCATGTTCCCAAATAACGATCGAATTTTTATGGATAATAATGCGCCATGTCACTAGCCCACAATTGTTCGCGACTGGTTTGAAGAACATTCTGGACAATTCGAACGAATGATTTGGTCATTCGGATCTCCCGACACGAATCCCATTGAACATTTATGCGGCATAATCGAGATGTCAGTTCGTGCACGAAACCTTGCACCGGCGACACTCGCTGTTGTGGACGGTATAGAGGCAGCATAGCTCAGTATTTCTGTAGGGACTTTCAACGACTTAAAGAGTCCATGGCATGTCGAGCTGCTGCACTACACCGGGCACGATGTAGAGTGTATGCCATAACTTTTGTCCCCTCACTGTATTTTGTACACCTAACTGAGACGGTAACTTGTCTCAGCAAGTCAGCCGATTCAGTTAACTAAGAACATCAAATACAACTTAAACAAAAGATACTGGTTAGAGTACGCGGCTAATTACCATAGATTCTGTACCTGTGATAATTACTGCCACAGTGTGGACTACAGAAGGATTATGCAGGGGGCAGAAAAAAATGTGGAAACAGCGCGATATTTGCTTGACTGAACATAAGCCCGCACGTTGCAATTGACCATGAACGGCACCTGTGCCCAGTCCTAAACACATAGTAAATGTCACTCGTGGTCAGAACAATATTCTGTGTAGTTGCGAGTGCATTATGTAGGAGCTAAGTGACTTCGAACGTGCTCGGATAGTCGGTGTTTCCGTAATTAGGAAGCACCGTATCGAAGATTTATACCGCATAGAGGAAATGGAAATGCCGTGTGGCTAGGGCCTCCCGTCGGGTAGACCGTTCGTCTAGTGCAAGTCTTTCGAGTTAACGCCACGTCGGCGACTTGCGTGTCGATGGGGATGAAATGATGATAAGGACAACACTACACCCAGTCCCTGAGCGGAGAAAATCTCCGACCCAGGCGGGAATCGAACCCGGGTCGTTAGGTATGGCACTCCGTCGCGCTGACCACTTAGCTACCAGGGGCGGACACCGCACAGAGGGAAAAACAATATCCGTTAAGTCACAACGCGGGACGAAAGTGTGTGTGTTGAGTGATCGTGACGGACGGTCACTGAAGAGGACTGCGTCGAAAAAATGAAGAGGACGGCAGCTGCAAATGTCACTGCGGAACTAGGATGTCGCACTCGCGGGCCCTGTCCACAACAACACAGCACGAACTACGCTAGATGTAAGCTAGGACTTGCCGGGAGAGCTACAATTCCAGAACCTCTTATCAGCAATGCAAACGTTCATGACTGGAAAACTGTGTGTCGAATCCGTAAAACATGGACTGTTGAGCAATGGAAGTAAGTCATTTGGTCGGACGAGTTGTTTCACACTGTTTCCAACTTCTGGTCGAATTTACGTCCGAGGAGTGAAACATGGCGGGGGTTCGGTATTGATTTGGGCGCTCATATCGTGGTATTCCATGGGCCCCATTATTACTCTTAAAGATCGCTTTACTCCCAAGAATTACGTGATCATTTTGACTGATCTGATCCATCCCATGGTATGTTGTTCCAGAATGGCAATGCTGTACTCCAAGAGTACAAGGCCCTGTTGACACAGCTCATACCGTCCAGGACTAGTTTTGTGAGCACGACGATGAAATGATGCATCTACCCTGGCCAACCTTATCGCCTAGCATTACGTGACACTGAGGAAATGGACTGGCGGGTTTTGAAGAGACACCTGGCTAAAAGAGTGTTTATTCTTTTGGAGCCGAAAATTGTGGCAAATGTATAATTAAGTTATTCAACAACAATAACAAGGCATAAATCTGAGCTCTGTGCAACACTAAAGAGCCTTATCCAGGATTGGGGTGGGGGTAGGGTTAGTTTGTGCCCGTCTTTCAAAAATATCGAAATCTAGACTTTGAATTTTAATATCTTGAATTTTTTAAATTGTTTTTAATGATTTCTTATGAGATTCCGTAACTGTTCTTGAGTTTTTCAGTGAAGTTTAACTCAAAAATTTGTGTGCGAGTCGTCGTGAGGGGTCCGTAGGCCCTTACTATGACTTTGCTTTCGGCACAGATCGATAGGGCCAACGCCGGCCGAAGTGGCCGTGCGGTTAAAGGCGCTGTAGTCTGGACCCGCAAGACCGCTACGGTCGCAGGTTCGAATCCTGCCTCGGGCATGGATGTTTGTGATGTCCTTAGGTTAGTTAGGTTTAACTAGTTCTAAGTTCTAGGGGACTAATGACCTCAGCAGTTGAGTCCCATAGTGCTCAGAGCCATTTGAACCATTTTTGATAGGGCCAACAATCGATTGTGACGTGTTGCGAGAGCGAGTGTCGAGATGCGCTAGTGTGGTTGGCGGCAATGGTGTGTGTGTGTGTGTGTGTGTGTGTGTGTGTGTGTGAAGGCCATTGTTGAAATACAGGGTCTTTTAACCGAGAAGTGTGTCACAATCGCCGTGGTTAGGCCCCTAAGTAATAGATTAATACCGGGAAAGTGAATAAGTATCATTATCAAAAAGTGATCAGTGACGTTACTAGTGCCGATATTCGGTTTCGCGTCTACCGCGCCGGCCTAACCTTGGATTGCATTGATGGATTAGCGTGTGACGATAATGGAAAATGAAGAAAGCCTGTGCTGAGATTAGCCGTAATTAGATATGTATGACGAAGGCAGTGGCTGTCTCCTTTTTTGGGTTTTGAGAAGAATATAAGTTCGTAATTAGTAAAACTGTGTTGGTGTTCCTTTACCAGACATTCAGTATTATAGTATTGAACAGGACGAACTGGAAAGTAACAACTTCCGTAGCAGTCAATCCCGATTACCAGCCCCATTAGGTTCATGGTCATGTTAATAACAAATATTGGGCTGCTATTCGATCTGACGAGGTCAGGATAAAAAACGGAGGTGTTACATCGTTAATGTGACTTTTCGCCACAAATGTTGTATTTTCAAGTTGAGGGCTCTTCCTGCGAATCTTCACAACTTTAAAATGTATGTTGTGAATGAAATCAATGAAAACGAAAATTTTAGTTCTGAAAAGTTTGTGTAGTGGTTGAAAATACCCCTCCACTCTGTGTAAACATTACGTAAAATGCGTTGGTGTTGGTAAGATTGTGCTAAAAAATATTTCTACGTTCTGTACTCTACTTATACATGAGTATCTATTTAAAATATGTTAATTTAACGAGATTTATTTAGTAAAGGTGTGAATTAATTCTACTCTATTTGAAATAAGTCTATTTTCTGTTGTATAAAAATCGAACTGCCATTTCAAAAGGGCTGAGACAAGTTTAATAAAAGTGAGACGGAAGGGCGCAGGACGGAAACTAACGTACCTAGCGTATTGGTTATGTATACGTTGAACTACTCGCAAATAGATATTGGGCTAATGTAGTCCCGATAAAGTCGCTAAAACCGTGCTCATGAAAAATAATTCACTTTATGAAAGTTTGTGTTTGGTTAACGTAGGGCACATGCTCGCTAGCGGTCGTGTAAGCTCCCAGTTCCCACCCAGCGTAGTGAGGGTGCTGATACGAGAGCAAACGAAGCGAGAGGGGAACGGGAATTCGCAGAGTCGGGTTTCCCGCGCCAACTCGGCTGCAGTCGGCTCGGCTCGACTCGACTCGGTTCGGCCCGGCCCGGCCCGTCCCCACAGCTGGCCGGACGCGAGAGCGTCGCCCTTCACGCAGGCCAGGCTGCAGGCCTTGCCCCCGTCGCTAGGATAAGCTGGCCTGTGGCCGCCTCCGCCGCCGGCGACCGCCACGCGCACACAGACAACACGACGCGGTTACGTTGTACCGCAGGTGTCGTAAACGCCGTTGGCGGTAAGTAGTACGAACGCAGCAGCGAAAAAGCTAAATACTGTGCGATTTAAAAGGCCAGGCAGTAACCAACGAAGCTGCTGTTTCCATAAGTCTTACGAACTCTGCGTTACGAAGCACACCTACTGAGGGAGTGCATAATCTGTCCAGAACCGCACGAAAAGAGTGAGGTGATGCAGTTGTGAAGATAGTGGACTAGTTTTCCGGAGGACAGTGGTTCAGATACCTGTAAGACCATTCAGATACATAACTCCCTGAGAGATTAAAAGCGTCCGCTGAATCTGGAACACCGCTTTTCCAGAAATTTATCTTCTCACGACAAGGTTCCGGGTTCGAGTCCCGATCCGGTACACATTTTTAATCTGCCAAGGAGTTTCAAAAGAAAACGTACTTCTTTTGGGAGTGAAAGATTCCTTCTGGAAATATACCACTAGGCTGTGTGAACTAACCATTTCTTCGCAATATCCTTTCTTCAAGAACACCTAGTTCAGCAAGATATGTAGGAGACCTTCCCAGAAGTTAGAAAATTAGGCGATGAGTATTGGAAGAAGTGAATTGTGACGACAGGTCGCGAGTCATGCCTAGATGCTCAGAACGTTGCCCGTGAACGCAAGGTGTGGGGTTTGAGTCCTCATGCTACACACAGGTTTAATCTGGCAGAATTTGCACTCTTTCTTTTCGCTTTATATAATTACTTTTGCATGGCCATGACTTTTGGCATCAAACAATACAGACAGCGGTCTTCTGAAGCCGCTAAAGGCTACTGCCAGGATGGTTCCTTTGAAAAGGATATGGCTGCATCGTTCCTTAAATGATATCAACCTGCCACATATCTAAAAAATAATCAGTTTTACGCTGTAATTAAAGCTCTTTGTTCTGCTCTGCAGAAAATTCTTTTATCAAGCAACTGCTCCATTTCCCCACGTAGTAGAGTGGAACAGTCTAGAAAGTCTCGAAAGTGGTTCGATGAACACACTGCCAAGCATCTGTGTGTGAATGCTGTAGAGTACTCTATATGTAGATATTTCCCGAGTCTCTGTTATTAAACGCATCCATGAGCCTTCAGTCTAACCAGTGAGCACTTTAGGGGCTCTTGCATAACGTGTATCAGACCTTTTTTAACATTTACATACGGTATTTTAAGGTTATTTGGAGCACCTACTCGTCACTTCAGCATTGCTCTTACCAAAACCATAACACTTGTTGCCAGTAAAGGTATACAATTTATACTTTAGCAGCAGATACAACACTTTGAGCTACCAAACTTTTTCCATATTATCTAGGACAGTCTGAATACAGTCTACATTTACTGCAAATAACTGTTACTCCGAAATCTATATCCTAAATAAATATACGCTTCAAAAACTTAAGTCTTCATTTTTCATTCATTCGTTTTTTTTAATCAAATGGTTCAAATGGCTCTGAGCACTATGGGACTTAACTTCTGTGGTCATCAGTCCCCTAGAACTCAGAACTACTTAAACCTAACTAACCTAAGGACATCACAAACATCCATGCCCGAGGCAGGATTCGAACCTGCGACCGTAGCAGTCGCGCGGTTCCGGACTGAGCGCCTAGAACCGCTGGACCACCGCGGCCGGCGTTTTTTTTTTGTTTTTTTTGTGTTTTTTTTTTTTTTTTTTTTTTTTTAAATATAAAGCCCTATAATAACTGGTAGAGATTCCGCGGCTGATCGGTTACTTCCTGAAAATGGGACGGAAAAAAAAGATTGCATAACTTCATTGTTCATGGCTGCACTGGCGAAATGTCACACTGTGGACTTAAGGAGCGAGATTCAAATCACCTTCCAGCCATCCAGACTTACGTTTTCCCTGTGGTTTTTCGGAGACACTTCGCTGAATGCAGGCTGTGAAAGTTCATGGCCTATTTCCTGTCCCATGCGTATCAAATCAGCCACTAGGCTTTATGTATAATGACAACGGCGCCGCGGATATCTATTCTTTCATTCCATGCTTGTTTGTTTCGAAGAGTCTTCTGCGTATTGTATAGAATAAGTGAACTCCACAGCAGTAATGTGTATTCGAGAACAACGTATCAGAAAGTCGCGAGCGCAATTTATCAGTTACTTGTACAACACCATTATCTGGCACAACAACACGCTGACCTCCTACTCTTGCACAACTTGACTGTATACGTCTATTTCGATACTAGTAAACAGCTCACCGTTGGCCATTAAAATTTCAGCACTACCACAGCATCTAAAGAAACTTCACACTGGCATGAAGTGTACAACATGCAAATGATTAGCGTTTCAGCGCAACGGTGTAAATTAAATAAGAGTAAAACAATTACATACTGCGTATAAAGAGAGATTACGTAGCGTGCTTTTTATTCAGGAATCTCACCTGAACGTTGTTAGCTTCGTTAGTTCGTGTCATGTCTCGTCTAAGAGGGAGAAACATCTACCAACATGTGTCCAGATAGACAGCTGCAAGATCGTGGGCTATGTAGACTGCTGTTTATCATTTCACGATACAGACGCTCGCGCTGGGTGCGATTCCATTATCATGTGAATATGGAATCTATGGGTTCCCCGTACTCCAAAGCAGGATTTCCACGACCCCACGTGACGAGCGCCCGAGAGCACAGACATTGTTTGCAATTAGATGATTATCATCACAAATTGTGCGACGACATTTGGAGCTCCACTGTCAGCATGGCGACCACGATTGTGGCTTGCTTTGACTTTGCAGCAGAGATGCGCGTCGACTGTGGTCCTTCCCAAGGCATCACTGGACACACGTCGTCTTATCATTCAAGACCAGGTTCTGCACACAGCATCACTATGGATGTATCCGTGCGTGTTGGTTCCGAAGTCAACGAAATTGCCAAATTGCTGTCATCGATATACGGGCCCCAGCTTGTACGACTGGGTACACAACACGATTTGCTCTGGATCGCAAAATCGCTAATTTGGACAGCAGGCGTCATGTTTCTGACTTGTTAAGGCCAGATTTTGCCCTTGCTGTCCCAATTTCCCTTGATACTGAGGATGTCCGACTGCTGCCCTGGTCAGCACGCCCTCCAAATCTCTCACCAACTATGAACATCTGGTAATGGGTTGCCGCAAGACTGTTACGCCACCACTCATCAGTTACTACGATTGATGAACTCAAGAACAGGGTTCAAGCAGCACAGAACGACGTATGCGTTTTTCATCCACGCTCAGTTCCACTCTGTGCCCTCTGGGCTAGGGCCGTTGTTGCTACAGCCAGAGGTGACAGCGTCCTGCATGTTCCCAAATAACGTATTACACTGTATACGCACAATAAGTAAAAATTCCATAGCTGTTACCCTTTGAGTGTTGCAATATTGATGAGCAACAATGTACTTGCATTTTAGCTCAGCTGGCGAAAGTACACGCCCACTGAGAAAGGCCTTTATTGATAGCTGCCTCTTCAGCATGACACGTTTCAAAGGAATTTATTTATGAGCAGGGAAATAATAACGTCTCAATAGAAGCGCATTTTGATGTAAATGTATTCGCGGTCTGAGGAGCATCCAAACAACCCTGTCTGTTTTGTGACAAGGTATTAAATTAGGGTTCCCACAACAAATTAAAAAGCGCCATTCTGTCTACATCACATTTGGCTTCAATAACTAGAACCTAGACAGAGGAAAATGACAACTTAATCGCGTTACTGCAACGCCCCACACGTACTCTAGTCTTTTCCTCTGCCTGCGAAAGCTGTAAAAACCTTGTCCTGCCTGTAGTATCTTATGCTGGAAGACATGATGATGCAGATCTAACGAAATACAAACGGAAAGAAAGTTCCTGACAAATTAACATTTTTTCGGAATTCCGAAAGGTGTGGGTTTGGCCGAGACGACACGATACGCTATACGAAACGTTGCAATAAAGATCGCGCGACACGATGCTTATCCATGCGACACTCATGTTCCCAGAGGAGCGCTACAAGGAAGTCACAGCAAGCGGCGAACAGCCTCGCGTGTGGCGTGGCGCGTCGCTGCCAGCCTCGTCGAGGACGACTTCCAAATATGTCACGCGTTTGCTCGAGACTGGAAAGAGGCACGGCTCTCCTTTCAGCGTTAAAAATAATTTCACTGCGTTAGGTGCATTTGGTACGGATTACTGTGTAACCTAAAATGGGTTAATGTAAACTGGCCAACGACTACATTTTTTACCGCAAACTTCTCAAAATTTGTGCTGAGTTTTACTCCATTTCGAACCATCACAATAACTAGGGACAACAGCGAATAGAAAACCAGTTAATTATTATTATGTGATACACTGCAATACACAAAAATCGGTAAAACTGATTAGTTTACTCAAATTCGAAAGATTGCATAGCAAAGACCGCGCGTGAATTACGGAACAGTGGATTTTAAGTTTTTACGAGGAAAAGTAAGTTTTATTGAGAAACTTCACTGCCTGAATAAGCACGTTTTGCATCGCGGACCGCTACGAGAGATGCAGGAAGAGGGTTACAATGGGGCTATGGAAGCTACCAACAGGGATGTGGAGCCACGCCGACTCCAGCGCCGTCACCAGCTGCACAATGTTTCTGGGTAAACTCATCCTGGGGCTCTTCGAGCCATGCACGTACATTGCAAACTATGTGAATCGTTCCGTTGTCATGCTGGTAGATGCCACCGTGGCGAGGAAACACGTACTGCACGTAGGGGTAGACATGGTCCCCAAGGATCGAAGCAATCATGTGTTGATCCACTGTGCCTTCCAGAATGAAGAGATCGTTCAGGGAGCGCCACAAAAATATTTCCCAAACCATAACTCTCCCTCCTCCGACCAAGAGCCTACCGAATATAGTTGCAGAGCGTCGGCTTTCAGACGTTTCTTGCCGTACACGACAAAGGCCACTGCCCGATGGAGCGTGAAACGTGATTAGTCCGAAAAGGTCATCTGTCGCCACTCAATCGACGTCCAGCTGCGAGAATGCCGTGCCGAAGCCTTCCACGCCAATGAACAGCAGTCAGTATTAGTGCAGTGACCAGGCTCGTGTTGCGGAGGCTCATGCACGCCAACGTTCGCTAAATGGTCGTTGCAGAGACACTGTTGGTATCCCCTTGGTTCGACTGAATGGTCAGTTGCTCAACAGTTGCAAGTCTAATCGGCAGTGTGTCTCCACAGCCTTCGTTCACCCTTGTCATCTAGGATCCATGGCGCCGGTTTTAGAGAGTGCCATTTTGCAATGCATGGTATAGTTTAACCACAGCGGCACATGAATAGTTTACAAACTTAGCCGGCCCTTGGCCCGAACGCCAATGATCGTGCTCTTTCTGACGTGAGATAAATCACTTCACTGGCTCTTTACAACATTTATAACAACCCTCCTCTGATAGTGCTACAACCTGCCGTTTGAGAGTGCTTACTGCACGCCGACGTCGAAAGTAGGCGGTTGTCACATTTGTGACTGGATCATATAACTACAGTGGCGAGTGTACCATTGCTTCACCTACGTAGGACAATTTTCAGGCACATCAGATGACTTGAAATTTCCCTTCCGGGTATCGGGCGATACAATTGCGAGGAGTATCCAGCATTTCGTGTTGCGCCGGGAGACTTTAGAGAGAATCTTACCGGCCTATCGCTGCCCACCCAGTGTGAACCAGGTAAGTGGCTTCAACTGTTTTTGCACGCTCTGCACCAATGTCGGCTGCTTCAACGTCGTATCGCGAGTAACATCCTGCATCATACCGCATATTGTATTCCCTCAGAGAGAACCACGCCTGCCGGCCGGGGTGGCCGAGCGGTTCTAGGCGCTACAGTCTGGAACCGCGCGACCGCTACGGTCGCAGGTTCGAATACTGCCTCGGGCATGGATGTGTGTGATGTCCTCAGGTTAGTTAGGTTTAAGTAGTTCTAAGTTCTAGGGGACTGATGACCTCAGATGTTAAGTCACATAGTGCTCAGAGCCATTTGAACCATTTTTTTTAGAACCACACGTAACAAGTAACCTTGCCTTTCACGGACAATACGCTTATAGAGGGAAATATCCAAACACGAGTGACGACGTGCCCTCACAACTACAATTCCCGTCAGTATATCTTATATGCTGTGGGGATGGGTTCTAAGGCGTGTCAATACAATTCAGTCGCTAAGAGCAAAAATCAAGTTTCCTGGGTCGAGTCCCTATCCGGAACACATTTATCTGTCAGGAAGTTTCGAAATAGCACGTACTTAGCTGCTGAGTGGAAGATTCAATCCACAGCACGTTTCTTTACCTTCTGCGACTTATTACTTTGTCAAGGTGCTAACTGCAGCTGCATATCTGGGACTGCGTTGTCGAGGGTTCCGGACAGTCACATTATCTTATCGGAGAGGCTGCTTTCCTCACATGTTATGGGAGCGGGGATCGACGAACGAAATGAGTAAAAACAAAATACCAGCTGATGAAGGAGCAGTCTGCAACACCTCGCTGCCGTGTGATTTCCCGGCGTACTCACAATCTTCGACGGACCTACGTACCTGTCTCTCAACCCCACGAAGTGCTCAAATAATCAACTAATCGAATGTGTGTGGGTTGCCACAACGTTTGCTGCACATGGACGAGACGCGTGCTGCCAGCGGCCAAAGGTGAACATTTGGCCATGTTTGCACTGTAAACATTGGGGACGCAGCGCAGTGGCGCGCTCACACGCTCAGACCATGTGTTGGGCTCGTAACGTAAGCGGTTGAGTACATTCTACTATGCACTATGGGGTGTCATGGCAAACAAACGGGGGAGAGGGGGGGGGGGGGAGAATAATCGAGTCGCTTAATATGTCTCAGAACCATTTAATGACACGTATGTGAAAAAAGGGAAAGAAATGATAATGTGCCCCTACTTTCTATAACAAAACGGCCAGAATAACACATTTTAGTAGCTTACATTGTAGAACTACCGACAAGTTTTACGTTTTGCCCGCCGTGATTTCATCAAAACTACTAGTAATTTTTCAAGCCACGAAATGCAATAACGCTCTATTCTTTTATCCATTCCTTCTCAACGACAACACATTCAAGATTTACAACATAACTAGCGACCATTCGAGGTGCTTCCACCTATTCACGACCAGAACACCAGTTTAATGTTCGAGCTGATAAACTGGCGAAATAGTACGTCGCCCATAGACTATTTGTTCTGGACATTGGATGACGGCAGTGATTCTGCTGGTGGTTCAGAGCCTCTAACACCATGGTTAGCAGCGTCCTAGCTAGAGATGAATGTAAACAATTTGTTCTCGACTCTAGAGTATGGTAATGATACTGCTGGTGGTTCAAATCATAGATCATCATAGTCGTCAGTGCCTTAGCTGGATACGAATATACTTATGTATGATGCACAGTTTGCCCCTCAGTCTGCATACCGTGACGCTACTGTATAAAGCTCGCAGTCACAACTGGAAGCCAGACAACAGACTTGCAAAATCATCTCTTCCCGTCATACTGTTGAGTGTATAGCCGGTACTTTAATCATTAACCACAGGTTTTATTTATAACTTCGTCAAGACATAGCATTTTCGTATTGCATATTGTCAGCAATGTGCATCAGGACCTATGACTCCTAGTTGCACGGGTTGGTCAATGGCATTTTACGGAGGCCTTTAGAAAGTTACATATTATTATGACAGGACAAGTTAGTTCTGGAATAATGCACTACATTTCAGAGAGAGACACACGTTGTTAGGGCAGCACCAAATTTATGTAAAGAATGGTCGAAACGTCCTACTAATCGTCCAGTTTCTCAACGAGAGAAATCCGTCTCTTGGGCACGGAGCCCCCACATGTTCTTTCCGCTAGCCGAAAAAGACAGAAATCGCATGGTACAAGTCCTATATTTCCGCAACAGCTCACCTACGCCTGTGCGGCCTTTGTCACATTATTTGGTACCATTTCACCACGGCTGGTGATTTCAAGGTGCACTTGTGTGCTATTTAGGAATCGCACTGTCCCACGAACTTCAACTCTGGAATACATATCCAGTTATATCAGTCACCCACTGGTGCACCTGTTGACCGCGCCGCAGCAGAACTGTTTGCTGGGAACATCTGCTCTCTGACAATGCGCCACACTTGTTGCGCAAGGGTCTTTACGTTGAACGACATTTTTAACTTACTACGTATAAAACTTCATTTGCTACAGGGATCATGGGCCACACAAAATTTTTCCAATACACGACGAAAATATATGGAAAGGGAAGGACAACGTGGTTTAACGTTCCGTCAATAAGACCATTAGAGACTGAACATGACCTCTGGTTGGGGAAGGAAACTGGCCGCATCATTTTCAAAGAAAAAGGTTTAGAGAAACCACGGAACGCGTGAATCTGTACGGCTGAAGAATAAACAGAGGGAAGGTGTATTGCTACATCCTCTTCTCATCAGACAAATCTTTTGAGATTTCGTCCGCGAGAATTGCGACATTATGATCATGCAACAATGCCTGCATCTTAGACCTTATAGTCGCTCGCTTCAGCGGCGTGGCCGTAGGATGAAAATGTATAAGAGGCGTGCGTGTCTTCTAACAGTAACAGTACTTCTGTGGCGTGCCCTACGGATTAGAAATGGAATGGCGGCAAGGCCTAGGCATTCGTACCTTTGCCGTTTCGAAAAACCAAACAGGCACCGTGCTTAATACCCCCCGCCCACCCCTTCAAACAGATGGCAATCAGTATTCTTTACTGCGTGATAAAACGGCAAAGCAGCCCACGGTTTGTCGGCGGTATCTTCCCCACAACCAGCACTGCTAGCGAAACGTATGAGAAACTCTCTCAAAAGGAGAGTACTGACGCCAATTACAGACCGTTCAACACGCTGTGCGTCAACTGAGCAAGCCGCAGGCTGTAATTCTGGAGGGGAACGGCGCACAGCCCCACCGGCGGGACGTCGCCGACTAGGACTGCCCGCTACATTTCCCTCGTCTTGTCAGACGGACTCGTGCGCGTATACACCTTACAAGCGCCAATTATCCGGAGCGGCTCGTATAACGCAAGGCTGCCTGCGGTCTCCAGCCCGTACTTACTCCCAGATCGTCACGAAATCAACTTTACAATGCACAGCGAGGTCGTGTTTGCGCCAACGGGGCACGTTCCGCAGTGAATGAGTGAAAGTAGCGGCCTAAAGTCAGCCTGCCAAGCCTCAAACGAACCGAGTTCTAACTTCTTTACTAACAACGCAATGGTAGCAGCAAAGACTTGATCCGGCTACAGTAATTCTCCCCCCCCCCCCCCCCACCCACCCCCCGTCAGGAGTGATATTTGACTCTTGTCTTCCCCGTTATGGTACTCTGCAGATCCCTCCAGTGCCAAGGTTGTCTTAACACCTGCCCTGTCAGACCGTCCTTTATTGCCACTGTGTTTCTCTACTTGCTAATTTTGCGGTGAACCTAATTTTGTTATCACCTAATTTTCTACATCCTCGATAGCATCACATCAGAGACGCTGCGATTCTCTTCTTTTCCGGTCTGTCCATAGTCTGTATCTCACTTTGAATTCAATACATCGCCGTGCTCCAAACGCACAGTCTCAGAAATTCCTTCCCCAAACTGCGGCCGATTTTAAATTATTACACTACTTCTGGTCATGAATGCCCTCTTTGCCTCTGCTGGTCTGCTTTTTATGTCCTTGCTTCGTTAGTCACGTGTTATTTTGCTTCACTTCGTGGTTCCCAATTTTGATAGTAAGTTTATCTCTGCTACTTCATATTACTTTCGCCTGGCTTTTAATTTATTCGTAGTCCTTACTCTGTGATGCTCAGAAGACCGTTTTATTCAACACTCCTGTAGTTCTTTATTACTTTCAAAGAAAATAGCAAATGTTAGCAAATTTATCACTAATATATCGGCCTAAATTTAATGCCCACTCTTGTACCTTTCTTTTACCTCTATCACCGTTTCTTTGCTGTACAGACGGAACATTAATATGGAAGATTGTACCTCTGTGTAACACTAATCCAGGATTTTGTTTTTAGTCTCTGATTCTTATTTTTCCATCTACAATTTAGTCCGCTGACTACCGTTGGATCTGTGGCGGTGGTTACTTCTTTATCCACTGTGACCCCTCCCCCCATTCCACTTTCCTTTTGTAGTCACGATAGTGCGGCCTGTGACTTTTGGGAAGCGTCCAAGCGCGCTCTAATATATATGCTTTTCCTGTCGTGGCCACTTCGCGTGATATAAGAGAAAGAAAGCTGTCCGACTAATTGTGACATACACTCTCGGAATCTTAACTGTAAACCACACGGTGATGCGCAATGCCTCCTTTTGTCTGCCACTGTAGTCTGATGAGCATCTCCGTATTGCTTTCGCGCTTAATATTGAAGACTGATTATTCAGTGTTCCGGTGTCATTTTTCTTGCTGTCGTCTTTTTAAATAATTTACTCCAATTACTCTTAAAGGCATCTGGGAAGACCGAATTAGAGGGCAGCTATGGTAGTCTCAGAGAGACACCCGAATTGTCGAGATGGCAGCGTTCCGCTTTCTCCCCAAGAGTGACCGTTACCCATGACGGAGGCAAACACTTGTCTCCGCATTGCTATGCTGTCTACCAGAAAGCTGTAAGATGCTGCTCATGGTTTCAATATAGATGGGTCCGATCTTGTCCTTCGGACCAGTACTATCTTACCGAGTGCTGAGTTTACATAGCTTTTATAGACCGAGTGGTGACCTGTATAGTTTATTTCCCCCATTTGCAGCTTGCTGATCCAAGTACCTTTGCGTCTTCATAGCAATCCCGTACATGGTACTGCAGACTGCACAGTAACTGAAACATGACCAGCCCACCATACAGCATCTGCCCTCACATAATACACGCTTGTTTACGACCTATTCCTTTTACGTCAGCAGCAGATCTATGCCGCGCTAAGAACAAGTAGATCGTGCAGCCTTCCTGGGTAGTTAAAACACACTTTATTGTTTGATTCGCTCCTTGAAGTCGCACACGTAATTTGGGCTCTGTGATGATACTCATCAGTAAGCACACTGCTGGCCGTTAAAATTACAATATAGCGAAGGTGGCATGCAACAAACTTGAAATTGTCATGAAATGTACTACAGGGTGTCTGCTGATTCATTTCCAAAAATCGTAATTTGAAAACTATTACAGAGAGAGAAAATTAGTTGTTAAACAATATTACATGAAGGCGTGGCGTTTTCTATAGGGCATGCACGCTGCATCGCAATTTTATGCGGAATAGCGGCGACGATTAAAAATGTGTGCTGCACCAGGATTCCAACCCGGGATGTCCTGCTTACTAGGCAGATATGTTAACCACCTCCCGCGCACAGAGTTTACTGAAAATGTCCGGACCGTCTCGGTACGCCACACGGCCGACCCATGCTCCCAACGAGCACCACCTATTCGTACTCACCACCCGTGTCGTCCACGCTCGGGAATTTCGATTTCCGCTGGAGGTCGAACGTAAATGTGCACCCGCACTGAAGGTGGTGGATTCATTGCCCATCGAGGCGAATCGATTATATGAAAGCGTCGGACGTTCAGCAGTTCTCAGAAGTTTTTCCCTTTATCCTTCTTGCAGTTTTGGCTCTGAGTGCATCAGAATGGCGACAGACTAGAGGTAATCTCAATGTATCACCTGGTATGCAACATCCAAATCTGTGACAACGGTACTGCAGAATTACCCATATAAATGAGGAAACCATCGGCTAAGTCATGCATAATGAGGTTCAAAAACTTCTAAAGAGACAGGCTGTTCAAAGATCTTCCTCAAAGTGGATATCCTCCTGTGTGTCGTGCACCTGCACACAGTGCGAGCTGAAACTTAGTCCCCAAAAGTCAATACGTCAAGCACCACACGAAATGAAGGTAGCAAGATCAACTATCTATGAAGTGTTACGTAAGCGGTTTTGCCTTCCTGCGTACAAAGTGCAATTGGTCAAGCTCTGCAGGCAAGCCATCATCCTCTACGGTATGCAATCTTGTGTTCCACACTGCCCTCCATATATACAGACGGTAAGTATCAGAGCAAGTGCTTGTTTTCAGATCAAGCAACGTTCGACGTCTGGACCTATGAATCGCCACATTAGATCTTGCGGTCCGATAACCCACACAACACAGGTGTACATATCCTTCATAGATTGAAGCTTAATGTTTGGTGAGGCATAATGCTGTGATATGATGACAGGCCCACTTCTCTTCGCAGAGAAAACTATACAGGCGCTACACTCCCACATTGGTGTCTGAAAGTGCTGGAGGTATTTAACGACATTTCCAGAGAGTAGGGTGTGTGGGATTATGTCAAGGATAGCGTGTACATAACACCGGTCAACGACATTGCTACGCGACCAGCACTGTTGATACTGCATGTCGACCCGTACATAGTAGGAATTCTAATATCACCTTGACGTTCCACGGGCGACAAGTGGGGCACAAATTGAAATTCTGGCATAGCAGAGAAAAACTCAATTTCCACAAAATTTTATCTCCAATTTTCTCCTGTAAGTGCGAAAATTAGTTTGTTGGCACCCATGTGCATAGGGAAGCATGGTCGTAATAGCACAATAAGAGAAATCGGAACTCTGAGGGAAAAATTTAATTATCCGTTTTTCCCGCGCGCTGTTCGAGAGTGGAGCGGTAAGAGAAGTAGCTTGAAGGAACCATCTGCCAGGCACTTAATTGTGAATTGCAAGAGTGACATGTATTTTAAAAATTGTTTTTTAGCCACTTCTGTGGATGAGTTGAACCAGTTGCGGACCTATACTCCCATTTATTTGCCACAGGCCTACGTTACATTTATTTAGGACAAGTCTTTAGCTACGGACTCTTCGCGTTGCCGTCCTATAGATGACGGCATTGTCTGCTAACAGCCTCGTTTCGACGTACACTGCATTGGAATTACGTGGTAAACTCTAGCGCGAGGTCCATACAGTTTCGTGTGAAGAGTATTACAGAAGCAGTGGCCGGCGGTGGCGCTGGAGTTTCAACAGTTCCTCTGGCTGGAAAGTTTCACGAGGCAGGAAGCGCAGCCCTCATCAGATCCACGCCTTACATCTCTCCCGCAACACCGCGAATTGCAAACTCATCCGGGAGTAGTAGTTTCTCTGCAGCTGCGTCGTCTTTCAGATATCCAGGGTCTCGCGCTGAGCCCGTATCAAAGAATAAACACTTCACGCGGAACTCGACCCGAAGCGATGATTTGCCGTCACTCGCATTTCCGAAAGGGATCAGTCACAGGCCAATGTAATACATATTCCTGCTGCGAATGGAAGCCAAATTATCATTGAAAAGAAAAGTGAGGCGTTACTAATCGTGACCAACTCACGGAATAAGTAACGATCGCTTGGAATACGAGCGGTGGGAGGAGATCCTCTTTATCACAGTAGAATGCTGAACTTCGATTAGACATTACAGCGAGCCTAGCAATGGAATCAACTGTCGTGGATCTTTCTCTGGTTCTCATATTGACACCTGACGTAGGAACTGGCAGTGGTGGTATACTGAACGTTACAATTAGTTCCCATAATACCAATACTGTTTTACTACTATTTTTAGTGAAGGTATATACTGTGTCACGTACTGTAAGAAACCACAATTTTAATGCGTTGAAAGGTACAGCTTTCATTAACCCGAATGTTGTGTTGACCACTAGGTATTTACTAGGCTTGGTCATAGGTGGCTTCCTCCAGCTTCTGCAATTTGTAGGGGGACCTAAAGTTCAACGTTGATATGGTGTCACTCGGCATTTTCCCCCACTGACCAACTCAGGATTTTTCATGTCAACAAACACTGCCAGACAGGAGGTGAAGTACTTTAAAATCCTACGACTGGCCGAGGATCAACCTTTGTTCTTTAGGCCCGTAGTCCAGCACTTAACGAATAAGACGCGTAAGTGTTACTCTCTACGTTTTTCATTAGCTACAAGTTTCCATAACTTCATCTTATTTTCCACATCACCATGCATGCATACAAACAAATTTTCCATTACTAGAAATACCAACACAAATGCTACGTACCAGGTCGCCTGTATGAAATTGTTGCCGAGCTCTTTATTCGAATCTCTCATGGGGATCAACTAAAGCATGTATTAGTCACTGGAGGAAAATTTTTATTCTTGTATTAAAAGATTTCATATATTTCATTGTAATTGACAATTGACGTTAAAATTGAAAATGGAGACAAGGTTTATTTCGGCAGGAGGGGGGAAGGGGTGGGGGGGGGGGGGGCGGCTTGTTGGTAGGGAAGAGAGAGAAACTGACATCCAACCGTACAACCGAACCCTAAATCCACGCCTAAGCCAGGTCTTTTCTTACACGTCTGAGTCACATCAGCTGGAACCGGCGGTTTTTTTAAAAAAGGTTATGGCTCACAAACCAGAAATTATTCCTCAATCGTGGGCTACCACCGTATTTGTACCTGTTATGTACTGTGAGTACTGGCGTTTATTTCATCTCGTTCTTTAAGCCCTGTACAGATAAGGAATATGGAAGTAAGTGTAAAGTTATTGCCTACTTACTGCAACGATCGCTGTCAATGACCTCACGTACCTGAAACAAAAGAATTCTATTAATATAGGCATCAGTCAACGGTTGACGAAGATGCGCCGCCCCGCGCCGCCCCGCGCCGCCCCGCCCCCCCCCCCCCCCCCCACACACACACACAAATCATGGATTTCAATTGACTTCGTAACAGCAGCTCCCAGTTACAATCCAAAGCACTCGTCCTCGTCGCAATGAAGAAGTCATCATTGCTGACTAGTTTCGCTTCGTTTCTAATGAACGAAGGTGGTAACCGACAGAAAACTAAACTGAGATAATACGTCACCAGCCGTTTACGGAAAATGTGGGACTACTGCAAACATTTTAAATGAACATTTGAGAAAAACAAGCTTGCTAGACTACTCTGGCTCTTAATGAAATTAATGAAATTTAGACCACTAGTGCTGCCACAGCGAACAGCTCGTGATCCATTTCACTGTTCTCTATGCAGGCATTTTAGAATCTTACCACTTTAGAACACGCTTCTTCCAGCTGGGGAGAACATCAAGACTGCGTGGAGTAACTGAGTGTTATGCATTATTTTCGCACTCCGACCCAGGAACTTGCTAATGCTTGGTCTTGTCACATATAATGTACATATACAGCTTTTCGCCAAGAAAGGTCGCAATGCTTAGAGAGCTATATTCTTTGACTTTTCTACTACGCCTGCAATTCTTTTATTATTTCTAAACAAGAAGTGGAACGCTGGGATTTCCAAAGGGGTGACAGCCGAAGTGATAGAAGGGGGACAGCTACATGCGCTCAATCCCAAGCCACCCGCGTCCAACGCAGAGAGAGAGAGAGAGAGAGAGAGAGAGAGAGAGAGAGAGAGAGAGAGATTGCGAAAAATGCAGCGTGCGGGTGCTGGAAGAGTAACGGTGAAGTGGGGCGGGGCGGGAGACCGTTATAACGGCCGCGCGGGCCCACGTCACGTCGCGTCTGTAGGACAGGGCAGCTTCTGCCCAGTGAGCCGCACCTCACCTCACCTCACCTCACTCAACACTTGGCACCTTGCGCCCCAGGGGCGTTCTACTTTCTTCCAGATGGACGTAACAATAGGCTTACCATAACGTTCGGCAATAGCCCGGAGTTTCAGAATTTTATGACTGTCAAAGAGATTATTTTTTTTTTTTTTTTTTTTTTTTTTTTTTTTTTTTTTTTTAGACCTGTATCTTCGACATCAGGTCGATGGGGATGCGTGGCTGTCGGTTCTGCCACAACTTTTCACTTATTAGTCATTTGGCAAAACGATAGGGGCAATGCGTTGCGTTGTTTTCGTGTGTGACGTAACTCATCTCCACGTTTTTTGATAATTTTAACTCTATTCGTTTTTGATCTCCTCGTTTAACAATGGCAAAAGAAAATGTGTGTCCCATTTTAACCTGCAACAGGAATATAAATTTTTGAAATTTTTAAATCACATTAACAATGAACGTTTTTATTGCACGCTATGTATTGGAGAATTTTCTGTTGCACTTACAGGAAAGGGTGATATTAAAGGCAAATGAAAACATATCAACATTGGAGAGCTTTTAATAAGACTGCTACACCAAACATAGATGTTGCTTAAAGCTAAGGATGGGAATGGTGATCTGGGATGTACTGTTAAAGTGGTTAGAAACACTATTTCGCCATTTATATTTGATAATTGGACACGTTCTTTGGAAAATATTAATTATTTGACAGCAACGATCCGTAGCTCAAACAAAAGTAAAACATATTCCAATTCTTGTAAGGCATGTCCAGCCGGAGGAGGAAATACATGTTAAATCATTACATTTGGATGAAGTTGCAGGTGAAACTGCTCAAATTTTGACTATTTCTTTTGGAGCGTGTGAAAAAAATACAAACCTGATACTGAAACTGCTGACATTAATAGTAATGTTGGTGGTGCTGCCATCCGAGCCTACACGCTGTACTGTTGTATTTGGTCAGCGCCTGTGCAGTGACCTCAATACGTTTCTAGTGTCAGTCGTGGTCAGAGGTAAGTGAATTCGAACGTGGGCAAACTGCTGGTGCTCGTTTGGTGGGTGCTTCCGTAACCAAGTGAATCGAAGTGTTTGGTGTTTCAAGAGGCACAGTGTCGAAGATTTATAACGCGTACGGGGTAAGCTGAAAGACATCATCCGCTAAGTCGCAACGTGGACGAAAGTGTATGTTGATTGATCGTGACAGACGGTTGTTGAAGAGGATTGTGACGAAAAATAAGGGGTAGACAGCTGCAAAAATAACTGTAGAACTGAATGTCTTACTCGCGAATCCTATCAGCACGAAAACAACACGAAGGGAGCTCCCTCTAAGTAGAGAACCGCAGGGCGAACCGTAATTCCAAAACCACTCACGCTCGTAACAGGGAGCCTGGTGCCGGAGCCGTAAAACGGAAAAAATGGAAGACCGTCATTTTGTCGGATGTGTCTTAGTTTCACACTGTTTGCAACTTCTGGCCGATGGAGGGGATCCGATGATGAGTACGGTGGCCATATCTTAGTAACCCACGGGCCCTAAGTTTATTCTGCAGGGTCTCATTACTGCCAAGGATTATGTGGGCGTTTTGGATGATCAAGTCCATCCCATGGTACAATGTTTTCCCAATGGCGATGCTGTGTTCCAAGAGGACAGGGCTATATTCACACAGCTTGCATCGTCCAGGACTGGTTTTGTGAGCGCGAGGATGAACTGTAATCTCCCCTGGCCACCAGTCACCAGATCTCAGTATGATGGAGCCTCTTTGGTCTACTTTGGATAGGGGAGTGCGTTATTACTATCCACTTTCATCACCTTAACGAACTTGCCACTAGTTGCAGGAAGGATGATGTAAGATTCCTTTGAAAACCGTGCAAGGCCTGTAGTTATCCATTCCCAGACGACTAAACTATTTTGAATAACAACGATTTTCCTATACCATATTAGTCATGGTGATGATGTGTGTTTTCGGTGTTTCCATAGTTTCATGCATCCACTGTAACTGGGGAACACGTAACTGTGTAGTATGAATTATCCAATGAAGAATTTATCCGGAGCTTCTGGAGGTCTCCCTACTGAAATGAGGCAATTATTAATGAATCTTACTTTAAGACCTGCCGACGCCAGCACACTGTTGGTAGATGCGTCATGTAGCGCGCGCGTGTGTGTGTACACAATTTCCGAGTAGTTCATTACAGACAAAAGTGTAATGAACATCGAAGCACATCAACCGACTTTAAAAGTGGGATGGTAATCGGTAGAAGACTCAGGTGCCATAGCATATCCGAATACACGCTAATTCGGATTTCCGAGGTTAACTTTGTCTAGAGTGAATCTTTAGTATGACATACAGTATTTCCTCACAAGCAAACTGCCGTAACGGACATCACGTTGCCTCCCCATTGCCTTACTGGGCGAGCGACGGTCAACCTTTGAGTCGTATCAGCGCCAATTTGAACGTGGGGCCTCATGAACCCATTTCTATGAAGAATGTACAGAGACAAACACACTGCTTAGGCTTCAGCAGCGCGACGACCGACTCTTACCATTTTCCCTTCCCATGACTTGTGCACTCACTCGCCTTTTTTATCAATTGATATTTACGCAATCTCATTGATTTATAGAAAAGCAAAATTGGCCAGACGGATATTGGCGTACCTCGAGGCCAACGCGCGCGCGCGCGTGTGTGTGTGTGTGTGTGTGTGTGTGTGTGTGTGTGTGTGTGTGTATCGCCGCGCGCGCGTTCTTACCTGCTATTGGCTGATCAGTTTATTAAAAATCAACATCAATATTTTCTGTGCAGGTACATTATTAAACGACTTAACTCTGGCTGGAGGGTTGGGTAGCTAGATAACAAATTACTGATTCACGTCGATGTCGTGTTTTTCTCCTGTGGATCTGCGTACCATTAGTGGCAACGAATTTGTTCATAACCGGGTCTGTTAAAAAGTACGTTTAGATCGTCAAGAATATGTGACTCAGATAACCGATCTACACAGACAACTTTCGTTTACAAGCTTGCTGAAGACACTCCTTGAGTACGATCCTTCTGAGGACTATGCGTTTACATTTTGACTGTTTCCTCTTATTCATTACTAAATCATTGAATAGCGTCTGCGCCGCTAAACAATATCACATTAATGAATGTTGTAATGTATTCCCATGCAATTCCTAGCGAGAGCTTCAAAATGGTTCAAATGGCTCTGAGCACTATTCGACTTAACTTCTGAGGTCATCAGTCCCCTAGAACTTAGAACTACTTAAACGTAACTAACCTAAGGACATCACACACATCCATGCCCGAGACAGGATTCGAACCTGCGACTGTAACGGTCGCGCGGTTCCAGACTGTAGCACCTAGAACCGCTCGGCCGCTCCAGCCAGCGCGAGAGCTTCAATGCCTTTTAATTCTCGCACCGTATCACATGGTTTTGTTTGTACGAATGGAATACTCGTATATTCCAGGACCATCTCATCACAGATATCCATACAGTCAAACGGACTCAAATTAAGAGATATTGGCATCAGCGTCTGCGCTGCCAGCTACTACATACAACGGAAACACTTTGTGGAAACGAGTTCAGTCAAATGCGTCACGACAATGGCAATTACCGGAACGTGTGTGCCAGATACATATTACTTAGTGGCTCTGCTTATGAGCCGATGATAGTATAGTATAGTATGTATCTGGCACACTCGTCGCATAACCCACATGACGTTAATTAAAATCTTACGGAAACACTGCACGAAAAGAAACTCTCGCAACAGCGATAGTGTTATTGTTAAGACGATTAGTGGATTTACAATGCAGTCCAGAAGTGTAATTGATAAATGTCAATGAAAAATTTGGTACGTGATCGCAATTAATGGGAAGCGAGTGGTAATACAGTTCGCATCAGCAGAGACACCCCTATCAATTGTGCGCTACAGTACAGTACAGTACAGAAGGTAGCAGCGAAATACCCAATGAGACTAACAGAAATGACACACTTATTCAAAGGCAACAAGTAATTGGTAAGTAATTGCGTTTTATGATGGCCCCGTGGACATTGCAGAAGACAGGGCGTGCTTCTTAAGAGGGGGGATATGATCACGACCGGCGGCAAAAGATGCTCTGCAACGTGCTCCCTTGTTGGCCTCGAGGTTCGTGTGCGGTTGACAAGTGCTGGACAGTCGGCGCATGTGCAATACGCTTCCCAAAGCATCCCACACATGCTCGGTGGAATTTAAGCCCGAAGAACGGGCAAGCTAGCCCAATCGTAGAAAGTCTCTCGCTTCAAAATATCCTCCCACCTACGCTTTAAAATATCCTCCCACCTACGCTGTTCGAAGCGCTTGTGCATTGTCATCCAGAAAAAGCACAAGGGAAAGCGATACAGTGTCACAATAAGATGGACCTCTGAGTACACCGTGTTCAAAGATGTGCGGGTCAACAAACCCATACAATATTAAGCATCCTCACATCGTAACACCTGAACCACAAAACGTTCATGCGCGACTGTGTTACTGGCTTCATTACGCGTTCCCACCTCTCGCTACATGAGGGTACGTCCAGAATCACCAACCATACTAAATTTGAACTTATCCGAGAAGAGACATGCGAATCTACATGCCACTGGTCCACTCATGTTCTAAGCATCATCGCAAACGGTGCAGACAATGTGCGGGTGACAATGGAAAGAAACCACATCCACGCAGTCGCCTTGGCACTGTGGAGCGTAATATTGCGTCCCTCGCAGTCTGGTTAGATGTGGTTGCAATAGCGCCCGCTGTGACACGGGTCCCTTCTTGGTTGCACAATGTAGCAGTCATCCGCTGCTTTCTTAGCGTGATCGACCACCTACTCTCCTTCGGGCAGCAGTGCCTGTGGTTCGGAGCATATGAAATAATGCTATGAACAATACCAAACTCTTGAGTTATAGTAGTCACACGTCAGTCTTCAATTTTGCCGAGGATTCCTCCCAGCATTAAGTCATCCAAATGCTGTTCTGCGTCATGTTGTAGTGAAGTGTACACGACTGCAAGATCTCTAGCAACATGCTCCCACACTGATTCATTTTCACCGAGTAGTTAATATGTTATGTTTCTTTATCTAGCTCGTCCACAGATTCTACACAGCAGTACGTTTTAGGGCTGTATGTGTG
The DNA here is from genome assembly GCF_021461395.2 of Schistocerca americana. Classification (NCBI taxonomy): domain Eukaryota; kingdom Metazoa; phylum Arthropoda; class Insecta; order Orthoptera; family Acrididae; genus Schistocerca; species Schistocerca americana. The sequence continues at coordinate 406,344,271 of NC_060125.1, forward strand.
ACAAATGGTGATTATATACACATTATGAATCATAAAACAAAATCTCTGGATTAATTATTCAATCAACGTTTCAGCATGGGGAGGGGTTAATTTGGAAATTTGTGGTAAGTTCCTATGGGACCAAACTGTTGAGGTCATCGGTCCCTAGGCTTACACACTACGTAATCTAACTTACGCTAAGTACAACACACACATTTGAGTGATGTGCCAGTTAATTTCTCGCTGGTGATCTAAGGATTGCAGTTCGAATCTCATCTGATTCTAGTGAAATTAACGTGCCTCTCAAATTAATACAGGCAGCTTGAAGCCTGTTTCTGCGTTGTATAGAGCAAAAGAATGGTATGAGCTGGTGATATGTCAACACTTTTTACATGGTACGTTTCCACAATATTTCTCATGCTCTGCATACACTTAATTGTTCAAGTACTAAGGGAGTCAGAATAAAGCATATCTGGGAGTGGGTTTCCAATACCAGCATCTGCCTTACGATCAAGAGAAACCTCCCAAGAACCTTTGTCAGAACAGGGCGATGAGAACCGTTTTTAACTTAATTCTGAATGAAAGCCTTGGTTCTGCGAGCAGTATACTTGGGAGTATACAGGGTACATCGATGACTTCTCGACATGACGGTATACCTACGTACATGGCTGGTGTCGCATATGGTGTTGTGAATACAGCCTCATAACTGTTACGAAGGTAGAAATCGGTAAACGTGGAGGAAAGCAGTGGAAATAACGTCGCAGAAGTAAGTGGAATACACCCTGGCTTTGAGTCGTGTGTTCATTAACGGTCAGTGTTTTGAATCCCGGCGCTTACTATTTAGTATGTTGCTAAAGCCTGATTTAAAGTAGCTGTCATTTCTTTGTTTCGCTCTTCGCGGCGATGGAAATTTGTTTCAAAGTTTCTATCTGTTACTATAACGGCGTAAGAAGTCTGAAATTCATGCTCTGTAAACCTCTAAAATATCGGTTCTCAAACTGCGTTCCCCCCCCCCCCCCCCCCCCCCAACCCCGGTGTTGCGCGAGATACAAGTGCTCCGCGAAAAATTTAATAACATGGCGTTATTTCCGACATTTCGACGATGCTATTTTTTTAAAAATTAGCATTTATGCATTATTAGTTACGTTTTAAAACTGACCTTATCATTGAATAATACAAGTTTCTAATACTTCTTAAAAATTTTATTAACTTTCATAATAAACAAGGTGTTACACGAAAGTATCAGGAGTCTGTAAGTGTGCCTGCGAAGGAAAAGTTTGGAATACCTGCTCTAAAGTGTGTCTAAGGGAGTGAAAAAGACATACTTTTCAGCACTTTTATTTTCACAAGTCCATCTTGATCACAGATTTCTTTACACTTTATTACCGGTTTCGGCTTATCGCCATCTTCAGATCTGTTGTAAATATAAATATTGTTACACTATATTTATATTGTTACCATATTTATATTCACAACATATCTGAAGATGGCGAAAAGCCGAAACCAGTCATAAAGTGTTAAGAAATCTATGTGATCAAGACGGATTTGTGCAAATAAAAGTACTCAAAATAAAATGATCGCGGTCTCATATACAGACTTTATGTCTTCAGTTGACATACTTTTCATTACGGCCAGAGTAATGCATTTTCTTTTTAAAAAAGCGACCGCTTTTTCTCGCCTACGGCATGCAGAATTAATTTTCACTCTTCAGAGGGGCGTGCGCCGATTTGAAACTTCCTGGCAGATTAAAACTGTACGTCGGACCGGGAGTAGAACATGGGACCTTTGCCTTCTGCTGAAGCAGTGGTGTGCTTACCTGCGAAAGGCAAACATTCGAAGTTAAACTTTCGGTCCGGCACACAGTTTTAATGTTTCAGGAAGTCTCCTGTTACGTCATATTTCGAAAACTTCCTGAAATATTTTTTTCCTTGCATTATTAAAACTTCTCGCCAATGAATATTTTCAGTGTTCCTTAAAGCATTGCCTTTTCTCCGTTTACACTTGGAGAATGGCTTTTTTTCTATGCAGTTGGCGTAATTTAACTTTTATCAAATGAGAAGCTTACATTCTCCATCTCAGACAATAATCACGCAAAAAAATTACATGTTTTTGATTTCTATGTGTGTCAAAAATCTGTTTTTCATCTTGATTAGGATGGCAGTTAGGGTTTTAATATAAACAGCTTAAATTTTCACTTCCGGAAAAGATTCGTACTGTTACGCACAATGCTTGAGAAAACCAAAGAGGCGACACAGTGGCAGTAAAAATGCCACATTCCCAACGAAGAATTGCTGGCGGGAGCAGGCCAACCGGCTAGATGTCAAACGCCAACTCCTTGAAGTCTGACTGCATATACTAGACTAATGTCTCCAACTGTGTCCGTATCACATGTATACAGTTTCGCAACGAATATTGGGACTTTGTTTGTGGGAGTATCGCCGTTTTCTTTCCAGCTGCCTGCCTCGTGAGTTGCGGGACGTAGGCAGCCCGATCCGCCTTCACGTCTGGTGACGCCGCTGTCCCTGCCTGGCGTAGCCGGCGCGGCGGCAGCTGGCCGACTGGATCGCGCGCCCGCTCAAGGGTCAAGTGGGCCGCTGGGCCCGCCGCTCGCTAAATATAGGGCTGGCGGCGTGCGCCTGCGCACCAGCCGGCCGCCGGCCAGCGCGATCAATACGGGCGGCCGCAGGTTCGACTCCCAGCACCTGCCGCCCGCACCGCACGTGTCCTCCGCGCGGCACCCGCTTCAGGGGCCGAACCTCCACCTACCCTCCAACCATCACCCAACGAAGCCAACGAAGCCAACACGTTTCCTCACAATATCGTCAGCCCTGGGTCGCGCTGATATGAACCGCATTTAAAAGCGTTAAAATGCTTTTCTCTTTACTTTGTAGTGTACAACAGGCATCCAAAGAAAGTGGTTTGGCCTCATCCAGAATTAGCGTTTACGTAAATATCATTTCTAAATAGCAACAACACTATTAAAATTGCAAATTATTGGAAGAAACATCCAGAATTGCGAATATGATTAGGCTTCAGCTGCAAATTTAATAATGACAAATGAAAATTTGTGCCGGATCGGGCCTCGAAACCCGGAATTCCCACTTTACGCGAGCGGTCGCCGTATGTGCTTCGGTTATACGAGCGCGATTACAGGACCGACCCACACCTCCATACGTCACAGTGTGTCCACGTCCTACACTCGCTCAGTTGCTGTGATTCCCGCACACGGAGACTTATTACTGTCGCAGCCTATCTAGGCGTGTAATACTATTTTCAATGTGTGTTTTACGGTGTACTACGCAATATCTTTCAGCAACAGCATGCAGACATGTATGCATAGTTATAATAAAGCCGTGCAAGAATCACAGCAACTGTGCGAGTACGGACACTCAGTGACGGATGGAGGTCTGAATCGGTCCCGTCAGCGTGCTCGGGTAGCCGAGCGATTAATGCGACCGCTCGCGATAAGCGGCAAATTTCCATTTATTACTAGCAAATTTGCAGTTGAAGTCTAATCGTATTCACAATTCCGGATACATTTCTTCCATTTCGTATAGCTGTAAATCATAGCCGTGTCTTTTCTTTCAGATATGCATGCGTTTCTGGAGGACACTGTATAGTACTCCGTAAAAAGCCACAATAATGTCCGATGTATACAGATTGAATCCATTGCCCCTACCGCTGCAAGTTTATGTAACCCGCAATATTATTCCGGTCTTCATAAACTACGCGAGATATTTTCATATTCTCTTGTTCGCTTTGGGCCCACTATTAACCCTAGAGAAAAATGAACGTGACAGTTTTGTAGGGCATTTAATGCAGTTAAATTCTGTACCGGGGTGCATTTTCGTGGGAGGTCACGCTTTTAGAGTTATTAAAGAAAAACATACAAAACTAACCTTCAAACGCACTCCACCCCAGTACTCCTCTCTCAAGTCCGGATTTCTATTATGTTATTCACGACACTCCCTCCTAACACTGCACAAAAATTTCCAACTACACGAAGTATTTCCGATATTCGACTTCTTTTCGTCTCTATTGACTGGGCAATTACGTCACCAACTTAGTCAGCTACTTCCTTATCATTAATTTAAACCTGTCCGCGAGGGTAATGACCTTGTAAACGTTGCGCTGAAGCTGATAAGTTGACAATTCGATCCAGACTTAACCCTTACAAGGAAGGTAGTTTCGTAGCCACAAGGGCTGTTAAAAGTAGCAAAATAGTTAGGTAAAATTTACACAAACGCCACTTTTACAATTTGTATGTGTTCGACTCAGCCGGTGGCTTAATAGGGCCAGTCAGTGAAGACCAAAAAAGCTCGAATGTGTGAAACAATTCGTGCAGTCGCCAATGTTTTTATTCTGTAGAACAAATAGTTTGCACGAGCGAGAGAATATGAAAATCTCGCGCATGGTCAGATATAACATTGCACGTTGCATAACACGACATCGATAGAGGCAGCTGACCCAACCTGTATAACAAAATTAGTTCTATCTTGAATTATACTTTGTACAGGAAGTGCAATGAAATGTTATCTTACGTTTTCGTATAACAAATTCGATTAAGGACTGAAACCAGAGACTGAGAAATCTCGCGCAGTGGTTAGCACACAGGACTCTCATTCGGGAGGATGACGGTTGGAGTCTGCGTCCAGGCATCCAGATTTAGGATTTTCCTAAATCACTCCAGGCAAAGGCCGGGATGGTTCCTTAGAAAGCGCGCATCCGATTTCGTTCCCCATCCTTTAATCATCCCAAGCTTGTGCTCCGTCTCTGATGACTTCGATTTCGCCGGAATGTTAAACCTTCATCTTCTTTCTTCTTTAATCAGAGCGGGTAACCATAGCCACTTCACATATGACTTACTTGTACACAGAGTGTCCCAAGATGAATGTCGGTATTTAGGGGTATGACAGGAACGATCATTCGCAGCAGAAAGCTCTAAAATACATACCTTCAGAGCTATGACCACTTATTCAGTAGAATGAGATGAGTTTCACAGTAGCAACGACAAGGAAGTAGTGTTCATAGCTCATATGAGTGATTTTCACTCGAGCATTCGCTAGGTAGTCGACTCTAAAGACGTCTTCGAATATACAGCTTGACTCAGCTGCCCCTAACAATGTTGCTTCATGCAACCCCACATGACAGAACGATGTCGTTGCCCAGTTCGCTCTCGAGATGTGATACACTAATCAAAATGTCGCCGAGTTACTAGTAAAGTATACAAAGACCTCTTAGACCTATTGCGCAAATTTTGTTTATGGAACTACCTCAGCAAATTAACGCGGTGAGTCAATATATTAATCTTTTCATTGGGTTATATACTGGAAAGTTATTACTTCCACACTTCCATTTCGTAACCTCCAGTCAATTTCATTGTTTCCGACGGTGAAACACACTTTATAAAGCAACATTTCTAAACCATTTACGAAAGATTAAGTACTGTGAACGGAAAAAACTTTAGACATCCGACACCTGTGCAACTACACCGCTAATTACACAAAGAAAAATTGGAAACACTTGATAAATATGGGATAAGTAAGCGATATGTTGGTCCAAAAATAATATGCAACTCATGGCCAATCCTCACTTGTAGTTTTTACAGTACGACTCTGTTCACCGACAATGGCCCAAGGAACTTCTATCGACACGTGGCTGTAGCCTGCCTGGATACCCTTCCTGAGACGTCGTGAGAGTTGCATAAAACAACGTCGGTAGGGTCAGCTAAATCACCTGTATGGAGTTCAACAAATAAGGGCCGGTTTCTGTACGTCTTCAGGTAATTCGGTCCGGAGCTCACCACCATTACTGTCGATTACTCGACATTTTTTTTTTTAAATTTATGGCTTGATATATCCCAGTTTCGATTTATCGTCAAATATTACTTCGAGTCACTATCTATTCCTTAGAGGATCGTGTGGAGGATAGCGAAGTACGAATTTCCTGCATTCTTCGTATCGAGCGGGGTGCAAAAATTTCTAAGGCTGCTCGAAACGATATCAGGCCTTCGACCGCCAGGGTTATGCGGCTGGAACCTTTGTTAGTATTAGTTCGATGTTTCCGTTATCCTTCAGTTAAAAAAAAAAAAGTTCAAAAATATCTGAGCAGCAGGGAGAGTCACGAGTTGCAACTTCAGTAAGAACTTCCAACCTGTTATCAGTTATCGATACCACTCTACGGGCATCATAGCAACGGAGTTGCTAGTTACCGTCCGACGCCAATAGCGGTCGCGCAGGATCTGGCAGACCAAACGCACGCCACACCTCGAACAGCTATGTACATCGAGCGCCTTTTGCCTCCGCAATGAAAGGGTGACGAAGGCAGCGAAGCGGCCCCCTCGCGCTCGGAGCCACATCGCTACAGGAAGCTAAGTAGACGCCGCCTAGTCGCGGTCCTTTCACCATCGTTGTTGCTGTTTTAATAGCCGGACTGTTTCTCGCTGCACTCTTTGCTCGAGTCCTCGTACGTTTGTAGAAATACAGGTAATTCGGTTGTTTACCGTGTTCCTTTTTCGCTGATCATTTCTGCTCCTTTCCAGCTTTCCTCCGACGACAGCTGCCACACCACTGTAGCCCATCTCTCCTTACCGTTGCGTGTGAAGTCGTAAACAACACCGCCTTCTGGAGTGCGACGAGAGTTCCGTCACGTTTGTAGTAAACAAGACTCCTAGTATTTACTGTGCTATCTTATTATATGAAAATTCTTATTAATAGATTCCGAACCTCCTAAGAAAAGTAGTACTTCAGAAACAATAAAAGAAAGAGCAATTAAATATAATCACAACCCAAAGGCAAAATACCATCGTTCACTAAGTGTCAATAAAAGAAACTAACGAATAAGCTGTATTTGTGGACAAAGTTCACACGTGTTGGTGACAGTTCCCTGGTTATTTTTTTACAATTAAGTCACTTTATTCGTGATAGCCTGATAATTCCAGGAATGACAACACGTCAAACTATACTGAGCTGCCATGAGACATTAAATAATAAGGGTGCGTAAACTTAAAATTGGCAGATAGAGACATCTGCTTCACCAGCAGCACACACGTTCATAGCAAACAGTTCCTTCATTATCGTACCCACCTTGTATACTAAAATTTTAGTAATCTAGTTTCAATTAATATTACCCATCATTAAACAATCATCTCACACTGCGACCACTGCTGCTTCTCTCCCTGTCTAAGCAAATTTACTACTTCTGATATCATTTAACTATGCTTTCTAAACTTACAAATCAAAGTAGTTAGCTTTTCGAGAGCTCTGATTTCTGTGAAATGTGAACGTCTTCGTAGCTGATAAAGCACGGTTTCGTCTCAACTATGCTTAACGACATTACTGAACTAACTATGATTAATGGCATTGGTGCTGATGGCGGAAGTAGAGCCCTGTTCACATTTTATACACACGTGATATTTTTTTACGTATAGTTTGAATACAAACAATAATATGTGCAACTGTGTCCAAGATACCTACAATGTCGATAAACAATAGTGTCAATCCATTAAAAAGATACATTATAGCTTTCCATTATTAAGTATTCAACTAAATATTCGTCTTTTGCGTACTACCACATGTCGAAAAGCTTCTTAAGGTATCTTAAGACTTTTGGCCAGTAAGGGATGCTCACATTATGTGGAAAACCGAGAAATTATTTTATAATTTTCCCAGTAATACTAGGCGGTATTGGATTTTATGATGCAACCTGAACAGCAACTCCTGTACACTAATAGTGCTAATCTATATGTAGTAAAACGTCATGGGAGCAGTTGCGGGGGAGTTTATATATATACTTTATGTGAACATGGCTTGTTTTACAATCAGAATGTCATCTAAAAGGAAACAACAAATAAATAATCTGGTTTGTACATAACACTGTATGAAAATGTTACCAGCAACCACCGGTACTGCTGTGATCCCTAGCCCTTCTAGTTCAAATGCAAAAATAACAGCTAGTGGTGGCGATGGCTCCAACGCTGTCTCAACATCCGATACTGGCCTGAGTACAATCGGAGATAACCTGACAGTCACAACCGCTTGTCCTTTGTTTCTTGACGCTGCTGACGGAGGAACAATTCATTCGCGACAGGTGTGTAAGAAGCATGTTAATTGTGACGACGACTGTATAAAGGCTTAAGACATAAAAATAAGTTAAATTACTCTGGCTGCATAGTTCGAAATTTCTTCGGGCAAATTTTTCGCTGTTTAATTCGCTTTTCTTTTTGTCTCCACTACTTGCTGTTTCGAGTGTTCATGCAAAAGTAACGACTGGGGCAATTGTTTAAACTTCCCTCTGACGACAAATTATCAAGGTTACATGGAGATGGGGAAGAGGTGCATATAGAACGAATAATTGAACACTGGCCATAACTACCACATCTGCTTAAGACCACTGTCTCAATGTAAAATAGTGGACAAAGAATGTGTGGGGATGATACAAAGTAACGAGGAGCGAGGGAAATAGGACATTCAACTAACAACCCCACCTCCAGCCCACTCGTCACCTCTAATTCACTATGTCCTGTCAACTCCGGCTTCGTTCAAGATTGTTGTCTGAGCTGAGTCAGCTTTGGCTGCCGAAAACAACGATAGCTTCAAAAGTAAATTTTTACGCTAAAATGCTGGTTAGACAATCTAAAACACACTGTAGTAGCATAACAAATTCATAATGATTCAGAGAGATTTGGTGCAACGATGTGTTAAATAAATGCCGTCTTACCCTTTTTTAAGGGAAATACCGTTCAGTTTAAATAAAATATATACAAAATACTGTTACTAGAAAGTAATCAAAGTATCGGGAGATACCTTTATTACACGTAGCCGTATTTCTGTGAAATTTAAGTTCTGAGATGTTTCTTGGGGGGATGGGACCGGGGGGGGGGGGGGGCTTTGTGATTGCTTTCTTTGACTTGTTGCCTGCTGCACTATAATTCACCTCATGTCTGAGAGTAAAATCTCTCTGTATCAGGCACGCATCATGACGAAGTTCTCACTCATCTAGCATATTTGCCACATCCTATCTCGTCTGTCGGTGCACACGAGAATGTTCAATGATTACATGCTACAGAACATCAAAGATCGCGTGCTTACTGCCTTACGTCTTCGTGAAAGAAGTGTTTCGTGATTTATTTCTTGCAACAGGTGACTTGGCGAAGTTGAAATTAGGTTCCCTGTTGCAGAAGTGCAGGATGTCACATGTTGAAACATCCGCACAGACGTTTTCACAACGCGTTTCACACACGTTCCACTGCCTGCCAACAACAGTAAACCTGCCGCCCCGTAGATCGCTATGTCTGTCCTGTATGGAATAGTTTAATGGCTCCCACAATGTAACTAAATTGACACGCGGCGCGGTGGCTGATGGGAGCGACCATATAATTATTTACCTCTTATTGTCGCCTCCATCTGCCACCGCTCCCAGTGTTAACTAAATCTGCGAATATACACGAGTGATGCTAGTTAATAATACAAAAGTAAATTACTTGGCCTGGTTTACGAAAAGCGCATAACAAATTATCATCTAAGCGGACTGAAGGGAATACCCACTTGACGTTAACACGCAAGAAACTTTATGCGTATTCAAGTTATTGCTTCGCTAATAGTCTGTGGGAAGGAGTATGAAGGGGATATTGGCGCAGCATGCTCCACATGCTGCTACACCGCACATGTCAACCATACTCATGAACAAAAACATTTGCGCATAAACTAAACTTTGACTTCTATACGACACATTCTCCCACGACTAAAAAATTACGATCCAGGTTTCTGCGGTTTCCCCCTCATATATTCTCAATTGTGTTTTCTCCTTTTCCAACACCCCATCGTCTGGTATTTTGGTGCTAAGTCCCGAGTCTAGACCAGTCATTACTCCTACAGCCCGCTCGCTCTACCTAGAGAAAGGAAAGTTCGGTCAAAGAGCAGAAACGTTTCAGGAGAGCGATAATTGGAGAATAACAGTGCCAACAATTTCTGTAATTCGTCAATGGCTGTCAGTATTGGATTCTCTCTGCCTCGTCGGAAGATGCGTTCAACAATTTTTCTGCAATGAGGATCAAAACAATTTATAAACTGAAGCTTCCTATGTAAATACCGAACACACTTGTCAATAGTATAAGCATGCAAAATTTATAGCGATCCGTGTTCTCCGAAGTATTTCGAATGTTCCTAGAATACACATGCAGGCAATTTATTTAGTTTCGCAGTGTCGACGGGTAATGCGCCAATTTCTTCTAGGCAGAATAAATGCCTGAAGTGTGAGCGCTAACTTCCTTCTCAAGGTGAGATGGGGCCAGATGGGAGCGATTCTTCCCCGACTAGCTGGAAAATAGTCTTGTGCGGAGCAACGAGGGCAGTGGGCGAAACGTCAGAATGGGCGGCTTTATGCACGAGCCAGCTGAGCACGGGGGCGGCTTCTGTCCAGCGGGCCGTGCTATCGATTGCGCCAGTTACGTAAAGAGTTCTCGCGTCACGGCTTTCTTGCTCTGTCCTCTAGCAAGAACGCTAGCTAACAAGCGCGCCTGCGGACAGTCTACTATTACAACAGCAGTAACGCAACACAAACATCGTAACTGCTGTGGCGTGCAGCTAATACAGGCTTCTTCTCCACCTTCCCCTTCGCACTATCTTTATAACCTCGCGATATCTTAACTACTCTTAGATATTTTTCTTCCTGCTAGTTTCTTTCCTCCTGGACTTCGACGCTGTAAATAAATCATTTCTGGTTGCGTTTTTCAATACGTTGCAGTCCAGGTCTATCACTTGGGCGTAAGTTTCATTGATCGTCTGCCATCTTTCCTTGCCTTGTGGGCGCGTGCTGAACATCCGCGTTTCTAGAAACCTGTTTCGAAACTGCTTAACGTCTACCCTCGTGGTTAACCGTTCCCTCCGCTTTATCCACTTTTCACGTCTAGTGAGACTGAAGTCGTTAGACACGTGATGAAATAAATCAGGGTAAATGGGATCAAACACAGCGATGACGAATCCCCCCCCCCCCCCCCCCCGTTACCTGAGCGCAGAAAGAATTCACACACAGTCGTTAAATTCATATCCGTACTCCGCAGCCCTGAATATGTCGTTCATGCGCCAAAGTCAATTTAGTCAATTGTCAAGTTCAAAAATATGCAAATGTGTGTGAAATCTTATGGGACTTAACTGCTACGGTCATCAGTCCCTAAGCTCACACACTACTTAACCTAAATTATCTAAGGACAAACACACACACCCATGCCCGAGGGAGGACTCTAACCTCCGCCAGGACCAGCCGCACAGTCCATGACTACAGCGCCACATACCGCTCGGCTAATCCTGCGCGGCAATTGTCAAGTACCGTGACAATATTGTGCCACTGAAAGAGCAACGACGAGCAACTAAATTCTCGACGTGCTAAGCTGCCGTAGCCACGACAGAAAATCAATCGCCAACACTGCAGTACACAACGAGACTACAACACAGAGCCTACTAGTTTTCTTTTGTCGCAAGTGTATAAGAATGCTTCATTTCTTAATCTCCCTCTCTCTCCCATCCCCCGCGTCGCCTTCCACAACATGCCGCAGCGCACGAGTCGTTACGTCAACGATGATCACAACATCCATGGACGATATGAGCTGATAAATACGCACTTTACGCAGAGGATAAATACGTACTATAAATAATACGGCAAAAATATTTGATCCTGTGTTCATGATGGCCATGTGACGTGATTAGAATTACAGCGCATGGAATATTTTTTGAGGTATTTGTTTCTGCTGCTGTGGGCAGGACATTTTTATTGAATTCTGTTATCTATACCACTCTTTCCTATATATAGAGTATGAAGAAACTAGGGATACAAAAGTTTTTGAGTACTGAGAGAAGATAAAAACTTCCGTATGCAACAAAAACTTACAGGCGTCCCCCTTTCTTCGCTAGTGTTCCATAGAGGTTTTGACGCTAGTGATGTTCAAAGACGGTATTCAGAGTGCCCTGATGGACATTGTTACCAAAAATGTAGTCACTCCACATTAATGCACAAGTGGCACCTGTAAGCTAATGACTGCCTAACATAATCTGTTCCTGTTCACCTGAGTGGGCCATGTCTCCTGCTTAACACACTTTACGGAAGAAACCTTCCTTCTTGAAGTACTACCAGAAATGTTTGAGAATGTCCCGCTTGAAAGTAAGCCAACGATTATGGTTCCAGGACAATGGTGTTATACCACACCTTGACACACGAGAGAGAGAGAGAGAGAGAGAGAGAGAGAGAGAGAGAGAGAGAGAGAGAGAGAGAGAGAGAGAGAGATCCCTAAAAGAACTAAAATTTTCTATACACAGTTTTTCACTCCCAATATTATGTCGCTGATTCGAAAACTTAAAGTAACATACACACCGCATTCCGTTACTGCCCTTTGGGAGCAAGTGGGTTCTGTGTAGAGCACATCACCCAACCCCTATCACTCGTTTGTATAGTCCAAGCCACCTGTACATGCTGTTGGTCACATGCAGACGGTATACTTCACTGTCAGTTATAGTCAATAGTGGTTTTTTTTTTTTTTTTTTTTTTTTTTGCGGAGTAATTTAAATCCCCCGCGCCCCCCGTACACGTGTACACACACACACACACACACACACACACACACACACACACACACACACACACACCAATCTACCAGAGAGATCAGATGTGTATCAGCGTTCTAATTCATATATTTTTTCAAGTAATCGGAAGTAGAGCCGTGAGCTATTGATAGGAGCAATCGAGAACAGTTGTAGGTAGGAAGACCCGAGAACAGCTGTAGGCAGAAAGACAGCTGGCAGCGGACGAAATGTCGTCTAAGTATAGAGACGCAGACGGGCGTGCACCTGCGGCCACAGCAGTGACCTCTCGTGCTGACGCACCTGCGGCTACTCTGTACTCGGCCTCCACCTGTCTTAAAGGACTTCGTTACTTTCTTTCCTACATCATTCCCCGCGGTTATGCCTACACGTGTTGCCAATGTCGCCAGTTTCAGGGTAAGTCTCAGTTATACGTCGGTCGCAGCTCTTCAGACACTGTCCCTTCACTGCTGTCAGCATCCATCTTCTCTTACGGTCCTAGAGGTGTGTCTTCACGAAGTTTACTTTTATTCATTTTTAATTACATTCGCTTCACATGCGCTTATTCTTTTATCTCCTATATGTGCTGATTGAAGTATTTGGTTTTGTTATTCCTACAGTCAAGCTAGAAAATGGCAAATTGCTGATAGTTTACCATAACTTCACCGTGATGATTATCGTTGTGATCGTCACCTTTGAATAAGTCATTCTGGGCATGAAACAGGCAAATAAAAACCATCCGTAAATGCAGAAAGCTGATGTTAACACTAGGTTAACAAAGTGAAAAAATGACAATGTCAAATCAAACACCTTTCAACAATCTAAATTCCCAAATTGTCATTTCGACTTTAGACAGCTATCACTTCCAACATCACCTGTCGGCAGATGTTAAGTGACCGCTGTCTCTAATTTGGCTATTTAGACCGTTGAAAGATGATATTTGACATCCTGTACTGAACAGCCGATGTCCAACAACCACCTGTGAAAAGATGGACGTACAGAGATTTGAAGAATGGCTTTTGACACGGTATTTTGCCCCAACTGGCAACAAGATCTCAGATCTTTTGTAGTTTCGAGGACTGAAAACTGAATACGACCTGATCAGTTTTGATATCCAAAATGTTTTCGACGGGTATGAATCATGCCTGCATTAATCATTAAAACAAAGCTATGTCCGTACGTCGTAAATAACAAATGTCATAATCACTGATTTTCATGAAAATGTTGATACATATTTATGTGTAGGTTCTGCAAATACGATTTCGTGGCGTACATTGACTTTCCACATTGTTGTGAGGTTACACTATGGTTGGACAGTAATACAAACGGCCTAATTTTCTTCTTTGTGGGTATATACTCATTACTATGAGGGTCACTCAAAAAATAATTCATTTTTTTCCTCTATGAGAATTTCAAATGCAACTACATGCGTCCAAAACCACAACAGTGACGATTTATTTATGACGTTTGAATATCTCCGTTCATCGCCACTGTTTTGGTCAATCTTAAGGAGGGCATATATTCCAGTTTGACAGAGCACTGAAAGACCTGAGTCGAAACAAGGCCCCCGGAGTAGACAATATTCCATTGGAACTACTGACGGCAGTGGGAGAGCCAGTCCTGACAAAACTCTACCATCTGGTGAGCAAGATGTATGAGACAGGCGAAATACCCTCAGACTTCAAGAAGAATATAATAATTCCAATCCCAAAGAAAGCAGGTGTTGACAGATGTGAAAATTACCGAACTATCAGCTTAATAAGTCACAGCTGCAAAATACTAACACGAATTCTTTACAGACGAATGGAAAAACTAGTAGAAGCCAACCTCGGGGAAGATCAGTTTGGATTCCGTAGAAACACTGGAACACGTGAGGCAATACTGACCTTACGACTTATCTTAGAAGAAAGATTAAGGAAAGGCAAACCTACGTTTCTAGCATTTGTAGACTTAGAGAAAGCTTTTGACAATGTTGACTGGAATACTCTCTTTCAAATTCTAAAGGTGGCAGGGGTAAAATACAGGGAGCGAAAGGCTGTTTACAATTTGTACAGAAACCAGATGGCAGTTATAAGAGTCGAGGGACATGAAAGGGAAGCAGTGGTTGGGAAGGGAGTGAGACAGGGTTGTAGCCTCTCCTCGATGTTCAATCTGTATATTGAGCAAGCAGTAAAGGAAACAAAAGAAAAATTCGGAGTAGGTATTAAAATTCATGGAGAAGAAATAAAAACTTTGAGGTTCGCCGATGACATTGTAATTCTGTCAGACAGCAAAAAACTTGGAAGAACAGTTGAATGGAGTGGACAGTGTCTCGAAAGGAGGATATAAGATGAACATCAACAAAAGCAAAATGAGGATAATGGAATGTAGTTGAATTAAGTCGGCTGATGCTCAGGGAATTAGATTAGGAAATGAGAACACTTAAGAGTTTTGCTATTTGGGGAGCAAAATAACTGGTGATGGTCGAGGTAGAGAAGATATAAAGTGTAGACTGGCAATGACAAGGAAAGCGTTTCTGAAGAAGATAAATTTGTTAACATCGAGTATTGGTTTAAGTGTCAGAAAGTCGTTTCTGAAAGTATTTGTATGGAGTGTAGCCATGTATGGAAGTGAAACATGGACGATAAATAGTTTGGACAAGAAGAGAACAGAAGCTTTCGAAATGTGGTGCTACAGAAGAATGCTGAAGATTAGATGGGTAGATCACATAACTAATGATGAGGTATTGAACAGAATTGGGGAGAAGAGGAGTTTGTGGCACAACTTGACCAGAAGAAGGGACCGGTTGGTAGGACATGTTCTGAGGCATCAAGGGATCACAAATTTAGCACTGGAGGGCAGCGTGGAGGCTAAAAATCGTAGAGGGAGACCAAAGTGGAATACACTAAGCGGATTCTGAAGGATATAGGTTGCAGTAAGTACTGGGAGATGAAGAAGGTTGCACAGGATAGAGTAGCATGAAGAGCTGCATCAAACCAGTCTCAGGACTGAAGACCACAACAACAACATATTCCAGTGTGGTAAAACGCACGGTCCTGCTTCCGAAGAAACTGACGCACCTACGTTGAAAGGGGCCGTGCATTAGAACGTTGAGCGTGCCGAATTTCTGACGTCATAGCGTGGGATAGCACATTAGGGAGTCTTTCCGAACGTGCAGAGCAATATCTAGCATGTCAGATATTCTGAGCTTGCGTCTGAGCGTTGACCAATGAGGTGGCACAACGCCACTTACGTCACATGCACGCCATCTCCCTTCAGCACGCAGTTGTGGTGGCATTTATTTCAAGCCTACACGTATATATGCCGTTTCTCAGCACCAGCAAATTGAGAATCACTGGAAAACCTGCGTTGTTAACTGTGTGATTCGCTCCAATAAAATAATGAGAAACATCATATTCGTGGCACAAAAATTATTGTAACTTGCGTATTATGAGAGTATGCTATTTGAAGGCAGCGACGCACTGAAGATCCACCCAAAACCCATTATTCTTGGTACAATTTGTTATAATTAAATTTCAATGAGTAACATATCTATGATTAAAGTTTTCAGCAAGTGGTAATATGTTTTGATTGATCATCAACAGCGTGTTGTTGGCTTAGGGCCGGCACTGTAGCTCAGCGTGTTCGGTCAGAGTGCTGGTTGGCCTCTGTAATAAAAAAATTGAGTGGAACGATCAACAAAACGAACTTTAACGGATGTCATGTTACGCCCGCAACGACCAAACACACCGATAAAAAAAAAGTAAAACGGGAGGGTTAGTGAGTAGCGTCACTCATATGTTTAAGGATAAAAATCTAGGGCGGCGGTTCGCGTCCCGGAACTTTCGAATTTTTTCTCTAACATTTGCGCTTTTATTAGGTTCTGATACTTTCTTATTAGCTTAATAAAAGTATATACTATAGTATTTGATGTTATGTAAATATAAGCTGACTTTTTGCTCCTTTTTGTTTTACGCTTCCTAATTCACATGTTGCAAAGATTCTGCGCGTGGGTAGGAACAGTGATCAAGTAAAAGTAACCTTGGGGTTTTACTAAAATGTGGGAATGATGAAATAATGTTTATCTTATGTGGAGAAGTATTGCGAATTTGTATCGCACTGTTTGTAATGGAACTTTTATAAGCCTGTGTCCTTATTGATTGGACATGGTACATTCCTTTTTTCGTGGAAAATGGAGGAAACTTACGTTTTAATAGAACTGGGGAATTTTACGCGCGCCCGTTTAGAAAACTGTGATTTACGAACTAGAAACATCCCTCACCTGCCGCTGGAGTGCGCTGTGATCGCGTGTACCACGTTGGAGCCCACGTACCGTATGCACAAATCGCATCGTTCCTGAGCGTTCAGCAGCACGTTGAACTCAGCGCGCTCAACGTTGGTGTTCGACAGCACGGTCCCTTTGCCGACGGCCTTATCAAAGTGAGCAGCTTTTAGCGGCCGAAGAGATGGAAGTCCGGGCTGTATGGGGGATGAGGCAAGGCTTCGCATCCAGTTTTCACTATCTCTTCGGTGGTGTCACGACTGGTGTGTCTCGCACGCACTGTCATGCAAAGGAACATCATCCTCAGCTTGTGTTTGGAGAACTCGCTGAAGACGTGCTTTAAGCTGTTTGACGGTTCGAACGTTTTTGATAGAATTTATTGTGCGTCCCTGCTCAAAAAAAAAAAAAAAAAAAAAAAAAATCAACTATAATACACGCTCTGCATCCATAGCCATAATTTTCCCAGCCGATAGCACAGTTTTAAACTTTTTCTTCTTCGGCGAGTTTCTGTGATGCCATCCTATTTATTGCCTCTTTGATATAAGTTGAGAAAAAAATAACGATATTTGGTCCCTCCAAACGTAAGAGCTGCAAGAGTTGGGATGCAATTTTCTTTCTTGTCTCTCTATTCTGATCGATTAACATTCCTGGTACCCAAGTTGCACAAGCCTTTGAGTATCCTAATCGCTCAATAATCGTCACCACACTACCTTTACTGTGGTAATGCGTCACGAATCATCTGCAGTAAATCGGCGGTCGCCACGAACGATATCGACTTGCTGAATGTTCTGTGGAGTCACTGCAGCCACCAGCCTGCCGCTCCGCGATTCGTTAGCCAACGGCATTTTCCCTTCAGCTTCGAACCCTTGTCTGACAGTGCTGATAACCACTGCTGTATCACCGTGCACATTTTTCAGTCTTTCATCAATGCTAATGGTCATTTCACCTTATGGATTCATGAACTGTGTAACGGAGCACTGTCTAATACGAACATTGCTGATTACCATTTTGCAAGCGACTGCAGTAATGGCATCTGCTGATGCTGAAAGTTACTACTGCAGTGGACTGGAGAAAAAAACTTTTTGACTCATCCTCGTATCACTGTGTCACATAGAGGCCAAAAGGATGAGATTAGTACAATTAACGAGCGCGGAGAACATTTAAACAGCCGTTAATACGCAAATGCAAACGGGAAGAAACTAATATGTGGTACAGGGGGAAGTACCTTCTGTCACATACTTCACGGTGCTTTGCAGAGTATGGACGTAGATATAGATTAAAATATTGATACAAATCTTTGGTTGTCTTATTGAACGAATCGCTCCGCAATTTCAATATATGCCCTCGACATCCGTGCTGAGATACATCAAAAAGACCTGATCTCTCAGAACTAACCAGAAGCCACGGGAAGAAGCACTGACCTGGGACGGACGTGAAAGAGAAGATGCGTAACCAGGAATCCTCGTACAATGGAAACAAGTTGGGTGGTGGATATGGGCGCCGCGGTGCAGGCAGATAAGTGAGACCGAGTCTGCGACCGGGTGGTGAGTGATGGTGTTACGAAACAGGGTCAGTCTACGGCCGGATGTCTGCATTCGCTTCTCCGGAACCGGCCGGCGAGGGGCGGCAGAGGAAGTGGGGGAGCTAAGCTGCCTGCTCCACACAATGCCGATGCCGGCTCGGCGCGCCTGCTTGCTCTGAACCAGCCTGCGCCCCTCTCCAAGAGATGCTGCCTTTCCTTCAACATAACCGCGTCGCCAATACCTCCTCGTCTGTTTGCCTTAACCGGAAGTACGCAACCAACCAACGAGCTACAGTGCTACTGGGCGTTAATAACGGGCAGAATAGTCACCTTCGATGAATCAAAACCTCTGTTCTCGAGAATCGAATTGGATCCAGAATATTAGAGAGAACAGAACGCTTACGATTCCAGCCGACTTTACTCTTCAAAGTTCTCGGTATGCGTGAAATTTATTAACAAAGACCGGAATGAAGCAAGCTCCGCCCACGGACTCCCAGCATATTAGCTACAGAGGGTGGGAGGCGATGCATGGGGGTAAGCCGTGCATTCGTCACGCACTACTTACTGGTTTGGCACGGCACGGCACAACATGTAACGCCTACAGTAGACACGGGTGCTGTATTGTCAGATCGCCTATGTCGGGCTGCAGCACAAAGAATATTAGCTGGTCGGTAGTCTACCAACCTCTAATGATCCAGAACCAGGAGCCCTGGTTCAGGATTTTGTGACGCAGAACACTACTGTGCAGACTTTCGTATGACTTGTCGTTGCCAAGTAACATATGTAAGGGAAACTAGGACCACCCATAAAAAGAACTGCAACAATATAGTACAGAAGGTGGCTGAGAAAAATCGGCTGGTCCCGGCGGAGGTTCGAGTCCTCCCTCGGGCATGTGTGTGTGTGTGTGTGTTTGTCCTTAGGCTAATTTAGGTTAAGTAGTGAGTAAGCTTAGGGACTGATGACCTTAGCAGTTAAGTCCCATAAGATTTCACACACATTTGAACATTTGAAGAAAACTAAGCAATGCGTCTTCCACAAACACTTTTATTCAAATATAATTACAGTGAAATCATCGCGATATAATGATGGTCTCCTCGACATTACAAAACTCTGGACACTGTTGTTAAAAGTCGTTTGTGCAGGTGGATGAGCTGCAATACGTTTCCCCAAAGCATGCCACACGTTCTCGATGGTATTTAAGTGGGGGAAACGGGCAGGCCAGTCCCTTCACCAAATATCCTCTTTCTTTAGGAGCTACACCACCTGCGCTGTTCGATGCGATCAGGGGCGAATGCAAGCCTCCAAATACGGACATGGGAAAAGAGTACAGTGTTAAGATGCAACTGTTCTACTAATCAGACTGCCTACAATACGATTGTACCTCCTCTTCTCGACAACCGTATGGGATCCTCAGACTTCGAAAAAGTTCTAGGACGTGCAGCTCGTTTTGTATTACTGCGAAATAGTGGAGTGATTGTCTCGGAAATGATACTTTTTGGCGCGCACACCTACTTAAAAAGAAATGATCATTGTAATAAAAGGAACAAAAAATCAGAGCTCACGCGGAAAGGTTTAAGTTTTTGTTTCTTCCGCGCAAAGCGTGTCCGAGAACCGAGGATTTTTACAATAACACCTCTTCCCCTCATGTCGGTTGCGGCTGATACGAGCCGATGTGAAACGTGAAAGTGGCGATCTTAATCTCGTATCTATTGATCGAATACTCTCTTAGTTTTCGAGAACACGTTGGATTCGAGATCCTCGATCTCGGATTGGCCAATATTACTAAAACTTTTAACTGAATTTTGACAATTTGAACCAGGCTTCCAACTTTTCCTTCGTTTCAAGAAGTTCCTTTCGACAGGGTCCACAAGCACGAAGGCGACGACACTGCTTGACCTTTCAGCAAAATCTATCCACTGAATCCTTTCCTAGCTTATCCTTTTTACTACAGCTTCAGTTCCTACTCCCTCAGTCCATTTAAGCCGTAACCTTCGATAACGCCGTTCGTGGCCGGTTTCAGGGCATTATTCCTCATCCCATGTACATTTATGATATCAACAGAGCTCTTTTGTTGAAGAAAGCTTTCTTCGTCTGCAGTCGACAGCAGCTTACAATAGCCGAGCAATTTACTAATGCAGAACACTGCTTTGGTACCTATCATGCTACGCGATAGCTACAGAGGTTTTGGAGTGCACTTCCAGCTATTGAGATGGTTCTGTTAAGGAAGCAATTGAAACTATCAGGTGACCTTGTGGAGAAAGATGCTTTTGATTAAATTCTGCTTGGGATCCTGCTCTATCTGCCTCGTCAAAAACAGAGAGAAAAAGTTACTACCGGGAACCGAGTTTCTCCCGGAAAATACAAAGCTCAAAAAAATTACGGGGATGCAGGCGGATGACTTAGTCGACAACTGCAGTTTTTTTGACAGGCGATAACCCTGTAATTTTCAAGGCAGAACTGCAGCAAGTAAGCGCCGTGCAAGGGAATTTAAAATCTCGATTTCCAGAGCTGTTCCAGAAAAATAACACACGCAGATACTATAAACATTAGCGCCACTTCATAATAAAAGATGACCGACATCAGAAGTTATCGAGAGTGAAAATTATTAACAGGTGAGGCCATCTGTTTTTTGACGGAGAGGGAGCGCTAGGAGTGGACGCCACAATCTCTGTTGTCTTTTTTTTTTGGGGGGGGGGGGAGGGGGGTTTAAGGGCGCTCAACTACTGAGGTCATTAGCGCCCAGTCACAATTGTTAGAGCACATAGAATCTAGTAAAACTCAAGGAGGGGGGGGGGGGGGGGACACCAGAAAGTTCTTACAAAGATGCAGATAAAATAAGTGAAGGAGTTAGATGTCTTTGGACAAGCCAAAGTAATGAAACGAAGAACACGAGCAGCTGCTCGAGCGTCATCAGCTAAAATATCCTGTAAAGCAGATGGCAGAGACAGGACAACACGAGTGACTAAAACGGGGACACGACAATAAAACATGGCGCACTGTTAATGCATGACCACAAGGGCACTGCGGGGCTGGGTCACCGGAGAGCAGGTAGCGGTGGCTAAACCGGCAATGCCCAATCCGCAACCTGGTCAGAAGGGACCTCTTCTCGCCGAGATGGTCGGGAGGAGGTTGTCCAAGCAGTTGGGAACGGTTTTACTGCCCGGAGCTTGTTTCCTTGAAGTGATGACCAAGTATCCCAACACAAAGACACAAACCTCCTAAAAACAACCCCACTAATGTCAGATGACGGGACACAATGGGAGGCTGGCCGAGGCAGGAGGACTGCAGCCTTGGCTGCAGCATCAGCAGCCTCATTCCCAGGCACTCCTACATGGCCGGGAACCCACAGAAAGCTGACAGGAGAGCCATCAGCAGCAGAAGAACGGAGGGACTGCTGGATCCGTTGCACCAAGGGATGGACCGGATATGGAGCTCCAAGACTCTGAAGAGCACTGAGTGAATCAGAGCAGAGTACATACGATGAATGGCGGTGGCGGCGGGCATACTGAACGGCCTGATGGAGAGCATAAAGCTCGGCCGTAAAGGCGGAACACTGGTCGAGGAGCCGGTATTTAAAGGTGCCGGCCCCGACGACAAAGGCACAGCCGACACCATGGTCAGTTTTGGAGCCATCAGTGTAAATACAGGTGTGACTGGCAAGTCGCGCACGAAGTTTGACAAACCGTGAGCAATACACTGCGGCCGGAGTACCCTCCTTCGGGAGCGAGCTGAGGTCGAGATAAATATGAACCGGAGCCTGGAGCCACGGTGGTGTCGGGCTCTCACCCTCTCTGAAGGTGGTAGGGAGGGCAAAATCCAATTGTCGAAGCAGGTGACGAAAGCGGACTCCAGGGGGCAGCAGGGCAAACACATACAACCCATACTGACGGTCGAGAGAATCGGCGAAGGAGGACTGATAAGAGGGGTGGTCGGGCATTGACAACAGCCGGCAGGCATACCGACAAAGCAGTACGTCGCGCCGGTAGGTCAATGGTAATTCGGCAGCTTCAGCATAAAGACTCTCGACGGGACTAGTGTAGAATGCTCCGGTCGCAAGACGTAACCCCAAATGGTGGATGGAGTTAAGACGGCGTAAGAGGGATGGCCGAGCAGATGAGTAGACGAGGCTCCCATAATCCAGCTTTGATCGGACTATGGACCGATACAAGCTAAGCAGGACAGTGCGATCCGCTCCCCAAGATGAACCACTAAGAACTCTGAGGACATTAAGGGAACGTGTACAACGGGCAGCCAAATAAGAGACGTGCGGAGACCAACAAAGTTTCCTGTCCAGTGTGAGCCCTAGAAACTTAGTTGTTTCCACGAATGGGAGAACAACGGGTCCGAGATGTAAGGATGGCGGAAGGAACGCTTTATATCGCCAAAAGTTGATGCAAACCGTCTTCTCTTCAGAGAACCGGAAGCCATTTGCCACACTCCATGAGTATAGGCTGTCTAGACAACGCTGAAGGCAGCGCTCCAGGAGGCATGTTCTCTGGGCACTGCAGTAGATCGCGAAGTCATCGACAAAGAAAGAGCCTGAGACATTAGGTGGAATGCAATCCATAATTGGATTGATCGCTATGGCAAAAAGGGTTACGCTCAAGACGGAGCCCTGAGGCACTCCGTTCTCCTGGAGGAAGACGTCGGACAATACGGAACCCACACGTACCCTGAACTTTCGATCTGTTAAAAAGGAATCAATAAAAAGGGGCAGGCGACCGCGTAGACCCCACCTGTGCATAGTGCGGAGGATACCTCCTCTCCAACAGGTATCATAAGCCTTCTCCCAATCGAAGAACACGGCTACCGTTTGGCGCTTTCGCAAAAAGTTGTTCATGATGAATGTCGACAAGGTCACAAGATGGTCAACAGCGGAGCGGCGGCGACGAAAGCCGCTTTGAACATTGGTAAGTAGCCGTCGAGATTCAAGAATCCAAACTAACCGAGCGTTAACCATGCGCTCCATCACCTTACAGACACAGCTTGTAAGAGAAATGGGGCGGTAACTAGAAGGAAGGTGTCTATCCTTCCCGGGTTTGGGTATAGAACAACGACGGCGTCACGCCAACGCATGGGGACTTGACCTTCGGTCCAGACGCGATTGTAGGTACGAAGAAGGAAGCTTTTGCCTGCCGGAGAAAGGTGGGCCAGCATCTGAACGTGAATGGCATCTGGCCCCGGAGCAGAGGACCGGGACAGTGCAAGTGCACGTTCGAGTTCCCGCATAGTAAAGGGGGCCTTAATGCCCGACAGCCGGCGCAGGCCACCCCAGACGACAGAAGAGGGAGTAAAACTGTTAAAGGAGCTGGTGAAAGAGGCCCAACAAGCTTTTTTGCTGTCTTTGATGACTCTACGGCATTGCGCTCGGAGTCGTTTGTATCCAATACAATTCGCCAACGTAGGATGGCGGCGAAAGGTGCGTAATGCACGTCGTCGAGCACGGATAGCGTCTCTACAAGCCGCATTCCACCAGGGGACGGAAACGCGACGTGAAGAAGAGGTAGTACGAGGAATGGAACGTTCGGCAGCATTGATGATAACAGCCGTGAGGTATTCGACCTGACTGTCACAACTGAGAAAATCTTGGTCCGGAAAGGTCGCCAGGGAGGAGTAAAGTCCCCAGTCAGCTTTCGGTATGTTCCAGCTCGAAGGACGTGGGGATGGGGTGTGGTGCAGGAGACGAACGACACAGGGGAAGTGGTCGCTCGAATAGGTGTCAGAAAGGACATACCACTCGAACCGACGGGCAAGAGTGGGAGAACAGATCGAGAGGTCCAAGTGGGAGTAGGTATGAGTAGAGTCCGAGAGGAAAGTCGGGGCGCCAGTATTGAGGCAGACAAGATTGAGATGGTTGAAGACATCCGCCAAGAGGGAGCCTCTCTGACAGGATGCAGGAGAGCCCCAAAGGGGATGATGGGCATTGAAGTCGCCAAACAATAAAAACGACGGAGGAAGCTGAACAATCAGGTGCATCATGTCAGCCCGACTAACAGCGGATGACGATGGAGTGTAGACGGTACAAACGGAAAAAGTAAAGGCAGAAAGAGTAATACGGACAGCTATTGCTTTGAGTGGGGTGGTCAATGGGATGGGATGGTAATAGACATCGTCCCGAACGAGCAACATGACCCCACCATGAACTGGAATACCGTCCACAGGGGTGAGGTCAGACTGCTCCGAGGTATAGTGGGTAAAAGCAAGACGGTCAGTTGGGCGCAACTTGGTTTCCTGGAGACCAAGGACGAGCGGACAGTGCATGCGGAGGAGCAGTTGTAATTCCTCCCGATTAGATCGAATACCTCTTATGCTCCAATGTAACAAAGCCATCGCTAGTCAGAAAAAAGGGGGAACGAAACGGGTGAAGAGCTGGTCACCTCGACGGCCGCGGAGGGCCAGGTTTCGAGGGAACAACGCTACAACCGGCGGGAGGCGGAACCTGTTCCATCGAGTCGCCGCCAGCTGCGGTCGCTTTCCCGGGTTGCGTAGGAGGGGCAACATCATTCGCAGACGAGAGGCCAGCTGAGCGCCTGGCAGCAGAGCATCCCGGCGAAACTGAGGACGGCCGGGAGCAGCGACTCATGGATGGAGCGTCAGACGAAACGCGCTGGGGTGGAACGTTTCCCCGATGGACGCCTGAGAAGAGGATCGCTTCTCAGGCGGCGGAGGGGGAGGAGGAGGAGGAAGGGTGGCCCCTGGGGCAGAGGGGGCATGGGCCGCGAGGGAGGAGGATTTGGAAGGGAGGGATTTGGGAGGCGGAGGCATAGACCCCGGATGGGGTGAGGAGGTGGAGGGGGGACAGGATAGGGGTGAGGATACTGTGGAAGGAGTGGACACGACTGAGGCAAACGAAGTTGTAAACGTCACGGGATGGAGGCGGTCATACTTTTTCCTGGCCTCAGAATAAGAGAGGCGGTCCAAAGTTTTTAATTCTTTGATCTTCTTCTCCATCTGATACGCGGGGCAGTCTAAAGATCTAGGCGAGTGGATGCCAGGACAATTGACGCACCGAGGTGGTGGGGTGCATGTATGTTCCTCACGAAGAGGACGTCCACAATCGCCACAAAGGGGCTCAGCCTCACACCGTGACGACATGTGCCCAAAGCGCAAACACCGAAAGCAGCGCATAGGAGGCGGGACGTAAGGTCGCACATCGCACCGGTAGCACATCACCTTTACCTTCTCCGGGAGAACGTCCCCCTCGAAGGCGAGGATAAAGGCCCCAGTGTCGATGCGACGGTCTTTGGGGCCGCGCTGGACCCGCCGGACGAAATGCACGCCTCGGCGCTCCAGGTTGGCCCTGAGCTCCTCATCAGATTGCAGCAGGAGGTCCCGATGAAAAATAACCCCCTGCGTCCTATTCAGTGCCAGATGCGGGACAATGGACACTGGGATGTCCCCTAGTCGGTCGCACGCCTGGAGCGCCGCCGACTGAGTGGCGGAGGTGGTCTTTATAAGAACGGACCCTGAACGCATTTTACTGAGAGCCTCGATTTCCCCGAAGATGTCCTCGATGTGCTGGACAAAGAACATGGGCTTGGAGGTGGCGAACGTCCCCCCATCGGTCCGAGAACAGACTAAATAGCGGGGGAAGGACTTCGCCCCAAGCCGGCGGGCCTGTCCTTCCTCCCAGGGAGTGGCCAAGGGGGAAGGGGCAGGAGAACCAGAACCAGAGACAGTACCTTTCTTTTTAAAAGACTCGGCCGCAGAGCGACCCGATACATGTTGACGTTTCATCTGTTGACGTTTCATCTGCGAAACGTCCGCCCCGATACCACACACTCCGACCAGGGGCTCTTCCCACGGGCGCCACCCAGCCACAGCAAGGGCCACCTGGCAGGATGACCGTTGCTGGGACTCCTGATGCCCCATGGAGACGGGCATCTACTCCTTGGCCGACGTGGGGAGGATGCAGCTCAGGTATCGGCAGTACGATCCCTGTGTTGTCAGGGGGCTACAACACAGAGGGTACATGACGACCCCACCACAACAGGCTGGATACCGTGCTGGATTTCGGGTGCCATGGAAAGTCCATCATGATCGTAGGTGCAGATGGGGACGCACTATGGGCGTAACTTGTGCAACCCATCAGGCGTTTAGGCCCAATTTGAGGAATAGCGGGTGTGGTTACAACGCCGTTACAATGCTGAGTGCCAAGGTCTTAGTGCACTGAGGACCAGTGAGACACCACATAAGGCGTCCTTCCCCAAAAGGTTCGTACTTCTGTAGAATATTGAAAAATGGAGGTCAAACCCCAAGGGGGACCATCACATGGAAGGCCGAAACGGTTGAAACTCCTTTTAGTCGCCTCTTACGACAGGCAGGAATACCTCGGGCCTATTCTTACCCCGGACCCGCAGGGGGGGGGGGGGGATCTCTGTTGTCGTATGTCTTAGGATGACCGGTGCTTAGACAATAGTTTTGCAATAGCTGATTTGCTCGGCTGTTTTGAGTCTCTCATGATCAGCAGACCGGTTCTCCGCAGTACTGATACTGTGGCCAATATATGACACGCCACAACTGTAAGGAATACGATATACACCCGCCTTAAACAAACGGTACTTAAAAGGATCCTGATCTTAGATGGAGGTCGGAAATCACGTTTCACATCACATTTCCGCTAAATACGAAAATGTTACTATAAATGCTCCTTGCGTAAGGAAGAAAGACGGCAGACCTTGGTGACAGCTCGGTATTATCCTGACTCGCCCGATGCACCGTTAGTCGAGAGCCCAACTTGCGTCTCTTATGTCTTTCACTATATCCATTACAACTGAAGGTGACAACATGAGTTAACTCAGCTGACACTCAGGATGTGAAATGACGTGACCCCTGCTTTCTATAAACATGTACCAACGTACCATCCAGCTTCCTCCTGACCAACACATCAAGGAAGCCATCCTTTTTCCACATGCATCATTAAACGATTCCGGTGTCGGTTATCTTTGCTTGTGTGCTGGCGCTAGTGTTTCACACTGATTGTGTGTGTGTGTGTGTGTGTGTGTGTGTGTGTGTGTGTGTGTGTGTGTGTGTGTGTGTGTGTGTGTGTGGTTTCCGGAATTGCTCTGAAAACCGAGGTTTCAAATTCCCTTGCACAGCGCTTACTTGCTGCAGTTTTGCCTTGAAAATGATAGGGTCGTGACCTGTCGACGTATCAATGGTTGTCTACGATTTCACCCGAGCCCGATTCATGGTTCTGGTACTTCTTTCGTCATACATCGTACCCATACCAAAAGCGCGCGTGCGCGCACGCACGCACACACACACACACACACAACGCAGCTAAATGAAACAAACACATACATACATACATACATACATACATACGAACATACATACGCACACGGCGCTAACTAAACACTACTGGGTATTTCCGCACAATAAAAGATCCAGCGTCATATTTAAAGTTACCATGATCACGGAGATCGGCTTACATTAGATGAGCTTTGCACGAAATTGCGTGATGTCTAACGTTTGAAGGTTGCGCTAACGTTTGAAGGTTGCGATTCATCCTTGCTACCGGGTCACTACAGTTATAAATAAAACTACTTACGTTAGGAGTGTCATAGCATAATGATTGGCATATACCTGATGCGTAAAAGGTTCTAATCTCGTCAAAGGCAGCGAATTTTTTACTTATACATCTAATCGAAAGAGTGGTTATTTTTATTCAATTAATTTTTCTTCCCAATACTTTGCCACGTCATTTTCATCATCACATTTTTCATTTGCTCTTAGTTTTCTTCCTATTCTTTTTTCGCCTGGAATCTGCCTGTGTCGACTATAATCTGCAATCAAGTGCAATCGCGGACTGCTCATCGGTTAGTAACGCGGCGGCTCGTGTAGCCAGTGTGAAGATAGTTTTCAGGTAACCAATTATACCGAGAAATTAGAGTTGCCTTTTAGCGCTGATGCTCATAATTATCTGTCTTGAGTTAGCTTAGATATTAGCTTCGATTGCCGTGAACAAAGTGACCATGATTTTAGTTCTGCCGTACACAGTTGATCGCTGTTTTCTCGGATACACTGCAAGTCACGAAGTTGAAGTTCGATCAGGACACGAGTTTAAATTAAGGGTTATAAAACGCGTCGTCTGTCTCAGTTCAATCACCGGTCACATAAATGCAGCTGTCAACATAGCATCTCGCAATTCCGTCATACCTCGCAGCGGCCACTTCCAACATTGCTCCGCGTTATACATTAACAGCATTTGCGAAGTGACCCGCCGTGTTTGTACGCCACCTATAACTGAGTGGTAGCCGCAGCCGACGCGGCAACACTGCCGCGGCAAGTGACACACGTCAACTGCCAAGTAATTTTAATCAAATGGTTGAAATGGCTCTAACAAGGGAACCTCCCCATCGCACACCCCTCAGATTTAGTTATAAGTTGGCACAGTGGATAGGCCTTGATAAACTGAACACAGATCAATTGAGAAAACAGGAAGAAGTTGTGTGGAACTGTGAAAAAATAAGCAAAATATACAAACTGAGTAGTCCATGGACTACATAGGCAACATCATGAGAATCTGAGCTCAGGAGCGGCGTGGTCAAGTGGTAGCGTGAGCAGTTTCAAAACGAGAGGTCTCTGGTTCAAGTCTTACCTCGAGTGAAAATTTTACTTTCTTTATTTTTGCATAGTTATTATCTGTCCGTTCGTTCACTGACGTCTCTGTTCACTGTAATAAGTTTAGTGTCTTTGTTTTGCGACCGCATCGCAAAACCGGGCGATTAGTAGACGAAAGGACGTGCCTCTCCAATGGGAACCGAAAACATTTGATCGCAAGGTCATAGGTCAACCGATTCCTCCACAGGAAAACATGTCTGATATATTCTATACGACACTGGTGACGGCATGTGCGTCACATGACAGGAATATGTTGTCGACCCACCTAACTTGTACACTTGGCGAATGGGTACAAAGATTCTTCTACCTTGCCCGATTTAGGTTTTCTTGTGGATAATCACTCCAAAAAAAGTGATGAAAACAAGAGTTTGTCACATAAACTGAAAATAAGAAATTAAACTTTCCACTCGATGGAAGATTTGAACCAAGGACCTTTCGTTCCGCAGCTGCTCACGTTACCACGAGACCACAGCGCTCTTGCGTTCCTAATCTCCTTGATATTGCACATCTTCCCATGAACTACTCAGTTTGTATATTTTGCTTGTTTTTTCACAGTTCCACACAACTTCTTCCTGTTTTCTCAATTGATCTGTGTTCAGTTTTTCAAGGCCTATCCACTGTGCCAACTTATAACTAAATCTGAGGGGGGTGCGATGGGGAGGTTCCCTTGTAAGTACTATGGGACTTAACATCTGAGGTCATCAGTTCCCTAGACCTAGAACTACTTAAACCTAACTAACCTAAGAACATCACACACATCCACGCCCGAGGCAGGATTCGAACCTGCGACCGTAGCAGCAGCGCGGTTCGGACTGAAGCGCCTAGATCGCTCGGCCACAGCGGCCGGCAATTTTAATCGGACCAACTATATTTACTGGCACCGTACTATGTGCATGTGCCGTACTATGGTTCTTTGACACCGTAGCCCCGCCTACCGGAGGTTTAAATTTTCTTCAGAGAGCTCTCTCGTTCCATCTGCGCTTTGAAAATGACGATTTTCACCTCTCTAAATAGGGCGGTTGACTACGAGTCGAGCGATCGCATTTCCGTAAGTTGTTTGAACATTCTATACGCCACGGGACATCAAGTTTCACAAATAACGCAGTGTTTGTAAGTAGTTCATCATATGCAGCTAGTAAAACACTGAAAAAGAGTCACCGCTGAAGTGGCGGTATCAGTCGTTGCACTCCTACCCGCCCTCGTGTAAGCCGAACGCTAGTATAGCTTTCCCGCGGCCGCGCGCCGCGAGCAATATCTCGAGAGCCATCTGCGTGCTGTGTGACGGGTGGCGGCTCGCTAACTGGCTGTGCACGGCGGCGGTGTCCTTGAACTTGCCGGCAGTCAGCTGTGCTCGGCGGGCAGAGTGAATGAACCCTGCGACGGCAGGGCCCGCGCTCGACGCCCGCCACGCCCAGGCCCGGCCAAGGAGCCACGCCCTCGGCTGGCCTTGGCAGCCGCCCGCGCGTGCCTGCCCGCTCCAATTGAACTTCTGCCGAGTGCCGCTGGCGGGAAAGTTCTTATTTCGGCGCATGATTTACAGTATCCGCCGTTTTTCGACTCCATCAGGCCAAAAGGTATGTCGTGCGACGGTCGTACATCAGCAGCCGCAGTTAGTGGCTCCTTCAACAACTTCTGTACTTCATCCTAGCTTTTTCGAACCCCTCGTTTGCAGAGACAGTCTTGCGTCTTCGTTTCCCCTTAGACTCCATACCAAACCGGTCCGTATCTTTCCTTCGCGGTCTGACATTTGTTTCCTGTTTCACGATCTTATTTTTCGTGTGTGTGTTTGTGTGTAAGAAAATCAAATGGCTCCGAGGACTATGGGACTCAACATCTTAGGTCATAAGTCCCCTAGAACTCAGAACTACTGAAACCTACCTAACCTAAGGACATCACACACACCCATGCCCGAGGCAGGATTCGAACCTGCGACCGTAGCAGTCCCGCGGTTCCGGACTGCAGCGCCAGAACCGCTATGTGTGTAAGAGAGAGAGAGAGAGAGAGAGAGAGAGAGAGAGAGAGAGAGAGAGACTCCATAAACGTGCGGAGACTGGTGTGAGAGGTGCACTCCAGCTTGCTTGCGCCGTCAGCTGAGGAGCATCATGAATGAGAAGGTTCAGCTCCAATGTACAGGAAACTGACCGCAAATGGGAGGCCGGTGTGCTAACCGCGTATCACTATTTCGCTTCCCAAGGACACTACTGTCAGAGAATGATACGGCAGCCATTTCGTATGACGCGAATGTACAGGGCGATTCGGCTGCTCCTACTTATGCAACCCACAACGCATTCAAATACCAGCAGAAGATTATCGTGTGCTCACGCTCGCTACGTGCAAACTATTAGTCCTACAGGACTTCAAATACAGAGAATATTTATCGAAAATAACGTAGTACCAAGGAGAGATTCTAGTAGCGACCTGAAATCTAACGCTGCCTCTTGGGTTTACAATCTTACACTACAAAGTTAATCACTAAGCGCCAGAAAGGAAACAATTACTACACGACGCGAAAACCATAGAAAGCTAAGCGTTACATCCGATTACGGCCAGAACAAGTCAACAGGTTAAAAACAGGTAACAGACATCAAAGTTTTGCGTAACCACAAGAAATCCTTAAGAAATGTGTGACATGAACATGACCTTTTCGTACGAAATTTAATGAAGTTAAATAAGATACTGGAATACTTTTCGCTAGAGGCCACAGTTTTCAAATTACTCAAGAGTGATCTTCAAATGTGTTTTTCTTGAGTAACACGAAAACTACGGCCTCCAGCGAAAAAGTATATCAGTACAAAATTTAACTACATTAAATTTCCGACAAAAATATCCTGTTCAGTTTTTTCTGTAGTACTAACAGTTCACACGAAGCGAGCGAGAGGAAATGAAATTCTCGCAAATGGTTTTTGAAGGCGCTGAAGGTTGCATAAAACCCAGTGGCAGGTGCAACTGAATCACTTTTTACACTTTCAATGTCCTTTATTCAATTTACAGCTCACTATAAAGGGTGGTCCGAAGGCCACAAAGCAGTAATAACTGAATAACTTCATTCTTCCTCCTTTCCTTTGTTTCAGATACTGACTGAGGAAGGGCAGGAGACTGACCACGGAAAAATTCAACGCCATGAAAAGAATCAAAATTGGGGAGTTCTACTTAGGAAACAGTCATAGCCCCTTCGTGACTTATGGCTCATTCTGTAGAATTTGTAATCGCGTTGCGTAACAAAGCACTGCCAGACAGTACCACTTTAAGCATCTGTGAAGTACCGGGAAGGACAAAGAAATGAAACACAAACATTCACAAAGTACGCATTAAGATGACACTTATTGCCGACCTTTAAGTACTTGAGCTTTTCAGGGCAAGTTCCAAATGTGTGGAAACTTCTGACCCAGACAGCACCACATTTCTTCTGCTAAATCCTGAAACTATTTGTGAGTATAAACTCTAACATGAGTGAGCAGAGTATCTAACCAAATGTTCATAGATAAGGAGGTAGACACTGCATACGACAACTGTTATCCACCTGGAATATGGTATGTAAAGTACATATAGTATCTTTTAGTACCATTTGTTATCATACAATTAAGGCCACACACACAAACATTCCGTAAACAATTGTTGCCGGGCGGTGTGGCCGTGCGGTTCTGGGCGCTTCAGTCTGGAACCGCGTGACTGCTACGGCCGCAGGTTCGAATCCTGCCTCGGGCATGGATGTGTGTGATGTCCGTAGGTTAGTTAGGTTTAAGTAGTTCTAAGTTCTAGGGGACTGGTGACCACAGATGTTAAGTCCCATAGTGCTCAGAGCCATTTGAAACAATTGTTTTTCCATTACAAAGTGAATAGTTCAGTACTTCTAAGAAGGGTATGTTTAATATTTTCTGGGTTTTTAAGAACGAGGAGTAAGAATTTATAAGTTACTATCCATCAAGTGTAAATTGCGATGCTCATTTAGCCGCGCGGAGTGACCGGTTAAAGACACAGATTGCGCGACCCATCCCGCCGGAGGTTCGAGTCCTCCCTCGGGCGCGCGGGCATGTGTGTGTGTGTGTGTGTGTGTGTGTGTGTGTGTGTTTTCTTAGCATCAGTTAGTTTAAGTAGTGTGTAAGACTAGGGACCGATGACCTCAGCAGTTCGGTTCCTTAGGAATTCACACACATTTTATATGCTAATTTAAAATTACGTCGGCGTGTTTCAGCTGCCTTACAGCATAGTTCTCTGGAACTCTGCGTTTCTGAGGTAAACACAGTGTAGCCAACTACAGACAAAATTTCGGATATTGCTCAGAGATATTTTCTGAACACTTCAGTATAAGGTACCCGCGTTGTCTGGTGGTTCATGACAGTAATAATTATGATTTATTCGGTCTGTTATCCCAGTTACATTTCTTTTACTGAAGAAACTATCGAAACAGTGAAAAGGCAGTAGTGCGCCATACACCCCCAAAGGTACAACGCAAGAAAGAGTAACGCAATAACCCTCAGATATGCGAGAGTACTGTGACATGGTTATCGTCGTTGCGATACCATCTCAGCATACCGTTGTCCTGCTCCTCCGTTGCATTCAGTGAACCCATACATGAGGTGCACAGAGATTAATTCTGCAGCAGTGAACCTGTCCCTACTGCTGTGTATCGCTGTTAACGTACAGCAGCAAACACTGCCGGGTAAGAAACGAGAAAGAACCAAGCAAACGTTACGGCGAAGAGCAAATTGGGCATTGCTGCTGCCCATGTCAAGTTCCGAAGGTGAGCAAGTTTATCAGACAAGATTCATGGCGCATACCGTTGACATTTGCACTGTTGTGCAGATATTTCTAGTGCAATGCAGATACAAAGATACAGCGTGGTAAGAAATCGAAGGAAATGCAATTACTGTAACGAGCCGCCAGAAACCACGTGTCCTCTATACCATTTCCCTGAATAAGATTAGAAATTTTTCCGTTGAGATCGGTTCACCATGTATTATCTAGCGCTTCACGCTCTTTTTTCCACTTTAACGACTGTAGCGGGTGAAACCCAAATGTTTAGTTTGACAAGCTTCGCTAACATAGTGCAATTTTCTACACAACATAACGTGGTTTCCCAACCAAGCTGCGGCTTGCTGTTCTTCAGATACAGAAAATATTTATCGAAAATAACTGAGTACCAAGAAAAGATTCTAGCAGCCACTTGAAATCTAACGCTGCCTCTTGGGTTTACGATCTTACACTACAAAGTTAATCACTAAGCGCCTGAAAGGAAACAATTACTACACGGCGCGAAAACCATAGAAAGCTAAGCGTTACATCCGATTTACGGCCAGAACAAATCAACAGGTTAAAAACAGGCAACAGGCATCAAAGTTTTGCGCAACCACAAGAAATCCTTTAGAAATGAGTGAATTACTAATGTTTGCATCTTGCTAGGAAAATACGGAGAAAATCTCTGAATTTCAGTAAATTTACTACTCACGGATCCTAGTTACAACAAGTCACGCAACGGAGATTCATTAGACAACCTCACATTTAGTAGCCGTTACGACGCTGCCTGCGTCGTATGGTCGCCTTTGAAGTAGAACGAACAGCGTTTGACTGTCTGCCTTCGCCTGAACCTTGGACCGACCTCGCGCTTTTAATACGGAATTTATGTATGCAAGACTAGTTGCCAAAGGCCATTTCTGGAATGCGTGAGGCCGATCCATTAGGATATGGCCCTCTGCTCCGCTTGTTGGGACAACACTGAGGAGTCGACTTTATCGAGAGAGATTGCTGGGTGCGAACAAGTGGGGAAACATTCCTTAAATTAGCGCTTTCAAAGAGACTATCCAGAAGATCAGTGTAGAGTAGGATGTCTTATTTCCTCAAATATTCTTTTTAAATCGCTGCAGAATGTTGTCATTTCTTTTCTTCATTCGCAACTAAGTTACATTAAAACTTTTCGTCAGCTCCTGTTATAAGATTTTTCATAAGCAGTACACAATGTGTTCGTTCAATTCTAGAAACTGGTTGCATTATTACAGCAACAACAACTGCTGGCCGTCCTCGTGTGTCAGACGAAATTTAAGAATTCAAAAAGCTTTCGAACGTAGTCTTACAAAACGAACTCGCTGTACCTATCAGGAGTTACAAATGCTTACAACAACTTGTCTGTTTTGAGACGTGGACTGGTTATGACGTCGATTGGTTGTGAATCCCATGCAAGTTACAGACTATGTCATGACGACAAACGCAAACGTGTGGCATTTTCTGATGAGCTGCAAATGCTGTCAACAATAGTAACACTTCCACACAACGCATTGTGTTCAGGGTGAAGCGAGTCTCCACTTTAGTGGGAAAGTAAACACAATGTTCGAATTTGGGGCATACAGAACTCACATGCGCACACTGAATATGTACGAGATTCATCCAAAGGCATTGTGTTTTGTGCGACATCCTACTCGTCCGTTTACGGCCCATTCTTTTTCCATGGAAACACGGTTATCTGTCTGCAGTAACTTACTGTGTTTCCGAGGTTGAAGAGGACAACATTTTTCAACAAAACCCTCACTGGAGTCGCCATGTGCTTGAGTACCTGAATTAAAGTCTACCCGAGAATGAGGAGTTTGAGTATGGATGTCGTATTGAACATCTGTAACCTAAACGTGAGAGATTCGTGAATGTGTGTCCCAACTTTCATAGTTGTATGTCTTCCAGTTTAGTAACTACATGCATTCGAAGTAGTCTCTTTGAAATACCCTATATACCTGCATTATCAATGACTTGTCCTAAGTACTTCTACATTCCAGCCTTATGTTAGAAACACCTAATTTCAATTATTGTTACCACTGTACCGAAATCTAAATTACTGAGGACGTGACAAGGAAAGTGGTCCGCGGGCTTGTACGAACTGTATGCAGCCACTGATACGAAATAATAATTGCATCTATCTAAACGATGCTGTCCTTGTAACGTTTGAAACTCATGTGGTTGAACGACTCACAGGCACAGTATCGAAGCAAAATTCGCAGTTAAAGTTACAAGGGGACCTCAAAAAGAGTTACATTATTATGGCAGGCCAAGTACCATTTACTAAATGCTGCATTAATTACACTACGAAGAGACACAGATACGTAACTGCTTCTCAAAAAGTCACCAAATATCTGTAATCAAAGGTCGGTACGTTCTACCAATCGTTAAGTTCCTCGACGATGGAAATTTGCTCCTTCGTCGCGGAGCCATTCGAGAAATTCTGTGCGAATGTTATCGTTTGAAAACGTCAAACCCCTCAGATGTTCTTTCAGCTTGCCGGAAAGGTGGGGATCGAGTGGTTCGAGATCTGGACTTCCCGATCACCATCACTCGCGTCTGTACTGTCTTTGTCAAATTGGTGCTACTATTTCACTACAACTCGACGCCACACTGAATTTGATCTTTTTCTTCTTCTTCTTCTTCGTAAGTTCAAAACCTGGTTTGATGCAGCTCTCCGTGCCATTCTATTCTGTACAAGCGTCTTCATCTCTTAATAATTGCCGGCCGCGGTGGCCGTGCGGTTCTGGGCGCTGCAGTCCGGAGCCTCGGGACTGCTGCGGTCGCAGGTTCGAATGCTGCCTCGGGCATGGATGTGTGTGATGTCCTTAGGTTAGTTAGGTTTAAGTAGTTCTAAGTTCTAGGGGACTGATGACCTAAGATGTTAAGTCACGTAGTGCTCAGAGCCATTTGAACCATTCTTAATAATTAATACAAGCTACTTTCTTTTGAACCTGCTTACTGTATTCATCTCTTGGTCTCCCTCCACAACGGTTAACCCCCCCCCCCTCCTCCCCAAACACAAACACATACACACACTCCCTTTCAATGCTAAACTGGGATCCTTTGATGTGTCTTGGAATCTGTTCTGTCAAACGATCCCTTCTTTTAGTCAAGTTATGCCACAAATTTCTTTTCTAAACACCTCCTCATTAATAAGGCGATCTACTCGTATAATCTTCAGCAGTCTTGGGTAGCACCACATTTCAAAAGCCTCTGTTCTCTTGTTGTCTGTACTGTTTATTGTCCACGTTTCACTTTCATACGAGGCTGTACTCCAGACAAATACCTTGAGGGAAAAAACGCCCTAACACTATATTCGATGTTAAATTTCTCTTCTTCGGCAACGTTTTTCTTGCCATTACCAGTCTAAATTTTATATACTCTACTTCGGCCAACAGTTTTTTACTGCCCAAATAGCAAAATTCATCTACTAGCTTTCGTGCTTCGTTTCCTAATTTAATTCCCTAAGCATCGCCTGATTTGACTCATTCCATTATTCTTATTTTGCTTTTGTTGATGTTCTCTGCACTCTCAGTCCTTTGCTGTCTGGTAGAACCACAATGTTATCGGTAGACCTCTAAGTTTTTATTTCTCCTCCCTGAACTTTGATTCCTTCTCTGAATTTTTATTTGGTTTCCCTTACTGCTTTCTCAATTTGGATCACATTTCGTGGTGAGTAGATATGCAGTTTGGGTATCGTGTCCACAAGATTCTTACTGCCCCGCGTACTTCAACTTTGGAGTACACTTCCATTTGCCGCATCATTTCAATTGCACAATGTGGTACACTTGTTACCCGCGCCGCAGGAGAACTGTCTCAGCAGGAAACCCAGAACATGTACTCTCTTCTGACAATGTCTCACTAGATGCGGAAAGATCTTAGCGAAAACGATACGTGTAACTTACTATCTGAAGTCGCTACGTATATCTAACACTTCCATTCTCACTCATAGTTAAGCATTCTCACTCATAGTTAAGAACATGATATTTAAAATACACAGCGTACACAAAACTTTGCAAGTACCTGCGAAGCGACAAGGTTTATCAAACATTTCGTTCAAACATTATATTTACAATAAATTAAGGGTGAACCGGCACTTCACCTTCGGCTACAAAATTAACGACGCTGGTTCCGGGATGTTTTCTGGTTATTGTGGTACGAGGGCTCCGTCTCCGGAAGCTCGTTACTGACTAATAATTTAATTATTTATTCGTTGTCTTAGCCCAGTTACCTTTGTTTCTGTGAAAATACGTTCACGAAAGCTGACAAGTATGTAATATGCAACAACCGAAACGTACAACACAAAACACCGAGTATTGCAACAACTCTCACTACTGTGATGTGGTTGCCGTCGCTGCAGGAACAATTCACCATAGCGTCGTTTTGCTGCTATTTCATATAAGAGGTGCATGCTGGCCTACTCTTTATCAGTAAACCTCGTATTCATATATATATATTCATATATTCATGCTGTTGTGTATCACTGTTGTCATACAACTAACACTACAGGAAAAACAAGCCCGAGACAGAACCGAGAAGTACTGGATGCAAACTTATGGGTAATGGGTACAGTGACTGTTCTGTGTTCAACAAGTACTTTGAGTGAATGGAGCAAGTTTATTTCCAAACAAGAACATGGTGGCACATTCCGTCGACATTTCAGGTGTTATTTGTATTGATATTTTCAGTGCAATACAAACACCAAGATAAATGAAGGTAAGAAATCAAACGGAAAGCAAATACTGTTAACGAACTACCGAAACCCACGTGTCTCTCTTACTAAAACAATCAGAAAAATTCCCTCAGTAATTTGTAAAATTTTGTCAATGAGTTCGGGGTAGAGTTTTATAAAATTTGGTACTCGAGGAGTTATTCACGCAATTTTAAAACTGGTGCCGAACCATATAGTCTAGCAAATCTTGCCTCAAAGCCAGCAATGTTCAGCGTAACTTCATGTAGGTGTATAATTCGGCATCAGATTTCATTTTTTGGCGTGCTGTTTGGGGCGCAACTCAAATTTTTCAGTAACAACGTTGAA
Organism: Schistocerca americana; assembly: GCF_021461395.2. Classification (NCBI taxonomy): domain Eukaryota; kingdom Metazoa; phylum Arthropoda; class Insecta; order Orthoptera; family Acrididae; genus Schistocerca; species Schistocerca americana. Next base: position 406,383,027 of record NC_060125.1, read on the forward strand.
CTTTTTATGCCAACTACTGCTGCTGCCGCCAGAAGACTTGAGTGTGTCAGACCGCCAGCTCGGCCTTCTAAACGCCGGGGTTTTCGCCGGCGCGGGCGCAGATGGCGCGCTTCGCATTCCGCCCGCACTTCCGCCAGGGACACAGGAAGGGATTGGCTGCGGCGGGGCGCGTGTAGCTAGCTGTCCCCCACGCCACGCGCCCTTCCCTGCCTCGCTACCCCATTTAACCGCAGGCAGCAATCTAATCACAGGTGCGAAAGCTGCAGCTACGTTCAGCTTGTCAGATAATTGGCGGAATACTGTTAGCACTGCGGTGCTGCATGCCTCCCTCACAATCATCACCGGTGGTGCCGCAATTCCGCCGTCTTCCAGCTGTGTAACTCCCTCTCAATCAAAACCGAAGTTGTTTTCCTTTATAACAAGCTCTGTCTGCGAGGGCAGCGGCACTTATCCTAAGGCGCACAACTCTGGTGGCCTCTGCTAAGTACTATTTCCCATGTTCATCAATATGCTTTAAACTCTTACTAACATGTAGAATTAGTCAGTTGCCCCTACCGACGTCGTTCTGTATAACTTCATACGACAGAACAATGTTGGTCAGTTAGCTCTGGAGATGTGAAGCACGTTGTCAAAATGTCGCAGAATAACTGGTAAAACAGACTAAGACTTGTAAAATTTTATTTATGGAACTATTTCAGTACATTAACGCAACGAGTCGCATATCAATCTTTTCATTGGGCTATATACTAGAAATTTGTTAGTTCCACGATTTCCATTTCGATATCTGCTGTTAATTTCATTGTTTCCGATGCTGAAACGTTTCTGGGCATTTTACGAAAGTACTATAAAGTACTATAAACGGAATAAAGTTACAGACACATCAAAAACCTGTACGACTACGTTGCTAATTACCCAAAGAAATAATTGAGACACTTGGAGAAGTATGGCAGAAGTGAGGTATATCTTGGTCAAGTCCTCCCTTGGACTTTTTACAATGATTCCGTTTGTCCAAAGCTCTGAGAGGAAACTTACATCGAGGCTGTCGGCCTGTCTGGATACCGTTCCAGATACACACGTGGTGCGGGTTGCATGGAACATCGGTAGGGGCAGCTGAATCACACTATACAACGTATGGTGACACATCAATCAATAATATCAGCTCAAGGAACTTGCTTGTAAAAAAGTATGTTACTTTGTGGACTAATACATTTCCTCAAGGAGCTTACAATGAAGACAGTTGACTTCTGATATTTTTTTCTTTTTATTTCATCTAATAACCTATTTGGAAATACGCTTTAAGGAGTTAATTCTTTTACCTAGGAGAGTCACGTATTTTAGAGTTAACTGTTGAACATAGATTTCAAAACTGAGCAAAGTAGACGAGAGAAAAGTTTGTGTGGTGCTGTAGGCATCTGACTTCGATACGTTTGAGGAACGGGACGCCAATGACGAATTGAAAAACACAGTTAGAGGTCAGTGTGAAAGTGTGAGTAGTTTTAATAGTTAATATCGCGGTCTTACGTCAGAAACATAGATAAACTACACAGTCAGCTGCAACAGCGATCAACACAATCAGAAAAAAATACTTTCGTCTGTGGTCGCACTTTTATCTGCTTGTTACTGGCTACCGGTTTCAGTACCATTATTAGTCCTTTGGAGCGCAATCGACAAGCTCGCTTCCTACCTACTTGCCCGTAGCCTGGCGGGGAAAAACGCAGCTTTCCAAACACTTCTGGCTCCACGTATTTCTTATTCGTCTCCTAAAAAAGTCTTCGAAGCGGAAGTATCCAGTTGTTTCAATACTTTATACACTTCCTGTACATGCGTGCAACTGCACCTGGTGATCATCGAAGAGTAGTGGGGACGAGGAAGAAAAGGGGGGTGAGGAGGAGGAGGAGGAGGAGGAGGAGGAGGACGGCAAATACGGACGCAGTAATAGTAATGTTACATGCCTGACGCATTTTCTCGCTGACTTAGTGCTGATACACAAAAACTGATATCCAGAAGTTCATTTAACATGATTACTGGTTTGACACTTAATAGCAACTTCTGACTACTCACACTTTAACACTGTCCTCTAACTGTGTTTTTCCAATTCGTCATTGGCGTCCCGTTCCTCAAACGTATCGAAGTCAGATGCCTACAGCACCACACAAACTTTTCTCTCAAATTTAGGAAGGTGCGATAATGGAAGTTTTCCGCGAAGTAGATCGTTCCCTTGTTATTCGATATAGGTTACTCCGCTCGTCTCCAATTCCTTGTGTTTTAGAACCAGGTCAAACTGCCAGTTTACACAGTTACAGACCTGCTGCGACTCTTCGATTTCTCTCTGGTAACTTAACACTGCTGCCCATTAGGAACTGGCACGTAAAGCCGACGGCATACGGACCGTGTTTTAGAACAATGATGATGAGCGTGCCGAATTCAACGTGTTGCCGAGCGCACAGAATCAAAGCGACTTGTGTACAAGGTACGCGTGCCTGAAGGTGAGGTGGTATACGAGATCCAGCGCGCTCCATCGGCAGTTGACTATGTGGCTCGCAAATCATACCGTTTGCGAAATGGACGGGCGCGAAATTCCTACGTTAGCTCTATTAGAACGCGCATTTCCTCCACTGTCCATATGCTACTCATGATGTTCTGTATGTAGCACACACAAATAAAAACTTCAATATCAGTGAAGATGTTACAAGGCAGAAAGGAAAGTGCCATGTCCCGTCACTAAGGACATCTGCTTATAGAAGTTCCGTTGCAAATAGTGGGACACAAATTTACAACAGTTCTCCATGTAAGGTAAAAATTATTTCATCTTTCTCACTTTTTAGTGAAGCCCTAAGAGATCATCCTTAATTTATCACTGTTCCTATTGAGTGGCAGAATCTTTACAACATATGCAGTACAAAACTTGAAAAGTGCCAAATACCTTAATGCAAATACTGCAATCTGCCTTGCAAATAAAGGCAATCGAACAAACTCACTCCTCAGAAAGATCGTACTTATTTTTAATTAACATCGAATATTACACAGTATACTTCTATTAAACTACCAATAAAGTATCAGAACTTAATAGAAAAGGCGAAGGTTAATAAAGTTTTGGGAACCAGTGAAACGCGAACCAGCGGCACCATCACCTATTACCTTCCAATTCGATGTCTATAGTCATTGCGCTGCACCAACAACGAATGATAATTCTTTTTATCTTACCATTCCCTGAAACCAATAATCGTACAAGTGTTATTAACTGACAGTTTATTGTAATAAACAGTAAAAAGAACAATGCGATTTTTATGAATCTTCAATGTGCCAATGCTTTGAATACGCATACTTTATAACATGCAAGTTACAAAAATGTGACGTTTCCTGTCTTTTACTACAACAAATCTCACAGTTTACGACGGGTTTTCGAGAGGTTCAAATGGCTCTGAGCACGATGGGACTTAACTTCTGAGGTCATCAGTCCCCTAGAACTTAGAACTACTTAAACCTAACTAACCTAAGGACATCACACACATCCATGCCCGAGGTAGGCTTCGAACCTGCGACCGTAGCGGTCGTGCGGTTCCAGACTGTAGCGCCTAGAACCGCTCGGCCACCCCGGCCGGCTTTTTCGAGAGGCCCTCAATTTGCTGGTTCCTAGAAACTGCATATACAACTAAAAGCCAATGTGGCATACCGCTACTCTATACTAAAGAGAGGTGGCGTATTGTGACAGGCAGCGTCCTTCCATCTCACTGGTCAACGTTCAGAATATCTGACCTGCTAGACATTGCTCTGCACGTTCGGAAAGACTCCACAGCGCGCTTCTTCCATGCTATGGCGTCAGAAACTATCTACGCTCATCGTTCATGTTCGAATGCGACGGCTTAACGCAGTTTAGTCGTACTTCGGGCCGTACCATTACACGCAACTCGGGAACACTAGAACTCCTGCTAGCGGTAGTGAACGACGTAAGATAGCAATGGAATACAGAGTTGACGGCCATTCCTCAGAATCCGTGGTGAAGCTCTTCCTTGTATTTCTTCAGGCTCACTGAGAGGGGGAGGGGCAGTAAGTGGCGCCGTGCTTTCACTTCCTGCAGCAGCCGCGAGCGAGGCACCTGCCTGGACTTGAGCGGCTCCCAGCCAGACGTCACGGTTCGCTGCGCCACTCCACTTCACTCCGCGAAAGCACGCCTCTGCGAATCGCCAGCGCACTCGCGGGTTTCGCCAAAACCTGTGCCCGCTGTCCGCCGATGACAGGCAGCCTTCGGAAGTGACACTCAAAATTTTCAACTACACACCGCTCTTCTTCTGCTATTTATCAGCTTAATACTAAATAATGAATCTAAATTACCTAGACCAAATGTCAACAGAAAGATGGAAATGCTGGTACAATTCGCGTTGGGGGTTCACTTTGGATTCCGGGAAAATTTAAGATCAGAAACAATACTGGCCCCAAGACTTTTGTTAGTAAAAAAGTCGGGGAACACGCAAACCTACACGCAGAGCATTTGTAGATTTGGGAAGTTTTTTTTATAATGCTGAGTAAAACACTGTTTTTCTTATGTTATCAGATATAAATATAGGGAGCAGAACGATACTTACAACTTGTGCAGAAATCAGAATAAATTCTAAAAATTGAAAGACATGAAATGAAGGTAGTAATTCAAAATGGGTTTTAGCCAAAACCAAGTTTTATGCTGCCACACGGACAAGATTCCAGACTTCTGTTGTGCATTTCATAGTTTGAAATTTGAATTGACGATAACAGTGGCTATGTAGTCAAACGAGTAAAAATGTGTCAGCAGATCACGTATACAATCTTTGTCTGTATCTTCTGTAATGTTAAAAGCAAACTGGCCCTACATGTCTCCGCCGGCCGCGGTGGTCTCGCGGTTCTAGGCGCGCAGTCCGGAACCGTGCGACTGCTACGGTCGCAGGTTCGAATCCTGCCTCGGGCATGGATGTGTGTGATGTCCTTAGGTTAGTTAAGTTTAAGTAGTTCTAAGTTCTAGGGGACTGATGACCACAGCTGTTAAGTCCCTTAGTGCGCAGAGCCATTTGAACCATCTACATGTCTCCTTATGTATGAGTAATCCTGTCCATACCTCTATTCGGAATAGTAATTTAAACCTTGCATTCCTTTCTGACGGTGCGAAAATTCTGAAAGATACCGTCGATTTCAGACAAAATGCTTCAGACGGTTTGGGCCTGATAAATGTACAACACAGGTATTTGAAGAAGGCAATTACAGTTCATATAGTGTAGTCTACTATGTTTACAATGAGATGACAAAAGTAATAGATAGCGACATGCACATACACAGATAGCGGTAGTGTTGCGTACACTCGATATAAAAGGGCAGTGCGTAGGCGGAGCTGTCATTTGTGCTCAGGCCACTCATGTGAGGTGGTTTCCGGCATGATTATCGACACACGACAGAAATTCAGTAACATACTTTGAACGCGGAATGATAGTTGGAACTACACTCGATGAACATTCCATTTCGAAAATCGTTGGGGAATTCTATATTCCGAGATCCACAGCGTCAAGAGTGTGCCGAGAATACCGAATTTCAAGCCATTCCTTCTCACCGCGGACAGCGCAGTGGCCGACGGCCTAACGACAGAGCAGCGATGTTTGCGTAGAGTTGTCAGTGCTAACAGACAAGCAACACTGGCTGAAATAACCGCAGAAATCAACGTGGGACGTACAACGAACGTACCCGTTAGGGCAGTGTGGCGAAATTTGGCCTTAATGGGCTATGGCAGCAGACGACCGACGCGAGTGCCTTCGCTAACAGCACGACATTACCTTCAGCGCCTCTCCTGGGCTCGTGACCATATTGCTTGGACCCCAGACGACTGGAAAACCGTGCCCTGGTCAGAAGAGTCCTTATTTCAGTTGTACGAGATGGTAGGGTTCGAGTGTGGCGCAGACCTCACGAAGCCATGGACCCAAGTTATCAACTAGGCACTATGTAAGCTGGTGATGGCCCCATAATGGTTGGGCTGTGTTTACATGGAATGGACTGGTACTCTGATCCAAGTGGACCGATTATTGACTGGAAACGGTTAGGTTTGGCTATTTGGGGACTATTTGTAGTCATTCATGGTCTTCATGTTCCCAAACGATGCAGCATATGACGGGGTCAAATCTGTTCGCAATGAAGAACATTCTGGACAATTCGAACCAATGATTTGGCCATCCAGATCGCCCGACATGAAACCAATCGAACATTTAGGGAACATTATCGAACTGTCAGTTCCTGTGCAAAATCCAGCACCAGTAACACTTTCGCTATTACGGGTAGCTATTTAGGCATCATGGCTCAGTATATGTGCAGGGAACTTGCAACGACTTGTTGAGTCCATGCGATTTGAAGATGCTGCACTATGCCGGGCAAAAGGAGGTCCGACACGATATTAAGAGGAACCCAAAGATTTCCGTTACCTTTATTTAATACTGGTCTCTTAAATATGTTTTAATACTTTTCCACTAGATACAAATTATATCCGATAAAGCCACAGCAATTAACAAATGGATCAAATTGCTCTAAGCACTATGGGACTTAACTGCTGTGGTCATCAGTCCACTAGAACTTAGAGAACTACTTAAACCTAACTAACCTAAGGACATCACACACATCCGTGCCCGAGGTAGGATTCGAACCTGCGACCGTATCGGTCTCGCGGTTCCAGACTGTAGCGCCTAGAACCGCTCGGGCACTCTGGCCGGCAGTAATTAACACAGAGAGGTAATAAAAATTGGGAGCATTCATTGCTAAGACGATAGTGTACATTGACTTAACACGGACGCAAATGATTACGTTGGCCAACTGACGGGCTATTATTTGAAAAGTGTGCGAAGCCCTGTTTTTTCCATTTCTAATATTTCTTCATGGTATTATTTTCCTGCCTTTCTTTCTCTCTTTCACTTTCAGCACGTGAACAAGTTCTGTATCAGGAAACTTCCTAATCGATACTGTGATTTGCATTCCAGAAAAACTGATGTTTACCGTTCCGTTAAAGATGATTATAGACCGAGCACAAGTACTGATAGGAAAGCGACGGGGAAGGGAGTTTGACGTGACCTTTCAAAGAATAGAGGTTTATGCGACTTAGTAAATTACGGAAGACCGGGATTTGAACCGCCGTTGACTTTGCTACGAATCCAGCGACTTACAGTTGCGCCACTTCTCTCACTGTTCGCATTTCAAGTTATTAACTCTGTGTCTGGATCCGTTCTGTAATCAGAAAGGAAGAAGCGTGCTACTTTCATTTCATAACTATCATACCAAACTCCGGAATGGCTGTTTTATGTTATTACGGGGAATTCGAAACATTTTGTTTCATCTATAATAGGCTACCGAAAGTGTTGAGGAACAAATGCGTTGAGTATCGCCACACGCTACAGCGTATGGTGAAGATCTGCTACAAAATATTAGACTCTCAATATCCAGCGAGAATATATAACGCACGCAATAAATATTTTTTTCTATAATTTAAGGTGTTCGACACATTCACTGCTCAAGATCATGGTGCTATCACGCTGCTCCTGCAGAGCAATGACCGGACATGACTTGCAGCTTGAGGTTGTTAAGGCCAGGTCGCGCATGCTACCGACTAATACCGACGCGCGTTAGCACTTTTTTCCCGCCGACCTTGTTCAGTCAACGTCTCACCTGCTACAAGATGTTGCTACTCTCTGCCAAACACTGGAACGGGGTTCTCATGTTGTGTAATGAAACGTGTTCGGCAACGTAAGAAAAGATACAATAGCATTTCGAGTGTTCTATACCATATTTTTGTCGGAGAACATATGTAATCCCGTATGTAGCTAGTGTAACTAGTCAAATTATTTTCGTTAGATTACTTGTATATTGAAGTAAAGCTGTGAGGACGGGGCGTGAGTCGTGCTTGGATAGCTCAGTTGGTAGAGCTCTTTCCCGCGAAAGGCAAAGGTCCCGAGTTCGAGTCTCGGTCCGGCACACAGTTTTAATCTGCCAGGAAGTAAATGGGTGCAACAGAGTTTTACTTCACTGCGTGGAAGGTAAATTATTTCCTCATTCGACGATGAGCTAGGGAGAGGATTGGTGTGGGGAGAGGTTACTGTGTCACCATGTCTGGATAAGATACATAAGTAGGTAGCTTTCAATGAAAGTTAAGCTACCGAATGTAGGTTTCTAAAGCACTAATGTGCGTTAAAATGTCGATTCCGCTGTAATGTGGCACGGGGCAAAATAAATATAAAAATTTAATAAATCAAGATCAATGCTTGCGGCTAGCGAACAGACTGTGCCCAGAAACGGCTACAGTGTGTCAACGGATTGCTTAAGCCCTTGGCCATGCTTTCTCGGATACAAGCACATAACTGACGTATCAAAGTTAGTCTGTCATTGGTCAAGGTTTAAAGTCTGGATGGTGTATTGATATCATCTCCAGTTCAATTCGCATTGCTTGCAGGAATAACAAACAACTGCTGATATGTACCATTACAAGCTCGACTTCATCGAGTTTTACCATCTTACTCGTTACTCGAGGTGTTTCAGAAAGGAGGTACTGTTTCCAGACTTAGAGTTCATCCACTGTTCTCAGCATTTAATCCTTCTTGTGCCAACTCTGATCAATATGACCCCCTTAAGCACACTGGAAATACGTATCACCATTGTTCTCAAAAATGTTATTTTTAATAATGTGACCACCTCCCTGTGAGTCAATTGCTTGAAATGAGTGTTCGTTTTTATATTTATAAAACATAAAAAACTTTATTCGTGGTTTTATGCACTGTTCGAATGTAACATTTATGAATATAAAATGACTTGCGTTGAATAGCTGTAGTATATTTTTTATATTAGTTTATTAAAATACTTGGTGTCTTTGAACCTAGTGATACAGAAACAAGTGCCCGGCTTGAGTCGGACATGTCCGGTATTTTTACGGTTGTGTCCAGCCAAATATATATGAGCTTTTGTTAAGCTTTTCAGCAATGAAGTAGGGAACGCAAACTAAAATAATCTATTGAAATTCGATTATCGGATAATATTATTAAACGGGTTACCCCATATGTACGATGTGGAATCCGATTTTAGCTGATACTAATCTAGAACAGTCTCTTTCAATCAGCGGATTCTTTTATTTAGTGTCAACTAGCGATATATCGTTTTGCCTATTTCTTCCACTGGTGCGGTACTACTTCACTTGCGCTTGAAGGAAGCAGCGCCGCTGCCCACGACGCGCTGTGAGCCGGCCGCGGTACACAAAAGAGCCACCGACTCTGTTGCGAGCTCATTTCCGGCGAGATCGTACATCAGCATACTCACCTGGAGATGGCGGACAGTTGGTCCGTTGAAACACAGCATTCGGTCAAGATGACTCTTCTATCTGGCTGTATACCCGAGAAGAGTATCATCTGTTATTACGCTGTGAAAGCCCACGTAATCGTAATAATTTACGCTGTCCAGCATCACAGAACCAACAAGAGCTGCCCGCCATGCTTTCAAAGAATCTCAGGTTTGCCGTGTCACCTACGCAGCGATATTTCTTTGGTCTTTCCACCTTTAATCTCTAAGAGTGGACATCCTTAGGTATTTGAAGACGATCATCGAGTCCCGCGATTGTGTAGTTACACAATATATGGTCATTTGATTGTCTCCTATAATTTGCAGTATCTCTTAATTGTGCTACATCCGTGGGTGTTACATAGAGGGAACGAGAGCAACCGGACCTGTGGGTGCAGAGCGACGGTTCGTGCCGGTGTGAATTTCTGGGCTGACGTCAGGCGGCGCAAGTCAACGGCCGCGAGAGCTTCGAGCAGCCTCCGGCTCACGGCTACCGCCCACTGCACGTCCTCCAGTCGTGCCACTGCCCAGCCATCGCTCAACACTCGCGCCGACTGCCGATGTTTTTTGTTACTGCTTTCAAGCTTTTTCGGGTCCAGTATTTGTTGTTCTGCTTCTGCTGCAGTTTGCTTGACTCTGGGCTTCTCGCTCGATTTCCATTCTTTGTCCCTTCTAAGAGCCTCACGAAGATCGTCATCGACGGGACGCTAAGCACAGTCTTCCTTCTGGCAGTGCCTCAGGGCCAGGTGGCGCTGTGATGCCGTACTGAACTCTTTTTCCCGAGGAGATTTAGATTTTCCGTGACTTTCGTAAATAGCTTAAGACGCTTGGGGGACGGTTTCTTTGGAAGGGCGCGGCCGATATCTTTCACCATTCCTCCGCAATTCGAACTTGTACTCTGTCTTCACTGATGTCGTTGTAGGCTCTTTAAATAATAAACTTATTTTTTTCGTTTCTTCCGTAAACAAACAACCAGCAAGTGTCTCCATTGTCAGGGAGGAGTTGGGAGGACGTTTCTCCATCGCAGAAGACCGTGACCATCCTGCCATACTCTTCCGATTCTCATATTCAGGAATATGTACCCTGAGGCCATTTGCAGACCTCTCCCTTCCTTCGACTCTTAGTGGAGGAAAGCTGAATTTAAAAACGCCTGACCAACTCGACTGAGGTTCCACTTATATTCCCCAAATCACTCAAGATGAATGCCGGAATGATCCCTTCAAAAACGCCAAAGACAACGTTTTTCTCTATAACTGTCTTTCTATGTCGATTTGGATGTTTCATTAAACCGTTTCGTTACCCATTCTGCATTTATTCCTACTTCCACTCACGATTAAATGAGTGGTAAAAAGATTAAACGAAGAACTTTGTTTTTAAAGGCTGTTACTTCGTGTCTGTCTGTCTGTCAGAGGTCCGTACTAGTTGCATTTGTAAATGTGGGTTACACTACAATTTGATACAGTCACTACAAATTAACCTGAAGAGGGCACAACGGACGCCAGCTGAAGACATTACTGTTCAAATCATATTTCGAGGTCCCAAATATAGTTTTAAACGCAATGAGAAATTGGTCTACATTTTTTGAAACCGAGAAGGGGGCACACTTTACAATCTGAAGACGTGGCGTGGCGCAGCATCACATGGCGCTACATCGAGAGTAGTAGTCCGCACCTACTTCCACTCCGCGAAGGAGACCCGCTCTTGCTTCTCGCGATCTCTCACTGCTGCGCAAATCCGCAAACACGCATGCCGCATTATTCTGTCGTGTGCGTATTGTTGTGCTACAGATACATCAAATAGTGTGCGTTTGTGCGCGCGCGCGTGTATGTGTGTGTGTGTGTGTGTGTGTGTGTGTGTGTGTGGGGGGGGGGGGGGGGGATGGGAGGGGGCGCATTACAGAAAAGATGAATGTGTTAAGCGGTGGCAAATTACATACTGTCAGTTGCGGTACAATTTAAAAAATTGTAATACAACTTATGGTAGCTATGTGGAGCAATGCCTACTTACTGGGGGCGGCCGATGCCGAAGACACGTACCTGCAACAAAACAAGTTTCTTTTAACAAGGGTGTCAGTCAATATATATATATATATATATATATATATATATATATATATATATATATATATCTCACACACACACACACACACACAAAACCATAAATTATCCAAATGTTACCAGACGATTTTTAAGACCTACTCCACATTTATAATGCAGTTATTTTGTTTATATATATTAAACTGTTTTAAGTAGTATGATTCCACGTCTGTTCTTCCATCCTTTTATTCCGAAAAATTGAAGTTCCCTCTCTGGAAGGTCTATAGGGACTAATTGATATTAGGGCTCCAGTATGGAAACGACAAGAAAATTTGAGTGGATGTTTCGAAGATGGGTCCAGGTAGCTCGTGTAGGCGGTACAGTCTACATCTAAATACAGAGCAGTGAAACAGCAGTCTGTTTAGGACCAATATGATGTGGAGCTTAGAAACAAACACTAGCGCACCGCCGGCACGTGTGCCTGGTGATTCAGAATGCAGCTGAAGGTTATCTTGCCGAACGCTGAGCGCTGTATGTATGTGCGCCGTGTAAGGTTTTTTCACACGTTACAGCACCGGTCAACGCGCAGTGGCCGCAGAACAATAGGGCGGAAGCAGAACGAATATCTGCGCAGCGCTAATGGCCGCACGCGCACACACACGGTTATAAAATCCGTGAAGGGAGCGTCCCCGCGAACCGCATATTCCGCCATTTTGTTTCCGTAATTCTGCAGAAGCTTCCGTAGAGTTTATCTACAAGCCGCGCCGCTGACCTCTTATTAACACGGCACAAATGAAAACACCTACTCAACATATTTGACTCGCCTCCTTTGCCCATAGGAAGGGAGTGGGAGTACCCGTTGGCAGTTTAAGGAACTGCACACACACACACACACACACACACTTGCGCGCGCGCGCGGGCTGAATCACAATATGATCGCTCCATATATTACGTGAATGGCTCTCGTTGTCAAAGCAGTCTTCGGTAAATAGCACGAAACAGATCAAGCGGATCACAGCTTATTGATGGTCGGTCTTAACTACCAAATCGAAAGTGTATTTCCGATTTGTGTGTGTGTGTGTGTGTGTGTGTGTGTGTGTGTGTGTGTGTGTGTGTGTGTGTGTGTGTCCCTTGTTCTGAACTACTATCTTGGCTTTGCCACTACCGTGAACACACTACGAGGGCCAAGGTCACCATCGCTCTTTTCAAACCTCACGAAACTTATTTGCTAACGGATCAGTAGTAAAAAAAGCAGTGGGTGTTGAATCGCCATGCTTCGACGACTTCATAGTTACGTCTCACCAATGTCCTTTACAAAACTCACAAGGGCTTTGAAACTTCAACACGAAGCCACGCACTTTGTCTAATCTCTGAAGCAATGATTGGTCTGAACACCGGGACTGCATAATATTATTTGAGGTTCCCTTGTATTCCTCCGGGCCGAAAATCGGCTCGTGTTTACATTTGATATACGGTGTTATGTAACAACCGAAACACACAGATTTAGCATTTCATACAAAAAGAATTCAACGTGTGATGTGTATTTCGCGGCAAAGCGAACAAAAAATCGTACGAACAACTGGGGCTCCAGCATGGCACCTCTAAATTTCTCTCTATAGTCACACATCTGAACACGCAACTCAAGTAATAAAGGATGTTATTCAGGTTTATGCTACATCTTACGCTATGCATGTATCAGATACAGAATAGTTTCACGTATTTCTAAGTCACAGATTTTTCCGACAGCGTGATAATACGGGAGTTTTAGTACTGGCCGTAGTTTATCTGCGAACCCCTAGAGGTTCCTAGCTCATATGTGGTAAAATATTTCTAAAGATTAAGATTAACAACACGTGTAAGAAGGCAGTTTCCGCATTTCTATCTCAACAGCATTACACGAATAAAACAAATAAGGCCAATGCAGCTAGTCTAACTGTGGGACACTTGACCAGTGCGCCTTCATCTTAGACAGCTTACAACACATGCTTCTGTAGATATATTGTAACTGCATATGCACATCGCTCTAGTCAAGAGGGAATAGTCTGAATGGATTATTTGCCTCATCGGACGCTTAAACTTAAATTGAAGTCTGCTCATAAAAGCGTTACGGATATCAAAGTATAAAACGAAATTCATAGGGTTGTCTACAGCAACGCGTACTCGTCTAAACAGCTTTAACACATGTCTAAAGCTACACTGGACAATTTCCAGTGCAGAATGCGACTGAAACTTCACCTCGACTGCACGACAAAAAGTATATTCGCAGCACGTCCACCTGTCTAACATACGCTAGAGTGAAGGACTGGATGTTATAAAGGGGCTGAATGGTCGATTACAGCTTGTGGAGAAAATTGTTAATCAACGGAGACGCAGCTTTACAACAAAACCGAATGAGAACAACATTTACTTCGAATGGCTTTGACCAGAAGCGTATGAAGTCAAACAGCCCATAGTCGTCGTATAGGAAAATAAATTATGAGGGGTATTCGTCGAGGGCTGAACTAACTACAACGTTTACTGCATGCTGTTCAGCAACTTTGAGAAAGTCCGTTAATATCTAATATCTTATTTGCTTGAAGGCAACTATGAGTCATACGCCACGGAACGCGGTTTGCTGAACGCACAGTTATGGCAATTTAGGAGATGTGAGGAAACAGGGAACAAAGGTAACGGACAGTGAAGCAACACATGAAGCATTACAACACATTCCAAAGGTATGAGCGGTCACTTATCCCACGCAAATTTCTGTCCCCCAGAAAATTTCTCCATTCCCTGAAACTTAAATTCACTGCTTTTCGTGCACGAAAGGCAGTACGTAAGAATTGTTTACTTATCTTGCAACATACCTTCTTACCACTAATTTATATCAAATGAAACAGTCCTTAACCACACTTGTTTGTACCACTTGAGCGTAATTTGTACATGACATACATAACGCTAGTAGCCAATTATGTAGCTAACTTCGAATCGAGGTCTCGATCATTATTATCGCTCAACGACTGTCCTTTTGCTTTAAAGCACTTACGAATGCAGTTAAGTAGATTCATAAAGCAATCACCTAGCTAAGCAAATATCTCCACATACTGTTTTCCAACAGTGGCACTCTTGGGGGGAGTAGAGACAGACTGCCAAAAACGACAACCTTCCTCACTTTTATAACCGATTTTTTCATCAGTTCAATAATGAACCTGCCAGTACTCAAATCCTGAGTCAAAGATTTCATACCATTCAGGTTATTTATGCTGATGTCAAGACACTATAAAATGGTTTGTACTTAATATTTTGGCGAAAACTGATGTTGCAAAACCGGGCGTTTATAAAACAATTTCTTTATTGAAATGAATGTAGCGGCCAGAGATTATTACCTACTCTGTGTTAGGTAAACAAGGAGGTGAACAGTTTGAGTATTAGTGGTTCATTTCTACAAAGCATTAAAAGTCTGCAATCAGTTTTTGGCAATTCATAATGCATCGATTTCACTACGCTTTAGTCAAAATGTTCTGTATTAGGAAGAAAATTAAATGAGCACCTTGTCGAAGATTTGAGGTATACGGTACTCAGCATCCCGTATATTTCGTAACTAAAGCGGAACTACTAGTTTTTTTGTTAGTCGCTAAAGGTACGTGTGACAAAAATTTCACGCCAAATGTTTGTTTCTTGGTAGTATGGACTTTTCCCGGCGTACAAAATCTGAATTTAAACTATGCAGAGTATTCGGAAATTCCTGTTACAAAATTCTGGGACTTGTGGAGGAGAGTGAGTACATGACATTTCGAATAGGAACCCATGTCCGGAAACGTATAGTCTCAGTCCTACAATAGTTTCAATTTAGATGTTTAGCTGGTCTATTTCAGCTTGAAGAGTTAAATTAGGCGTGACGCAGTACAATTATTAGCTAACATTTCGAAAGGGTACAAAACGAAACATCCATTTATCGTTTATGCATGTTTGTTTGTATTAACGTTTCAACATTGTGTACATTATTCCAAAACAAAAAAGAACCCAACATACTGCACGTAAAGAACAGTACTGATGCATTGCAACAGCGGCTCGATATGGCGACCACCAACGTTGTTACAGACAATGAACCTACGAAGCCTCTCGATCTCACCTGGTCTCTTCAATTTGTACTGCAGCGGCCAGAACGGGTGCCTGCAGATCTTCTGTCTCGCAGCAAGGCAACCCTTAAGTAACATCAGGTGACCGTAGTATAAGTCATCCTGTCCCTACTGCATACCAGGGAAAGCAACTGAGACTTCTATTTTCCTCATGGACGCGTTAGGCATCTGAATTGAAACCATCTTAAAACGGAAACGGTACATTACCGGACACGGGTTCCTATTCAAATTATTGTGTACTCTCTCCCCTCTATAAGTCTTAGAAGCTTGTAACGGGACTTTCGGAATACCCTGTACGTCTGCAACATGAACCCGTATCCCATTATCTATCGTCAATAGGTATCTGGTGCGAGATATTTGCTTATAAGAGTGGGGAGTGAATCGATGTCAAGAGCCGTGAACCGTTATGTTTATCTTACAGAGTAAATAGAATAGATACTGGAACGATTTCCGTTTTCATAAAATACTGTCCGTATCTCTCGCACCGTCGGAGGTATGTAGGCTGAACGCAGGAATACGGAATCCCGCCTTGCTGATACTTCTAGTGCAGGCCGCGCCTGACGAACCCGAATCCGCAGCCGCGCGGGTGAGTCCCCCCTCGTCCACCGCTTGCTGGCTGCACACAATACGTCCGCCGACGCGTTGCTGCTGCAAAGATGTATCTGCTGCCGCGGCCTTGGCACAAACGCTTGCAACCGCGCCGTTCACAGGGGAAAGAGACGGGGGGAAAGTTACTTGCGGATTTTTTCACGATGTCTTATTGTCTTCTCTATTACAGAAGTACCGCTGTGGAGGGGGACTATGTACAACCACTGATTCATATCACACCACTAATGTCTTGTGTGTGGTTAACTTGCGCACTAAACAGTTTGCATTATAACAACATTTGTCACATGTTTTTGTTTTCCGTTACTGCGGTCAATACAAAAGAGAAGAAACTATACGAGTTCTGTATCGTCTTTCAACGGCATAACTTTTACAAATTATTTTGTGCTCACACTAGGACAGCTTGACTAGCGTAGCTTTTCTTCCTTACGAAGAGCATTCTTTGAACAGTATTTCTCAATGTGGGTCGGTAATTTCATGACGTTAGTATGAAGAACGTTTAGAAATTCCAGTTACAGACTACTAGTACTTCTAGAGGGGAGTGAGTACGAAACTTGAATAGGAATCCATATCTAGAAACGTCATCATACGACGCTACCATTCCATGATGTTACAAATTTTCTAGGATGATGGAGAAAAGGATAACTGTATCAATTTGAGGTAAGGGTTCCTGTACCGGAAACAAACGAGTCTTTAAGTTAGAAGCGTAAACTATTCCGACACCGCCCTAGAAAGTTTTTAATATCATCAGGAATGACCCTGGATACGCATACATTTACAGGCGCCGGCGCCTAAAATTTGGACACACTGTAGCGTCGTTGGATGGCGTTTCCGGACATGGATTCCTATTCAAAATATTATTAACTCACTCCCCCGACAAGTCCAATAAGGTTGTAATGGGAATCTCCAAACACCCTGTCTATTTGTTTTCTTTTATTAAATATAGTGACCGTTTTATTACGATGTAAGTGACTTTATAATCGCTATTAAAAGTGACAACACATGTAAAGAGATAAAGGGTCATTCTACTAATACCATTCTAATTACATCTGACTGCTAATACAGGCATCAGCAATGAACGGCTAAACCTCATGAGATACCTCGTATTTCCGCATACGATCTCCCAAACGTCATTTAGCACAGTGTAGCAGCTTAAAAAGTGTCATCATGTAACTGTTGAATGTTAACACACAATACTTTACATACTTTCTCCTGCAATTACGTTGTCCGATAGTGTGACTTACACGTAAACAAGTTCGTGCCTTCTTTGCAGTAAAACATTTAAGATTTTTCTGCTCGTCTTCAGTATAGGTTTTGTTAAACTTTTCACTTATACATTTCACGTCTTCGCTATATATAAAGTTTCGTATTAAAAAAAAACAGCCCAGCTGATTGGTAAATGTGGTAAGCTGTACGCGCTCTTGGAAAAAAGGTAGAGATTGATATAAGGGGATTCTGTGGCGATGTTAGAAATTTTCAGGGATGAGGGAGAAGGGTAATTTCAGATCAGGGACCATAATCTAGAAACGACAGAAGTTACGCCCTAACCTCGCGCAGTGCTCAAACTAAAGGTCTTAACTTCCGAACCCTCCGACAATTTCCACTGTGGTTGATCTAATTACGGCGCACGTAATATGATATTAAAGATACCGAAAGTGCTAAGTCTTCGGTAAAGTAATAATAAATTCCATTCACCTGCACAAGTTTCACTAGCTGCTGCATTTACTTACAATAGTTGTTCAAAATATATTTTGATCGCATATTTCTACCAGATAGGGTACGGACAACAATGGTGTACAATGAGATCTTTTTTTCCCTCGTAAAGGAAACTATTTCTGGGTTTCGCTAAGAGCAAATGCTTTGTCTGAAAATCACCTTGGGCAAAGCAAATATGGGAAGCGACTTAACTACCTTTTGTGACGGCGGGGAAAACCAGAGCCTTTGTCCAGCCTCCTAACCCACAAACAGATCAGTAAACAAGGATCTGCTTAGCTCAAAGGCACACAAACAAGCTGACCCCGTTATGGTGGTGAAGGGAGAGGGGTGAAAGGGTGCAGGAAAATCCTGTCTCCTGCCACCACTGGTATTTAGCGGTCAGCATTATATTCTGAACGGGCGGACCATATTCTTTTAAGCATTGAGAAAATGGAAAAAACGTCCAATACTTCTGTAATACACCAATTACTAAATTATACTCAGCTTTACACTCATCAGACCCAACATGACGCTGCTTATTGTCACAGGTGGGAAAAGAGATTGTTAAACTCCAATTCCACGAAACGCCTCCTACCGCAGCTGGAGTGGTTCAGGAAGGCTATGGTCTCATTTTAGCCACGACTGATCAAAATACAGACAAGTTAGTCATTGCTGCATTGTGTTTCTCTAGACAAGAAATTTAACTGAACTGTAACAAACGTAATTATTTTTGATGTGAATTAAGAGTAGATGACGAGGGTCATATCGATGCCCGCTAAGAAATGGAGAACGTATCTCTGGCTCTCAAAATGTCCACCAAATGCTAATAATATCGTGTGGTCGCTGTTCAACATACGGAGAAGCTGTCTAAAGCGTAATGGTGCTTGTTCCGGGTGTTCACATGGCCACCAAAGCTGAACCATGCTTCGTCTGAAGTAATGAAAAGACGACGATTCCCAATCTCCCGATAGCACTGCATTTAGAAACCATGGCGGAAGCTGAAGTTACTCATGTCTGTATGGAAGTTTTAGTTCGAGTACAATAGAAATACGTTAGATAAAAAAGATTCTTTTCGACACTGTTCTGATGTGACAGTCTTAACTCAGACTGGCACAGCTAATATGGTTCAAATGGCTCTGAGCACTATGGGACTTAACATCTGAGGTCATCAGTCCTCTAGAACTTAGAACTACTTAAACCTAACTAACCTAAGGACATCACACACACCCATGCCCGAGGCAGGATTCGAACCTGCGACCGTAGAAGTCGCGCGGTTCCGGACTGAAGCGCCTAGAACCGCATGGCCACACCGGCCGGCGCACAGCTAATAAACTTTGCTATTTTGTTGCACTTTCCCGCAGCTTGTCAGACACTTTTCACACGCTATACTTGAAGCAACGTTTACTGATGTGCACACAGTTTTCAAATGCAGGTGCTGCGTAAGTTACGTTGTCAAAAAATGCTCAAAATGCTCAAAACACGTTGCGAGTCACTTTTACTTAGGCCACACTGTATTAGATCCTCTGCTACTAAGCACATCCATATGGAACCAGGTCCAAGTTGACACTCGGTAAGTGGTAAGTATTGACAGTAGGTTAATTAAGAAAAAATTATAAATTATCAATTGATACTTTTGTTTTTAAATATACATATATTGCACAAGCTCCTAAGGTTGTAATGTGCACATGAACCATTTTCATATACAAAGAACTGATACATGTTAGCCAGCCGGTGTGGCCGTGCGGTTCTAGGCGCTTCAGTCTGGAACCGCGTCACCGCTACGGTCGCAGGTTCGAATCCTGGCCTCGGGGATGGATGTGTGTGATGTCCTTAGGTTAGTTAGGTTTAAGTAGTTCTAAGTTCTAGGGGACTGATGACCACCGATGTTAAGTCCCATAGTGCTCAGAGCCATTTGATACACGTTAAGAAACTCAAGATTTTGTTGTATACTAACGGAAATTGGGAGAAAAGTGATTAACATATGTGAATTTATGCTTAAGAGGACAGTCAATCTAGTATTTTATATGTTGTCGGTACCTGCAAAATATGAAACGATCCTAACTATAAAATAATTTTAGTTAGCATTGAAGTTAAGTTTCCAGATTGAAGCAGCAGTTCACACGGTGGCAAATGCTATATTCAAGACTAGATAAAGTAGCAAGACGCTTTAACGAAAAGGTGTCTTACGTCGTCGCCGTATGCCTGCACAGCCGAAACCGGTTATCTACACAACAAAATGTGAGCAAGGCTGCGTTCTACGGTTCGCTTTGCTGTACGGGTCTCCAAAGGTAAGGCGACCGCATTCCATGACACCCATTATCAGTTATTTCCCACAGTTTGTAGCCCGGGTATAAAATTGAAAGTAGAAATTAAGACCGAAAACTGTTAAAGATTTTTTTTAACGTTTGTGGAACTACCGGTATTGTGTGCCCGCCCGGTTGGCCGTGCGGTCTAACGCACGGATTTCCGGGCGGGAAGGCGCGCCTGGTCCCTGGCACGAATCCGCCCGGCAGATTTGTGTAGAGGTCCGGTGAACCGGCCAGTCTGTGGATGGTTTTTAGGCGGTTTTCCATCTGCCTCGGCGAATGCGGGCTGGTTCCCCTTATTCCGCCTCAGTTACACTATGTCGGCGATTGCTGCTCAAACGAGTTCTCCACGTACGCGTACACCATTACTCTGCCACGCAAACATAGGGGTTACACTCGTCTGGTGTGAGACGTTCCCTGGGGGAGTCCACTGGGGGCCGAACCGCAGAATAACCCTGGGTTCGGTGTGGGGCGGCGGAGGGGTGAAGTGGACTACGGTAGTCGTCTTGGGATTGTGGACCACTGCGGCTGCGGCGAGGACGGAGCCTCTCCGCCGTTTCTAGGTCCCCAGTTAACATACAATACCGGTACTGTGTTCAGTCTTTTTCAACAACCATCTTATACGTGATACCCGAAAATAGAATATTTTGTTACAAGTCCACTCTAAGCGTGAAACTCAGTATACAAGACCCTATCTCTTGTTTTTCTTGGCGTCTTCCCGTGTCTTACGTTAATCTGGATACGACAACGGACGCAGTGGAGTGCAGCAGTATGCTCTCTCCATTGCGACTGCGCGCGTTGTACTTAGCAGGACCTTAGCTTCGCACACCTACGGGAGGACTACATTTGAGGCTTAGGGGAAGAAGAGGGGGAGGGTTGCCCATACGTTAACGCTGACTGCGAATCAAGGTGTTACCCTTCATCTGTCACGTTAACGAACGTTACCAGAGTAAAGTAAAAATGTGAGAAAAATCCCAGAACTGTTGATCCATCGAACTAAGGAGATTTGGTTCAGTGGTCTTGCACATTACGTGCCTAATTTCTCTCTGGATCACGAAACTTTCAAAGTAGGCTATCGCGATATAGTTTTCTGTCTTTAAACGCCTACCAAATCAGGTTTTTCAATATTTACGCGACGCTCAAACAAGCTTGCGCCCTTCCGTGCTGCCCTTTCTACACATTAAATATCCCCTGTTAGTAGTGTTTCGTTTGGGTCCTATACATTTTAACACTATTCTGTTTTACCTTCGATTAGTCCCACATGATCACTGGATTTCATTACCACTGGCATAGAATAGGAAGAGACAACGTATGATATAATAAAATAGTGCCCTCTGTTATGCACTTGATACTATACGGACGACACAAGGGCAAGTGAAAGTGTGGAAGAGTTAACGATAACGCCAAGTGGATTCTTCGGTGCAGCCAGTGCGTCGTCAACAACGGCCGTAGGTGGATGGGAATTAAGTGCCAAGCTGGCTTATGTGGATTAACTGAAGCAACGGATACCGCTTTCCCAGCTCCCAACCTATGTACAAACAACCTTGTAGCTAGGGTAACCACAGCTATGTTAATAATCATCTTGAGTTTTAATAAATCGTTTCAGCCGTATTTAGTTTTTTTATTTAGGTCACTACCGGTTTAATGGCACGAAGTCACATCATCAGGCGAACATTTAAATAAACCATTGGAGATATAAAAGCTCGAAACTTTGTACCCAACATTCGTTGTCCGTCAGAACAAAGCACTGCCAAAAGATGGTAGGCCTATGTCACTGAATAAAATAGCCGGATTCCAACCCAATATAATGGATATGTAATCGCGAACATGGGACGCGGCCGCGTGCCGTGTTTTACTGACAGGGAGAAAGTAATCACCTTCCCTAGCTGTTTACTTTCTTGCCGTTAGTAAGAGACAGCACGCGGTGGCGTCCCCTGTTGGCGTTTGCATGTGGACGGACCCATCCACGATACGGGATTGGAATGCGACTGTTCTGTTCAATGACATACCGCCTTAGATGGTAGAGCACTTGCCCCTGAAAGGAAAAGGTCCCGAGTTCGAGTCTCGGTCCGGCACACAGTTTTAATCTGCCAGGAAGTTTCAACAAGAAAACTGTTAAATTCTTAATGATTTGAGAAAAGGAGGCAAAAATATATGAGAGCCCCGGTCGAGGTACACCTTCAAGGCAAGCTTTCAACTACGTATAATACCCTACGTAGCCCTTTACTCGGTGTGCCGTGTTTCCTTCTGATGGACAACGAATGTCGGGTACAAAGTTGCAAGTTTTTTATATCTAATGTTTTAATTACATGTTCACCTGAGGATGTGGCTTTCAGTGCATGGCAGCAGTAAAGAACTAAAAATAAAGGACTAAATATAGCTGACGCGGTTTATTAATACTCTAGATGTCACTGTCTAGCCTAATTTAGAACTGGTCTTTCCTGAACATAAGAATATCGCGATATCTACTCACATTCGCTGACTTCGCCAACTCAACCTAAGTGTCATCTTACAGTCTACGATCTAGGTCAGTCTGTCGGCACATCCTACGAAAAAAAAACACAGGCAAAAAAGAAAAAGAAGTAGTTCTATATCCGTTTCTAATTATACATATGACGTCACACGTCCTATTAATAAGTTACGCGACTAAACCCATTTCCGGTATCGGTAGGTTCAGTTGACACGCACGGGGCGCGGCTCGAGGCATTGGCAGCGACTGACGCCGCACGCCGGCGCCGACACCGGGCGAGCCGATCGGATGCCCAGCCAGTCGGCCCCAAACTGCTGCGGCTGGCGGGAAAGTAGCGGCGGGAGAGTGGAGCACTTCGCAAACAGCAGCCGTGAGACAAAGACGTGCCGTGGCGTGGCGTGCCGCGACTGCAGCCGCCATCGGAGTATTGATTATGCAGCCGTGGCGGGCACGGCCGGTGTTTCTTTGTGCCCGCGTGCCTGCTATCGACCTGCAGCCACGCCCACCCCCGCAGCCGCAGCGGCTCCGGCTGCACCGCCGCCGCGCCGTCGGAATGCGCTGCACCCACTCCCCGGCCCGTGCTCGCCACGCCTCGCACCCACTGACACCAAACTCGTAGACGACACTTACGGCGTTGAAACAACTTAATACCGCAAACTCTGGGCCAGTGTTTATCTACGTCAGCAACAGTCCCTTCAGCACAGTAGCAACCTTAACACTGTCGACGACTCCAAGTTTTGAATTCCCTTTTGACAAGCATTGATACAGTGTCTGACAAATCACAGTACGCTTAGAACTAATTAGTATATTGTAGTCAACACCTGTTTTATGTTATGTTAGCAGCCGGCCGAAGTGGCCGCGCGGTTCTAGGCGCTACAGTCTGGAACCGCGCGACCGCTACGGTCGCAGGTTCGAATCCTGCCTCGGGCATGGATGTGTGTGCTATCCTTGGGTTCGTTAGGTTTAAGTAGTTCTAAGTTCCAGGGGACTGATGACCTCCGAATTTAAGTCCCATAGTGCTCAGAGCCATTTGAACTATTTGTTATGGTAGCAGGTCCTTTGCGACTCCACTGCTTCCTTCTTAATAGTGCTGTACGTGCTGCCATCCAGAACATCCATCTCACCTTTTTCCTTCTACATATCCCTCTAACAAGGGGATTCTCTTGGCTCGAACAGGAATAAAGGGTGCCAATTGTACTTAGAATCTTTACGTACCACTGTGACTAGGATGATGGAAGCATTCGACTGTGATACTCTCAATCTGCCACTATCTGACTTTAAAATGTACATGGGGTTCCTCAACAATATGCATGAAACAATATGCACATTTGGTGAAAGCAATCTCTGGAGAATTGTGAGAATCACATTCTTGAGCTGCAAAATAAATGTCAATTGAATCACCATCTTTAATTCAGCAACATGTGCGGGAGTCTAGTACTCAGCCACTTGCCAGAAATATTGAAGCGTAGGCTGCTTATGAATAATAGAATGAGGTTTTTTTTAATGAAAAATCTGTATTATAATTTAGTGTTGAAGTGACAACACCGAATCCTTAGAGAGTCTGTTATCCTCCTTGCATATACACACACACCAAAAAAAGTTTCGCATCACCCCGCTTCCCATAACTCTGGAAATAGACGTTACTGTGAATATTGTTTGACAGACACAGTCCCTTTGACTGAGGCCCAAAGATGTAAACAACCATGCACGAGAAGTGTCTATTAGACAGAGGGGTGGCCCAGCGGTTCAAGGCACTTCAGTCTGAAACCGCGCGAACGCTAGGGTCGCAGGTTCGAATCCTGCCGCGGGCATGGCTATGTGTGATGTCATTTGGTTAGTTAGGTTTAAGTAGTTCTAAGTTCTAGGGGACTGATGGCCTCAGATGTAAAGTCCCATAGTGCTCAGAGCCATTTTTTAGACAGAGGGTGTCCGACAGCCGATCAGTTCCATTCATTCCTCCAGGAAGGAGGTACATGGCTCGTGTTGTCTGTTGTTCAACATGCCTAGACGGTCAATACCGCGGTTCGAACGCGTCCGAATTGTTACTTCGTGCCAGGAAGGGCTCTCAACAAGGGAAGTGTCCACGCGTCTCTGAGTCAACCAAAGCAATGTTGTTCAGACATGGAGGAGATACAGAGAGACAGGAACTGTCGATGACCTGCCTCGCTCAGGTCGCCCAAGGGCTAGTACTGCAGTGGATTATAGTTCGGAGAAACCCTAACAGCAACGCCACCGTGTTGAATAATGCTTTTCAGGCAGCCACAGGACGTCGTGTTACCACTCAAACTCTGCGCTATAGCCTGCCCGATTCGCAACTTCACTCCCGACGTCCATGGCGAGGTACATCTTTGCAACCATGACAATTCAGCGCGGTACCGGTGGGCCCAACAACGTGTCGAATGGACCGCTCAATGCAATGTGTGGTTTTCATTAGCAATAAAAAGGGCGGAAATGATGTTTATGTTGATCTCTATTCAAATTTTTTTGTACAAGTTCCGCAACTCTCGGCACCGAGGTGATGCAAAACTCTTTTTGATGCGTGTATTTTGTATTGCCGGAAAACCACCCAAAGGCTGTACGTATTTTGTTGGTTTTGGCGGAATGATCATGCATTCCGTGTTTTTACCTCCTGATTATTTATTACTATTGTTGTCCTTGTGAGCACTCCAATAATTCAAGGTGGTATACACTTCCGGTAATTCGCAAGATTGTCATTAACAACATCCACGAAAGATGATTTTAAATGGTCTTGACATTTCCTCACGTGTGCTAGCCTCCGTATCCATGGTTGGTGGAAGGCTGTCTTCAGTAACCTTTTTTAATTTTCGGGCCGAAAGTTTTTTCCTGAAGACAGTTATTTGTTAAGCGTTCACTCATTGAAAATCCAACATCTGTTGTATAACTACGAGTTGTGTTGTACTTAGATTGGACCAAGGCAACTGATGATTTTTCCCCTGTTTAAGATAACGTAGAACCAGAAGTTACTTCATAATTAAATCCACTTTGATCAGTGTTCCAAACGTAGTGTGGTTGTATCTGGAAACTTGCAGTTTTCCGGTTTGCTTCTTCGAGAAAACCGGCGATTATCTGTCTTCCTATACACCTCTGGGTGTCATGAAAGCAGTGATGTATCTACGGCACATTCTATGTTCTTTCTTAAGACGTTCATTAGAAGCTGCAGAACATTTGAATTGTATGTGATGGATTGCCCAAAATTTCAGGTCTCAGTAATAAACACATTTTCCTTCATTCCTTGGTATTTCCAATTGTATGTGTCATATAGCTCACGTAGTCTTCCCATCCCCCGCGATCTTTGTACAATACACTTTCGTCTTTGCTGAGAATATTCATACTAGCGCTTTCTGATCTGTTTCGATCTTCAGTCTGTTGTACAGTAAATCATAGAGTTCTCTCATGCTTTTACCACGTCAGTCATTTTTCTGCCTCTCCAGGCCCTCAATTGTCACACACATCTCCTTTCGTCATTTTTTTCCCAGCCTGTTTGGTTCCTCTACACAATTCGTTATTCAGCGCTGTATATTTTTCTATCATCTTCGGTGTTTTTTCGGAAATCTCCTTCTCTTCTCCATCTCTGATATCATTCTGAGCAACCCTTCCCTTTTTTGCCCTTTTCCCGTTTAAGTCTCATACTTTTCGCCTCACTTTTACGACTCTTTCAGTATACTCCAGTTCTCAGTGACTATCAGGTGGTTCTTTGTATCGTAATGTGTTAGTAAGCTAAATTCTTATCATTTACATAATTACTTCTTCCCACGTATCTTTTCTAGTTCCTACTTCACCACAGCAACCTTCCTCAGTTTCTTTTCCATTTTTACTTTCATTTCCATCACCAGCAAATTGTGGTCGCTATCAATATCTGCACCTGGTAATGGGTGTATCTTCTCAAACAGTATCTGGTGACGCTATACATAAGAAACCATCCATGGTTATCGATCTCCAGGGACAGTGACCTTTGTTGTTTCAGACAAAATTAAGTGCAAGTTCGTCACACAGTTCGATAATTCCGAAGCACTAATTACACACTCACTTCAGACAATTTCTACAATGCAGCAATTGTGTCACAACAGGCAAATTAGCAAAATTTTTGAGTTACGAGCGCCTTGTCGGTGGTTTTCAACCCAGATGACAACGCGGCTTCAATTGGTTCAAATGGCTCTGAGCACTATGGGACTTCCGAGGTCATCAGTCCCCTAGAACTTAGAACTACTTAAACCTAACTAACCTAAGGACATCACACACATCCATGCCCGAGGCAGGATTCGAACCTGCGACCGTAGCGGTCGCGCGGTTCCAGACTGAAGCGCCCAGAACCACTCGGCCACTCGGGCCGGCTAATGCGACTTCGTCACGGATCATTCACGATTTGTGAAAGAGGTTGAATGATGATTAGGCGAGGAGGATAAATTTCTGGTTTTAACTTTGACACATTCCCAGCGCTATGTGCAGTGTGAATACAGTTCTCGTAGGTGGCAGGTATTCGTTTGAGAATGAACAATAGCAATATTTAGATTTCTAAGTTAGAATCTTTTCCAGCGATTCTAGATTTTTTATTGAACGCCGAGAAAGGAGGGAAGGTGCGTGTGCATAATTTTTAAATGGACGATCAACAATATGCAGAATACTAGAATAGCGGAAAGCTACTCCTCTTTACACATGGTGTATTGGAAGGACGTTAAAAACAAGGCTGGGTGGAATCCCACCCGGGTAGTACCAACTACGGAGCAGGCGACCCCTTAAATACTATGAGCGTGCCGTGCTGGAAAGATACACTAGCTACATCGCGCAAGCGCACCGAGGCGAATAGAGCGGGCGGGTGGGTGTCCACCTTCTGTGCAGGTGGCTACTTGCAAACTGCCACTGCCACTGACATTTGAGACACGTAGGACTCTGCCCGTAACCTTCCCAAAAAGTATCAGCCACGCGATGTCACAGAGCGTTTATCAGCACCAAGTTCAGCGTGGATACATAATCCGTTGTTTATGGAACTCGGAAACATGCACAAGCGCGCTCGGCCAACATGCTTCCCGGAATATGGCACATAGCCAGGTACGTATCAAACACACACAACTTAAGATCTGAATGAGTGAAGGGCCACGCGATTTCTGTGGAAGGAACGGTGGGCCTCGTATCAAATGGGAAGCCTCATAAATAAAAAGCGATTTAGATACGCGAAGGGCTGAAGTGGTACCATATCTATAGGTTTGGGACAGGTTGACAAGCACACGACTTTTTCGCCTGTTCTTAATCTAAGAGCAAACAGTTTCATGCACGATTTTACAGCTTCTTCGTTTAAGACAATTCGAGCCAGGGCAGTTTCTTCAACGAAAGTTAAAGTTGTAAACACGTAAAAGTAAGTCGTTGACTTACCCTGCCTTTTGCAGTAGAGCTCTCCTCGCAGATTTCAATGCTCATCCGACACTGCATCTTTCCTATCAGTCACGAACTTTTCAAACTCGTCAAACATCTTAATAGCTCTCAGACAAAATCCGAGCACGTTTTCTTGCGTTGAACATGATTTGTACTTTTCACAAATTCACTGATTGGTCTACACTAATTTTTAACGAACGAAATGGTAAAGTGCTTCAGACACTTTGATTTAATTTGAAACTGATTATAATCCCCAACTCTATCATCCAGATTTTGAGTTTCCTCCGTTCCCCTTCATCACTTTAAGAATAATGCTCGGACTGTTTCTGATTTTCTGGCCCAACCTTTGCCTATCCGAGCCCGATGCTCCGTCTTCGGTGTCAACGAGAAGTCAAACCATGACCTTTCCGTACTAATGTTCAAAACGAACACTACTGTCGTAAGAGGTTGTATCAGAGCTGTAATGGACGCTATAAAAAAAAAAAAAAATAATACAAGGACGTCACATGGAGGTGATAACCAGGTATAGGTATATATGGGCAAATTATAAAGGAAACCGTAGTCTAGACGTACATACAGTGTACAAGCTTTGTTGAGTATGACTTTTCACTCACACAGTTTCCGTAGTCAGCTGATAATCGGCCGACGCTCTGCTGGAAGTAAATCGGGGTCGAACATTCCTGCTGGCTGTTAGTCTGCTCCGCCTGTTGATTGACGGCTTCTATATAAAGCGTTTGGGCCAGTTTCCCTGCAAATGGTGCCTGATTGCGTCGCCTTTTGCGTCTAATTCGCAGTCAGCGAAAGTGACTTCAGGGGTTCCATAATTCCTATGACCACAGATCAAACTGGCAAAAGCGACTGGCGCTGTATGTCTCCACTAAGTTATAAGACTTATTGCTAATATTCGTTCTTGGACGATGTTTTGATTTCTTTTGTAGCGTACCAACACACTGTGTCGTAGAGAGCAACAGGACGAATGACAGTCCGGTAAATCTTTCACTACGGATGATCCTTAATCCGACGATCGCAGGTGACGCCTGTTTGCCACTTCATCCAGACCTGCCTACGTCCTTACGGTGACCTCGTCCGTAAGTTGGCAACCGCTAGGAGATTATACAACAGAATACTTAATTTTTTCTACTTTTGGTAGATCTTCTCTGTCAACGTTGACGGTCCCAACTTCTCGTAGATGTGATGTCATATACGCAGTTTTCTTTTGGTTGAGCCGAAGGCCATATCGCGGGACTTGGTCGTTCCACTCTTGTGTTTGGTGATGGAGATCAACCTTGTTGTCTGCAGTCAATTTGACATTAGCATAGCCGGCCGGTGTGGCCGAGCTGTTCTAGGCGATATAGTCTGGAACCGCGAGACCGGTACGGTCGCAGGTTCGAATCCTGCCTCGGGCATGGATGTGTGTGATGTCCTTAGGTTAGTTAGGTTTAAGTAGTTCTAAGTTCTAGGGGACTGATGACCTCAACAGTAGAGTCCCATAGTGCTCAGAGCACATTAGCATAGAGAAGTGTTCATGGTAGCGGCATGTGCAGGTATGATGTCACGATGTCCACACAAGAAAAGCAGCAGTGGTGATAAGGCCGAATCTTACTTTTCCCGAAGTTTCCTCAACAGAAACCGTCTAACGTTGGACAGGAAGTTATAGGAAAACTGCACACACGTGAACTTTGGAAGGGTGGACAAAGTTGTCAGAAAATTTCTTCACTGAAATTAGAGGATTGATATTTCCAAATGGCACATACAGTTTAAGAACTATTAACGTCCTAATAATTCGGTGCAGTCCGATTAGACATCAGATTCAAAGCAGAGTTTCGAAATAGTCGAGTATTTCTTTTAACAAGTTTGAAGTCCCTGTACGGCTATACAGGTTTTCCTAAATAGCTTATGTGGAGATTTGTAAAAGAAGATTGTCGATTTAATTCATTTTTTATCATTTCAATCTTTTGCACGCACTAATGAACTCGTCATCGGAACATTAATTCCTAATCTTTCTCCCTTACACGATCAAAACAGTGTTTATCATATTCCTTTTACGTTTTTTAACATGACTATGGGCTCATATGAAATCAAGCAGATACGTGGAGATACCCCAGCAATAGTCAGGCAGCATCGGAAGCTCATGTGTGAACCTCATAGTGTCAACTTAGGGATGCCTCCTACTTCACATTCATGAACGATGAAAACTACAACCTGAACTTCACGGGGCTACAAGTGCCGTGAGGGACAGAGCTGCTTTGTCGATACTGGCCATACGCCTCTCATGACGTGTTCGAGCACACGCGCTGGCTAGCGAGGCGCGGCAACCCTTCTGTCGGCCAGCGCCGAGCCGCGGCGATGATTCACCGCGGGGACGACCCGCGGACATCGATTTCTTTCGCTCTGTTCCCAGGCCCGTGGACGACACGCCTTCTGGCTTTTTCATCTGCACCTCGAGCATAACTGCAGGAGTGATTTTAATCACCGTAAAATACTTAGGAGTAATCAATAGAGAAGAGAAAAGATCCGGAAGACGGGCGCGTATCGCCACCGGATCACTTAGTAGCGCGAAAGCGTTACGGAGATACTTAAAATTTCAACAGTAAACGCTACAAAGAGGAGTTATGTATAACACAGAAATTTACTATTGAAGTTCCGAGAGTATACGCTCCGGAAAGAGCTGGAAAATCTATTATATTCTTCCCACGTACATCTCGCAAAATGACCATAACAGGCACTCATTCATCACATGCGCCATTCGTCACGGAAAGAGGGGGAGGAACGGTGATAGTGATATCAGACGTACCTTCCGCCACACACAGTGAGGTAGTTCGCGGAATGTATATGTAAACCTAAAAATTATCCCCTCGCAGAGAAATACAGAAACTGCATTACATTCACCGAATTGCCTGGATCAATGCCAAGACAAATACACAAATTGCAGCAGATCCGGGTTCGAGTACCGGTCTGGACGCTTTTTCATTATTCTCACAGCACATCCCATATAAAAGAGCTACGAAGATATTAAGGGAACAGAGTGATAGCTGCAGTAAGAAAGGCACATTGTACGGGGAAAATACGCTGGATCGATATACAGAGCGAATGTATCGAGACCGAATACGCGATGACAGTATAACACAAGAAAAATTAAATCTAGAACAGTTTTCGGAGAGGCGCTGTGCACTCAACATTTGAGAATGGAAATCAATATTATTTGTATTTTAGCCAAGCATGTAAATTACATGGACAGTGGGAAATGGGAACAGAAGAGAATTTACGCATCTGAGATGTGGTGCTACAGAAGAATGTTGAAAACTGGGTTGACTGATATAAAATGATGTGGTTCTCTGCAGAATCGGCGACACAAGTAGTATATTGAAAACACTGACAAGAAGAAGGGACAGGATGATACATCTGTTTAGACATCAGGAAACAAATGTTGCGTGAAATCTTATGGGACTTAACTGCTAAGGTCATCAGTCCCTAAGGTTACACACTACTTAACCTAAATTATCCTAAGGACAAACACAAACACACACACACACACACACACACACACACACACACACACACACACACACACACACACACACACACACACACACACACATGCCCGAGGGAGGACTCGAACCTCCGCCGGGACCAGCCGCACAGTCCATGAGAGCACCCCCTAGATCGCTCGGATAATCCCGCGCGGCACATCAGGAAAACTTCCATGGTACTAGAGGATGCTGTAGAGGATAACTGTAGAGAAAGGCAGAGATTGGAATACTTCCAGTAAATAATTGACGACCGTCTGTTGCAATCAGCATTGAGAGATGAAAAGGTTAGCACTGCAGAAGAATTCGTGGCGGACCGCATCAAACCAGTCAGAATGGTGATGACTAAAAAAGAATCAATTACTTATAATAGTTTTCTTTGGAAGAACGTCCAAAATCTGAGTTTTGCACCTAATAATGGCAGGAGTTCTCTGGTTACTGTATTCCTAGTAGCCTAAGTAGCGTCTAGACTCACGTCGAAAGTTAACGAGGAGAATGTAATCTGAATAAAGAAAGTGCAGTAAATATCAGCTGTAGGGTTGTAAGTGTTACAAATTTTGCCTCACTTCTTCGATTGCTATATCTTCATACGGTACAAGTTGGACACCAGATTTTCCGTATGCTGTTAAACATAAGGCTGTATGCCCTTTCTCCCCCCCCCCCCTCCCCAACCCCCAAAAAAGCGTCCAAAGATGTAAACATCTCTTCTACTGCTAGACTCCTCATTTTTCGTCGTAATTTGGAAACACTGTTTTCACAGTGCCCTCGAGGCTTATTCCTGGTACCCTTAAATCGTACCTACAGTAATCCACATCTTCAGAACAGTAGGGCAGAGTACCACACGATATCGAGCCACTCCAATGAATTTAATTCAATTTCTTTATTTCCCTATGCCAAGACAGGGTGATTTTGAGGTTTACATTTATACTCCGCGAAACACTTTACGGTGTGTGGCAGAGGGGACTTCTACTACCAATATTTCACCCGTCCCCCTCCCCCACCCAGTGGAGAAAGATGCGCGAGAAGTTATGGTTCGGATCTCTAATTTTTCCTCCACTGTCTTTTAGCGAGATCGAGATAGGTGAAACAAATGTTTGTAGACTCATATAGGAACGAATACTAGCGTAACTTCGACAGCAAACGATGCACGTTACCTCTCGTAGCATCTGCCATGTAAGTTGGCTGAGCATCGCAGTGACGCTTTTGCCCTCATTAAACAAAGCTGTCACGAAACACATGGTTCCTCTTTGGATCTTCTCTATTTTCTCAATCAATCCTACATGAGAAGCATGAGGAGGAGGGAGGGAAGGGGGGGGGGGGGGGGGAGGAGGCGGAGGAACGACTCTAAAGTATCGGTCGGACGATAGGTTTGTTAGTTACCTCCCTCGTGCATGTACTGAAATTGTTGAGGATGCTTCCAATGAATGATACCTGCCTCCTACGATTAGTTTAATGTGGTCGCTCCACTTCTCCTACGATTAGTTTAATGTGGTCGCTCCACTTCAAACCGCTGCGAACACTTACTCCCTGCCGTTAAAGTGAATGTAATCGCTTCGAGTGTAAAATAAGAACTGATAATCCGGTATATGTCTGTAAGCAAGCCGAGCGCACATAGCTGTCGATCACGCAGCGCTAAGGCTTGGATTGATGGTATACGCTCGCGGACTGCAGGGCTGAGCACTGGATAGAGCTGGCAGCAGGGCAGGGGGGGGGGGGGGGGCGGCCTTGGCCACGGAAGGGGCAGGCAAGGCGCAGGTAGCGGAGGTAGCGGAGTGCGGCCCGCCTACTCCTGACAATGCACTGCCAAACAACGGCCCCAGGCCACGGGGCACCACGTGTTGCTGTCTTCATCTGCGACTACTGTCCCACACCGTACAAGAATCACACAAGGGAGCCAACACACAGTATATACACTCATTCTTTCAGTCTGCATAATTCGCCAAACACTTTATGAAACGGAGAACACAATTAACGACTAAAAAAAAAAACATACTGCTGTGAGCTTCGTCATTTGTGATGCCAGTAAACCATGGATGAAATTTTGTTTCACGAAATATGAACCGTTTGACAAGCTAACCATTTACTGTAGCTTATCTACGTCTACACCCATACACCGCAAGCTACGACACTGTGGGTGATGGATGGCACCTTTTACTAAACCGAGGGAAAAGCTGCTGTTTATATTCCTCAGCCTATCTTCTCTTTGCTTGTCTTGGTGGTTCTCACACGATGTGTATGTTGGTTGCAGTAGAATCTTTCTGCAGTCAGACTCTATTGGCGTTTCACTCAACTCTTAATAGGAGCCAGGGTTCCACATTTGAATTCACTGCACCGTAGTACTTGTGTGTTAATCAAACCTACCAGCAACAAATCTGAATTGCTTCGATCTCTTCCATTAATCTGACCTGCTGGAGATCCCAAACACTCTAGCAGTAATCGAGAAACGCCCGTAATAAACCGCAGTCGACCATTCGCCTCCCCTGCTACCGACCTTAAGTGCTCGTTCCATTTCCAATCACTTTGCAACATCAGGCCTACGTATTTAATCTAAGTGACTGTCACGCAGCATCTCACTACTACTTCATTCGAACAGTACAGGATTGTTTTTCCTACCTGCATTAAATTACACTTCTCTGCGTTTAGTGCAAACTGCCATTCATTACACACAATAGAAATTGTGTAAATTATCCTGTATCATCCTAAAATCGTGACACGTTCCCGTTCGCTACAGAGCCACCAGCGAAGAGTCGCAGATTGCTGCTCACCATAACCGTCAGATCAGTAACGTATACGCAGAGAACAAGTGAGGTCTTCTCACACTTCCCTGTGCCACTGCTGACGACACCCGTAACTCAGATGAACATTCGCCGTCCAGGATGGCTAAGGAGTTTCATTACTTAAAAAGTCAGAGACACATATACAGGATATCTCAGAGTTCTAGAACTAATTTTCAATCTGCAGCAGACTCTGTGCTTATTTAAAACTTTCCAGCAAATTAAAAGTGTGTGCCGGTCCGTGACTAACCCGGAACCGTTGCAAAGGTCGGAGTCCCGGTCCTGCACAGTTTTAACCTTCTGGAATGTTTGTTTCCTAATTACTAGCGAGAGTTGACAAGAATGAAAGTATTCTATTATAAAAATCATTCCAGTAAGTATGTGTCAGCACACAAGCATGTATAAGGTTACGAGCAGCAACAGACTTCTGAATGGGATGTGGTCCTATCTCTTAACTCACAGCACAGACGAGTGCAGTATTGCATCCTAATACGAGGAGAATGGGTGGAATGCCTCCATTAACACATACGAACGTACAACAAACATCTCTACTGCTGAAGTACTATTTTGCTCTGCCTCGTGAGGACTGGGTATTGTGCGATGTCCTTAGGTTAGTTAGGTTTAAGTAGTTCTAAGTTCTAGGGGACTGATGACCTCAGATGTTAAGTCCCATAGTGCTTGGAGCCATTTGAACCATTTTTGAACTATTTTGCTAAGGTACGCCACGGGTGAAATTTGAGCACAATCTCAGGACTTAATTGAAATCTCTATGTTTCAAACGGATTTGTACTAACTTGGACATCAGTTCATATTTAAGTGAGTGTGGCCTGTAAAAATTATGAGGGGCATTCAATAACAAATGCAACACTTTTCTGAAAGCAGGTTGGTTTTGTAAGTAGGCTGTTTAGGTTTTTATGTTGGTAGCGCCATGTAGCGCTCTGTGTGAAAATCACTGATTTCTGCTGTGTGCAGTCTGTGGCTGGTTGGCATTGTTGAAAAATTCTCTATTGTAGTGGGCAGTTGGATGTTAACAGCGCGTAGCGTTGCGCAGTTGGAGGTGAGCCGCCACCAGTCGTTGATGTGGGGAATGAGATGGCGGAGTTATGAGAGCGGATGATCTGGACGTGTGTCCATCAGAGACAGTAAATTTGTAAGACAGGATGCCATGAACTGAGATATATATATTATGACTTTTGAACACTATTAAGGTAAATGCATTGTTTTTTCTCTATCAAAATCTTTCTTTTGCTAACTATGCCTATCAGTAGTTAGTGCCTTCTAACGAAGATTTTTGTGAGGTAAGTGATTTGTGAAACGTATAGGTTAATGGTAGTCAGGGCCATTCTCTTGTAGGGATCATTGAAAGTCAGATTGAGTTGCGCTAAAAATATTGGCTGTCAGTTTAGTGTTGATCAGAATTGGTAAAGAGCGAAATGTCTGAGTACGTTCAGTTCTGCTCAGCTGTTTGAAAATCTAATAATGTAAGAGGTTTATCAGCACAGTAATTCATTAATTTTTCTAAGGGGACTTTCAGCTTTATTCAGGAGTCTAATACACCGTATTATACACCACTCTCTTGGCTACAAAACATATTTTTGAACATAATCTCCGTTCAATGCGACGGCCTGCCACCTTATTGGGAGGGCTTGTGTGCCGGCATGGTACCACTCTACCCATCAACGTCGGAACCAACGTCTTGCTGCATCAATAACCTCTCCATTTCCCCCGGATTGCATCCTTCTATGGGTCATACAGATGGAAGTCGGAAGGTGCTATATCCGGGCTGTAGGGTGGATAAGAAGAATAGTCCAGTGAAGTTTTGTGCGCTCATCTCGGCTGCGCAGACTTGAGATATCAGTTCGGCAGTGAGGTGTTTGAGACCCGTCGACCGCCTCGAATTAGCGTGTCCGCACGTCCAATATGGCAGGCAGGATTCACGGCGGTGTGCAGCCGGCCGGCACGCGGGAGATCTGACAGGTTGTTCGCTGCCAGGTCTCTGTAGACATTCTACAATTGCCAACGAATATCTGAGACGCTCGTTTTCCACAAAAAACTGAATGACTCTTATCTGATTGGAACGCATCTCCGTTACAGTCACCGTTTTGAAGGCTACGTATGGCGCCGCTACCCATCGGGAATTCATGACACCATATGGAGTGAAGCGAGACTATTCCACGATGTCCAGCAACAGATTCCTCAGTTTTTCAACCAAAACTGGCTGACAAAAAAATGTGTTGCATTAGTTATTGAACGCCCCTCGTATCTCTAGAGCGGCTCGCTACTGTCATCACGCATTCCCTCCCCCGATTCCGTTTTTGCTACTAATGTTAGATACATCATAATTCGAGAGCCGAGCGGGATTAGCCGAGCGGTATAAGGCGCTACAATCATCGACTGTGCGGCTGGTCCCGGCGAAGGTTCAAGTCCTCCCTCGGGTAAGGGTGTGTGTGTTTGTCCTTAGGATAATTTAGGTTAAGTAGTGTGTAAGCTTAGGGACTGATGATCTTAGCAGTTAAGTCCCATAAGATTTCACACATATTTGAACATTTTTTAACACAATTCGAGAAAGCAAGCTTCGCTCCTCGCCTTGACTTTGATGATACTAGAAACTGACCATACGCTCGCGTCAGGACAACAGACACCTAGTAAACAAACAGCTCTTCCAGAAAAATTACCACTGTTTCGTGTCCGTAATCGTCAGCGAGCACCATATCATCAGTGAAGCTCTTCGCAACACGAAAGCTCAAAACGAAACACGAAAAATAAATAAATAAAAAAAATACTGATGCGAATGTGCCTCGACTTTAAATAGAAGTGCGTCCTTCAGCCCAATTAATACGTCAGGATAAGCAGGAATTGTCGCGGCAGGTAAGAAACCACTTCAAATGCCCTTCATCTAAAAGGAGAAACGCGGTTGGAAATTTAAATAGTTACACTACAGCAATAACATGATGCTTGGTTTATAAAATATTTACATAACTTCTGCATAAAATAGCCATATCAAATTCGTTAAAGTTGATAAACTAAGTTTACCTTTGGTGTATTTTCTTTAACGGAAATGGATATCCTAATGATTTAAACCGCCTGAGGCGCCTGAAGAAGTTAGGAATTCTTTCACCGGGGACACGCGAGCAAGTAACTTGGTCTTCGACCAGCGGAAATATTATCTCCGTCCCCATTAAATTTTACGGTAGTCACTAAATTCTTAAACAACAGCTTTATCCACAAACTTTACTTTAATGGATATAAGAGCCGTGTAATTAAATTAGTTATTTTCACTATCTAGTAGTTTATGACAGAAGATTGCCAATTTTTAAGGCAAGTGTTTGAGAAGATTAAAAAATATGCCAGAGACAAATATTACTAGGCAGAGCTATCGTCAGAGCTACAAAAGGGATACAAATTTTGTCCTTAATACAACTGAAAACCTGAACGACAATGGGCAACAACCTTGTGCATTCGTACCTCTACGGCGGGCATTTGAGTGGTCGACTCGCGAATTCCGAACCATTCTTTACCTAATGCAGCTCTTATCAATAAGTAATGACAAGTGACAATATTGCAGCAGAGTCTTCGCTCTAAGCCCAATACACAAGGTTCAAGAGTGATGAGTCGCAGATGGAGTCGTAAATGGAGTCGTAAATTCTTGAAGAGGTACAGTGCCGTATTTCTGGAGGAGGAAAGCGAGACCACGCGTCTCTGGTGTGCCAGAGTTTGTACGAATGGAATTAACTACAACTGCGGCCTGACAGCTGTAGAACTTCCCTGTATTGCATCTACAACTGAGAATTTGGTACGTGACATCAGACTGAATATTGGAGTAGCGAGTCGATACCTAGTATACGACGTGTGTCTGTAACGAATCCCCCCCCCCCCCTACCTCCCTCCCTTCGTCCTCGCCACGAAAAGGAACAGGAGGGTGATGCCGGCTTACGGACTGCCTCAGAGCCCCGCTTTTATTACTTTTAAGGTCATTGCCCTATGTTTCCAAGGTCAGCCTTCCGCGCAGAAACATCCAAGTCCAAGTAAAACCACGCAACTTATGCTAGCTCCTCACATTTTGCCTTGCTAAGTAGCCTCCCAGACACGCGAAAGAGTCAGCGACCGCATAATAAAAGGTATATTCCTTCCACAGGGCGGCTCTGCAGAGCTCTGTCAGACAGACATATGACCCGTGGACGAACGTAGGGTCGAAAAATTAACATTATTTAAGATGGTGATTATAAGTGCTGCATTATTTCAACTTCTAGCGCATAATTTAGAAAAGTAGTCTCGCGATACCTGGTTTGAACTACCCAGTCTTAATCTCCCTCAGCACGTATCTTTCGTGTGTGTATGTGTGTGTCAACAAATTAGCATGTAACATGCACTGCTCAAGAGTAAGTCTAGTTCCCATCTGGACCTTTCCGTATTTCGATGTGTCACGGCCGGTTTGCTTTTCGAGTGACTAGTTCACAGTGGTGAGCACAAATCTGATGGACATTTTTGTTATTGTTCTGGTAAGACAACTGTAAGAATGGGCGAAGATGAGATTTGAGTTTCTCGTATGAAACTTCTATCCAGAATTCAGAAGGCCAATTTCTGTGTAGTTAATTAGATACTGATTACGGAAATTACAGGCTACGCTAAATGAAAATAGGAACAGGGGAACACTGGAACAGAAAACCTTATTATTGGAGTATTTCGATACGCATCTGAGGAATCTAAAGAAAGACTGACTGCACAATGTCAATGTCTCTGACAGAATACAAAGGAACAAGCTATAAGATATGGACAGAAGGGAAAAGTCCATGCAATTAACCTCTGAAAAGACATGTTAAGAAGATGTTACGAGAATTCAGCTAAAAATACGTAACAGCGTACGACAAGGCTGTTCTTTGTCGTCGATTTTATTTAGTTTATTCGAAAATGGGAAAGAAAACAACTACAATTAGGTTTTGACGACTGAATGTGGACAGCAATGCCTTGGCGACACAATGTTTTCAAATTCTAAAGATATACGACAATGAAGTAATGGAACTGTAAAATTCTGAAATTTCACTACAAAAAACAGAACGAATCAAGATTTTGTAATTCGTATCAACTCCGCTGTAAGTTGGGTTATTAACAACAAAACCATTAGAGACAGAATGCCTATCGCAGTAGCTAATTCGACAGAGATCTAAAAATAAATGTTACGCGTCAAAGTCAATTAAGGTTTAAATGGTTTAAATGGCTTTGAGCACTATGGGACTTAACAACTTTGGTCATCAGTCCCCTAGAACTTAGAATTACTTAAACCTAACTAACCTAAGGACATCACACACATCCATGCCAGAGGCAGGATTCGAACCTGCGACCCTAGCAGTCGCGCGGTTCCGGACTGCAGCGCCTAGAACCGCTCGGCCACCGCGGCCGGCAGTCAATTAAGGATGTCTAAACATTCCGTAAGTCATCTACACAAGTCTGCACGTTTTACACATGACGGATCAGAGAAAGGCAAAGGTAAACCGTTTCAACAGCCCCTTCCAAGAACGCAAGGCTTTACCTATGCGGGCTCCAAAGATCATTAACTGCACACGGAACGTTTCACTTCCCACCAGTACGTTCTGACGTTCAGGTTACATGAGAAATCCTGCATCCCCAGCCGCTACGAATGCACAGTGGGAAGAGGAGTTGGGGAAACTGACTGTGGCCGCACGCTGACTAGGCCCCAGATGGCAGCTCCGTTCCCGGAAAATGTGTCGTGTCTCATCTGGAACGGAAATGTGTGGCGGCTGTCGCCGATACGGCCGTCAGCGGCAACGACGTGGAACCCTGGGCGTGCCCTTACCACCACCAGGGGAATCTTCGACAGCACTGGGGCAGTTGCTGCATACCATGGACTTCTGAGGTTTCATAAATCCTGATCTATAGTTTTACGTTACTCTGTCAATGGGCAAACTTAGATCTACAAGTTTCGCGCTCTTTTACACCTTCATGGCCGAGGCAGGCACAGGATTCAGTGCGGTCGCCATACGAGTAGACCGCCGATCTGCAACCAAGATGTGTCCTAAAGCAGGGAGTGGCAGTATCTAGGCAATATTATGGTCATACGGCCCTGTCTTACATATAACTAGGCATATTAAATTTTAATCATGACATGCATTTCATAAGAGGTCATACCTAGTACGGATACCACGCGTAAAAATAATTGTGCCAAACAGTGAAAACAAATCATAAGAAGTTCAGTTTATATTGGTAGTAGACCATCGAATTTCTTGGTTCATTGCCGCTGTGATTCCCGACAATATACAATATTATCTTCGACAGGAAAACAACGAACTGTCCAAGAAGTAACTGAATTAAACACATTCAAACGACTTAGCAGTGACCAGTGCCACCGGAGATTACAATGGTGCTAGGGATGAAGGCTATCAGTAGTCTTAGTTCCCGTGACGAAATATACCACGTGACATGAATTGATATTCCAGAACACCACTACATCAAGAAATAACTTTCATGGTACTTGTCGGAGCTTTAGCGGCTAAAAACTGTAGAGGAAGACAGAGACTGGAATGTATACAACAAACAATTGAGGTTCGAGTCCTCCCTTGGGCGTGTGTGTGTGTGTGTGTGTGTGTGTGTGTGTGTGTGTGTGTGTGCGCGTGTTTTATCCTTAGCGTAAGTTAGTTTAAGTTACAATAAGTAGTGTGAAAGCCTAGGGACCGATGACCTCAGCAGTTTGGTCCCATAGAACGTACCACAAATCTCCAAATTTTTTTTTCCAAACAATTGAGGATGTGCAGTGCAAGATGTACCCTCAGATGGAAAGGTACGCACAGAAGATACTGATGAATACGTAGCTTATCTACAAGTACATGACTACTCTACAAATCATTAAGAGCCTGGCACAGAGTACTTCGAGCCATCTTCAGACTGGCTCTCTTCCTTTCCACACTAACGGCGCCTGGTTGAAAATGAACAGTAATCTCTCCGTATTAGCTCTGATTTCTCGTATTACGATGATCGTTTCTCCCTGCGTAGCTAGGAGACAGTAAAATATACCGTTGCCACCAGTTGCCACATGCGTGATATTTTTACCACAACATGCTGCTACCCCAACTCCGTGACTCTCCTACTTCGCGATAATACAAGACGGACTGTCCTTCTCTGGACTCTTTCGACGTCTTCAAGCATAGGAAGGACAAGCGTAGTGTAGGCAGTCTCTCTAGCAGACCTGTTGCATTTTCTAAGTATTCTGCCAATAAAACGCAGTCACCGGTTTACCTTCCCCACAACATTATCTATACGATCGTTCCAGTTTAAGTCGTTCGTAATTGTAACTGATACACATTTAGGTGAACTGACAGCCTTTAGATTTGTGATTTATCATGTAATTTTAATTTACTTACATCTTTTAGTACTGATGTGGATGACGTTACGTTTTTCCTTATTCAGAGTCAATTGCCACTTTTCGCACCATACATACGTCGTGTCCAAGTATTTTACGATTGATTTTGATCTTCTGATGACTTTATTACACGTAAATGACAGCATCACCTGCCATCAGCCGAAGAGTTCTGATTAGATTGCCTCCTAAATAGTTTACATAGATAAGGAACAGCAGAGAGCCTATAACATAGACATTAATTTTATCTTGCTCGATGACTTTCCGTCAGTTACTACGAGCTATGACCTCCAGACAGGAAAT
Source organism: Schistocerca americana (assembly GCF_021461395.2). Classification (NCBI taxonomy): domain Eukaryota; kingdom Metazoa; phylum Arthropoda; class Insecta; order Orthoptera; family Acrididae; genus Schistocerca; species Schistocerca americana. Next base: position 406,424,937 of record NC_060125.1, read on the forward strand.
CACGAATCCAGTTGCACAACTGGGACGATACTCAGTAGACACGCCATTTGTTTAAATGTCGCTTATGAGGAACGGTGTCAAAAGCCTTCTGGAAATCTAGAAGTATGTAATCAATCTCAGACTCCCTGTCGATAGCACTCATAGCTTCGTGCTAGTAAAAAGTTAATTGAGTTTCAGAAGATGATATTTTCTGAATCCGTGTTGACTGTGTGTCAATAGACCGTTACCTTCGAGATAATTCATAATGTTCGATAACAGTATATGTTCCAAAATCCTACTGGGAATCTACGTCAGTAATATTGCTCTGTAATACAGATTTTTTTATCTGTCTTTCGGTACCTATAACGATTTGAGCTTTAGTGCTTTCTACTGGCACTCTTGTTTCCCAAAACAGCTACGGCAATTTACAATTAAAATACTAATTGTTGCTACATCCTCCATTGACCTGTGTTTGTCGTGGCCGTTTGAGACTAAAGCCCTTTCGGTACTTTCCAGAGGTCCTCCAACATAAAAAAAACCGCCGAGCACATTCCACACAGCCCCCGCTACCCGTGTAGACGAACGGTTGAACTTCCACGAACACATACGAATATCCACGGACAAAGCAGAAAAAATACTGCACAAACTGGCAAGGCTAAACTCGAAACAATACAGACTACCACTGTCAGTCATACGAACATATCATTGCGCTCTCTTCGAGTCGGTACTATGTTTTGCTGCCAGCACGTGGGCCCATAGACTCAGCCTATCCACTAACAGAACCGCCGTACGGCGGGGGCAAAGAAGCATTCTGCTTCGACTAACAGGGGCCTTCAACACAACCTCAGTCGACGCACTTTGCGTCGTGATGGGAATCTTCCCAATAGACGTAACCATAAGATACCGTGCGGCAAGGTACTGGCTAAAGATGGGGAAACTAGACCAGGTTCGGCAGATCACTGGTGTACCATATGCTACATCACGTCAACTCAAAGCATGGCGAGTGGATACCTGGCAGAGCGAGTGGGCTAACAGCGATAAGGGCCGACGAGTCTATAGCTTTTTCCCTGACATCAAAGAACGATTAAGACTGAAGCATATCGATCCTAGCCGCGGTATGGTACATTTTCTGACAGGCCACGGCCCTTATCCCACGCACCTGAGCCGCATGAGTCTGCAGCAGACTACCAGATGCACATGTGGGGAAGAAGGCTCCCCAGAACACACTGTCCTATTCTGCGGGCAACGCACAAACATTAGACACACACTACACTTTACCCGGCAGAATACCCAAGATGAAATATACACCATTCTACGAGACCCAGACCTATGTGACAAACTTAATACACTAACTGACGAAATATCCAGGTCCTTGTATACCGAATATCTAAACAATAGACCATTCAGAAGGCAAGGCCGGGGACGCAGACCACAGAGTGCCCATGAGATGGATAGCAGTACAAACACCTCGGGCGAAGACACAGATGTTGAGATAAGCCATGTCGACGACCCATTGTGGCAACCTGCGTATGAGTAGTCTAGGTACCTGAACAACATCCAACACTAAAGAACACACACATGCACACAAAATCACAAATGAGTAATAGTCAAAAGCCAGGCACTTACCCCAGGGACCTACGCATCCTGGCGAGAAGCAACACCCAGCCTGGATGGAAGGATCTTAATTGTGGTTCCCCTTAGCTGGGCCCAACCCGACGGATACTTAACGTAGATCGGGGAAAACCACCGTCCAGGCTGAGTTGCCGCGTAACCAGGAGGCGGGAACTGGTCTTACATGCACATGTACACACATACACACACACGCACATAGCACATATATACAAGAACACACACAAGAGGATATGCAGTCAAAGGTGACATGACACCTGTAAACAAGGGTTAACTCCAAGATAGGCACCTACCATACGAACCTACGCCTCCCGACGAGAGGCAACACTGGGCCTGGATGGAAGGATCTTAATTGTGGTTCCCCTTAGCTGGGCCCAACCCGACAGATACACAATGTAGATCGGGGAAAACCACCGTCCAGGCTGAGTTGCCATATAGCCGGGAGGTGCCAATCATTCGTCAAGTGAGAACTTGTCTGACAAGCACACATACACACCCACAGCCACACATAATGACACAAACACAGACCTAAACAAATTCAATAAAATCACTCCATCACATCTAGACTAGTTAATATTTAATTTTGCACTATGTAAGTAGTAACAAGCTAATGAAGTATACAAGTACATATGTGAACTGTGAGTGGCGGCCAGCGTCTTGAAGGTCATTCCAAGACCCTGACCGCAACCCACACATAGGTGGTGGTAACTTCTCTATCCTTTTCTTTCCTATCTTTCTGATTACTCCTTCTTAAATTCAAAATGAAATTGTTTTCCATTTCCGTATTATTTATATTATTTGTAATGTATCTAAAAGCTGCACAACGAACAAAAACGAACAAATAACGTAAAAGCCCGCCTCCACGTGGCAAGACTTGGGCAACAGTGTGAGTGGGATCGGGAACAGGGGAGGTAACTCACATAACCACTCCTGGGCCCGAGCCCAGTCACAGTGGCTAAGAGGCTTAATACGACCCACCATAAGCAATTAGAAGGTGGGTCAATAAATAAAGAGCAGCAAGTGGAAAAAAAAAAACAAGTACCCGTGTAGCCGCCTCCTGTGTGTAGTAGACCCGTGACCTATAAAGCGGAACCCGAAAATCATCACCCTACGGTGCAAGTCGAGGACACTGCAGCAGACACTATCACAGAACCGTCTGATTCAATCCCTCCACAAGGCTCTGTACCAAAGAGGCAAGGTCGATCCTGTCGACGATGCTACAGATGATGAGGACTGCCTTTATCTCGCAAGCAAGACTGCCGGTTTCTTTAAAGTCAGTACCGCCATTAGACTGTTTATTTTCAGTGTTACATTTACACTTACACAACCATGATTTCGGCTTCAAAGTGTTATTATCAAGTGTTTTAAGTGTTATACAGTGCCTAAGATGGCATACTGTCGTATTTAAAATACACTATTAAACACATTGTCTAAGGGGCGATATTTCTGGTAAAGCCCACTGCTTTGTTTCATCACTGAATATACCATGGTGTACTCAGTGATGAAACAAAGCATTAGGCTCATAGTAGTGGACCGATCGAGGGATACGTGGGGCGTGCTGGTCGTTATCTTGGATCCCACACGTCTACTTTCCGCCCAGTGATGACCATTGGTAATAGTCTTCAAGCTGATCGAAAGTAGCACTGCCTGGAGCCGTGAGTGAAGGGTCAACAACTAAGCTCTCATTTGAATGCAGCAACCACATTCCCTCTCCGCACCAAAAACGTCAGAACTATAGACTAGACAGTTACGCGGCACTGTGGGTAGAAACAAGCCGCCGCTGCTGCTGCTGCTGTTGTGCAGCAATAGAGAGGGGAAGCAATAGAGAGGGGAGCTGCCGCCCAACCGAGTTCTGTAAGTTTAACTGCCTATTCACACGAAAACAAATGCCATTCATCTATTAAAGTTGAGACACATTCTAATGTCTTTGTGTCTTCCATAATTGACTTCCAGCAGTTTGAAATGTAGTGAGACAATCAATGTGTGGTAAAATAATTTGTAGCTTATAACTGGGAAAATTAGAATATGTGATGTAATATCCCTCTCCATTGTCGTACATTTACTCGTCAAGTTCCGTAATGTAGACAGTTGCGCTTTTGCTCGTGAGTAATCGGTACCTTTTTCGGCACAGAGAGCGCCCTTGAGGCATTAATTCAACTGCGTGCGTACCACCACCACCACCACCACCACCACCACCACCACCACGCGTGATAGATTTAATCAGGTGATGTTTGAATCTATATAGTTCGTGTCTCATTTCCGTCGTTAATTCTAATAACCAATTATCATTGCAGTTGTGGCTCTATCTGATTAATATGACACACGTGAAAATAACAATTCCCTAACTCCTTTAATTACTGGCTAAAACAGGAAAGAATACATAATGGGACATGTCAGAAATAATTCAGACAAATCACAGAAATGTAGCATTACACTGTGGGCTGTGGCAGCAATAGACGCATATTCAAGCTACGTTGTCCCATCTGCGATTGGTGAGGGACTGTGGTCCACTGAACTGCACTGAGAATGCAAGTTAACTTTCATTGCACAGATGGTTGTACTATGTTCAAAAGCGTAGATCGTACGAAGCTTCCGGTGGAAAGAAAACTAAGCAAATCGTGAGGATGCAAAAGGTTTTGGGGGGGCAGGTTACAACAAAATATCTGTCTTTTTCACTACCCGGAACATCTGCAAAAGTAAGATACCAATGTCTAGCAGAAAGGAGCGCGATGAGACCGCCGCAGGCCCGGAAGACAAAGGTATCTGGTAGCAGAGGGTGGAGCAGCGGGCGCCGCCTCGGAGCAAAGACCGGCTGCGCGGCAACAGCGCGCCGCCTGCCGCCATCAGCCCGCGGCGAAAAACCCACCGGCTCGCGGTGCACGGTCGCGGCTCGCCCACGCGACCCGCCGGGCGTTGAACTCGGGACCGCCGGCACCTGACGGGAGCAGCCGCCCTCTCGTGCCATTTCCCACCGCCCGGCTCCCGTTGCCGCCGCGCCAGCATTCTCAGCTAAGGCCACTGCCAGTTCCTCTGTAGGTGTCGTCCAGTTCAGGAATGACAGAGAGAGAGAGAGAGAGAGAGAGAGAGAGAGAGAGCGCTGGCTTTTAGTGTCATTACTGGTTTCGCGTAACTATGCTGAATTTCATATGGTTGCTATTGTGGCATTCGTTTCGAAGACACTTTCAAAAAAATGGTTCAAATGGTTCTGAGCACTATGGGAACATCTGAGGTCATCAGTACCCTAGAATTTAGAACTACTTAAACCTAACTAACCTAAGGACATCACACACGTCCATGCCCTAGGCAGGATTCGAACCTGCGACCGTAGCGGTTGCGCGGTTCCAGACTGAAGCTCCTAGAACCGCTCGGCCACACTGGCCGGCGAAGACACTTTCGATAGCATTCTCCACGCTACTTATTAGGTGCTATGAACCGATTCCTTTTTCCAGTCAAGCTGTGCCGTGCACTGCCCCATTTAAAATCTGAGTGGACTCATTGTTCTTGAGAACAGTCGTTTCCACAGGATCGGGAATGCTATGTTACAACCTCTACGAGAGGTAGTCTTGAGTCAAATCCTGGAACACAGCGAAAACCTTGCGGCAGTGTCTTAGTACGGCGCTGGAACAGCCGAAACGAAATGCGTAGTCTATCGATAATGTAATGTATCTTGTGCCAATTCTCTCTGCATTTAACGAAGGATAAACATTGCAAAAATCCAGGGGTTTGTAGAAGGGTACCTTCATATGACACATTGGCTATAAGGACCGGACGCTATGTTCTGAAATAGGTCGGAATTATGAAGAGCGTAGTAGAGGGCTGGTAATGGAAATAGGATTTGGTGCTCTACGACCGGCGAATCACAATCTAGAGCACCAGTCAATTTGAACAAGACAAAGGTCGCGGCCCGTTGGGTTCTGCGACTGATTTCATCCATTCGAGTATCCCGAGGCAGTAACGAAAATGTTTCAGATGTTTCATGTCAGTCCTTGACTTCTTTAACCACCTAATCGTAATCACTGTGACCCTGAGACAAAGGATCAAAACGAGCAGTGGGCACGTGGATACACCATTATCCAAAAAGGTGAAGACGCAACATCATTGGGACTGACATGTTGTGGTGCCAACAGATTATGCTACACTATTTGACAGTTGCTAAGGAACACATACATTGCTGAACAGGAATATTCACAGGCAATAATAATGGACGACATGAAACACAGTACTTACGTAACAAAGGTGGAGTGGTACATTTATAACGGAAAATGGTACAGATTTCACCAAATGAGAAAGCAAGATAGACACAAATAACGTTCAAGTTTTGACGGAGATCAGACCCGCAACATAAAGGTTTATACCGGACTGAGTAAGATACATACCCTCCTCGGGCACTACTGCATATTTTTCATGTTGGCTTCCAAATTTTTGCGTCCTAGGAGGGTATCATCTCACTCCTCTCTCAAGGCGGTTTTCAGTTCTTCCAAGGTTAGTGTAGTGGGGCGATAATTGAGAAACAGTAGTCTTGTGTGGTCAGCCGCCGTCGTCCATAAACGGGAAGTCTGGTCGGACCACAACCAGTAAACAGACGAAAATGATCCGGAACAATCTCCCTGCAATACCGCTTTGCTGTAACAGTACCTCGCGCAAATGTATGCAGCGGTGTTGGGCCATTGAGAATAATGCCTGCCCAAACCATAACGCCTAGGCCATCCCAACGATTTTCATGAACATTCTGTGGTATGTAACAAGTTCCACTCTTCACGTTGATTGGTGGCCAGAACCACTTGCCACGGTGAAGAGGTATTCTAAGAATATCACTCATGGACTACTGTTGCTAATCCTAAGCAACATGCCCTCTGAGCCAACGAACTCTGAATGAAGTGGAAGACATTTAACAGGCTTCCGAGCACACAAACCAGCATAATTTAATCGCCGCGGAATGGTTCTGGCACAGACACCTGTACTAGTAACGGTTGCAAGGTCTGCAGCAATCTTCCTAGGTGTGAGATGTATGTTTCTTTTCGCCACTAATGCTACGTATCGATCCTTTTGCGATATGGGGGGGGGGGGGGGGGGTGGTCGTTCATCCATGACCACCGGCATGCTAATGAATAGCATGTCCACCTTTTTTAAACGCGAGACGACACTTTTGGAAACATCCTTTACTGTGACCACAGTAGTGACACTTGACCGGCTTCGAGCGGTCCAGCTCCTCTTCTACGATCGTAAGCGCTAAAATGCTGTCTTGCAGACACGTTGCCGTATCATACGGAATGTCGCAGTAATAGGTTCCACAAGTACCTTTCTCCGACACCGTCCTGCATGAACTGTATAATGCTTACAGCGCGTTCGTGCACAGGCTTCGCTGCCGTTAACACGTCCTGCCCCCCTACAATTCCTTTTACTGTCATTGGTCGGGTGTTCATAAGAAATTGTCTATTTTTCGTTAGTAATTAAGAGTTTTTCCTTAGTAAATTTCAAGCATTGCAGAAACGGGCAAATCGTCACAGAAGCGTACTACAGAAGTCTCCTCACAAGGTTACTATAGTGACAAGCTGCCCAAAGGTGTATTTTTGCTGAACGACAACAATCTCGCTATTCTGCACAGGACAGTCCGATATGCCTTTCCTTCAGGCTGCCAACTGTTCCTTCAATTCCGTATTCTCCTGTCATGGCATCCAGCAACTTCGTCCTATTTCCTTGGATGAAGAAAGGGAGGGGTGCGTGGCAGTCATTTCCAGAACGGAGACGAAGTGTTCCTCGTGGTGGAAACTTTCCTGAACAGCTAAAGTGCAGGCTTCTACGACCGTCCTTAGGGAAAACTGTCTCGCACTGAAGGATGACTACATAGTAGTGGCAGGTGTCCGGCCAAATATACGCAAGTATGGTCTGTTCGGCTTTTTCTAAGAATTTTAGCGATGAAGTAGAGAACGAGTAACTAAGGCCTGTTCAAGCGCATGAACAAAGAACTAATATTTTAATTTGGCATAAGGTTATCTTAGGAAGAAGACTTGGCATGTAGTTGCTAGCAAAATTTGCTATTTATAGGGCTGATAACAGACTGTTTTTTTTAGTTTAATCCCATTCAAAGCTGACCTCGCAAAAACTGATAACTGATTATTATTAGGCGGTTGAAAACACCTAGCAGTCCCGCATTTAGGCCGAGATTTCTGGACAAATGTAACGGGTCCGGCTTCGTGGTGCATAAGTTCGAAGCGTTTTTGTTTTGCACGTACGTATTGCGGTTGTTATAGGTTCGTCAATCGATTTTTATTTATTTGTAGCTCACTGTTGCTATTTGAGTTTACATGCTGTCATCTGGAGGCAGGGAGTGGAGCTGTGGACGCTAGAAAAATGGAGTACCAACTGGGGACGTCTGAACGTTTTCGACATTTTCTCCTGTGTCAGTTCAGTACAGAAGTGACAGCGGCTGGGACAGCTAGAGACATTTGCGACGGGTACGGGGATAATGCCACTGAACAGAGCACAGCAAGAAAATAGTCTTCTCGCTTTAAGGAGCGTTTTGACAGTGAACCTCCGCGTTCAGGAAGACCTTTGGGGTTTGACGAAGATCGTTTTAACGCATTAATCCACAATTATGTACGCCAGTTCACCCGATAACCGGTAAATGTGCTGAACTTCAAACGGCTCTGAGCACTATGTGACTTAACATCTGAGGTCATCAGTCCCCTAGAACTTAGAACTACTTCAACCTAACCAACTTAAGGACATCACACACATCCACGCCCGAGGCACGATTCGAACCTGCGACCGTAGCGATCACGCGGTTCCAGACTAAAGCGCCTAGAACCGCTCGGCCACACCGGCCGGCTGTGTTGAACTGTGAACATTCAACTGTCGTGATACATTTGCATGCAATGGAGAAGGTTCAAAAATCGGATTTATGGGTACCGCATGCTCTAAACCAAAATCACAAAAAATCTGTGGAGCCATACGTGCATCTTAGCTTGCTCGTCATAAGCCGACTCATTGACAACACCAACCATTCCTATGCTGTATCGTTACTGATGACGAGAAACGGTGTCTATGCTAACTTAAGGAAAGGAATGGTTGAGTGCAAACAAAACAGCAACTCGCCGTACAAAGACCTGAGCGCATCTCCGAAAGATAATGTTATGCATCTGGTGGACCAGCGACGGTGTGATGTACTAAGAATTGCTTCCCCGAGGTGTAACCATCATTGCCGACATTTATCGTCAACAACTGGGACACCTTGCAGACTCAATCCAAGAACGACGACCAGTAAGACTGCGGCGTGAAGTGGTGCCGCTCCACGATAACGCCTGCCCGCATTCTGCTAGACACCTTATTCGCCCGACCTTGCGCCGTCACATTTTCACCTATTTCGCTCTCAGTCTAACAGCGTTCAAGAATCTTCCTTTCCAGATGAAAATACACTCCGAAAATGGCCTACGATTTCTTCGCCTCAAAACCTCGTTTTTTCTACAGTTGCGGAGTCGAAATGTTTCCCCAGCGTAGGGGACGGTTGTAAATAGCGAAGGAGAATATATTACTGATGGCTAAAGTGCCTGTTATGTGTGTCTGTTGCGTTTATTAAACTTATGGAAAAACGCGAGACGAACTTTAACGCACTACCCCAATATTTTTGAACCTGGCAACAGCTAAGTGTAGTACAAATACCATTACCACGCATAATGACAGCAGCTTGTTGTTTTCGGGGCAGTAATTAAGACTTTGTGACTACCCCGCTTATGCGGGTAGACATGGCCACAGCGTAGTGTAATCCGCCGGCAGGAGGCGTGCCGCTGCAGCCGCCGTCTGGCCTCGTAAACAGGATGTCAGTGGCGGGACGGCAGCGCGCGTCCGTCTCTCTGCCGCTGCGCCCGCCGCTCCGTTACGCACTGCTAGCAACACGGCTTGCACTCACACGAGGCATTCACGACTCGCACCCACAACTTTCAGTTCCAGCCCTGGGAACATTTCACGTGACTATAACAAGCGCGATCGGGCTAGTATCCACGTTTGCGCACCACACCATTCACAGGACTAAAGTGCATGGCGGAGGGTAACTCCCATTGCATCACTAATCTACGTTTCTCTTCGTTACACGCGCATACGCAGCTCGGGATGCGTAACTCCTTAAATGGCTCTGTGAACGCTGTTAATCTTTATTTGACCATGGCGCGAGACATACGTACGCGGGCTACTATATACACTCCTGGAAATGGAAAAAAGAACACATTGACACCGGTGTGTAAGACCCACCATACTTGCTCCGGACACTGCGAGAGGGCTGTACAAGCAATGATCACACGCACGGCACAGCGGACACACCAGGAACCGCGGTGTTGGCCGTCGAATGGCGCTAGCTGCGCAGCATTTGTGCACCGCCGCCGTCAGTGTCAGCCAGTTTGCCGTGGCATACGGAGCTCCATCGCAGTCTTTAACACTGGTAGCATGCCGCGACAGCGTGGACGTGAACCGTATGTGCAGTTGACGGACTTTGAGCGAGGGCGTATAGTGGGCATGCGGGAGGCCGGGTGGACGTACCGCCGAATTGCTCAACACGTGGGGCGTGAGGTCTCCACAGTACATCGATGTTGTCGCCAGTGGTCGGCGGAAGGTGCACGTGCCCGTCGACCTGGGACCGGACCGCAGCGACGCACGGATACACGCCAAGACCGTAGGATCCTACGCAGTGCCGTAGGGGACCGCACCGCCACTTCCCAGCAAATTAGGGACACTGTTGCTCCTGGGGTATCGGCGAGGACCATTCGCAACCGTCTCCATGAAGCTGGGCTACGGTCCCGCACACCGTTAGGCCGTCTTCCGCTCACGCCCCAACATCGTGCAGCCCGCCTCCAGTGGTGTCGCGACAGGCGTGAATGGAGGGACGAATGGAGACGTGTCGTCTTCAGCGATGAGAGTCGCTTCTGCCTTGGTGCCAATGATGGTCGTATGCGTGTTTGGCGCCGTGCAGGTGAGCGCCACAATCAGGACTGCATACGACCGAGGCACACAGGGCCAACACCCGGCATCATGGTGTGGGGAGCGATCTCCTACACTGGCCGTACACCACTGGTGATCGTCGAGGGGACACTGAATAGTGCACGGTACATCCAAACCGTCATCGAACCCATCGTTCTACCATTCCTAGACCGGCAAGGGAACTTGCTGTTCCAACAGGACAATGCACGTCCGCATGTATCCCGTGCCACCCAACGTGCTCTAGAAGGTGTAAGTCAACTACCCTGGCCAGCAAGATCTCCGGATCTGTCCCCCATTGAGCATGTTTGGGACTGGAAGAAGCGTCGTCTCACTCGGTCTGCACGTCCAGCACGAACGCTGGTCCAACTGAGGCGCCAGGTGGAAATGGCATGGCAAGCCGTTCCACAGGACTACATCCAGCATCTCTACGATCGTCTCCATGGGAGAATAGCAGCCTGCATTGCTGCGAAAGTTGGATATACACTGTACTAGTGCCGACATTGTGCATGCTCTGTTGCCTGTGTCTATGTGCCTGTGGTTCTGTCAGTGTGATCATGTGATGTATCTGACCCCAGGAATGTGTCAATGAAGTTTCCCCTTCCTGGGACAATGAATTCACGGTGTTCTTATTTCAATTTCCAGGAGTGTATGTCTTGATTCCTCAGTGCTGGTTCTCTAAGCATGCTGTCACTTTAGAGTTTACGTCCATATTCGAGCATCTTCAAACTAATTTCCTTTTAATATTTCCTAATGCTCTTCGGTGAATGAAACAAACCTTTGATTATTCGTGCCGTTATGTGAATATCTTCCAAATTCCCTGTTACTCCTACTTGGTCTCACGAGCAGTGTGTGCCGGCCCGTGTGGGCGAGCGGTTCTAGGCGCTTCAGTCTGGAACCGCAGGACCGCTACGGTCGCAGGTTCGAATGCTGCCTCGGGCATGAATGTGTGTGACGTCCTTAGATTAGTTAGGTTTAAGTAGTTCTAGGTCTAGGGGACTGATGACCTCAGATGTTAAGTCCCATAGTGCTCAGAGCCATTTGAACCATACTGAACGAGCAGAGCGTAAACTCCTTACCAGGCAACTAGCGCAAACAACTGAAAAAGCTTTTATATATATATGACGTGATTGGTAAACCGATCTATGAATGTAAAGGGCGAGTCATAAGGAGAGGTACGTGCTTTGAGGGGTACTGGTGATTCTGGACAAAAAACTTCAAATTGAAATATCCCCTTTCTTAACAGTATCCGACATGCACTGTTTGAAAACCACAGACGTCAGTCACAATCCCCTCCACCAGCACTCACATCCTAATACAACTAAACTGTCACTAAGCTACGTAGTGTTGGACGAATACGTCGTGTTTGTTCTGACATACATGTCCGAAAGGACAAACACCACGCATTCATATAAATCATTCGCCTCGATGTGCAATGAACCTACCACCTTTAGGGGGAATGTACATTATTTTCGACGTCCAGAGGGAATTTGGAATTTTCGACCCTAGAGAAAGTGAACAGGGACTGCGGATAGGTGCACTAGATGGGAGGCGTGCCGAGATAGTCCGAGCAATTGCGATAAACACTGCGTCCCGATGGCGCAGCGGCTAACGCAACTGCCCAGTAAACAGGAGATCCTGCGATCGAATGGCGGTCCGGCACACATTTTCACTCGCCGCCGCTGATTGCGCGAAAATTCTCGAGCTGACAACAATAGTTCCCTTCCCTATCTGTGCCCTGCACCCCCAATTTACTTAATACGTAGTGTCGTCTTTACCTGCCATATCAATGCGCACTGGACTTGGAACTACTTCTCGTATTTTAAACGCCTGTACTGAAGTAAAGGACCACACGAGTGAGCTCAGATCAACAACAAAGCAGCTGTCTACAAGAGCTGCAAAATTCATTGCAGTTGGCACTGGACATATCTTTTTAGAAAATGTACACATTAAAACATTATACCACTGTTTCATTTGCTATCAGCAGCATCAGTCCCGTTCCCAATTATTTCATTAGTTGCCCCGGAAACTTAAGAACAGGACACATGTTCAGGTGAGGTTTTTTCTTTAGAATCACAAATACTGTCACCCCTAAAAGCATGTGCCTTTCTTCCCGACTCATCCTGTAAACACACTGCCTACATTAGAGTCATGCCACAAAAACAAATTCTGATGAAAAGGAAGACATGACTGCCGTAATATTAGGCGTGCGCAGATTTCTACACAATTATGATCTCTATTACATGTAGGTCATAAACGGTAATCTCAACATGGGCTGCAGCTCATTTCATCGCTGGGACTGCGAAGGCAGTGTTATTCCGTCCCCTTGCACAGTACACGCGTGATCTACACACAATCACTAGATGACCTTTAAAGCTACGTCGCAGTACTGAGCACGAGGGCACTGCGCATGTGAAACACAACAGCGGAAATACAACATTAGGCTGTACTAAGGGCAATGATTGTGGTTAAATAAAGAAGACGCCGCGATAATCGCAAGATTCCTTTCTGCTGGCGAGATGCTTTCCACTGAATGTCATTTCCCGAATGTGAAACACACTAATCGCATTCAGACCTATGACTGGAGAGAATCCTTAAGAGCATATTTATCACAAATCGTATAGCACACCACCAGAAGCTGACTAGTTCCTAACAGCTAACAAATGGGGCGTCTACAAGATAATCAAAGCGCTGCGAACACGCAGTCATGACACGGAAATAAATTAAGCCCAACCCCTAGCTAGCTCATTTACCTCTGCCACACCGGTTCCGTATCAAGTGCTTATGGGTTTACGCCGTCCTGCAAGACCAGTTTACGACCCGCCGACGCGCCTTACGTATCCAGCCTACAATGTGCTCTATCCTGCAGCCGCAGCACCTCAACCCAAGATTGAGTGGGTTCAATGAGGGAGCCCTTGGCCATTTTCTGGTCGGCTGCTGTTGGACACAATTCACGTAAATTTTGCCAAAGCTATTTGAAATCTGGATGAGGCCAATCAAATGAAGCCAGCACTTGGATATTTGCAAGTGTTCAAGTCTATCTCTCTCCTGCCCCATCTCGACAGGAATTTACGCGTTGATAAATGCTGCGGGAACAGCAATTGGGAATATATTGATACCTGTATGTTCTTTTCCGAATAAGTAAAGCAATATGAGAACCCGCGAAAAGTTGAAGCTTTGAAAGAAAGGAAGATGGAAGGATGATGACAACCTCCCGTCAATGTCGACTTCATGAGTGAATGGGCGAAATCTCGCATTGGGGAAGACTATAGGCAGTGCGCGCTTCAAAGAAACCATCCCAGCACTGACCTTTTGCTTTTTAGGGAAATTATGCAAAATCTAAATATGTGACCGGACGGGGAACTCTGCCCTAGTTCCATCAAATGCGAGTGTATTGTGTTAACCCGTGTGCCACCTCGCTCAGTTTCAAGCTTTGACTTCTCCGTTGGATGTGCTCAGACGGAATCATTTTTAACTGCCAGCAAAATTCAGGCAACACAGTTCGAATATTAGATCACTACATAATTTTAACTTATTGACACGCATTCACATTACGAACAAGGGACCGAGTTGGACTCGGTCAATTCATAAAAGCCGGCCGCGGTGGTCTCGCGGTTCTAGGCGCGCAGTCCGGAGCCGTGCGACTGCTACGGTCGCAGGTTCGAATCCTGCCTCGGGCATGGATGTGTGTGATGTCCTTAGGTTAGTTAGGTTTAAGTAGTTCTAAGTTCTAGGGGACTGATGACCACAGCAGTTGAGTCCCATAGTGCTCAGAGCCATTTGAATCAATTCATAAAAGCATGTGGTAGATTTGGACTTATTGGTAACATACTGAGAAAATGCGGTCTGTCTACAAAACCCTTGTGCGACCCCTCCTAGAATATTGCTCACGTACGTAGACTACTGAGAACAGGACTGAGAGCGAATGTGAAAGTATACAAATGGTCACAGGATTGATTAATGGGAAAGTGTCACGGGCATGCTGAAAAACCTGAACCTGTAGCAGTCAGCTATCTCGCGAAATCCTTCTTACAAAGCTTCAAGAACCAGTATTAAGTGACGTATCGAGACACGGACTCCTACGTATCGCTCCAGTATGGGCCGCGAAAACAAGATTAGGGAAATTACAAGGCACACTAAGGTATTAAGCAGTTCTTTTATCCACGCCACATACGCGAATGAAAAAAGAAAACAGCAAATAACGACACACTAGGCAGTATATTATGCTATGCACTTCACAGTGGTTTGCCCAACATAGATGCAGATGTAAATTAAGGTCGAGTGACAAAGTTTACAATGTCATCAACACGAGGAACTATTAGAAGCAGTGCATCAAAGAGACAATATAATGTTCCTCTAACAGACAAGGGTGTGAAATTTGCAACAGTTGTGAGTGAGCGTATTCAGAGAATATGGAGGCCATCTGGTTTGTTTATAAACGTCGTTAATGATACTCTAGTGAGTTTCTTCTTGTTTTCTTTTCTAATATATGATAATCGCAATAAAAAGTTTACAAAGAAGATCACAATTGTCCCTCAAGGAGGGTGGGGGGGGGGGGGGGGCAGGGGAGAGAAAAACCTTGCCAAAACGTGAGTTTGCAGTTTGTAGATGCCGACGAAGTCCCATTATTCTACCATATGAACTTTCGAAATGTGCAACGACAGACGCGGACGCGATGTACAGGGCGTCCCGAAAGGTACATTACAACTTCGTAAGTAACTATTTTTAATTAACTTAGAGAATAATACCAAAGTTTGTCTGACACACCAACTCAAAACGCCTTTGACTAGTCCGTTAGTGAGGCACCAAAAGAATTGCGGATGCCTTGTACGTCAGTTCACCGTGTACTCCTAAAGCCTCTTCACCTGTTTCAGCACACATTGTAACTGTTACAAGAATTCACACCACATAAAAAGCCAAAGTGTGCTGAATTTACTCGGGGCATTATTGCACGTGTAGATAGGGCTGAGGCACAATGCATTTTATGATGACTCGACTTGTGTATGTAAGAAACGTTAATAAACGTAACGTACGCATGTAGACCTTTATTAAAGAACGAGAAAAAAAATGAGTTGTTGCATCCGACGAACAACTTTTCTAAATTAACTACAAGTAGAGTTATGATAATGAAGTTGCAAAGGATCCTTCCTGACGTCCTGTGTATTATTGGTGAGTGAAACACTGTCACTAGTTTGCCGGTGTTTTCGCACACGAGAGAAACGCTCTGCCGTGTGGCCGTGCTGCAGTAAGCGGGACGTTGTCCTACTGAGAAGGGCCAGCAAGCTTTCCCGAGTCCGCCGCAGCCTGCGGCAATGGGCTCTCAGTTCTACTCTGACAAATCACACAAGTTACAGGCTCTTCGCCATGTCCATTAGCTGCCATTCCAATGGAAATCTTCACATTACTCCCCCCGAGACACACTGAAATTTCCTTTTACTGTTTCTAAAAGTCGGAGATTTCCTTTATACCGTCTTGGCCAGCAATCAAAACAAATTTGACGGGAAAATAGAATGTTAGAACAGTCCGATGCCTGTAGCTACAGTTTAGTATAAAACACGCCTAACCGATATCACACGCTGCAAAGAACAATTATGGTGCCGTAGTGGCATCAGGAATGGTTTTTGGTCACAGAAGCAACAATCACGTTCCACGACGATGTTGACTGTCACACAGTATCTAGTTCGCAATGGATAAAAATAGAGTGTGGGATTCTGTAAGTCTACAATGAAACGAAATCCGATAAATCAACCCATATGCCAAATTATGACAGATGTAGTAGAGTTGTTACGCAGACGTCATCCACCCACATGAGATCAAGTTAAATGCGGCAGTCACTTGAAGAGGTGGGGAGCACAATTTAACGAGTGTGACTTGGCACTTTCAAGCGTAATACACATACACTG